>NC_136852.1:38065762-38665762 GCF_951799975.1 Gobius niger | reverse complement strand
TATTCCACAAACTGGTTCTGATCAAGTCTGTGGCCAGACTGTCCTTGCCCTGAGTAGCATGAGAATGACCTCGATGCAAAGCTGCTTTGAAAGTTAGCCTTTGCTGGTCACTGTGTGTAATATTAGTACTTGTTAATATTATTAATATATAGTTGAAATGTATACAACAAAGGGGTATAAGTATTCACCTTATTCCGCCCTGCCCACTTTTGGCTCTTTTTGCCTTGTCTCTGCACCTCCGTTGTAATGACACTTCCGGGAGAGCGTGAAGGCCCTTCATTTAAACGGAGAACGAGGGAAAATATTCTCCGCTCAAATCTGATGTTTAGTCGATCGATTTGTGTAAAATGCCCAATGTTCATTTGCACCAACATGTCAACACTGCAGCGTTTCTCTGTGCGGCCTGAAAACGGCTTCGTTTTCGTGTAGTAACTGTTTTAATCTGGACTTCTCCAGTCCCATTTTAACTGATGGGAGAAAAGGGGTGGAGACAATTCATGGCGGCGCCCACGCGAACTTCCGGAATAAGGTGAATACTAAGTCGTTGTAAAAGCCTGTTTAAAGCATGAAAAGTCATTACCAGTAAAGCAAATATAATGGAAGTCAATTGGGCAGAACATGCCTTTAAGAACATGAGTATGTTTTCCACACATTACAAAATGAATTTACCAATGAGCATTTGGCTTATTACCAGTCCAGCTTTAGAAATGAGACACATGGGAGGCGACAAACGACAGCGACTGGCAAAACTCAGCACTTCCTACATGAAAACCAACACACGGGACGCGACTAAACTGCAGTGGCTACAGAAGCGACACCCGTCACACTGTGTTCCAGCTCGGATCACATTAGATTGACTAATTTTGGGAATCTATAATTTTTACCCTCTCAGATGGTTGTTTTGTCGATTAAACCCCCACTGACTGGTTGTAGTGCCAGGCGACAGTGACAAAAGTTAAAGTTTTTTCAACTTTCTTGCATCACGACACAAACCCACGTGTGCACGTCTACGTGGACGAGCACGAAATTTCACGTGCACGTTGCCTGTCGCGTAGCGGAGGGAGGGAGGGGGATTTTCGCCTAGTCGCGCTCGCTCTATTGGACCTGAATTGAAGAGGAGTGACATGGCCTCCCATGTGTTGAGTGCATAAGGGTTAAATGTGTCACTTCTGTCTGCAGGACTTTGACAATGAAATGGACTTCTTCAGACCTTACTTTGAGGAAAGGGAAGAGTGTGATCCTGATTATGAATCAAAGCTGACGGCACTCTTTGGAGACGAATGGAAAGGCAAGTCCCTGGATAGTATAAAAAAGGACTCCAAACGATACAAAGAGATTGTAAAGAAACTGGAAAAGAAGACTTTGGAGGAATCATATCCACTGGTGAGATGTATGCTCCCTGTAATCTTTATGGTTGTTCTGTTGACTCATGACTTATTCTTCTGCAGTCAAAGAAACAGATTCTGTGTGAGGACCTTAAGATATACACGAAAGAGGAAAGTGGTGAAAGTGATGTTACAAATATTTGGTATTGGCCTGTTGTGGAGAACGTCACCATTAAAGTCCCAAACAATGAGCTGCTCCGCCACGTGACACTGGTGGATCTACCCGGGAATGGAGACTACAACAAAACCAGGAACGAGATGTGGAAAAAGGTACGGCGGCCATGTCCCAACACTTTGAAATTACATGGGGTCGAGGCACCCAAACCTTTACTACGTGCACTACTGCAACTCAAAATGCTAGTGTGGAGCTTGGCTCCACACTAGCATTTTCTCTCTACGGCGTAGGAGGATCAGAGAGGGTCGGTACAAAGCTTGAAATCAGGGATGCACCGATACCACTTTTTCTAAAACCGGTACGAATACGAGTATTTTGATTTTAGTACTTGCCGATGCCGAATACCGATACGAGTAAAGGCATTTTCTTCAACGTACTGACTTTTTCACAGCAGCTTGGTTAATAATTTGTTAATTAGTTACTAATTTACATTTCCTTAAGTAAAGTAGGCGACACTTTTAACAGAAGTTATATCAGTATTGAGCAGATGCCATTTTTTTCATTCAATATATTTGACTTTTTGGTAACACTTTACATTACGGGCCGGTAAGTCCTTGGTACTTACAGAGGTAATTCTAGATACTTACGGTGGTACTTGCGGTGGTACTTACAGTGATACTTACAATGGTACTTATGGTGGTACTTATGGTGGTACTTACAGTGATACTTACAATGGTACTTATGGTGGTACTACTACTACTAGTACCACATTTTTTTATTACTTATATTTTATTGAACTTTTTTTAAAATGAACAATAACATTAACATGACTGGGTTTTACAAATTACATCATTAATTACTTTGCTTGTACAGTGTCCATTTTCCCCATTGTTTTCCCCATTGTGGTTCTTGTAGTCTCAGTCTGTATGTTATTTTTTCCATTAGGAATATGTCCTCTATTGTGGTAATCCATTGCTCCTTTGATGGCACCGTAGCGTTCCCCCATTTCCTTGTGATGGATTTTTTTGCTGCTATCAACATTATTTTTACTAAATATTCATCACATTTATGAATAGCTCCATCACCAAATTTACATAAATATAACACTTCAGGTTTCAAAGGAATGGTATACCCTAAGACTTGACTAATGACATTACAAGTATTTTTCCAAAACTCTGAGAGTTTCTGACATTTCCAAAAAATGTGTGAATGGTCCACATCTGTCTCCCCACATTCTCTCCAACATAACTGTTGCCTCTGTAATTGTTTACTTTTTAATTTGGGTGTAATAAAAAATCTTATAAGATTTTTCCAGGCAAACTCCCTCCATGTCCGGGAGCCGGTCGTCGTATGATGCAATTTCCACATGTCTAGCCAATCCGTATCATCAATTTCTATGTTAAATTCTTTTTCCCAATTTAATTTCACTTTTTGAGTTGTGTGTTTATCGTTTTTTAATAAGGCTTTATATAATGCAGAGATTATCCTAATACTGCTGTCTTTGTAAGCTTTTGCCATTATTTGAACGACACCGCTCTCTTCTATGGAGGGATCCACTTGTATCTCTCTCTTATAATAGTCTCTCATTTGAAGATAACGAAAAAAATCTTGTTTGCCAAATAGATATTTCCGTGTCAAATTTTGGAAGCTCTCCAACCTCCCATTGTTCTCCAAAACACACCAAGCTGTGACTCCCTTAGTTATCCAGTATTTAAAACTGTGGTCTATTTTAGTCGGCATAAATTTATTATCATATGCTATCCATTTTAATTTTGCTGCATGTTTTTGAAGTCTATACCTTTTAAGTATTCTATACCAGACACTAAATGTATGTTTAGTTATTACATCTAGACAGCTTTTATTTTGTTCATATGCATCTTTATCTCCTAGTAAGTTTTGGATTGGCTGTTTCATTGTCCCTGTTTCAATAGCTTTCCATTTACCTTCATAATTTGGATTACACCAACAATATACATATTTCAATTGAGCCGCATAATAATAATCTCTTAACTTTGGTAATGCCATCCCTCCTTCTTCTTTGGGTAGTTGAAGAGTTCCATACTTTACCCGTGGCCTCTTACTGTCCCAAATAAATCTGGATATTATTCTATCCCAAGTTGTAAATTGCATTTGAGTGACCTCAACTGGGAGTGCTTGGAATAAATATAAATATCTGGGTAAAATGTTCATTTTTACTATTCCAATCCTGGAACTAAAGTCTAAGGGTAACGTCGCCCATCTCTCTATATCCTTTTGTATATTATCTTGAACTTGCTTGTAATTTTTATTGTTGATGTCGAGAAAGTCCTGTGTTATTTCTACTCCAAGATATTTGATTGATTCTGTTTTCCAATTAAATTTGTAGGATTTTTTTATCTTTTGAGAAGGTATATAATTAAATCTCAGAATTTGAGTTTTAGAAATGTTCATTTTATATCCGGATAAATATCCAAAAAATTCCAAGAGATTCATCAATTTGGGTAATGATATGTTTGGTTCTTCTAGGAATGCTATCACATCATCGGCAAAAAGCCCAATTTTGTGCTCTACTCCATTTATTATAACCCCTTTGATTTCTTGACTTTGTCGTACTGCTTGTGCCAGAGGTTGAAAAATTGAGAAGAGCGTAGGTGAGAGTCCACATCCCTGTCTAGTGGATCTTTGTAAATTAATTTTGTCTGTAAGATTTCCATTTATTTTTATTCTGGCAGTTGGCTGACTGTATAGTGTTTTAACCATTTCAACTGATTTATCATTAAACCCCATTTTTCCCAAGACTTGATACAAAAAGTTCCAATTAACACAGTCGAATGCCTTTTCTGCATCTATACTGAGTAAAACTGTAGTCCTTTTCTCTCTCTGTGCCCTCTCTGTGATATGTAAAGTTTTCCTAATGTTGTCATGTGTCTGGCGCCCACGTATAAACCCCGTCTGATCTTCGTCAATTAGTTCTGATACAAAGGTATTTATTCTTCTGGAAATTATTGATGTATATATTTTATAGTCAATATTTAATACTGAAATTGGCCTATAATTTGCGCAGCATTCCCTGTTTTTACCTGGTTTGGGAATAACTGATATTATTGCTTCTGCCCATGACAATGGCATTGAATTTTCTTTTAGGGTCCAGTTCAAGGATTTAGATAGAATTGTTATTAAATCATTCTTAAACATTTTGTACCATTCGGCGGGGAAACCGTCGCTTCCTGGTGACTTACCATTTTTTAATGTATTTATAGCTTTAAGTATCTCCTCTTGCGAGATCTCGGCTGTTAATGTTTTGTTTTGGCTAATTCCAATTGAAGGGAGATCCAGCGATTGGAGAAAATTTCTCATCTCTTCTTCGCTTGCAGAGGGAGGTTGTGTATAGAGTTTTTCATAATAGGTTTTAAAAATATTCTCAATTTCTTCTGGCTTATGAGTTACTGTATTAGTGTGTGAATCTTTAATTTTATAAATGGAACTTTGTTCTTTTTGCTTTCTTAATCTTTTGGCTAAGAGTTTTATGGATCTTGGTCCCGTCTCATAGTAGCTCTGTCTAAAATAGATGTGTTTTTTTTCCACTTCTTCCTCTAATATGTTATTGATGCGTCTTCTAATGTTTAAAATCTGCTCATGAATTTCTGATGTTTTCTTTTTCAGGAATTGCTGCTCCAATTCTTTGAGCTTTTCACAACAGTCCTCGTACAATTTTTTTTTTTTTTTTTTCAACCAAGCCGTCTTGGATATCAACTTCCCTCGAAACACCGCTTTAAAGGCATCCCACACCACTGTTGGGTTCACCTCGCCATTATCGTTTTGTTCAATATATTGTTTGATTTCTTCTTTTATTTCCTGTACTACTTCCTCGTTGTTCAAAATACCCGTGTTCAATCTCCACAAAGTTTGTTTTTTCCTGCTTGAAATGTTAATTTTTAAATATAAAGCATTATGATCTGATACGTCTGCACAACCAATTTTACATTCATCGACTTTATATCTATCGAATTTATTAACAAAAAAATAATCTATCCTCGAGTGTACATTGTGACTGGAAGAATAGTGGGTGAAATCTTTCTTTAAAGGATTTAGATTCCTCCATATGTCTGTCAATCCTAATTCTTCCAGCGACAGTTTGACAAACCTGGTCAAATAATTTTTATTTTTCCTAACACTCGTTGTGTCCAGTTTGTGGTTTAAGATTATGTTAAAGTCCCCTCCACAAATTAGAGTTCCTTCTGCTTCAGTTGCAATAGTATTAAACAATGATTTAAAGAAATGGTTGTCACTTTCAGGGGGAGCGTATACATTCACGATTGTGACCATCTCGTCCTCCAACTTTCCTTTTACTATAACATATCGGCCTTCCTTTTCTTTAATCTCCTTTTCAAAGTCAAACTTTGTAGAATTAGATACCAGAATTGCCACTCCTCTTTTGCGACCCTGTTTAAATGAACTGTAGTATGTATTTCTAAATCCCATTTTTTTTAATTTCTCATGTTCCTCGTCATGCAGATGTGTCTCTTGTAGTAAAGCAAATTGTACTTTTTCTTTTCGTAATTTTTGTATTACCTTCCCTCTTTTTCTTGGGGTAGTTAGACCATTCACATTCAATGACACAATATTTAAGACATGCATCTTATTATTTTTAGATGAATAAATGTGTACCCAGCCAGACAATAACAAATCAACAATAAATGAACAAGTAAACAACACTGAACACGTGACTTCCAAGAAAGGGATGTCTCTAGACCTCTCCCATTCCCCCTGTTGGTGGGTAGGCAGGAGATCCCCACTACAAGTGAGGGCCCACCTCTAGACACATTAGAACATCCTTGTGGATTCCCTGGTCTAGCAATGTCCAACATAATCTTTATAGCTCCCCTCTGTCGGCATTTATGTATATGTAGGCGTGACCATTTTGAAAGTCCTGGGCTCTTGTATCAGATCAAGTCATTATTAAAAAATAAACATTAGCCCAATTGACTCCACATTATACCGGGTCCCCTGGGGGAACCGTTACCTCAGTGATTCTGTCTTTGGTCTTGCTGGAGTCTCTGATATTCCCGTAGCTTGTCCCGTGTGCGTTCCTCCAACGTAGCTCCACCGCGACCGACTCGCTCCCATCCTGTAGCTGCTTTGATGCGGTTGTTCCCTCCACCACTCTCCTCTGGCAGATTCATGTCGTATCCCCTGGCTCTTAGGTCCAACGCAGCATCCATGGCATTGTTGTAGCTTTGGGTGCCTTCTTTCCAAAAAATCCGCATTTTAGTGTAGGGGGTCTGGAAGCGAACGCCTCGTTCCTTCAGCACTTTTTTAATGCCCACGTAAGCGCGCCGTTTTTGTACTATTTCCGTGGGGTAGTCGTGGTCAAACTGAATCGGCTTATCTGCAACTCGTACTTTCTTCTCCCAGGCTTTCTTCAGAATCATCTCCTTGGTTTCAAACTCCAAAAAGTTGACCACTATAGCCCTGGGCCGCTCTCCTGGCTTTGGCTTAAAAGGAGGGGTTCTGTGTGCCCGTTGAATATGCAGCTCGGTGTCTTCCGGTAGATTCAGCTCTCTTTTAAACAGCTGGTCCAAATACGTCACCGTAGAATCCTTTTCACTTTCTTCCAATAAACCAAATATTCGGATATTATTCCTCCTTGACCTTGCTTCAAGCTCTGTTATCTTGTCTTGCATGCTTCGTGTGTGCGTTAGCATGCTCCGAAGCGAAACATTAGCCTCCGTACTCCACTCCTCCAGCTCCACGATGCGGGCCTGGGCCTCAGCCAGGCCAGCCTTTTGGTCTTCCAGCACATTGGTGTTTTCTCTGAATTTCTGTTCCATGTCTTGACGAAGTGATGTTATGTCTTCTTTGAGATCGGTTTTGAATAAAGCTAGTTCGTGTCTCATGGTTGTTTTGAAATCGTGTATCTCGCTGCTAAGCTTAGCTAGCCCCTCTAGCATTAGCCTAGCATGGTCTGGATTATCCTCGTTCATAGTCTCGGCCTCTTCGTGGTCACTTCTAGAGTTTTCAGGGACTCCGGTCGTTTCTTTTTGACTTCTCAGGCCTTTCCGTGATCCTGCTCCACTCATGCTATGTTCTCCGGATTTTCTGTATCGAAGTTTCGAGTTTTGTGGAGTTCTAGTTCACCGACTTCGGAGAGCTATTTACTATGCGTCTGTCTCGTCCGCCATCTTGAGGGAAGTCACTACTAGTACCACATTTACCACCTATGAATTGCTGCTGTAGTATCTTTGTAGTAGTTACAGTGATACATCTATGGTATCTATTGGTAATTCAAACTATCAATTAAAGTACCAAAGTGAATAGAAGTACAACCTTCATTACTCTTAGTAACGAGAGATACAGGGGTAACTCTGTGTCTCCCTGACCCTAATCCTAACCCCTAACCCTAATTACTAGTAATTACCACTTTTAGTACCACAGTATGAACCTAGAATTACCACTGTAAATACTAGTACTTACAACTGTAAGTACCACTGCAAGTACCACTGTAAGTACCACAATAATTACCACTTTAAGTACCACAATAAGTACCACTGTCATTACTAGTAATTACCACTGTAGTTACCACTGTAAGTACCACGGACTTACCGGCCCGTAATGTAAAGTGTTACCGAATTTTTTATTGCTCTGTCCATCATAGACAGAACAGCTCATGTCTAAAAGCTCCTCAATGCCTGTGCTTTATTCATTTATGTATTTTTATTTAACAATAGTATTGAGATGTTACTTATTATTGCAGCTGAATGGTCTCTTTTCACCCTGACTTCAGTTCTGTGTGGATTTTCTCGTGCGTTTATAGAAACTCAGCGAGTTGCAAACTGCAATTTGATTGTTTTGCTGCAGCTCATTTTGGCTCAATATAAACATGCTCTCTTTATTTTGGATTTTCTGAGGACTTTTTAGTCGCTGGGTTAGTTTTTCAGATGAATAAACCCCTGGGCATAAAACGGCGTATCATCATGTGGTATCGGTTTCTGGTATCAGGACTTGATGAATGAGTACGAGCATGAGTACAAGCATGTGGTATCGGCCCGATACTGGTATCGGTATCAGTGCATCCCTACTTGAAATCTATTCACCTTATACTGCCACGCCCACTTTTGCCTCTTTTTGCTTTGGATCGGCACTTCCTTTGTCAAGACACTTCTGGTAGAGCGCGAAGTCCATTCATTAAGTGGAGAACGAGGAAAAATGTTTGCGGCTGAAATACAGCACTGTAGATTGATTTGTGTAAAATAACCAATGTTCATTTGTGCCAACAAGTCAACACTGCACTGTTTCTCTGTGCGCCTGAAAATGGCTTTGTGTCTGTGTTGAACTGATTTTATCTGGACTTCTCCAGTCCTATGTAAACTAGTGCGAGTAAAAGGGGCGGGCACAATTCATGGCGGCGCCGCAAACTCCCGCAATAACAACACAACAACACAAAAGATCTGATCGCCGATGTTGTAGATAACGGGAGCATGGACCTTATGGTGTTCAAACATTAAAGCGCAATACAGCGCCCCCTGCAGGAGATGGTGCCCTAAGCCGCTGAGGGCCAGCCCTCAGAATAGTATCCTAATCCAAACATCATAGAGTATAGGTGGAATCTGTTTCTAGTTTGTTGCCTGTTTGCTTTCTGCAGTTGGTGAGCAGCTGTGGAACTGTGTGGGTGGTGACTGAAGCGAATCGAGCTGCCTCAGAACTGGAGGCCTGGGAGATCCTGGAGAGCGTCTGTAGACACCTGGGTCATGGTGGAGAGTGTCGCAACATTCACTTCATCTGCACCAAACTGGATCACATGATAAAAAAGTAATGTTTTTGGCCTAATCACTTCAATCCATCCATCCATCCACCAATCAAAGTGTATTTATATAGCACCTTACAACGACACAAGATATAGACCAATGTGCTTCACTGAAAGATAAAACAATTAAAAAAATCATTACATACTAGATATAAATAAGTGCAATCTAAGTCTTAAAAGCTAGTTTGAAAAGATGTGTCTTAAATCTAGACTTAAAAAGGGACAGATCTGAGAGAACACGCAGACTGAGGGGCAGCTGTTCCACAGTTTAGGCGCGGCAACCACAAAGGAACGATCGCCCCCCTGTTTGTACCGGGACCTGGGCACCTCCAGAACCATTTTATCGGCAGACCGGAGACTCTGCTGGGGCGATGTACGGCCAACAACTCAGTTAAATATAACGGAGCGAGACCATGAAGAGCATCAACATTTTGAAATTAATCCGGAAACCACTTAAAGGAACAGGCCACCTTTTTTCCATACTGAGACATGTTCTTGCCTGAGCTTAGACGAGTTGATACGTACCTCTCTGGTCTTTGTGCCTGTGGAAGAGCTTGGTCGCTTCCAACATCACCCCCATTTGGAGCTATAGGAATATACTGGGAGAGGCCAAAATGCTAACAACATCTTTAGTCATTTTACGTGACTGAGAGCACGCACACCTATGCTCAATATTATGGTCATGTTCACCATTATCGTCTTCACACACTGTCACTGCTCTATTACTATGACGCTGAATAAACAGTGACTGACGGAACTGTTTCGAATAGCGAGCGTAAATGAGCCTTTCGTGGTACAATCATACCATATAATTAATTTGGAATATAGTACAACTCTCTTGTTTAATTGTGAAGAGAACGAGACTTACAACCAGTCTTTTCTAGGCCTGACGACAATGTGATGGAAATCAAAGAAAATATTAAGAAAAAAGTGAATAAAAAAATTACAAGCAACAAGGAGTTCCAGGTGAGCAATACGATTTTACAAAAGTTGGAACAAACTGTTGACAGGATTCAATGTGATTAAAGGACAAACTTTTTTCTTTTTTTTTCAGAAACACTTCAGCAACGATTACTTTAAGGTTTTTACAGTGAGTGCAGAAGAGTATTTTGAAACCAACCTTCTTGCACCAGAGCAAACTGGTAAAGTCCACATGAGCACATTGGTAAATAATAGGCTTTATTTGAAACAGTGAACTTTTATTTACAGACATACCAAAACTGCAGGACTTCATCAGAAATCTCAACAGCAAACAGGAGCGAGCATCTCGCTACGTGTCAGCGGCCTACGGGATCCTGTCTCTGATGAAGGGAGCTCACATTCACAATGTGAATTTAATGTTTCTACCACATTTTTCTGAATCAGCCTGAGCTAAATGTGTGGCTTTGGTTTCAGGTTCATCCGGCAGTGCAAGTACGTCGAATGCTTTCTGAAGGCGTGGAAGATGGTCTTCAGAATATCGAGCGCACCATAAGTGACTGGTACTCTGACTTTGACCAGAGTCTCACTGAGGGAGTGGAAAAGGCCAAGGCCCAGTGCGAAAATAAAATAAAAGGAATAATCATAGATGTATGTTTTATCACATTCATGTTCAGTTCTATTTGCAATCAAATCATTTGGAATTTCGCTTTTTTTTGTTTAGCACAAAAGCAGTCATCACAGAACCCTGAAAAGCATTGTGGAGAAAAATGGCGTCCACAAGCCAAAGAAAGGCAAAGAAATTAACCTGAACACAGTGCTGTCTTCTTTTCTGACCGACTGCATTGACCAGCAATTCAGAACCGTCTTCCCGTAAGAAATACATTAGGGCTAGCTGAAGTTTTTTATGAGTTTTTAAATTCTTGGCAGACAGGAATGAATGATTTTAGTACAGGAATAATATCTTTTCAAATCTTGTCTGGTACAGAGTCCCCATAATCCAGTGTCAATGCAGAAGAGAAAAAAAAATCCTTCAGGTTCTTAAAGACTTTGTCTTTCAGAAATGATCCCAAACCTGGTTCATTCTGCGACAACATCCAACAATTCTCACTCTACACCAAAGGACTCCGTCAAGACTACCCAGATCCTCAACTGTCACTGAAATTTCTTGAGCAAGAGGTGAAAATAATAAAGCTACTCAGAAACTTACATTGTTATAATAAAGTATTTTATGTGAACCTTTCAACCTACAGGAAGTAAAGCTCAAGAGAAATCTCTGCCAAGAAATTCTGACCCGCAAGAAATCTATCTACAACTGTCTGACAGAGACTCTGCAGAGGGAGATGCAGCCATGTTACGATGGTAAGAGATGCAGCCATGTTACGATAGTAAGAGATGCAGTCATGTTACGATGGTAAGAGATACAGCCATGTTACGATGGTAAGAGATGCAGCCATGTTACGATGGTAAGAGATGCAGCCATGTTACGATGGTAAGAGATGCAGTCATGTTACGATAGTAAGAGATGCAGTCATGTTACGATAGTAAGAGATGCAGTCATGTTACGATAGTAAGAAAGAGGTGCAGTCATGTTACGATGGTAAGAGATGCAGTCATGTTACGATGGTAAGAGATGCAGCCATGTTACGATAGTAAGAGATGCAGCCATGTTACGATGGTAAGAGATGCAGTCATGTTATGATGGTAAGAGATGCAGTCATGTTACGATAGTAAGAGATGCAGTCATGTTACGATAGTAAGAAAGAGGTGCAGTCATGTTACGATGGTAAGAGATGCAGTCATGTTACGATAGTAAGAGATGCAGTCATGTTACGATGGTAAGAGATGCAGTCATGTTACGATGGTAAGAGATGCAGCCATGTTACGATAGTAAGAGAGGCGCAGTCATGTTACGATGGTAAGAGAGAGATGCAGCCATGTTACGATAGTAAGAGAGGTGCAGTCATGTTACAATAGTAAGAGAGCTGCAGTCATGTTACGATGGTAAGAGATGCAGTCATGTTACAATAGTAAGAGAGGTGCAGTCATGTTACGATGGTAAGAGATGCAGTCATGTTACAATAGTAAGAGAGGTGCAGTCATGTTACGATGGTAAGAGAGAGCTGCAGTCATGTTACAATAGTAAGAGAGGTGCAGTCATGTTACGATGGTAAGAGATGCAGTCATGTTACAATAGTAAGAGAGGTGCAGTCATGTTACGATGGTAAGAGAGAGCTGCAGTCATGTTACAATGGTAAGAGATGCAGTCATGTTACAATAGTAAGAGAGGTGCAGTCATGTTACGATGGTAATAGAGATGCAGCCATGTTACGATGGTAAGAGATGCAGTCATGTTACAATAGTAGGAGAGGTGCAGTCATGTTACGATGGTAATAGAGATGCAGTCATGTTACGATGGTAAGAGAGGTGCAGTCATGTTACGATGGAAAGAGAGATGCAGCCATGTTACGATGGTAAGAGATGCAGTCATGTTACAATAGTAGGAGAGGTGCAGTCATGTTACGATGGTAATAGAGATGCAGTCATGTTACGATGGTAAGAGAGGTGCAGTCATGTTACGATGGTAAGAGATGCAGTCATGTTACGATGGTAAGAGATGCAGCCATGTTACGATAGTAAGAGAGGCGCAGTCATGTTACGATGGTAAGAGAGAGATGCAGCCATGTTACGATAGTAAGAGAGGTGCAGTCATGTTACAATAGTAAGAGAGCTGCAGTCATGTTACGATGGTAAGAGATGCAGTCATGTTACAATAGTAAGAGAGGTGCAGTCATGTTACGATGGTAAGAGATGCAGTCATGTTACAATAGTAAGAGAGGTGCAGTCATGTTACGATGGTAAGAGAGAGCTGCAGTCATGTTACAATAGTAAGAGAGGTGCAGTCATGTTACGATGGTAAGAGATGCAGTCATGTTACAATAGTAAGAGAGGTGCAGTCATGTTACGATGGTAAGAGAGAGCTGCAGTCATGTTACAATGGTAAGAGATGCAGTCATGTTACAATAGTAAGAGAGGTGCAGTCATGTTACGATGGTAATAGAGATGCAGCCATGTTACGATGGTAAGAGATGCAGTCATGTTACAATAGTAGGAGAGGTGCAGTCATGTTACGATGGTAATAGAGATGCAGTCATGTTACGATGGTAAGAGAGGTGCAGTCATGTTACGATGGAAAGAGAGATGCAGCCATGTTACGATGGTAAGAGAGGTGCAGTCATGTTACGATGGAAAGAGAGATGCAGCCATGTTACGATGGTAAGAGAGGTGCAGTCATGTTACGATGGTAAGAGAGATGCAGCCATGTTACGATGGTAAGAGATGCAGTCATGTTACAATAGTAAGAGAGGTGCAGTCATGTTACGATGGTAATAGAGATGCAGTCATGTTACGATGGTAAGAGATGCAGCCATGTTACGATGGTAATAGAGATGCAGTCATGTTACGATGGTAAGAGAGATGCAGTCATGTTACGATGGTAAGAGAGGTGCAGTCATATTACGATGGAAAGAGAGATGCAGTAATATTACGATGGTAAGAGAGAGATGCAGTCATGTTACGATGGTAAGAGATGCAGCCATGTTACGATGGTAAGAGAGGTGCAGTCATGTTACGATGGTAAGAGAGATGCAGCCATGTTACGATGGTAAGAGATGCAGTCATGTTACGATGGTAAGAGATGCAGTCATGTTACGATAGTAAGAGATGCAGTCATGTTACGATGGTAAGAGAGATGCAGTCATGTTACGATGGTAAGAGATGCAGTCATGTTACGATAGTAAGAGATGCAGTCATGTTACGATGGTAAGAGAGATGCAGTCATGTTACAATGGTAAGAGATACAGTCATGTTACGATAGTAAGAGATGCAGTCATGTTACGATGGTAAGAGTTGCAGTCATGTTACGAAAGTAAGAGGTGCAGTCATGTTACGATAGTAAGAAAGAGGTGCAGTCATGTTACGATGGTAAGAGATGCAGTCATGTTACGATAGTAAGAAAGAGGTGCAGTCATGTTACGATAGTAAGAAAGAGGTGCAGTCATGTTACGATGGTAAGAGATGCAGTCATGTTACGATAGTAAGAGATGCAGTCATGTTACGATAGTAAGAAAGAGGTGCAGTCATGTTACGATGGTAAGAGGTGCAGTCATGTTACGATGGTAATAGAGATGCAGCCATGTTACGATGGTAAGAGATGCAGTCATGTTACGATGGTAAGAGATGCAGCCATGTTACGATGGTAAGAGAGGTGCAGTCATGTTACGATGGTAAGAGATGCAGTCATGTTACAATGGTAAGAGAGATGCAGTCATGTTACAATGATAAGAGATGCAGTCATGTTACGATGGTAAGAGAGATGCAGTCATGTTACGATGGTAAGAGATGCAGTCATGTTACGATGGTAAGAGATGCAGTCATGTTACGATAGTAATAGAGATGCAGCCATGTTACGATGGTAAGAGATGCAGTCATGTTACGATAGTAAGAGATGCAGTCATGTTACGATAGTAATAGAGATGCAGCCATGTTACGATGGTAAGAGATGCAGTCATGTTACGATAGTAAGAGATGCAGCCATGTTACGATAGTAAGAGAGAGATGCAGTCATGTTACGATAGTAAGAAAGAGGTGCAGTCATGTTACGATGGTAATAGAGATGCAGTCATGTTACGATGGTAATAGAGATGCAGTCA
The DNA here is from genome assembly GCF_951799975.1 of Gobius niger. NCBI lineage: Eukaryota > Metazoa > Chordata > Actinopteri > Gobiiformes > Gobiidae > Gobius > Gobius niger. Next base: position 38,650,849 of record NC_136852.1, on the reverse strand, counting down.
TGTTACGATGGTAAGAGAGATGCAGTCATGTTACGATGGTAAGAGAGATGCAGCCATGTTACGATGGTAATAGAGATGCAGTCATGTTACGATGGTAAGAGATGCAGCCATGTTACGATGGTAATAGAGATGCAGTCATGTTACGATGGTAAGAGAGAGATGCAGCCATGTTACGATGGTAAGAGAGATGCAGTCATGTTACGATGGTAAGAGAGATGCAGTCATGTTACGATGGTAATAGAGATGCAGTCATGTTACGATGGTAATAGAGATGCAGTCATGTTACGATGGTAAGAGAGAGATGCAGTCATGTTACGATGGTAAGAGAGGTGCAGCCATGTTACGATGGTAAGAGAGAGATGCAGTCATGATACGATGGTAAGAGAGAGATGCAGTCATGTTACGATGGTAAGAGAGGTGCAGCCATGTTACGATGGTAATAGAGATGCAGTCATGTTACGATGGAAAGAGAGATGCAGTCATGTTACGATGGTAATAGAGATGCAGTCATGTTACGATGGTAAGAGAGATGCAGTCATGTTACGATGGTAAGAGATGCAACCATGTTACGATGGTAATAGAGATGCAGTCATGTTACGATGGTAATAGAGATGCAGTCATGTTACGATGGTAAGAGAGAGATGCAGTCATGTTACGATGGTAAGAGAGAGATGCAGTCATGTTATGATGGTAAGAGAGGTGCAGCCATGTTACGATGGTAATAGAGATGCAGTCATGTTACGATGGTAAGAGAGGTGCAGCCATGTTACGATGGTAAGAGAGAGATGCCGTCATGTTACGATGGTAAGAGAGAGATGCAGTCATGTTATGATGGTAAGAGAGGTGCAGCCATGTTACGATGGTAATAGAGATGCAGTCATGTTACGATGGTAAGAGAGAGATGCAGTCATGTTACGATGGTAAGAGTGGTGCAGCCATGTTACGATGGTAAGAGAGAGATGCAGTCATGATACGATGGTAAGAGAGAGATGCAGTCATGTTACGATGGTAAGAGAGAGATGCAGTCATGTTACGATGGTAAGAGAGAGGTGCAGTCATGTTACGATGGTAAGAGAGAGGTGCAGTCATGTTACGATGGTAAGAGATGCAGCCATGTTACGATGGTAATAGTGATGCAGTCATGTTACGATGGTAAGAGAGGTGCAGTCATGTTACGATGGTAGAGATGCAGTCATGTTACGATGGTAAGAGAGGTGCAGTCATGTTACGATGGTAGAGATGCAGTCATGTTACGATGGTAATAGAGATGCAGTCATGTTACGATGGTAGAGATGCAGTCATGTTACGATGGTAAGAGATGTAGTCATGTTACGATGGTAAGAGATGCAGCCATGTTTTATTTTTTTTTATTTATGGTTTATTTGGTAGGGACAGTGCAAGTTAATGAACAAGCCACACCGGATTGTAGCCTTAGGCTAATTTTCATCCGTCGTCCCCCATGCGCACTCTCAAACACACTCTCATACATCCTGGCCTATTGTACATGTTTTTAGTGGTAGGGGAAACCGGAGTACCCGGAGGAAACCTACGCAGACACGGGGAGAACATGCAAACTCCACACAGAAAGGCCCCGTCCTTGGTGGGAATCGAACCCGGACCTTCTAGCTGTGAAGCACAAGCACTAACCGATGTGCTACCGTGCCGCCTGTTACGATGGTAAGAGAGGTGCAGTCATGTTACGATGGTAAGAGAGGTGCAGTCATGTTACGATGGTAGAGATGCAGTCATGTTACGATGGTAAGAGATGCAACCATGTTACGATGGTAAGAGAGGTGCAGTCATAATACGATGGTAAGAGAGATGCAGTCATGTTACGATGGTAAGAGATGTAGTCATGTTACGATGGTAAGAGATGCAACCATGTTACGATGGTAAGAGATGCAGCCATGTTACGATGGTAAGAGAGATGCAGTCATGTTACGATAGTAAGAGATGCAGCCATGTTACGATGGTAAGAGAGATGCAGTCATGTTACGATGGTAAGAGAGATGCAGTCATGTTACGATGGTAAGAGAGATGCAGTCATGTTACGATGGTAAGAGAGAGATGCAGTCATGTTACGATGGTAAGAGAGAGATGCAGTCATGTTACGATGGTAAGAGAGGTGCAGCCATGTTACGATGGTAAGAGAGAGATGCAGTCATGATACGATGGTAAGAGAGAGATGCAGTCATGTTACGATGGTAAGAGAGGTGCAGCCATGTTACGATGGTAAGAGAGAGATGCAGTCATGTTACGATGGTAAGAGAGAGATGCAGTCATGTTATGATGGTAAGAGAGGTGCAGCCATGTTACGATGGTAATAGAGATGCAGTCATGTTACGATGGTAAGAGAGAGATGCAGTCATGTTACGATGGTAAGAGAGGTGCAGCCATGTTACGATGGTAAGAGAGAGATGCAGTCATGATACGATGGTAAGAGAGAGATGCAGTCATGTTACGATGGTAAGAGAGAGATGCAGTCATGTTACGATGGTAAGAGAGAGGTGCAGTCATGTTACGATGGTAAGAGATGCAGCCATGTTACGATGGTAAGAGAGGTGCAGTCATGTTATGATGGTAGAGATGCAGCCATGTTACGATGGTAAGAGAGATGCAACCATGTTACGATGGTAATAGTGATGCAGTCATGTTACGATGGTAAGAGAGGTGCAGTCATGTTACGATGGTAGAGATGCAGTCATGTTACGATGGTAAGAGAGAGATGCAGTCATGTTACGATGGTAAGAGAGGTGCAGTCATGTTACGATGGTAGAGATGCAGTCATGTTACGATGGTAAGAGATGCAGCCATGTTACGATGGTAAGAGAGATGCAGTCATGATACGATGGTAAGAGAGATGCAGTCATGTTACGATGGTAAGAGAGGTGCAGTCATGTTACGATGGTAGAGATGCAGTCATGTTACGATGGTAATAGAGATGCAGTCATGTTACGATGGTAGAGATGCAGTCATGTTACGATGGTAAGAGATGTAGTCATGTTACGATGGTAAGAGATGCAGCCATGTTTTATTTTTTTTAATTTATGGTTTATTTGGTAGGGACAGTGCAAGTTAATGAACAAGCCACACCGGATTGTAGCCTTAGGCTAATTTTCATCCGTCGTCCCCCATGCGCACTCTCAAACACACTCTCATACATCCTGGCCTATTGTACATGTTTTTAGTGGTAGGGGAAACCGGAGTACCCGGAGGAAACCTACGCAGACACGGGGAGAACATGCAAACTCCACACAGAAAGGCCCCGTCCTTGGTGGGAATCGAACCCGGACCTTCTAGCTGTGAAGCACAAGCACTAACCGCTGTGCTACCGTGCCGCCTGTTACGATGGTAAGAGAGGTGCAGTCATGTTACGATGGTAAGAGAGGTGCAGTCATGTTACGATGGTAGAGATGCAGTCATGTTACGATGGTAAGAGATGCAACCATGTTACGATGGTAAGAGAGGTGCAGTCATAATACGATGGTAAGAGAGATGCAGTCATGTTACGATGGTAAGAGATGTAGTCATGTTACGATGGTAAGAGATGCAACCATGTTACGATGGTAAGAGATGCAGCCATGTTACGATGGTAAGAGAGATGCAGTCATGTTACGATAGTAAGAGATGCAGCCATGTTACGATGGTAAGAGAGATGCAGTCATGTTACGATGGTAAGAGAGATGCAGTCATGTTACGATGGTAAGAGAGATGCAGTCATGTTACGATGGTAAGAGAGATGCAGTCATGTTACGATGGTAAGAGAGAGATGCAGTCATGTTACGATGGTAAGAGAGGTGCAGCCATGTTACGATGGTAAGAGAGAGATGCAGTCATGATACGATGGTAAGAGAGAGATGCAGTCATGTTACGATGGTAAGAGAGGTGCAGCCATGTTACGATGGTAAGAGAGAGATGCAGTCATGTTACGATGGTAAGAGAGAGATGCAGTCATGTTATGATGGTAAGAGAGGTGCAGCCATGTTACGATGGTAATAGAGATGCAGTCATGTTACGATGGTAAGAGAGAGATGCAGTCATGTTACGATGGTAAGAGAGGTGCAGCCATGTTACGATGGTAAGAGAGAGATGCAGTCATGATACGATGGTAAGAGAGAGATGCAGTCATGTTACGATGGTAAGAGAGAGATGCAGTCATGTTACGATGGTAAGAGAGAGGTGCAGTCATGTTACGATGGTAAGAGATGCAGCCATGTTACGATGGTAAGAGAGGTGCAGTCATGTTACGATGGTAGAGATGCAGCCATGTTACGATGGTAAGAGAGATGCAACCATGTTACGATGGTAATAGTGATGCAGTCATGTTACGATGGTAAGAGAGGTGCAGTCATGTTACGATGGTAGAGATGCAGTCATGTTACGATGGTAATAGTGATGCAGTCATGTTACGATGGAAAGAGAGATGCAGCCATGTTACGATGGTAAGAGAGGTGCAGTCATGTTACAATGGTAAGAGAGATGCAGTCATGTTACGATGGTAAGAGAGATGCAGTCATGTTACGATGGTAAGAGAGAGATGCAGTCATGTTACGATGGTAAGAGAGAGGTGCAGTCATGTTACGATGGTAAGAGATGCAGCCATGTTACGATGGTAAGAGAGGTGCAGTCATGTTACGATGGTAGAGATGCAGCCATGTTACGATGGTAAGAGAGATGCAACCATGTTACGATGGTAATAGTGATGCAGTCATGTTACGATGGTAAGAGAGGTGCAGTCATGTTACGATGGTAGAGATGCAGTCATGTTACGATGGTAAGAGAGAGATGCAGTCATGTTACGATGGTAAGAGAGGTGCAGTCATGTTACGATGGTAGAGATGCAGTCATGTTACGATGGTAAGAGATGCAGCCATGTTACGATGGTAAGAGAGATGCAGTCATGATACGATGGTAAGAGAGATGCAGTCATGTTACGATGGTAAGAGAGGTGCAGTCATGTTACGATGGTAGAGATGCAGTCATGTTACGATGGTAATAGAGATGCAGTCATGTTACGATGGTAGAGATGCAGTCATGTTACGATGGTAAGAGATGTAGTCATGTTACGATGGTAAGAGATGCAGCCATGGTTTATTTTTTTTAATTTATGGTTTATTTGGTAGGGACAGTGCAAGTTAATGAACAAGCCACACCGGATTGTAGCCTTAGGCTAATTTTCATCCGTCGTCCCCCATGCGCACTCTCAAACACACTCTCATACATCCTGGCCTATTGTACATGTTTTTAGTGGTAGGGGAAACCGGAGTACCCGGAGGAAACCTACGCAGACACGGGGAGAACATGCAAACTCCACACAGAAAGGCCCCGTCCTTGGTGGGAATCGAACCCGGACCTTCTAGCTGTGAAGCACAAGCACTAACCGCTGTGCTACCGTGCCGCCTGTTACGATGGTAAGAGAGGTGCAGTCATGATACGATGGTAAGAGAGGTGCAGTCATGTTACGATGGTAGAGATGCAGTCATGTTACGATGGTAAGAGATGCAACCATGTTACGATGGTAAGAGAGGTGCAGTCATAATACGATGGTAAGAGAGATGCAGTCATGTTACGATGGAAAGAGATGTAGTCATGTTACGATGGTAAGAGATGCAACCATGTTACGATGGTAAGAGATGCAGCCATGTTACGATGGTAAGAGAGATGCAGTCATGTTACGATAGTAAGAGATGCAGCCATTTTTTCGATGGTAAGAGAGATGCAGTCATGTTACGATGGTAAGAGAGATGCAGTCATGTTACGATGGTAAGAGAGATGCAGTCATGTTACGATGGTAAGAGAGATGCAGTAATGTTACGATGGTAAGAGATGTAGTCATGTTACGATGGTAAGAGATGCAACCATGTTATGATGGTAAGAGAGATGCAGTCATGTTACGATGGTAAGAGATGCAGCCATGTTACGATGGTAAGAGAGATGCAGTCATGTTACGATAGTAAGAGATGCAGCCATGTTACGATGGTAAGAGAGATGCAGTCATGTTACGATGGTAAGAGAGATGCAGTCATGTTACGATGGTAAGAGATGCAGCCATGTTACGATGGTAAGAGAGAGATGCAGTCATGTTACGATGGTAAGAGAGGTGCAGTCATGTTACGATGGTAAGAGATGCAGCCATGTTACGATGGTAAGAGAGAGATGCAGTCATGTTACGATGGTAAGAGAGGTGCAGTCATGTTACGATGGTAAGAGAGAGATGCAGTCAGAGAGGTGCAACCTTGTGACTCCGCGGCCTGAAGAGGGGTTGTGGGGGAGGGGGGGTGAACATGTGCATTTGTTTTGCTTCGCATTGTAGCCAAGCGCGGGCCGATCCGCGCCACAGCGGACGCTGTTGCTCTTTTTCTCTCCAGACGTGAACATTGTTTAGCTCACAATGGGGTAAATAAAGTTTTTAGTTTGACCCATGAGACCCGGCAGCTTAAGGAAGAACTGTGACTGTAAGAACCAGGTTTAAATCACTTTAGACACTGATGCCTGCTCTCTCAATGGCCTAGACTTCAGATTACTCTTAGACTGACGCAGAACTTAACCATGAACAAGACCTCGAACCATATGAAGCAGGAGTAGTAACGGATGAAACCCCTAGTAACTCAAGAGCTCTAGGTCAATAGAGCGGGCTTTGTCTGCAGGGGTGAGCCTTCACCATATGACATGGTGATTAATGCGGAAATAGTATGGTTTCAATTTTGAATGTTCAAAAACAGTACAAAATAATTTGATTTAAAAAAGTCTAATGTGACTCTGTTTCAGTGGCAAAAACAATTAAAGGCAAGGACTCGCTGGAGAACATGAGAAACGCCGTTTTGCAGCACATCAAAGAGAGAAAGACCACCATGTTTGACCAGGCCAAAAGAGCAATGCTGGAAAAACTGAAGGAGCTCAAGGTTTGTGTCTATGAGTCTCTTTTGTTTAGTCTCATCTCTATTTGCTTGGTTTCTGGTGCGGCCATATATCTGACGCACATCCGCCCACAACAACAACTGTCGGAGGCGCTTCAATCGGCCCGTTGGGGACTCAGTTTTGTTTTTAAAGCGTCCTGATGGGACAAACACAGACGTCCTCGATGCTAATGTTTGCGTTAGCCTCAAACACGAGACGTCCTCGATGCTAATGTTAGCGTTAGCCTCAAACACAGAGACATCCTCAATGCTAATGTTAGCGTTCAGCCTCAAACACAGAGACATCCTCGATGCTAATGTTAGCGTTCAGCCTCAAACACAGAGACGTCCTCGATGCTAATGTTAGCGTTCAGCCTCAATCACAGAGACATCCTCAATGCTAATGTTAGCGTTCAGCCTCAAACACAGAGACATCCTCAATGCTAATGTTAGCGTTCAGCCTCAAACACAGAGACGTCCTCAATGCTAATGTTAGCGTTCAGCCTCAAACACAGAGACATCTTCAATGCTAATGTTAGCGTTCAGCCTCAAACACAGAGACGTCCTCAATGCTAATGTTAGCGTTCAGCCTCAAACACAGAGACGTCCTCAATGCTAATGTTAGCGTTCAGCCTCAAACACAGAGACGTCCTCAATGCTAATGTTAGCGTTCAGCCTCAAACACAGAGACATCTTCAATGCTAATGTTAGCGTTCAGCCTCAAACACAGAGACGTCCTCGATGCTAATGTTAGCGTTCAGCCTCAAACACAGAGACGTCCTCAATGCTAATGTTAGCGTTCAGCCTCAAACACAGAGACGTCCTCAATGCTAATGTTAGCGTTCAGCCTCAAACACAGAGACGTCCTCAATGCTAATGTTAGCGTTCAGCCTCAAACACAGAGACATTTTCAATGCTAATGTTTGCGTTCAGCCTCAAACACAGAGACGTCCTCGATGCTAATGTTAGCGTTCAGCCTCAAACACAGAGACATCTTCAATGCTAATGTTAGCGTTCAGCCTCAAACACAGAGACGTCCTCGATGCTAATGTTAGCGTTCAGCCTCAAACACAGAGACGTCCTCGATGCTAATGTTAGCGTTCAGCCTCAAACACAGAGACGTCCTCGATGCTAATGTTAGCGTTCAGCCTCAAACACAGAGACATCTTCAATGCTAATGTTAGCGTTCAGCCTCAAACACAGAGACGTCCTCGATGCTAATGTTAGCGTTCAGCCTCAAACACAGAGACATCCTCGATGCTAATGTTAGCGTTAGCCTCAAACACAGAGACATCCTCAATGCTAATGTTAGCGATCAGCCTCAAACAAACGCTCCAGCCACGCCCACTCTGAGCCACAATAACCCTAGCCCTTGTCAGGATAAGAAATAGCACTTTGATTTCTGTTTACAGCAATTGTTAAGCACTTAGACACAACGCTTTTGCTTTATTTATTTTTTACTTTGATATAAATGTGACCTTATTATTACTGTTTAATGAACTCTACAAGTTACATGAGTGATCAGAGTTCCTAAAACACTTGAAAGCTAAATAGCTATAAATGCACTTTGTCTCTGTTACTTGAATAACTATACAGATTAACAATAATAAATACTTTTGTTGTTGAACTCATGTTTCTATCTAATTACTCAATCATATAGGTGCAAATTAGTTTTTTTGTTTTGTTTCGATTAACATGTGATTAATTGTGATGAATTAATTACAGACCTGTAATTAAGTCGATTAAAAAAATTCAGGCAACCTTTGAAGACAATTGTTTGCACTAAAAGGAAAGGGGGGCCGGTACTTATGCATATCCCACTTTTCATTGTTTTATTTATCAAAACAAATCTAAATCATGTACAAATTTAATTTCACTTTATGATTGTGTGTCACTTAGTGTATGTCTTTCACATAATATACATATATATATTTTTTTTTTTCAACCAGAACTTTGTTAAAGAAGAAATTGAGGCACACTTGGGCAAAGTCATGAATCTGTGCTTCCCACATGAAGTCTCTGGACTGCCAGGTCAGAAAACACACAGACCTCCTGCTTTCATCAAGGGCTTCACTAACTCTTTTTATTCATCTCAGCAGACATCTCAAAGGAGCTTTCACGAGTGGAAGAGATCTACAACAAACTGGAGCCAAGAGAAAACCGAGGTCTACCCCTGTGTTACACAGACAACTCCCTTCTCCCACTGAACGCGAGTCAAGGCAAGACAAATGCTTGTCTTTTATATAAATAGAGCCTTTTCTTAATCTGCTATCTATGAAGTCTGTCCCTCCTCGTCCCACCACATTGCTCAACTGGTCCTCCTTGTTCTTCTATTAGAGGTGGTCAACCTATTGATAAATAAATCTGAGATGAATCTGCCTGGTAATATTGAGAGATCTCTCAGATTTTTCTGCTCCTGTTGTGTCTTTGAAGGAGCTCAGTTACCCAGGAGGAGCTCGGAGTAGAGTCGCTGCTCCTTCATCTGTTTCGGATGCCTCCTGGTCGCCTCCCTCGGGAGGTGTTCCAGGCATGTCCTATAGGTGGCGTTCACGATTTAGAATGTGATGATGTCATAATGTCAGATGGAGGGCAGGACCAATACAACTCTATGGGAGAAATGCAGTTTTTGTAAGAAATCTCCAAAACGAAAAATGACATTTTTTTTTCCTCATCAGTATTTGATCATGATTAGATTCACAAACCTGTGATTTTATTTTTATTTTTATGTCTGAAAGTCTTTTCTATTGTACAAAATCATGCTCATGTTTTCACATATTGTCACCACTTTTTGATGTTTTTCAGAGAAAATAATTGTAAATTAGTTCATATGTGCCGACAGAGGAGACAATGAACTTTGTGACAGTTTTTGTTTCATGGGGATTCCTCCAGTAATGACTGAGATATGAGCAAAAAAACAAAGACATGAATATGCATTTGTCAGTAACTGCAGTTACTATAGTAACCGTCAGTTGCTCCACCTCAATGTTAAACTATAGGCTCTTTAGAATGTTGTGATGTCACGTGAACTCCACCTATTGGGACAAGTCCTCGTGGAAGGCCCAGGACACGCTGGTGGGACTATGTCTCCGAGCTGGCCTGGTGCCGCGTCGGGGTCCCCCCAGAACAGCTGGAGGAGGTGTGTGTGGACCGGGAAGTTTGGGCATCTCTGCTGAGACTGCTGCCCCCGCGACCCGGCCCCGGATAAAGCGGAAGAAAATCGATGGGTGGATCGTGTCTTTGCTTAGTTACTTAGTTAAGTGGGCAGAAAGTCAGTGACGTACAGTATACGCCCAGAGCTCACACAGCCAGGTTTCCATGGAGGGAAGAGGAAATTAGCCACAAACAAAACTAATACAAAAGGAGGAAGACTGGAGGCCTGGGGCCGTAACACCTCATTAGATTAATTTAAAATCATGTTATGCTGAGATTTTTTTATTAATTGGTTGAATAGCATCCAGTGGCTGCTCTGGAGTTTTAAACTCAGTATCAGCCAATAAAGTGTGTCTTTGGATAAAGGAGAGAAAGGTTGACTCCACCCCTCGGTTTTCTTCACAGCTCCGCCCACATCTGAGGGTCTTGAGGAGAAGCCTCAGCCTGGAGCTTCTGACTGCACGGTAAAGAACACACATCACAGAAGTCACAGAGGTCACAGAGGTCAGTGGAGAAACTTTAAACATCATCATTTCAACCTTTCAGGACAAGACTGTTGTTTTCAACCCCGAAGTGTCCAGTGAGTCAGACCATCTTTTATACAGGTATGTATATAGTATATACACTGCTCACAAAAACTTAGGGCACACTCAAAAAACACAATGTAACTCAGTGTCAATCAAATTTCTGGGATATCAGACTGTCCAGTTAGGAAGCCACGCTTATTGTGAATCAGTTTCACTTGGTGTTGTGGAAATTAAACAGACAACAGGTGGAAATGAGAGGCAATTAGCAAGATCACTCCAAAAGAGGAATGGTTTTGCAGGTGGTGACCACAGACCATTTCCCTGTCTTCATCCTTTGTACTGTATTTTAGGAACACTTTTGCATTTGTCCAGTGTTCTCACCACTAGAGGTATCATGAGGAGCATCTACAGCCCACAGAAGCTGCTCAGGGAGTGATGCTCATCCAAAATGGCACGTCCATTCGTGCTGTGGCAAGAAGGTTTGCTGTGTCTCCCAGCGCAGTGTCCAGAGCATGGAGGAGATACCAGGAGACAGGCCAGTACACCAGGAGACCTGGGGGGGGCCGACCGAGGTCAACAACCCAGCAGCAGGACCGCTATCTGCTCATTTGTGCACGGAGAAACAGGAGAAGCACTGCCCGAGCCCTACAAAATGACCTCCAGAGGGCCACAAATGTGCATGTTGGTCCTCAAACGGTCAGAAACCGACTCCATGAGGGCGGTATGAGGGCCCGACGTCCACAAGTTGGGCCGGTGCTTACTGCCCAACACCGTGCAGCCCGATTGGCATTTGCCTGAGAACACAGCGATTGGCAGATTGGCCAATGGTGCCCTGTGCTCTTCACGGGTGAGAGCAGGTTCACCCTGAGCACATGTGACAGACGTGACAGAATCTGGAGACGCCCTGGAGAACGTTCTGCTGCTGCAACATCATCAGCATGACCGGTTTGGTGGTGGGTAAGTGATGGTCTGGGGAGGCATTTCATTGGAGGGCCGCACAGCCCTCCATGTGCGAGCCAGAGGTTCCCTGACTGGCATTGGGGACCAGGATGAGGTCCTCAGACCTATTGTAAGACCATATGCTGGTGCTGTGGGCCCTGGGTTCCTTCTGATGCCTGATAATGCCAGGCCACATGTGGCAAGAGTGTGTCAGCAGCTCCTGCATGATGAAGGTATTGATGTTCTGGACTGGCCTGCCCGTTCCCCAGACTTAAATCCAATAGAGCACATCTGGGACATCATGTCTCGGTCCATCCATCAACGCCACGTCGCACCACAGACTGTCCAGGAGCTGACTGATGCTCTAATCCAGGTCTGGGAGGAGATCCCTCAGGAGGACATCCGTGGTCTCATCAGGAGCATGCCCAGGCGTTGTAGGGAGTGCATTCAGGCACGTGGAGGCCACACACACCACTGAGGATGATACAGACTCGTTTGGAGGAATTTCTACAGAATTTGGATCAACCAGTGACCTGATTTGTCACTTTGATTTTGACTATATATATATATATATATATATATATATATATATATATATATATATATATATATACCCTGGTAGAATTATAGATTTTTTTTTGACCATTTTTCAGAGAATATGAATGATAACACACACACAAATGTTCACTCATAGGTAGTGGTCGTGCAAAACCAAACAACTGAGTTTACTCTTTTTAAATCAATGTGAAAAAACAAACTGAAAAAATTACCCTGATCAAAAGTTTATGTGCCCTGGTGATCTTGGCCTGATAATATGGACACCAGTGACACAAAGAGGTTTGAATGGCCGCTAATGGTCAGCATCCTCACCTGTGACCTGAGTGGTTATCCTCCTGTAGCAGAGTGGTTATCCTCCTGTATCAGAGTGGTTATCCTCCTGTGACCTGAGTGGTTATCCTCCTGTATCAGAGTGGTTATCCTCCTGTAACAGAGTGGTTATCCTCCTGTAACAGAGTGGTTATCCTCCTGTAACAGAGTGGTTATCCTCCTGTAACAGAGTGGTTATCCTCCTGTAACAGAGTGGTTATCCTCCTGTAACAGAGTGGTTATCCTCCTGTAACAGAGTGGTTATCCTCCTGTAGCAGAGGGGTTATCCTCCTGTAGCAGAGTGGTTATCCTCCTGTAACAGAGTGGTTATCCTCCTGTAGCATAGTGGTTATCCTCCTGTAACAGAGTGGTTATCCTCCTGTAACAGAGTGGTTATCCTCCTGTAACAGAGTGGTTATCCTCCTGTAGCATAGTGGTTATCCTCCTGTAACAGAGTGGTTATCCTCCTGTAGCAGAGTGGTTATCCTCCTGTAACAGAGTGGTTATCCTCCTGTAACAGAGTGGTTATCCTCCTGTAACAGAGTGGTTATCCTCCTGTAGCAGAGTGGTTATCCTCCTGTAGCAGAGTGGTTATCCTCCTGTAACAGAGTGGTTATCCTCCTGTAGCATAGTGGTTATCCTCCTGTAACAGAGTGGTTATCCTCCTGTAACAGAGTGGTTATCCTCCTGTAACAGAGTGGTTATCCTCCTGTAGCATAGTGGTTATCCTCCTGTAACAGAGTGGTTATCCTCCTGTAGCAGAGTGGTTATCCTCCTGTAACAGAGTGGTTATCCTCCTGTAACAGAGTGGTTATCCTCCTGTAACAGAGTGGTTATCCTCCTGTAGCAGAGCGGTTATCCTCCTGTAGCAGAGCGGTTATCCTCCTGTAACAGAGCGGTTATCCTCCTGTAACAGAGCGGTTATCCTCCTGTAGCAGAGCGGTTATCCTCCTGTAACAGAGCGGTTATCCTCCTGTAGCAGAGTGGTTATCCTCCTGTAGCATAGTGGTTATCCTCCTGTAACAGAGTGGTTATCCTCCTGTAGCAGAGTGGTTATCCTCCTGTAGCATAGTGGTTATCCTCCTGTAACAGAGTGGTTATCCTCCTGTAGCAGAGTGGTTATCCTCCTGTAGCATAGTGGTTATCCTCCTGTAACAGAGTGGTTATCCTCCTGTAGCAGAGTGGTTATCCTCCTGTAACAGAGCGGTTATCCTCCTGTAGCAGAGCGGTTATCCTCCTGTAACAGAGCGGTTATCCTCCTGTAACAGAGCGGTTATCCTCCTGTAACAGAGTGGTTATCCTCCTGTAACAGAGTGGTTATCCTCCTGTAACAGAGTGGTTATCCTCCTGTAGCAGAGTGGTTATCCTCCTGTAACAGAGTGGTTATCCTCCTGTAACAGAGTGGTTATCCTCCTGTAACAGAGTGGTTATCCTCCTGTAGCAGAGTGGTTATCCTCCTGTAACAGAGTGGTTATCCTCCTGTAACAGAGTGGTTATCCTCCTGTAACAGAGTGGTTATCCTCCTGTAGCAGAGCGGTTATCCTCCTGTAGCAGAGCGGTTATCCTCCTGTAGCAGAGCGGTTATCCTCCTGTAACAGAGCGGTTATCCTCCTGTAACAGAGCGGTTATCCTCCTGTAGCAGAGTGGTTATCCTCCTGTAACAGAGTGGTTATCCTCCTGTAACAGAGTGGTTATCCTCCTGTAACAGAGCGGTTATCCTCCTGTAACAGAGTGGTTATCCTCCTGTAACAGAGTGGTTATCCTCCTGTAACAGAGCGGTTATCCTCCTGTAACAGAGTGGTTATCCTCCTGTAACAGAGCGGTTATCCTCCTGTAGCAGAGTGGTTATCCTCCTGTAGCAGAGTGGTTATCCTCCTGTAACAGAGTGGTTATCCTCCTGTAACAGAGTGGTTATCCTCCTGTAACAGAGTGGTTATCCTCCTGTAACAGAGTGGTTATCCTCCTGTAGCAGAGTGGTTATCCTCCTGTAGCAGAGTGGTTAGTTGGCTCTCAGTTAAACGTTGTGGGTTTGATTCCTGCAGGTTGAGATGCCCTTCTGCTGGATCCTTCCGCTGCCCCCTCACCAGATTGGTGTTTGTAGTGACAAAGGAGGCGGAGCTTCGGTACCGAAGTGTCCAATGGGAAGAGAACCTTCTGAAGTCGTCGGGCATGACTCCTGCAGGACCTCTGTTTGACATCGAGTGTCCAGAGAGGGCTGTGTGTGAGCTGCACCTGCCGCACTGTGAACTAGAGACCGGTACGGCCTCCTCTGCGCCTCCTCTGCGCCTCCTCTGCTCCTCCTCTGCTCCTTCTGAGCCTCCTCTGCTCCTCCTCCTAGCCTCCTCTGCTCCTCCTCTGCTCCTTCTGAGCCTCCTCTGCTCCTCCTCCTAGCCTCCTCTGCTCCTCCCCTGCTCCCTCTGAGCCTCCTCTGCTCCCTCTGAGCCTCCTCTGTCTCATTGTCCTCTCCTGTGTCCTCAGCGGACCTGTCCCAGAGCGGTCTGTTTGTGGCCCACATCAGTGACAGTGGGCTGATCCTGATGGAACCTCAGCGGATCACAGAGTCCCATGTGGTCATCCCAGTGTCCGGCCTCTCTATGTTCGGACTTGTGTGGAGCTTCTTCTTTGAACACCGGGCAGTGCGTGGGCAGGTGCTGTTGTTCCGCACGCCCAGGGAACAAAGCACAGAGATGATCACGCTCAACATGTACCTTCTGCCCAGTAACATCCCTGTGGAGCAGGTGAGGACCCGTCTTTTTCATCTCCTGCAGTCAGCAGACCTCGTCACGTTCATTGTGTCTCCTTGTGTTACAGCAGAACTTTCAGGGTTCATTTTGTCAGACAGCAGCGTGAGAGATGTTGAAATCTTTACCTTTACATGTTTCATGTTGCAGCAGCTGAAACGTGTAAAGGTGAAGATTCGACATCTCTAACCCGAGTGTGACAAGATGAACACTGAAAGTTACCCTGGTACAAGTGAAACATTTAGGGCCCGATCTTGTGCATCAAAACGGAGACGATAGCGTGACATTTTGCGCTCAGTCGGGGCCCACTTTGTGATCTTGCCACTCCAGACTTGGCGCATTTAAGTGGGTGGAGACACACATTTTCCTCCAACCAGATCGACTCCGCGTCCAGGAGAGTGGTTGTGTGGGAGTGGGGGGTGAACATGTGCTTTTGTTTTGCTTCGCGTTCACGCCAAGCGTGGCCGATCCGCGCCACAGCGGACGCTGTAGCTCTTTTTCTCTCGAGACGTGAACATGGTTTAGCTCACGATGGGGTAAATAAAGTTTTTAGTTTGACCTGTGAGAGCCTAAGGCTTAAGAAAGAACGCAAGACAGCGCAATGTAAACCAGGAAGTGAATGTCAGCCGTGTTTCCATCAGTGTAGTCACCTCCTCTTGTGACGCCCCCTCACAGGTGGCGGAGGCCAATGGCACATATAGCACCGCCACTCGGAAAATAATTCGCCAAGAGCCTGCGCCGCCCCGTGCGCCGCCACAAGATCTGGCCCATAATCTTGACCCTGTGTTCGTGGTCATACTGGCCCATTCCTCTTCACGTCTGAGTGGACACTGCACGGTTATACCATGACTGACACGGGATCATGTATCAGTGCCAGTCCAGGAAAAACATACTGAATCAGGTGTAGAATCCAGATATCTGATTCTGAGCTTTTGTCTTAAAACTTTCTCTACCTAATCTCAGTGATAATGAACACCCACAATGGGTCAAACCTTTGGACACTCCTGAACAAACCAAATGCAGAGAAACTCATCTTGTTTCCATGGTTTCCAGGTGAAAAGAAAGCAGTGGGTCACCACTCAGTACATCTGTGCCCCGTCTAAATGTGAGCTGGTCATAGACCAACACTACAGTGTGGACTGTCCCAGCGCTGTGATCGTCCAGCCTGACGTGAGTACGACTCAGACTCACTCACAGTTCATTCAGTCTGCTGACTTCAGCTGCTCTCCTCCAGAGGGCGCCGTTCGACATGGATAATGGGCCAAACTATCACCCCACGTTTGAGCTGCGCCTGCCCTCAGACGGCCACACTCTGTCCATCACAGTGAGAGAGAAGAAGAGGTTTCAGGAGAGAGAAGTCTGGACACACCAGGTCAATCTGATCGGTCAGTCTGAAGCATTTACACTGAAGCATTTACACTGAAGCATTTACACTGAAGCATTTACACTGAAGCATTTACACTGAAGCACTTACACTGAAGCACTTACACTGAAGCATTTACACTGAAGCATTTACACTGAAGCATTTACACTGAAGCACTTACACTGAAGCATTTACACTGAAGCATTTACACTGAAGCACTTACACTGAAGCACTTACACTGAAGCATTTACACTGAAGCACTTACACTGAAGCATTTACACTGAAGCATTTACACTGAAGCACTTACACTGAAGCATTTACACTGAAGCTCTTACACTGAAGCACTTACACTGAAGCTTTTACACTGAAGCACTTACACTGAAGCTCTTACACTGAAGCACTTACACTGAAGCATTTACACTGAAGCATTTACACTGAAGCTCTTACACTGAAGCATTTACACTGAAGCATTTACACTGAAGCATTTACACTGAAGCATTTACACTGAAGCATTTACACTGAAGCACTTACACTGAAGCACTTACACTGAAGCATTTACACTGAAGCATTTACACTGAAGCATTTACACTGAAGCACTTACACTGAAGCATTTACACTGAAGCACTTACACTGAAGCACTTACACTGAAGCATTTACACTGAAGCATTTACACTGAAGCACTTACACTGAAGCATTTACACTGAAGCACTTACACTGAAGCACTTACACTGAAGCATTTACACTGAAGCATTTACACTGAAGCATTTACACTGAAGCATTTACACTGAAGCATTTACACTGAAGCACTTACACTGAAGCACTTACACTGAAGCTCTTACACTGAAGCATTTACACTGAAGCATTTACACTGAAGCATTTACACTGAAGCATTTACACTGAAGCATTTACACTGAAGCACTTACACTGAAGCATTTACACTGAAGCATTTACACTGAAGCACTTACACTGAAGCACTTACACTGAAGCACTTACACTGAAGCATTTACACTGAAGCACTTACACTGAAGCATTTACACTGAAGCTCTTACACTGAAGCTCTTACACTGAAGCATTTACACTGAAGCATTTACACTGAAGCATTTACACTGAAGCATTTACACTGAAGCATTTACACTGAAGCATTTACACTGAAGCACTTACACTGAAGCACTTACACTGAAGCATTAAGTTATGGACTGTATACAGTGCACATTTTGTCATGTTTACAACCCTAAACATAAAGATTTTACTCATATTTTTTTACTGAACGTTCACACACAAGTAACAGACAACTGTGAAGTGAAAGCAAAATGATACATGATTCTGTTTTGTTTTTTTAAATAGAAAACCAAACAGTGGGGTGTGCATAAGTATTCATACAGCATGAATGAATACTTTGTGGAACCCCCTTTTGCTGCAATAACAGCAGCAAGTCTTGGGGTCTGACTCTACAAGATTTGCACATGTAGAGACTGACATTTAGCCCATTCCTCTTTACAAAACAACTCCAGCTCAGTCAGATTAGAAGGAGAGTGTTTGTGAACAGCAGTTTTCAGGTCTTTCCACAGATTTTCAATAGGATTTAGGTCAGGACTTTGACTGGGCCATTCTAACACATTAATATGTTTTTATTGAACCATTCCATTGAAGATTTATCTTTGTGTTTAGGGTCATTGTCCTGCTGAAGGTGAATCTCCGCCCCAGCCTCAGTTCTCTTGCTGACTCCAGCAGGTTTTCCTCCAAAATGTCTCTGTATTTGGCTCCATCCATCTTCCCAACTATTCTTACAATCTCCCCAGTCCCCGCTGAGGAAAAGCAGCCCCACAGCATGATGCTCCCCCCCCATATCTGAGGCCCTCACAGAACAGCTGAAATTATACTGAGAGTAGATTACACACAGGTGGCCTCAATTTAACGGTTAGGCCAAGGTGTGAACATTCTGGAGTCATTAGGAATGTTATAAAGGCAATTTAATGCACACCCCAATTTTCACTTTTCTATATTTGGAAAATAACAGAACCATGTATCATTTTGCTTTCACTTCACAGTTGTCTGTTACTTGTGTGTGAACGTTCAGTAAAAAAATCTAAATAAAATCTGTGCCAACGACTCAGGACTCAGCTCTATCCTCTGAGCCTCACTCTCTGACAGGACTCAGCTCTATCCTCTGAGCCTCACTCTCTGACAGGACTCAGCTCTATCCTCTGAGCCTCACTCTCTGACAGGACTCAGCTCTAACCTCTGAGCCTCACTCTCTGACAGGACTCAGCTCTATCCTCTGAGCCTCACTCTCTCTGACAGGACTCAGCTCTAACCTCTGAGCCTCACTCTCTGACAGGACTCAGCTCTATCCTCTGAGCCTCACTCTCTGACAGGACTCAGCTTTAACCTCTGAGCCTCACTCTCTGACAGGACTCAGCTTTAACCTCTGAGCCTCACTCTCTGACAGGACTCAGCTCTAACCTCTGAGCCTCACTCTCTGACAGGACTCAGCTCTAACCTCTGAGCCTCACTCTCTGACAGGACTCAGCTCTAACCTCTGAGCCTCACTCTCTGACAGGACTCAGCTTTAACCTCTGAGCCTCACTCTCTGACAGGACTCAGCTCTAACCTCTGAGCCTCACTCTCTGACAGGACTCAGCTTTAACCTCTGAGCCTCACTCTCTGACAGGACTCAGCTCTATCCTCTGAGCCTCACTCTCTGACAGGACTCAGCTCTATCCTCTGAGCGTCACTCTCTGACAGGACTCAGCTCTAACCTCTGAGCCTCACTCTCTGACAGGACTCAGCTCTAACCTCTGAGCCTCACTCTCTGACAGGACTCAGCTTTAACCTCTGAGCCTCACTCTCTGACAGGACTCAGCTCTAACCTCTGAGCCTCACTCTCTGACAGGACTCAGCTCTAACCTCTGAGCCTCACTCTCTGACAGGACTCAGCTCTAACCTCTGAGCCTCACTCTCTCTGACAGGACTCAGCTCTAACCTCTGAGCCTCACTCTCTGACAGGACTCAGCTTTAACCTCTGAGCCTCACTCTCTCTGACAGGACTCAGCTCTATCCTCTGAGCCTCACTCTCTCTGACAGGACTCAGCTTTAACCTCTGAGCCTCACTCTCTGACAGGACTCAACTCTATCCTCTGAGCCTCACTCTCTCTGACAGGACTCAGCTTTAACCTCTGAGCCTCACTCTCTGACAGGACTCAGCTTTAACCTCTGAGCCTCACTCTCTGACAGGACTCAGCTCTAACCTCTGAGCCTCACTCTCTGACAGGACTCAGCTCTAACCTCTGAGCCTCACTCTCTGACAGGACTCAGCTCTAACCTCTGAGCCTCACTCTCTCTGACAGGACTCAGCTCTATCCTCTGAGCCTCACTCTCTGACAGGACTCAGCTCTAACCTCTGAGCCTCACTCTCTGACAGGACTCAGCTCTATCCTCTGAGCCTCACTCTCTCTGACCGGACTCAGCTCTATCCTCTGAGCCTCACTCTCTCTGACAGGACTCAGCTCTATCCTCTGAGCCTCACTCTCTCTGACAGGACTCAGCTCTAACCTCTGAGCCTCACTCTCTGACAGGACTCAGCTTTAACCTCTGAGCCTCACTCTCTCAGACAGGACTCAGCTCTAACCTCTGAGCCTCACTCTCTGACAGGACTCAGCTTTAACCTCTGAGCCTCACTCTCTGACAGGACTCAGCTCTAACCTCTGAGCCTCACTCTCTGACAGGACTCAGCTTTAACCTCTGAGCCTCACTCTCTGACAGGACTCAGCTCTATCCTCTGAGCCTCACTCTCTGACAGGACTCAGCTCTAACCTCTGAGCCTCACTCTCTGACAGGACTCAGCTTTAACCTCTGAGCCTCACTCTCTGACAGGACTCAGCTCTAACCTCTGAGCCTCACTCTCTGACAGGACTCAGCTCTAACCTCTGAGCCTCACTCTCTGACAGGACTCAGCTCTAACCTCTGAGCCTCACTCTCTCTGACAGGACTCAGCTCTATCCTCTGAGCCTCACTCTCTGACAGGACTCAGCTCTATCCTCTGAGCCTCACTCTCTGACAGGACTCAGCTCTAACCTCTGAGCCTCACTCTCTCTGACAGGACTCAGCTCTAACCTCTGAGCCTCTCTGGAGCAGCAAGGAATTTCATATTTTATATAGTGAAGCTAATTTGATTCCATTTACAATGTTTAAAAGATGTAGCAGTGTTTTTAGCTGCCAATATTTCTTTCTCCTATTAATTCCAGTGACCGGAAGTTAAGAATGTGGAAGTCATTAGCGTATAAGCCCTTTAAACAGTTTATCTGATCCAGCTGATCTGATAAATCAACTCCCGGCTCATGTTAAAGAAGCACAGGCTCTACATTTAAGACTAGGCTCAAAATGTACCTCTTTGAATCCGCTTATGATCAGGTCAGAGGGAAAGCGCTAAAACAAAGCTGCCTTAGGAGCAAGTTCCAACCACAAGAGGGACTGGACATCCCCGTATTGCTGTGTAGACAGGTACAAGAGGGACTGGACATCCCCGTATTGCTGTGTAGACAGGTACAAGAGGGACTGGACATCCCCGTATTGCTATGTAGACAGGTACAAGAGGGACTGGACATCCCCGTATTGCTGTGTAGACAGGTACAAGAGGGACTGGACATCCCCGTATTGCTGTGTAGACAGGTACATGATGTGTGTGTGTGCGCCTGGTCATGGGTGTTACTGTGTTACTCGATCATAGAATGAAGTGTGTGCTGTGCATTTGGATGACACAACCACTTTACAGAATAGAGTTTACTTTCAACAATATTTTTGTTTGAAACTCAGGAAGGAAATACGTCTGATGTCTATCTAATGTTAAACTGTAAGAATGTTTTTTTATATATAGTTACCATTGTGACTCGGGATGCACCGATGCCAGTATTGGGTATCGGCTCGATACCACACGCTTGTGCTCATTAATGTGGTCCCGATGTCACAATCCGATACCACTTGACTCCTCAACGCCGAGGAGAGCAAAGAGCAACAAGTTTGATAATTTTTCAGTTTAAATATAATACAATATTCCACATAGAGCTTCATTTCAGACTGCACTCCCTAAGTCAGAGTCTGTGCTGGATTTAACCAGAGCTAAATGTTGCATCGCACAGCACTGGCTCTGCAGTGGTATGGTCTTTATTTGGACAGAGACAGTGCACAATTTAACATTGACCAAAAGGAAACCAGGTACCAGGTTATAGAAATCAGGTCATTTCCACCTGTAGTCCCTGGGCAGGTTGATGTCACAGTATATATTAAAAAAAAAGATTTTAAATGTAGATGAGCATCATGGATTTATAACATCATCATTCACATACATTCAGCGTATGTACACAAGCACACGAATGAGAATGGAGCCGTAGCTAGCTGGCTAATGCTAAAAGAGGCTAATCAGTAGTAGTAAGTAACCATATAATTATTATTATCTAAGTAATAATTAAATACAGCACAGGCTTTGAGGATATGGGCTGTTCTGTCACAGTGTGGACTTAACCATCTCCTATCATTTCCATCTTTATAAAACTACGAATTAAGACACAAGAGACACACGGCAACATTAAGCCTGGGACATGATGTGCAGTGAAAAAAATATAGAATTGGAAAATAAATCAAAGGAATTTACTCAAGTAAATGTAAATAAACTAAGTACTAACAAATATTCTGTGAAAACTTCCGTCTATAAACCAGCCATCCAAAAAGTACTTCAAAAGTGTTCATTCAGTGTACTTGTGTGGGTATTCGGTATCGGCAAGTACTCAAATCAAAGTACTCGTATCGGTGCATCCCTAATTTTGACACTTTTCTACAGAATAGAGTGTGTTGTTCTCAGTGTTGCGCTTTGAAATGGTATTTAGTTACTGAATACTGAATACTTGTCTTAAAATGTATTTTGTAATGTATTCTGTTATTTTGTCTAATCAGAGTACTATATTCTGAATACTTTGAATACTTTTAGAATACTTGTCATTATATTTATGTGTAAATATGTCGTATAATTACAAAAATGAAGACGACGATCGTTGGGACACCTGTTATAAACTCACATAACATTAATGATGAACCCTTTAACTCTGTCGGCCAATGGAGCAGCAGATACAGCATCATGTGACACATCATGTGACACATGTGCAGTGTTTGGAACTGTGCCATAATGTTTTAAATCTTTTTTTTTAATTTTAGGAGGATAAACAGGTCAACATTAAAAGTTCTTTCTTAATAATGTTGCAATATGGAGCTAAAATGTAATGATTGATGCTGGGATTGAGTACTCCCTTGATGTTTGGAAAGTAACTGTATTCTAAATACTCTTAAATAAAGTAAAATTGCAGTAAAATGTTTGTCTGTTGTTGCCTGTAAATGAAAAAGAGAATCTCACCGGGACGTTCCTTGTATAAGTAAATAAATAAATATCTTCGTCCTGCTCCTGTACATTTTCCCTGTTTGCATCATTGTAATGGCCTCTAAACGGGGACAGTAAAAAGACGAGCAAATCCAAGCCTCTGACTGTGACTCACCTGACAGGTATGCACTGAGGGGGCGGGGCCAACAAACGCCCCACAACCAGGAAGAGTCCAAACAGCTCGTGTGTCTCTCCCAGGTAAGACTGATCCTAAACCTCACTTCTATAACATAAAACCAATACAAAAACTTACAGGAGAAGAACAACCGTATAGTGTTGTTTGCAGCAGTTGTAGTTATTGAAGTACTTGTAGTAGTTCAGAAGTAGTAGTAATAGTAGTAGTAGTAGTAGTAGTGGTAGTAGTAGTAGTAGTGGTAGTGGTAGTAGTAGTAGTATAGGTTAGTTTAGATGTGTAGGTTACGATGCTAATATTCTGTGTTTTTGATGTTATTGAATCTTTCTGAATTCTATAACTGCATGAATGAATGAACTCGTTATAAACCTGTCGCCCCCGGACACCCGGATGTTTACGTTTGTGAGGGAAGTTTCAACCACAAAAAGTGTTAGAGCTGAGCTGGGACTCTTTTAGATTCATTCCGATTAATTACTTACAAAATGTTTAATGCGATTAAACATATGAATCAAAATGAATCACACTTTGCAATTATTTAAAAAGATAATTCTCCAAAATGAATCAAACTGCTTTTGTCTTTACAGTGTTTGAAATGATCCCTCAGGCCTCACATCTCCACCAAAATACGTTCAAATGGAGGAAAATGTGAAGAAGAATCTAAAATATACCTCTGCCAAATAAATACAACCCCTTTATATAAATTATGCATAAATTAGATTCATGGCAATAAATTAATTACAATTAACTCCGGTTTCCCCTACCACTAAAAACATGTACAATAGGCCAGGATGAATGTGAGTGTGTTTGAGAGTGCACATGGGGGACGACGAGTGGAAATTAGCCCAAGGCTACAATCCGGTGTGGCTTGTTTACATGCATGAGACCCCCTCCGTCCCACCGGCCATGGGGCACAGAGCATTCAGCCGCTCTGCTCCCCAGCTCTGGAACTCTCTCCCCTCTGACCTCCGTACCACAGACTCTCTGCCACTCTTCAAATCCAAACTCAAAACTCACCTGTTCAGACAGTCCTACACCAGCTAGCTACACGCTCACCTTCTCAATCGTTTGTCCTCTGTTTTATTTTGTTGCTCTTGTTTTTAATGTTTTTAATGTGTCCATTGTACAGTGTCCTTGGGTGTTCTGAAAGGCGCTTTTAAATAAAATGTATTATTATTATTATTATGTATGTTCAATAACATGCACTGTCCCGACCAAATAAACCAATAAAATAAAAAAAAATACAAATACAAAGGCCATAATTAAGCACTACTCTGAATACGTTAAAACCAAGCAGTAGTTTGCTGTTGTTTGATGTCTAAGAGTCTGCTTTAACATTGGTTGTGTTTTTATAAATAAACCTGCAGTAGCCGGATGAAAATGTGCAAAGCAAATCTCTTTCCAGAGCCCAGCAGGACTGAAGGCCTTTGAGCAGGGGCGACTCTGAGCATACAGGGGCTGGGGCATTGTAGGGAACCCCTATAATATACATATGTTATGTTTAGTTCTATGGGAACCCCTGACTCAGAAACAATGAGCAAAAATATTTGTTATAGCCTATTTATCTTTTAGACTCCATGGAACAGCAGCTCCCCCGTTGGGCCGACTGTAGTGTGACTTGGACTTGACTTGAGGCACTTAGTGACGAACTCCCACCCCTGGTTCAGACCAGTTCAAACAGCATGACTTCATGTGATCCAGTAAAACTCAAACCCAGTTGTGTTTTTGCAGTGTGAATCAAGATGGCGGAAGCGGCAGTGACGGTGTCGAGAGCGGCCAGGAGGAGGCGCCGCTGGTGGCAGTTGAGGCGGCAGTGGAGCATGCTGGGGGTTTTCGAGATTACGGCGGACCACGAGTTTTTCCGCCTCACGACGTTCATCAAAGAAGGAGTGCGGGCGTCGGTGCAGAAAGGGTTAAACTCTGCTGCTCCGGACGCACTGACCACCACGCACTACCGAGCCACGGACACGCACACGCACAAGGCAAGAGCACATGCTACTTAGCCCCGTTAGCCCCTCTTTAGCCCCTCTTTAACCCCTCTTTAGTCCCTCTTTAGTCCCTCTTTAGTCCCCTCTTTAGCCCATATTTAGCCCCTCTTGAGTATCCTCTTCAGTCCCTCTTTAGCCCATCTATAGTCCCTCTTCATTCCCCTCTTTAGTTCCTCTTTAGCCCCTTTTTAGTCCCTCTTTAGTTCCTCTTTAGCCCCTCTTTAGTCCATCGTCAGTCCCCTCTTTAGTTCCTCTTTAGCCCCTTTTTAGTCCCTCTTTAGTTCCTCTTTAGCCCCTCTTTAGTCCATCGTCAGTCCCCTCTTTAGTTCCTCTTTAGCCCCTCTTTAGTCCCTCTTTAGATCCACTTTAGTCCCTCTTTAGTCCCTCTTCATTCCCCTCTTTAGTTCCTCTTTAGCCCCTTTTTAGTACCTCTTTAGCCCCTCTTTAGTCCATCGTCAGTCCCCTCTTTAGTTCCTCTTTAGCCCCTCTCCCTCTTTCGCCCCTCTTCAGCCCCTCTCTAGCCCCTCTTCAGTCCATCTTCAGTCCCCTCTTTAGTCCCTCTTTCGCCCCTCTCTAGCCCCTCCTTAGCCCCTCTTCAGTCTTCTTCAGTTTGTAGGATGGACCAAATGATCTGCATGTTTCAGTCCCAGTTTTGGTCTCATTAAGATCTTTCCCAGCGTTTTCCTGAAGGACTCACCCTGGTTCTGTGCTGCTGCAGGGCTTCTCTATGCAGACGCTGGCGGCTCCGGTGTTCCAGTTTCTGAGGCAGTCGCTGGACATCTCTGAAGAGCAGTTCATGAACACTCTCTGCTCAGAAGAAAACTACCTACAGTTCATCTCCAACTCCAAGAGCAAGGCCGACTTCTTCATCACGTGAGTCCCACTCTCAATATCTGAGAAATCAGCGTGTGAGGTCTGGAGCTGGTGCAAACTGGTGAAACTAACAAACAACCTGGATGAAACAATAAATACAGTAAATATACAGTATGTGCGGTAAGGTTTGCACCTATGACACATGTTCGACTCCAATATAAAGTCAACTAAACTGCAGCACGATATTAACAACAAAATAAATGAATTGACACCAGCATTATCCAGTATGCTGGAAATATATTGGAAATGTTCATGTGACGTCACAACATTCTAAAGAGCCCATAGTTTAAAACCGAGGTGGAGAGCAAATTAAAATTCTATATAGATGCCATCTCGTCATAGAAGGGGGCGTGGCCTCGCCAAGGGGAAAATAGAAACATTTTTTCAATCTTTTTAGTCATTTTATGGTGGAATATTAACTTATTTATCACATACAAATAAAGTCAAGTCTAAATCGGCTCCATGTGGATGTTTATTCACAGCAGATTGTTCAGTAGAAGCGATAAAAACGGCAGTCATAGCAAGCGCTAGCTAGCGTTAGCATGATGGTTGCTAACATGTATCATCATGTTAGCATTCTTCATATTTATGGGCTGTTGAACCACTTTGCTTTCATCATTCAGTGTTTGTTAAAGGAACGATACGTAGCTTAAAAATGTCAAAATTAAGTATTTTCCTCCCCCTACATGTTAAACAATGTCCTCATGAGTAGAATGAGCTCAGACCTGTTCACCACAACTGCCTCTAAAATCCTGCACTGTCACTCCGAAAGGTGTTGCTTCGGGTCTGAAGTGCCGTCATGCACGAGCTTAAAGGTCCTATATCCTGCTATTTTAGCCATTCCAAAGTTAAGTATAGGCATTTATATGATATATTGTACCTCTACCATTATGGAGCACTCATTTTTATGATAAATATAAGTGTTTTCTGGAGGTATTTTTCAAAACCGGAAGACACAACGCTTCGATTCAGTTAACTCCGCCCCCTCTCTCCGCACATACAACTGTAATATAAATAAACAGCAATAAGTGAAGTTACTTCACAATGCAGTTATAAGGAGTTGACATCTGCAACACAGCTTCATAAATGGCTAACACACAAGCTAATATGCTAACACACAAGCTAACCCGCGTTTGGACTGACTCACCGCTCTGGTCCATCGCTGTTTACATTATGGGACTCGCGTTGGTTATAAAAGTTAATCCACTTTGATTCTGGCGAGGGTTCACCAAACATCCATCAGAGACAGTCACAGAAAAACTATATTTTGGTGATAGTCGCCGAATCCCGGAGAAAAAAACAACTTCAAGTGGCCTCTTCTTTAGGAAGGTTGAATCATAGACTGTATAAACTCCTCGTCCTCGTAGCCAAACGCGCTTGTTTTTCTCCGTGACATTATCGTTAGGTAAGAATAAAGAACAGGTGTGTCCAGTTATAACGAGCTCCATCTTCACAGCTGCAGCGCAAACATGACTGATCTGTTCAGACGCTCAGGGATGTGTTTGTTTTGGCCACAGCTGACCTGGAAGCACCTCGGGCACATCCTTTTTATTTTTTTTATTTTTTTTTTCCTTTTCCTTTATTTCTTTCTTTCTTACAACAGAAATAATGACAAGGGTGTTTTACAAATTAAAATCAGGCCGTAAGCATAGAATTAAGACATTACATTACAGACGTCGAGCACTTCCGTTCCGCTGTGACGACACAACTGAACAGGTCAGTCGTTCACCAGGAGAGGGCGGAGCCTCAGAGAGCAGGATTCAGGAGGATTACTGAGAGCTGCGTGAATGAAGCCACAAACCACTCTGGGGGTGTTTTTGATAAGGAAATAGCATAACAACATGGCTAAAAGCTCCAAAAAGTCGATTTTGCATGATATAGGACCTTTCATATAGAAGGTGCAGTTACACATAAGACCTGTGGTGGCAGTTGTGAGTAGAAAATGGCCAACTCGCATCTAGCCCCTTTAAAGTAGTTTTGTATAATTAGAAAAAGTTCAGATTTTTCTCAAAATGGTTTTCCCCTTAACTGTTTTCAAACATGACCAGAGATGCCGTCTGTATCTATGGCGGTAACTATGGTAACTACTATGGTAACTGGCGACCTGCAGATTTTGTGTCTTAGTTTTTGGTAAATATCTCATTCATTACTGGGAGAATACACATGAAACAAAAACTGTCTCTAAGTTCATCTTCATCTCTGACAGCAAATATAAACCAATGTCCAATTATTTTCTCTGAAAGGCGTCCAAAAGTGAAGACGTGAACTCAACGGCTAAATTTCAACCTAAAATGTGTCTGCATCATATTGGCTCATCAGCTATGTGCTAACACGTGGACATAAAACACACAAGGTTAAATTAAACATTATAAACTAAACAATTATTTTCTTCCACACAATGGTGGGTAGTTAGGACACAGCGGATTAGCCGGTGCAAGCGCTTTTAAATGCTTACTATTTCATTTTCATTTATTTTTTAATCATAAATGAGTTGGATTTAATGGGAAGTGGGTGGACGACGGCTGAGCTCTTTTACATCAAATCATTGGCAAAAATCTGCAACGTTTTGCCCTCAGCTGACATTATTGGTGAAAGTCATCATTTAAAGTACGGATAAAAAAGATAAAATAAAAAAAACATTTAATGTGCGGCTGAACAGACACAGAAAGACGACACTTACAAGAGACTAGATGCAAGTTATTAATTTCATACTCACTACTGCCACCTCAGGTCACACGTGCAACTGCAGCTTCTATATTAAGCTCGTGCATGACGGCACTTCAGACCCGAGTAACATGTAGGGGGAGGAATAGATTTAATTTTAGCATTTTTAAACTCCGTATAGTCCCTTTAACTTTCTTTCCCTGATAAAAACACCTCAGTACATCATTCCTATATAAATTTACACTAAGAACTGGTAGTAACTAGCGTAATGATAACGGGACCATTGTACATGTATTGGGCTATGACTCAGCTGGGGGCCTGTTGTACATGTTTTGGCCTGTTGTTGCAGACATGACAAGAGGTTCTTCCTGAAGACGCAGAGTCGGCGTGAAGTGAAGTTTCTCTTGAACAAACTGCAGTCGTACGTTTCCCACCTGCACAAGTTCCCCCACTCCCTGCTGGTGCGCTTCCTGGGTACGATACTATTACTACTACTAATAATACTACTATTACTTCTACTACTGCTGCTACTACTACTGCTACTACAAGTACTATTCTGTTTGGATTTCCTCCCCCAGGCGTGTACCAGATCGTGATTCCAAATGAGATGAAGGTAATTGTGTTTTTCTCTGGTGGATTTTCTGACGTTTTGAATGATTTTGCAGAAATACTTCAGCATGATTTGACTGATGTCTTTACTTTTTCTACAGAAGTATTTCATCGTAATGCAGAGCGTGTTCTTTCCCGACGAGAGGATCGATGTCAGGTTGGACGCAGAACAAACTAGGAGCATTTCAACACTTTAACCTCTTAACTCCCGCCTGAGCCGAGAGGATCTTTTTCCTCACGTTATCAGAATGTTTTTGTCAATAATTTTTTTGTCGGGTATTTTTTTTTGGTCATTTTTTCTCACATTTTTGTCTTTCTTTTTTTTTTTTGGTTCAAATTATTATTTCTTTTGTCAAATTTTAATCACATTTTTGTACTTTTTTTTGGTCACATTTTGGTCAGTTTTTTTGTCATTTTTTGTCAAATTTTTGTCATTTTTTCGTCAATTTTTTTATGAAATTTTTGTCGTTTTTTTGTCACATTTTGTCACATTTTTGTCATTTTTTTGTCAAATTTTTATCACATTTTTGTTACATTTTTGCCACTTTTTCATCCATTTTTTGTCAATTTCTTGTGACATTTTTGTGACATTTTTGCCACTTTTTCATCCATTTTTGGTCACTTTTTTGTCACATTTCCATCATTGTTTTCGTCTCAGATTTGTGGACTGGGGTAAAGCCAAACTGGAGAAAATGTGCTCGGTCCAGGTGGGAGTTAAGGGGTTAAATCATTTTCACTGAAATTGTTGTTCAAACGAAGAGTGAGTAGGAAGAGGTTTGAGGTTCAGCAGATGTTAACTACCACCAGGGGGCGTCGGTCAGAAGAACGGTTTCATAAAACGGTCTCACTCCGTAAGCTCGGTTTATTTGGGTGACCATACGTCCCGAAAAAATTCAGGGCAGGGACGTATGTTTGGACCTTTTTATTGCATATATATTTCTGTGGTTTCTTTATCATTAACCTCTTAAGTCCCACCTGAACCGAGCACAATTTCTCCAGTTTGGCTTTGCCCAAATCTTGAAATCTTGAATCTTGAAGCTTCTTGAAAATAAGCGCCAAAATAGAAATGGAAACGAGATGTAAACAAACAAAAAAGTTACAAAAACGCCATAGAACACTTACAAGAAAGTGGCAAAAACTGGTAAAAAAAAAAAGCTGAAAAAAATTGTCAATAAAGCAGAAAAAAAATGTTAAAAAGCTGGGGAAAAAATGGTTGAAAAACATGAAAAAAAAAGTAGAAAAAAAGCAGAAAAAATGGTCAAAAATGCAGAAAAAAATGGTCAAAAAGGCAGAAAAAAATAGTCAAAAAAGCCGGAAAAATGGTCAAAAAAGCGACTAAAACCCAACAAAAACCTGGAAAAATGCAACAAAAATGTGACATAAATAGAGCGAAGAAAGTGTCACCGTGATAACGACGCAGTCTAGCTTACAGATGAGGCATTAAGGCCTATAGACTGAACTCTCCAGCCAAGAAGCTTTCAGATTTGGGGAAAGCTGAACATTATAACGGGAGTTAAGAGGTTAACTCATTTTAAGATGATGATTATTGGATGTGTATATGATCCCACAGAAAATTTGAGTTAGCATTTAGCTCAGAGGACACTTTTACAGATGTTAATTTGTATCTACAGTAAATTTCCCATTGCCTGTGCATTCATTAATGATTTCTTATGAACTAATGTGGTGGATGAGTTGGCAACAGCTGACAAAATCTGTTTGGTTCACAATTTTCGATGTTTGGTGGCTAAATGCCAATAGCTATAGGGAAAATATATTGAGCAGGCTAATGCTAACGGACTCTAAAAATTTTCCCAACAAAGATCTTAAATAAAACTCTACATAGGACATGCCCATAGTAATACAGCTCTGCTCAAACCTTTACCGGCTGATTTATTTCATTCTTTTGGCCATTTCTCAAAGAATATGAATGATACAAAAGTTTTAGTTTCGCTCATAGTTAGTGGTTGTGCGAAGCTAGTTATGGTCAAACAACTGAGTTTACTCTTTTTAAATTGTGTCTTTCATTTTCAAATCAATCTACCAAAAAAACCCTGATCCATAGTTTACATCAGTTCCTTAATACTGTGTTTTGCCCCCAGCTTGGAGTCTTTAGTGGTGGTTGTGGATGGGTTTGTCTCTGTGCTGTTTGGCATATTGTGAGCAGATTCTTTGTGGCATTTGCAAAGTTATTTTTTTTGGTGACTTGGCCATGCAGCACATTTTCCATCAATCGTCTCCTTATTGTGCATCTTGAAACAACCACATGAAACAATATTCCTGGCAGTTGACGCTGAAATTTCTGTTCAGCCCTCATTAGTGTACGAGATTTCTGAAACATTACTTACGAAAACCAGCCTGGTCCCTTTAATTGTACCTAACCCAGTGTTTTCACAGGAGCAATATCTAGCTGTAGAAAATGTACAAAAAAATAGGCACCAGGCTGTACAGTTGTTTAGAAAGTGTCTATAGTCCAATGCTATGCAATGTAAAACTAGCTTATCTGGAGGTTCTACAGCAATGGCGGCCCCGAGCTTCAAACACTTCAAATCATTTTCCGTCCAAATTTTGTGCTTCGCGTACACTCATTATCTCCAGCTTTACCTCAATCCAAAAGCTTCTGGAAAAAAGGTGTGAAAATAGCAACAAAACTGCGACGAAAACAAGGACGAAAATGTGAAAAAAGTGAGAAAACATTGACGAAAAAGTGACAAAAAATGGACAAAAATGGACAAAAATTTGACAAAAAAGTGAGAAAAATTTGACGAAAAATTGAGGAAAGAAATGGATGAAAAAGTGATAAGAATTTGACAAAAAAATGCGAATAATTTGACGAAAAAGTCACAAAAAAGTCACAAAATTTTGACAAAAATGAGACGACTGCCCAACAAAAAAAGTGATGAAAAAAAATCTGATGTGAGGAAAAAGATCCATTTATTTTTCTTGGTCTTTCAAATGAGGCGAAATCCTGGGTAAAGGTGAACTGGAGAAAATGCTCTCGGTTCAGGCGGGAGTTAAGAGGTTAATAAATAGGATTTATGCACAGAAAAAGTATTTTGGGGGTACATTTTGTCCCTCAGCGCCCCCTAACTAAAATATCTTCCCACGTCTCTGCGTACACTTGAACTAAAGTCATTAAGTTTCAAGTACAAAATGGTACTGGTGAAAAACACCTGGGAAGGAGCTGTGTGAAACTGTGTGTAGGCTCCCACCAGCCTCTCCCACCGCTGCAAACATGTACAATAAGCTCCTCTAAAACACACGCTGGTTGAGTCCGTGTGACGTACATCGGGGTGCATTCGTGACCTTTGACCTTGTGTTGTTGTCAGGTATGACATAAAAGGCTGTGAGGTGGGACGCTGGACAAACCCCGACACCAGGGGGCAGCAAGTCATCAAAGTCCTGAAAGACAACAACTTCCAGGGACAACGCATCAGCCTGGGTACGGCAGAGCGGTTATCCTCCTGTAGCAGAGTGGTTATCCTCCTGTAGCAGAGTGGTTATCCTCCTGTAGCAGAGTGGTTATCCTCCTGTAACAGAGTGTTTATCCTCCTGTAACAGAGTGGTTATCCTCCTGTAGCAGAGTGGTTATCCTCCTGTAACAGAGTGTTTATCCTCCTGTAACAGAGTGGTTATCCTCCTGTAGCAGAGTGGTTATCCTCCTGTAACAGAGTGGTTATCCTCCTGTAACAGAGTGGTTATCCTCCTGTAACAGAGTGCTTATCCTCCTGTAACAGAGTGCTTATCCTCCTGTAACAGAGTGCTTATCCTCCTGTAACAGAGTGCTTATCCTCCTGTAACAGAGTGCTTATCCTCCTGTAACAGAGTGCTTATCCTCCTGTAACAGAGTGGTTATCCTCCTGTAACAGAGTGGTTATCCTCCTGTAGCAGAGTGGTTATCCTCCTGTAGCAGAGTGGTTATCCTCCTGTAACAGAGTGGTTATCCTCCTGTAACAGAGTGGTTATCCTCCTGTAACAGAGTGGTTATCCTCCTGTAACAGAGTGGTTATCCTCCTGTAACAGAGTGGTTATCCTCCTGTAACAGAGTGGTTATCCTCCTGTAACAGAGTGGTTATCCTCCTGTAACAGAGTGGTTATCCTCCTGTAACAGAGTGGTTATCCTCCTGTAACAGAGTGGTTATCCTCCTGTAGCAGAGTGGTTATCCTCCTGTAACAGAGTGGTTATCCTCCTGTAGCAGAGTGGTTATCCTCCTGTAACAGAGTGGTTATCCTCCTGTAACAGAGTGGTTATCCTCCTGTAGCATAGTGGTTATCCTCCTGTAACAGAGCGGTTATCCTCCTGTAACAGAGTGGTTATCCTCCTGTAACAGAGTGGTTATCCTCCTGTAGCAGAGCGGTTATCCTCCTGTAGCAGAGTGGTTATCCTCCTGTAACAGAGCGGTTATCCTCCTGTAACAGAGTGGTTATCCTCCTGTAACAGAGTGGTTATCCTCCTGTTGCAGAGCGGTTATCCTCCTGTAGCAGAGTGGTTATCCTCCTGTAGCAGAGTGGTTATCCTCCTGTAGCAGAGTGGTTATCCTCCTGTAGCAGAGCGGTTATCCTCCTGTAACAGAGTGGTTATCCTCCTGTAACAGAGTG
Organism: Gobius niger; assembly: GCF_951799975.1. Lineage (NCBI taxonomy): Eukaryota > Metazoa > Chordata > Actinopteri > Gobiiformes > Gobiidae > Gobius > Gobius niger. The sequence continues at coordinate 38,617,082 of NC_136852.1, read as the reverse complement.
GTTATCCTCCTGTAACAGAGTGGTTATCCTCCTGTAACAGAGTGGTTATCCTCCTGTAGCAGAGCGGTTATCCTCCTGTAGCAGAGTGGTTATCCTCCTGTAACAGAGTGGTTATCCTCCTGTAACAGAGTGGTTATCCTCCTGTAACAGAGTGGTTATCCTCCTGTAACAGAGCGGTTATCCACCTGTAACAGAGCGGTTATCCTCCTGTAACAGAGTGGTTATCCTCCTGTAGCAGAGTGGTTATCCTCCTGTAACAGAGTGGTTATCCTCCTGTAGCAGAGTGGTTATCCTCCTGTAGCAGAGTGGTTATCCTCCTGTAGCAGAGCGGATATCCTCCTGTAGCAGAGTGGTTATCCTCCTGTAACAGAGTGGTTATCCTCCTGTAGCAGAGTGGTTATCCTCCTGTAACAGAGTGGTTATCCTCCTGTAACAGAGTGGTTATCCTCCTGTAGCAGAGTGGTTATCCTCCTGTAACAGAGTGGTTATCCTCCTGTAGCAGAGTGGTTATCCTCCTGTAACAGAGTGGTTATCCTCCTGTAGCAGAGTGGTTATCCTCCTGTAGCAGAGCGGTTATCCTCCTGTAGCAGAGCGGTTATCCTCCTGTAGCAGAGTGGTTATCCTCCTGTAACAGAGTGTTTATCCTCCTGTAACAGAGTGGTTATCCTCCTGTAGCAGAGTGGTTATCCTCCTGTAACAGAGTGTTTATCCTCCTGTAACAGAGTGGTTATCCTCCTGTAGCAGAGCGGTCATCCTCCTGTAACAGAGTGGTTATCCTCCTGTAACAGAGTGGTTATCCTCCTGTAAAAGAGTGGTTATCCTCCTGTAGCAGAGTGGTTATCCTCCTGTAACAGAGTGGTTATCCTCCTGTAACAGAGTGGTTATCCTCCTGTAGCAGAGTGGTTATCCTCCTGTAACAGAGTGGTTATCCTCCTGTAGCAGAGTGGTTATCCTCCTGTAACAGAGTGGTTATCCTCCTGTAACAGAGTGGTTATCCTCCTGTAACAGAGCGGTTATCCTCCTGTAACAGAGTGGTTATCCTCCTGTAACAGAGCGGTCATCCTCCTGTAACAGAGTGGTTATCCTCCTGTAACAGAGTGGTTATCCTCCTGTAGCAGAGTGGTTATCCTCCTGTAGCAGAGTGGTTATCCTCCTGTAGCAGAGTGGTTATCCTCCTGTAGCAGAGCGGTTATCCTCCTGTAACAGAGTGGTTATCCTCCTGTAACAGAGTGGTTATCCTCCTGTAACAGAGTGGTTATCCTCCTGTAACAGAGCGGTTATCCTCCTGTAGCAGAGTGGTTATCCTCCTGTAGCAGAGTGGTTATCCTCCTGTAACAGAGTGGTTATCCTCCTGTAACAGAGCGGTTATCCTCCTGTAGCAGAGCGGTTATCCTCCTGTAACAGAGCGGTTATCCTCCTGTAACAGAGTGGTTATCCTCCTGTAACAGAGTGGTTATCCTCCTGTAGCAGAGCGGTTATCCTCCTGTAGCAGAGTGGTTATCCTCCTGTAGCAGAGTGGTTATCCTCCTGTAGCAGAGTGGTTATCCTCCTGTAGCAGAGCGGTTATCCTCCTGTAACAGAGTGGTTATCCTCCTGTAACAGAGTGGTTATCCTCCTGTAACAGAGTGGTTATCCTCCTGTAACAGAGTGGTTATCCTCCTGTAGCAGAGCGGTTATCCTCCTGTAGCAGAGTGGTTATCCTCCTGTAACAGAGTGGTTATCCTCCTGTAACAGAGTGGTTATCCTCCTGTAACAGAGTGGTTATCCTCCTGTAACAGAGCGGTTATCCACCTGTAACAGAGCGGTTATCCTCCTGTAACAGAGTGGTTATCCTCCTGTAGCAGAGTGGTTATCCTCCTGTAACAGAGTGGTTATCCTCCTGTAGCAGAGTGGTTATCCTCCTGTAGCAGAGTGGTTATCCTCCTGTAGCAGAGCGGATATCCTCCTGTAGCAGAGTGGTTATCCTCCTGTAACAGAGTGGTTATCCTCCTGTAGCAGAGTGGTTATCCTCCTGTAACAGAGTGGTTATCCTCCTGTAACAGAGTGGTTATCCTCCTGTAGCAGAGTGGTTATCCTCCTGTAACAGAGTGGTTATCCTCCTGTAGCAGAGTGGTTATCCTCCTGTAACAGAGTGGTTATCCTCCTGTAGCAGAGTGGTTATCCTCCTGTAGCAGAGCGGTTATCCTCCTGTAGCAGAGCGGTTATCCTCCTGTAGCAGAGTGGTTATCCTCCTGTAACAGAGTGTTTATCCTCCTGTAACAGAGTGGTTATCCTCCTGTAGCAGAGTGGTTATCCTCCTGTAACAGAGTGTTTATCCTCCTGTAACAGAGTGGTTATCCTCCTGTAGCAGAGCGGTTATCCTCCTGTAACAGAGTGGTTATCCTCCTGTAACAGAGTGGTTATCCTCCTGTAAAAGAGTGGTTATCCTCCTGTAGCAGAGTGGTTATCCTCCTGTAACAGAGTGGTTATCCTCCTGTAACAGAGTGGTTATCCTCCTGTAGCAGAGTGGTTATCCTCCTGTAACAGAGTGGTTATCCTCCTGTAGCAGAGTGGTTATCCTCCTGTAACAGAGTGGTTATCCTCCTGTAACAGAGTGGTTATCCTCCTCTAACAGAGCGGTTATCCTCCTGTAACAGAGTGGTTATCCTCCTGTAACAGAGCGGTCATCCTCCTGTAACAGAGTGGTTATCCTCCTGTAACAGAGTGGTTATCCTCCTGTAGCAGAGTGGTTATCCTCCTGTAGCAGAGTGGTTATCCTCCTGTAGCAGAGTGGTTATCCTCCTGTAGCAGAGCGGTTATCCTCCTGTAACAGAGTGGTTATCCTCCTGTAACAGAGTGGTTATCCTCCTGTAACAGAGTGGTTATCCTCCTGTAACAGAGCGGTTATCCTCCTGTAGCAGAGTGGTTATCCTCCTGTAGCAGAGTGGTTATCCTCCTGTAACAGAGTGGTTATCCTCCTGTAACAGAGTGGTTATCCTCCTGTAACAGAGTGGTTATCCTCCTGTAACAGAGTGGTTATCCTCCTGTAACAGAGCGGTTATCCACCTGTAACAGAGTGGTTATCCTCCTGTAACAGAGTGGTTATCCTCCTGTAGCAGAGTGGTTATCCTCCTGTAACAGAGTGGTTATCCTCCTGTAGCAGAGTGGTTATCCTCCTGTAGCAGAGTGGTTATCCTCCTGTAGCAGAGCGGATATCCTCCTGTAGCAGAGTGGTTATCCTCCTGTAACAGAGTGGTTATCCTCCTGTAGCAGAGTGGTTATCCTCCTGTAACAGAGTGGTTATCCTCCTGTAACAGAGTGGTTATCCTCCTGTAGCAGAGTGGTTATCCTCCTGTAACAGAGTGGTTATCCTCCTGTAGCAGAGTGGTTATCCTCCTGTAACAGAGTGGTTATCCTCCTGTAACAGAGTGGTTATCCTCCTGTAGCATAGTGGTTATCCTCCTGTAACAGAGCGGTTATCCTCCTGTAACAGAGTGGTTATCCTCCTGTAACAGAGTGGTTATCCTCCTGTAGCAGAGCGGTTATCCTCCTGTAGCAGAGTGGTTATCCTCCTGTAGCAGAGTGGTTATCCTCCTGTAACAGAGTGTTTATCCTCCTGTAACAGAGTGGTTATCCTCCTGTAGCAGAGTGGTTATCCTCCTGTAACAGAGTGTTTATCCTCCTGTAACAGAGTGGTTATCCTCCTGTAGCAGAGTGGTTATCCTCCTGTAACAGAGTGGTTATCCTCCTGTAACAGAGTGGTTATCCTCCTGTAACAGAGTGGTTATCCTCCTGTAGCAGAGTGGTTATCCTCCTGTAGCAGAGTGGTTATCCTCCTGTAACAGAGTGGTTATCCTCCTGTAACAGAGTGGTTATCCTCCTGTAACAGAGTGCGTATCCTCCTGTAACAGAGTGGTTATCCTCCTGTAACAGAGTGGTTATCCTCCTGTAACAGAGTAGTTATCCTCCTGTAGCAGAGTGGTTATCCTCCTGTAGCAGAGTGGTTATCCTCCTGTAACAGAGTGGTTATCCTCCTGTAACAGAGTGGTTATCCTCCTGTAACAGAGTGGTTATCCTCCTGTAACAGAGTGGTTATCCTCCTGTAGCAGAGCGGTTATCCTCCTGTAGCAGAGCGGTTATCCTCCTGTAACAGAGTGGTTATCCTCCTGTAACAGAGTGGTTATCCTCCTGTAACAGAGCGGTTATCCTCCTGTAGCAGAGTGGTTATCCTCCTGTAGCAGAGTGGTTATCCTCCTGTAGCAGAGTGGTTATCCTCCTGTAGCAGAGCGGTTATCCTCCTGTAACAGAGCGGTTATCCTCCTGTAACAGAGCGGTTATCCTCCTGTAACAGAGCGGTTATCCTCCTGTAGCAGAGCGGTTATCCTCCTGTAACAGAGTGGTTATCCTCCTGTAACAGAGTGGTTATCCTCCTGTAACAGAGTGGTTATCCTCCTGTAACAGAGTGGTTATCCTCCTGTAACAGAGCGGTTATCCACCTGTAACAGAGTGGTTATCCTCCTGTAACAGAGTGGTTATCCTCCTGTAGCAGAGTGGTTATCCTCCTGTAACAGAGTGGTTATCCTCCTGTAGCAGAGTGGTTATCCTCCTGTAGCAGAGTGGTTATCCTCCTGTAGCAGAGCGGATATCCTCCTGTAGCAGAGTGGTTATCCTCCTGTAACAGAGTGGTTATCCTCCTGTAGCAGAGTGGTTATCCTCCTGTAACAGAGTGGTTATCCTCCTGTAGCAGAGTGGTTATCCTCCTGTAGCAGAGCGGTTATCCTCCTGTAGCAGAGTGGTTATCCTCCTGTAGCAGAGTGGTTATCCTCCTGTAACAGAGTGTTTATCCTCCTGTAACAGAGTGGTTATCCTCCTGTAGCAGAGTGGTTATCCTCCTGTAACAGAGTGTTTATCCTCCTGTAACAGAGTGGTTATCCTCCTGTAGCAGAGCGGTTATCCTCCTGTAACAGAGTGGTTATCCTCCTGTAACAGAGTGGTTATCCTCCTGTAGCAGAGTGGTTATCCTCCTGTAACAGAGTGGTTATCCTCCTGTAACAGAGTGGTTATCCTCCTGTAGCAGAGTGGTTATCCTCCTGTAACAGAGTGGTTATCCTCCTGTAACAGAGTGGTTATCCTCCTGTAGCAGAGTGGTTATCCTCCTGTAACAGAGTGGTTATCCTCCTGTAACAGAGTGGTTATCCTCCTGTAGCAGAGTGGTTATCCTCCTGTAACAGAGTGGTTATCCTCCTGTAACAGAGTGGTTATCCTCCTGTAACAGAGCGGTTATCCTCCTGTAACAGAGTGGTTATCCTCCTGTAGCAGAGTGGTGATCCTCCTGTAGCAGAGTGGTTATCCTCCTGTAACAGAGTGGTTATCCTCCTGTAACAGAGTGGTCATCCTCCTGTAACAGAGTGGTTATCCTCCTGTAACAGAGTGGTTATCCTCCTGTAGCAGAGTGGTGATCCTCCTGTAGCAGAGTGGTTATCCTCCTGTAACAGAGTGGTTATCCTCCTGTAACAGAGCGGTCATCCTCCTGTAACAGAGCGGTTATCCTCCTGTAACAGAGTGCTTATCCTCCTGTAACAGAGTGGTTATCCTCCTGTAGCAGAGTGGTTATCCTCCTGTAACAGAGTGGTTATCCTCCTGTAGCAGAGTGGTTATCCTCCTGTAACAGAGTGGTTATCCTCCTGTAACAGAGTGGTTATCCTCCTGTAGCAGAGTGGTTATCCTCCTGTAGCAGAGTGTTTATCCTCCTGTAACAGAGTGGTTATCCTCCTGTAACAGAGTGGTTATCCTCCTGTAGCAGAGTGGTTATCCTCCTGTAGCAGAGTGGTGATCCTCCTGTAACAGAGTGGTGATCCTCCTGTAACAGAGTGGTTATCCTCCTGTAACAGAGTGGTTATCCTCCTGTAACAGAGTGGTTATCCTCCTGTAACAGAGTGGTTATCCTCCTGTAGCAGAGTGGTTATCCTCCTGTAGCAGAGTGGTGATCCTCCTGTAACAGAGTGGTTATCCTCCTGTAACAGAGTGGTTATCCTCCTGTAGCAGAGTGGTGATCCTCCTGTAACAGAGTGGTTATCCTCCTGTAACAGAGTGGTTATCCTCCTGTAACAGAGTGGTTATCCACCTGTAACAGAGTGGTTATCCTCCTGTAGCAGAGTGGTTATCCTCCTGTAATATCACTCTTTATTGTATCAAGGTTGATATTGAGTGAACAGTATATATTTTCTTTTGTCTCTGTTTGCTGTTAGTCGACAGTGATTTGGGAGTTTGCCGTGTCCTCTCTACAGGGCGTGTTTTTGACCCGTGGTACCCTCTGTGCAGGCGCAGAGAAGGACTGGTTCCTGGAGCAGGTCCGGGCTGACGCCGAGTTCCTCCAGAGCCTGAATGTCCTGGACTACAGTCTGCTCCTCGCTCAGCAGCCGCTGCACCACGACGAGCTGGACAAGAAACACTCGTTGGCTAACCTGGTCCTGCGCGCCACCAAGTAAGTCCCGGACCAAAAGACTCTGACAGAGGAACGTTAAAGGAGCAGGCCACCGTTTTTACATACTGAGATATGTTCTTACCTTAGCTTTGACGAGTTCTTTAGGACCTGTCTGATCTTCCCCCGTGCCTTCAGTCACGTAAACACAGCGCAGACGGCGTTAGCATTTAGCCTCTCCCTCTCTCCTCTATAGCTCCAAAACAGGTCAAGATAGAAGCTACCAAGCTCTTCCACGTTTTCCCTATTTAAATATGGTTACGTGAAGTGTTCCACTACAAAGTATAATTACACAAAATTAAACAATGTGGATTTTCTAAGCGGATAAAAGGGGGAACTATATTGTAAGGCGTAATAATACCAGGAGTAGTTTGGCATCCGCGCAGTAAAGTGAAGACTACTGCGTGGATTTCGTTGGATTTATTCCTTTAAAGGAACAGGCCACCGTTTTTACATACTGAGATCTGTTCTTGCCTTAGCTTAGACGAGTTGATGCGTATCTGTCTGGTCTTCGTGCGTGAGCTCAGTCACGCAAATGTTGTCCTAGAAAAGGCATAGCTCCAAAATGGGGTGAAGTTAGAAGCTACCAAGCTGTTTCACGGTTCCCCTCGGGTAAATCCTAGCAACATTTGAGTGGCTGAGCGTACACATAAAAAGCAGACAGTTACGCATCAACTCGTCTAAGCTCAGGTAAGAGCATGTCTCAGTATGTTAAAACGGTGGCCTGTTCCTTTACGTCCGTCATTGTTTCAATTTACTCCAACCCTTGAGCAACGCTCCCCACCTATACACTATAGACCAGTGGTTCTCAACCTTTTGGAGCCGCGACCCCATGATGACAGTTAAAGGGGTTCGTGACCCCCTGCCCGGGTCACACCGTGAGAAATCGGAACATTAGCCTACATAATTCTTAAAAAAAACGAAGAAAGAAACAAATGGCTAAAATAAAACTCATCAAACTACAAACATACAGTATAATGGCACTCTGGTAAAATAGCACACACATGCAACAGTAAAATATTATAATATACGCTAAAAAAAGGATGTATGTTTTGTCTACATGCACTGCAAATAAGAGGTAGCTAAAAACAAGATAAAATACCAGCATTTCAAGATAAAAATACTTAAAACTAGTCAAATTATCTGTCCATGCAGCAAGTTAATTTTACTTAGTAAGAAATCTTAAAATAAGATATCAAAATCTTGAAACAAGCAGTACAAAATAAGCACTCCCAAGACTTATTTTAAGCTCAGAAAACTTATTTTTAGATTCAACTATAAGGAAAATATACTTGTTATGAGCATATCAACTTTTGTTTAAAGTTAACCTTACTTAAAAAAAAGTGGAAATTATCCTGAAACAAGTCAATATGTCTTAAAATTAACCAAAATTGATCCTAAAACTAGCTCTAAACACCTGAAACCAGTGCTTGTTTAAAGGACGTACATCTTACTGAAAATCAAAACCAGAAGAAGCAATATGAAAACATCAGCATTTATTTTTTCCTCAAAGTGTCACGTGGCAGTAATTTTAGAACAATTCAAACAAATTGATTCTTTATGGATCAAAATAAAAATACAATTTGTTACCAGAGAGTCAGGTCATAGGGGGGGCTTCAAGGAAAAAGGGTTGGGGACCACTGCTGTCTCCTATACTCATGGGAAATGAACTTCTTTAAGACTTTCAAACTTTTAGACTCTTGTCTTATCCTCCTACACACTCAGACTTTTCTGTAATACTAATGAATTAAATGTGCCTTTTGTCCTGAGACACTAAATAGAACAAAATATAGAATGCACATCGGGGCCAACCCTATGAAAATAATATATGGCAAAGTAGTTTTAGGTTTCTCCTGACTGACTGACTTTCTAAAATAAATCTAGTGCCAAACACTCATCCTTGAATTAAGTCCTTTTTTACGCTCCAAAAATCTCTAATCAAGATTTTCGACGTTGAAATAAACAATATCTTATTTTAACTCCTAAAAAAACTGATTTAAGATTTCTGAACTAAATAAGACAAATAATAAAGGTCTGTGCTAAAAATAAGACTATAATGCAAAGTCGATGGCTTAAAATAAGTGAATAAAAGTTAGTGAAACAATCTAGCATGACTAAAAATAAGATTTAAAATCTTGCCAAGTTGTTGGGAATTTGCAGCGTGATCTGGTGACCCCCCAAATTTGTCTTGCGACCCCCAGGTTGAGAACCACTTTAGACTATAACCTAAAAGCGCTATATGAGTTAGGTCCATTTACCATGACCAACATCTTGAAAAATAAAAAAGACAGTTTTATTGTAACAGACGATCGTCCCGTGTCGTCCCCGTCAGGTCCGTGGATTTGGACGAGGTCCCGGACTCGCCGCCCGACCACGCGGAGCCGCTGCTCTCGCGGGCCGCCTCCCTGCCCCAGAGCGACCCGGGCGCCCTCCCGCTGCAGGAGTTCGAGGCTCACCATCGCCGCCTGCTGCCCGCGTGCGAGAACGCGGTGCACGTGCTGGACGGGCCGCGGCAGCGCTACTTCGTGGGCATCATCGACGTGTTCACGGTGTACGGGCTGAAGAAGCGGCTGGAGCGTCTGTGGAAGACGCTGCGCTTCAGGGGGCGGGACTTCTCCACCGTCAGCCCCCGGAGATACGCCCCGCGCTTCTGCCGCTGGATCCGAGCCAGGACGGACTGAGCGGGGCCGCACCGGGCCGGGCAGGACTCACACTTGTCCAGCCGATCCGGGTTAACGCGGTTCCTTTTGTATCGTGTGTGAATGCAACCAAACGCAATGGAGAAGGTCACTCCTCAGAGCAGAATGTGCCATCAAAGACTTCTTCAAAAATGTAAAAGAATAGTCATACTAGAACTAGGGCTGGGCACCGCTATATTTTACCGACACCACTACCTGAACAATACTTTTTCCGATACTAATACTAAAATATTTGGCGTCTAGAACCAGAAAAAGAAAAAAAAAATAGGTAACACTTTACATTACGGGCCAGTAAGTCCTTGGTACTTACAGTTGTACTTACGGTGTTACTTACAGTGGCACTTATAACGGTACTTATGGTGGTAATTACAGTGGTAATTCTAGGTACTTATTGTGGTACATAAAGGATACTATAGTGAGAAATACAAGTTATGTACTTCTAGATACAGTGGTAACTCTTAGTAATGAAAGTTGTACTTCTTGTTTTATGTTGTTTTATAGTCGCACAATCCTAGAAATTACGTCTGTTTGTAGAAGTACCACATTTACTACCTATGAATTGCTGCTGTAGTATTCTTGAATTACCAAAAAGTACCATAGTTATATCACTGAAACTACTAGAAACTATCATTTAAAGTATCAAAGTACAGTATGACCTTCACCTAAGAGTTACCACAGTATCTCTTAGTAATGAGAGATACAGTGGTAACTCTGTGTCTCCCTAACCCCTAACCCCTAACCCTAGTGACTAGTAATTATGACTTTTAGTACCACAATAATAACCTAGAATTATCACTGTAAATACTAGTACTGGCCACTGTAAGTACCACTGTAAGTACCACAATAAGTACCAAGAAGAACCACTGTAATTACACTGTAAGTACCACTGTCATTACTAGTAATTACCACTATAAGTACCACGGACTTACCAGCCCGTAATGTAAAGTGTTACCAAAAAGTAAAATAAATCTTTTATTTGATCTGAAACAACCAAGTCACTTCTTTTAAAGGTGCATTGTGCAACTTTTGATGTGGAGAAAAAAGGTCAGACATGTGCGTATCTGTCTTTGTAGTGACGCAGCGGCTGTGTGAGTGGTCAGCGGCGCCTTTACTTTCCATCACAGTGATCTCTATGACGCTCCAGGACCAATTGTTTGGAAGGTTTTCACTGCTGACGGACCCTCTCGCGAGAAAACCTACAAAACAAGCTATGCAGGAGCGTTGTAGAGACCGTTGGAGAGATGAAAAGTAAAGGCGCCATGCTGTCCACTCATACAGCAGCTGAGTCACTACAAGGTCAGATATGCGCAAATATGAATGTCTTTTTCCACATTAAAAGCTGCATAATGCACCTTTAATGCTGTCCCTGAACCAACAGCATCAAACTTGCTTTCGATACTTTCATTTCTTTTATACTGGTAGAACCTAAACTTTCTTTTAACCTTAACGATACCCAGCCCCACAGCAGAATATTAAACATACATAGTTAGTGCAAACTTGAGGTGTTTGTTGGAGACGTCCCTGTAGTGGAGCAGAGGGCGGAGCCTGAGGACAGTTTGTGACGACATATTTAGGAAGGACACGGACAACAGGACAACAGTTCAACATGATCTTTTTTATTTAAACATCATACTTTTTTGTTAGAGCATGTTTAAGATGTTATTTTCAATCCATCAGTTGTTTTGTACAGCCTAATATCACAACAGGAGTTTCCTCACAGCTGCACCAAACATTAAAGCAATAAAACAAAACCACAAGACAAAGTTAAGCTCGGGCAAGTGAAGTATCCAGGAAAACATTAAGTCAAATAAGCGTCATCAGCAGGAGAGATCCACTCCCATGGACGGACAGGCTATAGACCCAGGGCTGATGGGAGTCCCTCAGCAGACGGGCCATGATCGAAGAACGTCCAGTCCTTGATGGAGCTTCAGTTCTCTGTGGACTGGGCTGAAGACTGTGATACTAACGACCAGCCACCTGAAACAGAGGAGGGACACCATGTGGATAGTGATGAACAGACTTCAGATCAAAGAAATACTGTATCATAATAAAGACAGCCTGGAGTAAGAAGAACTAGAGGAGAGCACTCAGTGTTCCTCTGAGGGCTGGTGCACACTGTGCGACGTTTTTGTCTTATACGATTTTTACATGTCACATTGCGCAACATGGGGATAGTAAAATCGTGAGCTGCTCTTATCGTTGCTACGACCAAAGCTTCATCGCAGCAGTTTCTGGAGCAGTGTGTTTAGCTGAGGCCATGCTAGCAGGGTTTATTTATGTGGAAAAGTGCAGGGAAAGTCCTGTAAAATGCAGAATCAGACGCGTTCATGCCTGGCCTCTGTTGCTTGTGACTCTGGCGGCGGTGCAGCTCGTGTTGTATCCTGATGATCAGACGCTTGACAGAGATCCTCTTTGGAGGCTCACTCTGAGACGGTTCCAAAAGATCAGACACTGCCTGATGGCGCTCGTAGCTCGTCTTTGGTTGAACAACGGTTCTATTTGAAATCTTTGTCCCCGTCTCACTGTATGACCTAAGACCTGCGATTTTGAGCTACGACCGAAGATTTTCCCCATTCATCACAGGCGGCCAAAATGGCACAGTGTACCCCCAGCTTAAGGCAGCTTTACTTGTGGGTCAGAGCGTCTCAGAGGTACGTTTTCAGCCTAGTCTTAAATGTAGAGACTGTGTCTGCTTCTTCAACGTGAGCTGGGAGTTGATTCCATAAAACCAGAGCTTGGTGCTAAAGGCTCTGCTTCCTACAGTGATTTTGAAGACTTGAGGAATCACGTGTAGCCCTGAGTTTTAAGAGCGTGTCTCGGACATAGATGGGACAAACCAGAACCCTTAGTGACTGCACATCAGCTGACTGGTGTGTGCACAGGTACAGCGAGGACGAGGGGCTGGGAGGAGAGAGAACGCACCTGGAGACTGAGGAGGCAGAGGAAGCGCTCCAGGAACTAAATACAGAAGAAACAGCCAAAACAAGTTACTAAAAATAGGGCAAAAAAACTAAAGATACTTCAAAAACGAAGGGAAAAATATACCTAGAAGAAAAAGACTAGAAAAATACGCAAAAATGGATGTGTCTAGAGACAAAAAAATAAATACACTGATTATTTACCACGGGTTTAAGGTGCATTTTGGAGTTTTGTATACGCACAAACACATGGGTCTGTTTCCATTGTGTCTATGCTCAAAAATGTAACCTTTACTGAAGGATTTCTTGTTCCTCGTTTAATGTTGTGTCACTCATACTGTTACTGACGCTGCTTCTATGACTATACTATAACTGTTACTATAACACTCACATTACTCCCTGAATGACTTACTGTATCTGTTTCTGAAGCTGAATGATGTGGGGTTGTTGCTCTTTCAGACGGTGCTGTTTTTCTTTTATTATCTCGGTTATTTGTTGAAGAAAATAGGTTATTCTGAAATAAATCTGTCTGACTTTTATTGGACCTGCACTTTTGCTGTACAAACTGACTTATTTAAGTTTTCTTTATTGATATTTACATTTGGAATTAAAGGCATGTGGAGAAATGGTCAAAGCTGCTTATATTTTGGGGAACAAAGTCTGAATAATAGACAGACAGAGGCACGTCTGCATTCACAGGATTATTTTGTGGCATTTTAGAATCATTGTAGAGTGGATTTTGGATCTTGTTTAGCTTTTGAATAGCCAGGTATTATTGGAAAAAATACTATTAGACAGATATTGAAATGAAGAAACCTGTTAAGTGCTCCATCCCAGGCAGAGGTGGTTCCCCGTACCCCTGGTTGGGAAACACTGCTCTACCCCACCTCTGATCCCAGCGGGGTCTGCAGATGACGTCTCAGGCTGTAAAAGGCGGTGCAGCTCCTCATCTCCAGGGGGCAGCAGCGAGGCGCCCTTCAGTCTGCGGAGTTCAAACCTTTGTTTTTTTTTTTTTTTTTTTTTTTTACAATTCCATGTACAAAACAAGTAGGGCACTATTGATGATCTGTTCAGATTACAATGTTCACAAGCAGTAAAAGAAAAAAAACATTCATAAATAAAACAACAAGATGCAGTATAGTTAGAGGTTAATGTACTTCCAAGGGGTTATACAGTTCTGGGTAGCTCACTCAGGAGTTCATAAACAGATTCATAAATATATTCGTTATCATTGGTGCTCATATATTTGAGGGATTTTAAATAACTGTCAGTCCACAAGAAACCGTTTAAAGTTTGGGGATGATTTAAGTATTTTTTGTTTATGTATAAAGAATTTTCCAAGACAGAGAATTAAATTATAGCACAGTCCATTGTTCTTGTTCTGAAGAAGAGTTCCAAAAGTAATGTTGTCTCTCGAGATGGGGATTGGGATTTCACTTTGCCGTCGTATCCAGTCCTGTATGTTCTTCCAAAATATTTGAGTCTTGGTACATTCAAAAAAAATCTGATCCGTTGTCTCCACATTGTTCTCACAGAAAGTACATGTATCATCATCAATATTAAAACGCTTTTTTAGCAATTCTTTTGAGGGATAAACAGCATTCATCATTTTAAAGTGTGTCTCTTTGGCTTTTGGTTGAATAGGAAGTTTTAAGAACAGTGTCATTAGTTTACTAATGGACTTTTTATCAAATGTATAAATTATGTTGTTTTTGTTCATTTTCCCAGGGAATAAAGTCTCTGTAAGGCGTGCCGTGAGATGTTGTTTGCTGTGCCTTGGGAAATTATCCAATCTCACCAAGTGTTTTTTTCAAACAAATGCATTATTATCCACAAATAATGTACCGTTTTCAAGTGTCTGTGCTGTCTAGTGATCGGCAGAGTAACCATATTATATTCTCAGGGGTGGACTGGGACTGAAAAACAGCCCTGGACTCTGACCAGCTGGGCCCAAATTAGCGTAAACGCGACACTTCCACAAATCCATATTTTAACCTCTTACCCCCCGCCTAAACCAAATGCATTCTGTCGTCTTTTGACCCACAAAACTGACCTTTTTCCCCGCGCTGTTGCTGTGTTGTGTCACCTTTTGTATTTTTTTTTTTCTTTTTTCATTTTTGTCACATTTTTGTTGCATTTTTGTCACTTTTTGGTTGAGTTTTTGTCACATTTTTGTTGCATTTTTGTTGCATTTTTGTTGCATTTTTGTCACATTTTTGTTGAATTTTAATTATTTTTTCTATCATTTTTTGTTGTGTTTTTTGTCCGTGTTTTTCTCATGTTTTCATCCTCTTTTTCTCGCCATTTTAATGCTTTTCTTTTTAGCTTTTAGATTCGGGTAAAGCTCGGTTGAGGCGGGACCGGTGGCCCTCGAGCCAGTGGCCCTTCTGTGCTCTTCCAGAATACAGGACATATGGCCAGTCCGCCCCTGATACTCCTCCATATCAGGTAGTTCATTTCTTTGAGACAAGAGAATTAGTGATGTATTGAGGCATTGTGGCGAGTGAGACCATACGGTGTTCCGAGCCAAGACACTTTGATGAGAACATTTTCTGCTGGTGGCGCCTCGTGATTATTTCAATGAAAAAAATGTGCCTTGGCTCAACAAAGGATGAAAAACACTGGTCAAATGAATTGATTAGAGCATTTCTTATCAGTTCAAACCTTTGTTGTAAATTCTGCAGCGCGACTCTTGGGGGTGTAATAACCATGAGTAGCCAGAGAGAGGCAGCAATGCGCCGCCTGGCCTGAGTCTGCCGGAAAGACACAAGAAGAAGAAGAAGAAGAAGAAGCAGCAGCAGCGCGACTCTTTCTATGCACTTTCCACCAGCTCACGGAGCGAGTCGGTGTTTATAAACTCAGTGGACCCGAGTGGACCCGGAGAGAACCCGAGTGGACCCGAGTGGACCCGAGTGGACCCGGAGGATGGACACGTGTCGTTTCTGCGCCGTGTCGGACCAAACCTCGGG
The DNA here is from genome assembly GCF_951799975.1 of Gobius niger. Classification (NCBI taxonomy): domain Eukaryota; kingdom Metazoa; phylum Chordata; class Actinopteri; order Gobiiformes; family Gobiidae; genus Gobius; species Gobius niger. Next base: position 38,602,036 of record NC_136852.1, on the reverse strand, counting down.
CCAGAGGTTCGTGTGTTTCAGCCGCAGGAAACACGGCATCTTCAGCTTCAGCCTCAGGTCAGAACCTTCCTCTACACTGTATTTAACCTCATAAATCCGAATAATGATGAGTTTACCCTCACGGACGGACATTGTTGCCATGTCGTGTTGTGCTGAGAGTAAGTTTGGATCCGAGAGACGGTCTCCGGGGTAAACCGGCACAAACAAAGGATAAATAAAGAAAAGCCAGGGTGACAACATCAGGCTCTGCTGCTCATGTAAACTTTATTTTATTCATGCAACTAGCACATGTACGGTGGCGTATTAAAGCTATCGAGTAAAAAAAAATAAAAAAATAAATAGTGATGCACGGGTAATGGAAATTTTAACCGATACCGATAAGCCGATAATGACACCGATAATTCTGTATATATATTTGCACTTTATTTTGTGACAAGAAATCAATGTAGCAGTTCACAGTTCCGCCCAAAATGTATAAACTGTACTAGGGCTGCACGATATTGAAGTGACTTGCGATATGCGATACGGCTGTGCAATATCGCGATAACGATATTATTGTATGTATATTATTTCCCCAAACACGAAATGTTCCATTTTTTTCATCAAATTGTGTCAAAAGAAGACTTAAAAAACACCCCATCAGGACCAAAACAAGGGTAGAATTGAACAAAGCGAGTAAATGTTCAACTAAAACTGAACTTTTCCACATGACTTCGATGCATGAGTTTGAGTTTGCAAAAAAAAGAATGGGTGGATCTCAGTCAGATGAAGGCTATGGTGATGTTGCGATATATTGTGGCTTCTCGCGATACGGATATTGCATCAGCTAATATCGCGATACGATATTTTTCGCGATATATCGTGCAGCCCTAAACTGTACCAAAAGTATACTAATTATATATCAAATGAGATTTCACTTTCTACAAGCTCAGGGTTATAATCATAGAATTCTATACATGGTGATGTCGCAGCTCCTGTCTCTTTACATGGGATGCTCAGTGAAACCAGTTTTGTCCGCCATTCCTGGGAAAGTGAGGGGCCGGCGGGCGGAGCAAGATGGCGACGCGAGGAAGAGCAGGTGAAGACAATGCGCACCAAACTTTATGCAAACCAACAAAAGGAACCCTACTTCTAATCTCACGGACAACGTAAACTGTTTTAAAGCAGTACTAAGTAACGTGTTTACCTTAATAAATCCGTTTCGTAGTCCCTGTGGGGGTAATACAAGTGTTTATGGGATGTTTGGAGGGTCTTTCATCTCCCCCTGGTGTCTCTGGACAGAAAAGCATGTTTGCAACTTGACTGCCACCGGTCCGGAGAAAGCAATACACACTAATGGAATCACGAAGAAGAAGCTAACATGCTAACGGGCAAAGCTAACTGCGGGCTAACGTCACTTTAAACAGTATTTACAACAAAGTTTGAGTGAAAAAAAAGATTTCCATTGTATAATTGGATGCACAGTAACCCTCTCTCCCTTCGCCTTTCCTGTCAGTGTAGTATTTACTCTCCAAGACAATTAATAAGTTAAAAAATCGTAACTTGCTACTACACTTGCAGTTGCGCTTATGACCTCTAGGGGGAAGAGTTACTTAGTACTGCTTTAAATGAATACACGAGGTGGTCGCAACGCCCGAGGTGGCACAAAAAGACACAATCCTAACCAAACCACCTGGGCGCTCGGCGCTGCCGGTCATGACTACGCAAGCAGCTTCGAGGAGGACTTTCCAATGGCCACTGGCTGCCCTGCTTTTTGACCACAAACGTGGGGGCCGCCATTGCTCCGCCGTTGCTGTAGTACCTCCATATCGCCGCTTGGCCCCCATTGAAAAGTATTGGACTTTAGACACGTTAAAAACTACTTTAAAGCCTGGTTTCAATTGTTTCAACACTAGACTAGGCTAGATGTTCCTCCTGAGATAACGCTGGGTTAATCACAATTTATGAAACCAGGCTGGTTTTCGTAATATGAATTTTTGAAATCTCGTACTTAATGAGGCTCGGACTGTTAGCATTGGAGCAGCGCGAGCTACACGTCACACAAGGGCCGAGTCTACGGTGAAGATCCCGCCCGTATGTCCTTTTTAGGAACATGCTTCGTCAGAGCTGGGGAGGGGGAGTCTGTAAATCCTCCATGAATTCCCCCACGGCCGTGTTCATTATGGTAAACGGGGAGGAGTGAGCAGAAGACGTCTATTTTTTTCTACAGTCTATGGGACTTTCCAACGCTACCCGTAACGCCATCAAAATCTCCGGCAATGAAAAAGAAAGCATGGGACACAGAGATGGATCCTGCTATGCTCGCTCAATTCGAAATCCTCAAGTCTTTGATCAACTCTAGAGCGGACTCTATTGAATGCAGAATGATTACATTGGAGGAAGAGTTTGAACGTGCATCTTCTGACCTGAAGGCTGTTACCACCAGGGTGACCGCCTTGGAACACAAAGTCACGCAAGTGGGGCAGCCCAACGCAAGCATCCAAAGGAAGATGGATGAAATGGAGACGCGTATGAGAAGACAAAATCAGATTACCAGAGTCTATCCGGGCGGAGGACTTGCGCGAAAAAGTGATCAACATCTGTCAGAAGCTGGCACCTGATATCCAGGACCGGCTGACACGCGACATTGATGTTGCACACCGCCTGAGGAGACGCATCGACGCCGAGGAGGGATCCAGACCGTGGACCGTCATCATGCACTTCGTCTCCTGGGACTGCAGAGACGCCGTCTGGGACGCAGCGAAGAAATCGACTTACCTGAAACAACACGACATGCTGTTCAAGGTGGACCTGTCCAAAGGGGACCGAGAGCGAAGGATGAAGCTGTGGCCTCATGTCAAGAGGGCACGCGAGGCCGGCAAGACAGCAACAAAGCTATAACATCAGGCGTGGACAGGATTAGTATTTTATCCTGGCTGTGTCTTTTGCAGTCACTGCTCACTCCAGTGAGAAACTATTGGCACAAAGCATAGCCGACCATTGTTTAAAATCCAGGCTAATAACAATAAAAATGTGAATCCTCAGAGTTACAAAATATTACCCCTCATGTACCATAATATTTAGCAGAAAGCCTGTTTTTCTTACATATTACTCAAGTACAAGTCAATAACAGAACAGCTCACAGAAGTACCATTTATTGTACAGAGTCTAAATGTTACTATTGCCCCCCCTCTGCTCCACGCTGATGGAGCCTGTGATGCTCAGAAATATCATTCGAGCTAAAAGTGAGATGTTTAGTGAGTTACATTGTGTGAGCTAAAGTTGTTTCAAAGGTAAAACTAAACTTTTAAAACTAAAAAAATGTTCCTTTTAAAGTGACTAAATCTTAGGACCATTCTCACGTTTGGAATTGCACTAGAATGCAGGGAAATGGATGACTTTAAGTCCTATGGGGAGGGGATTTTAACACCGTGATGAGCGAAAGAGTTGATAGATTGCCTCCAAGAGATGAAAGAATAAATGAATTAAATCACATATGTAACAGGATGGACTTAACGGTCATCTGGAGAGAAAAACATCCAAACACCAAAATGTGCACATGGAGTAACAAGAATTTGTCCTTACAATCCCGTATAGACTTCTGGCTTATCTCAGCTAATATGACCGAGACTGTTGAATCTATTGAAATTATACCAACTGTATTTACTGACCATAAAGCCATTATTATTGAAATCAATCTCTTACCTAAAAGGGCTCGATTAAATGCTGACTACTGGAAATTCAATGAGAATATACTCAATAATGATGGCTTTACAAGACAAACTCTGAGTCTTATTATAAAACATTGGAATATGGCCACAGCATCGAGCCAATATGGACAATCCTGGGAACGAATGAAGTTTGAAATGAGAAAGTTGGCTATTGAATTGAGCAAACAAATATCTAGAGCAAAGAAGGAAAATGAGCTGCAAATTATTACACAAATTATGAAACTAACTGAAAGTGTAAACTTAACTGAGGACGAACAAACAGATCTGGAATTACTACAAATTTCTCTGGATCGAATCTATGAAGAAAAAGCAAAAGGTTCCTTTATAAGATCAAGAAGGAAATGGCTTGAACAAGGGGAGAAATGCTCCAAATACTTTTTCAATTTGGAAAAAAGAAACTAGAATGATGTGTAAATGATGTGGTTTACGAAGATGATAAAACTGTTGCTGAATACGTAGCCAACTTCTATTAAAAAAAACTATACTCCAAGGAAAATCTTGATGAAAATAAAATGGATGTGTCCTGCCAAAACGTAGAAGACGTCACAAAAACAATTGATGATGAATTTAAAAATGAATGTGACCGAAAAGTCTCTACTGATGATGTGATCTAAATCTATTGACTCTCTTAAAGATAACAAATCTCCGGGTAACGATGGCCTAACAAGCGAATTCCATCAATATTTCAAAGACTCCCTTGCTCCATTTCTGCTTTGACGTTAGGAGTCAAACAAAGGAGTCAAACAAGTGAGTTTACACTTTGACCTGTGACATACAGCGCAATGACTTTTTGCGTTCAATTGACTCTGACATCTTTAAGAATGAACTTTAGATGCACTTATTTCTTCGGGCATTTAATCAGTGATTCTTGGGCTGTTGTGGTTTTTGTGTTGTCGTTGGCCTTTTATTGTGTGTATTTTTCTGATTTTAAACTGTTGTGAAGCACTTTGTGGCTCTTGTCTGTGAAAGGTGCTACAAAGATTACTGAGCCTACTTACACAAATAATATAAGTAGTAAACTTACCAAGTGCATTAAATGCTGCTAGTATTTTTTCATTAGTCTAACAGTTACAGGTTATTAGTGCCATGATGTAATTTTCAGAAATGAGCTCACAGTAACATGTAGTGTACCAGGAGTTATTTCTTATTAACCATAATCCAATGCTGTAAACACATGCTATATTCATCATACATTTCGTATTTAGTTTTGGGCTAAAGACTGAGAGAAACATAAACTTACTTGAGATGTTTGTTAGTTGTCGTTTATCCTTGTTTCTAGTCCAGTCCGTTCATTTATTTTGCTCAGACTTCAGCCGCTAAATCACACGAGGGAGAATCTGCTCGTTCATGAGTCATCACGCACACGCACACGCACACGCACACGCTCGCGCACGTCTGCGGCCCTGGTGACGTCACGTCATTAGAAAACTTTTAAAAATGTATTTTTGATGCTTTACAATTTTTTTACTAAGAAAAAAAGTCCATGTCCTAAAAATAGTAATTTTAAAGAAATATATTTGCCTCAGTCTGAAACTCCAGATGCCTGTGGACCATTTTACAGGCTGCTCCTTTTACACGAGTGTCTATGATCAAAAGGGCTTTTTGGGCTGCTGGCTGCAATATCACGTCCTGCCACTAGCACTACTCATTTCAGAGTAAAGGGGGGCGGACCCCCCCACTGGTTATAATGTTACATCTTCTGCGCAGTTCTGTCTGAGAGGTTTACTTCCCTATTGGCTAGGCCACGCCCCCCTGTATGACGCCTTGCCGTTTGTATCTGTCGTGACTTTTCTAACGGCTTCTGTCGGTGTTTGTTGCAGTCTGACCGACGGCATAGATGTTTGGACCAAACACTTTACAGATGAAGAAACGGAAACCACTGTGAGTTTATTTTAACAGCTCTTTTTTTCCACTTAACTTTGTTTTAACACTTTTCCCTTGTTTTGTTCAGACTGAGAAACTGTCGCTGATGTGCGCCGACGATTTCTGTCAAAAACTCAGGTTTGTCACAAGATCTTCAGTCATTTGACTTTTCTGTTGTTAGTCTATAGTTTATAGAAAACATTTGTTGTACAACTCGATTATTATTCTTTCTATAATCGAGCAGCCCTAATATTAATTGATAAACCAATGAACGTAGCCTGGCCTTTGCCATCCGTAAACTCCGGTGAATTATAATTTCCCTGCATGTTCGTTTTTTTGCCGCTTGGTGTGAGCCTGGCGTAACATCGGTTGAAAAACTTCCATTTACACCGGGCTCACACCAAGTAGGAAAAAAATGCTTTCCGTTGCTCAGTTTGCTCCACTTCCTTGGCCAGCCCCCCACCCGTGTGCAGGAGCGCGTGGAGGCGGGTTTGAGACGCAGCTTTTGCGCATGAGCCAGTTACGCACAGGTGTCTGTCAGATCCTGTGCTGTGGTTGGTGGAGCCGCCGCCGGAAATGGCTCTGTATTATTTTGACGCTAGTCTCCGCCCCGGCCGCCCGTATCTCGCCGCTCTCCTGTGGATTTCCGGAGGCCTCTTTCCGGTCGCCAGGCAGCATAGGGAATGAATGGAAGCTCGCCACTCTCCTCTCTAGGTGTGAGCCCGGCGTCAGCGAGCGGGGGAGGCGGGGCTTGTAGGTGACGTCAGGCATTTGCGCCGCATTTGCTGGTTGTAGTTTGGCAATGGCGGCGGATACGAAAGTAATGGAGGCTCTTCAATCTGTCCTGTCCCAAATCTCCACAAATTAAAACTGAATGTGCAAGTACCCATTGGAGCTTTAATTGTGGGCCGACAGTGGCCTCTAGTGTAAACAAACATGAGCAGCAGCGCTGAGCACATGGACTATTCCTGCAGGGAAAACAAAGCAGACACACAGGAGCAGCTTCCATTTATTGCCTGAAAGGATTTTGTCTTTTGACAACTTTCCTCAGTAAGAAGTCATGTTTATACAGACTTTTCTGGAGGTAGCATTAAGATGCTAACTAGCTCCTGTGTTTAAGCTACTGCTTGTTTATTTCAAACTTTGGGACAACCCTCGCTGGCTTGGACAGACAATTATGTCCCATTATGGACATTTGATGGAGAGAAGATTCAGGAGCGTGAGGAGCGTGAGGAGCGTGAGGAGCGTGAGGAGCGTGAGGACCGTGAGGACCGTGAGGACCGTGAGGACCGTGAGGACCGCACAACAGGACCAGAATCCAGGAGGAACGTGATTCATTCAGCTGTAACAGGCGGTGTAGTCCTCGTGATCGTTTGCCTGACGGCACCGCCTTTGTCCTGGTCAAATCAGATCAAGTTCTGTGTTTTCTTATGGCTGAAGATGGAAATTACTGTCAGTGAATAAAGCTCACAACTAAATGAAATATATATTTTATGCATTATTAAAATGAAGTTTTCCACATGAAAACAATTTAGTCTTGTCTGGGTAAAAATGCAGCTCAAATAGTTGAACGTTACCGTTATGGGATCAAAAAGGTATCAAGTATCAAAAGCAGGTTCCAGGGGGAAATTGGTGCTATTGGTCAGGATTATAGGAAGTGTCATGGTTGTTTCAGTTCAAAGTTTTTTTTTTATTTCCCCCATTTATTATTTTTTAATGTCTTTCTTTTTGCCAATTTTTGTGTTCTGTTTTTCCCTGAATTTTTGCCTTATAATTGTTTTTGTTTTTTACACAGTTTTACCTTGTTCTTTTGCCACAGTTTCTCAATTCTCCCCAATTTACCCCCCAAATTATATTCTTTTTATTGTCAATTCATCTCCAATGTCATATTCTGTTTTCTGATTCTGGTAGGTTTCAAAAAAAGTATCGGTATAGTTTAATTATCGGTATGGAAAAAAATGTAGCGGTGCCCAGCCCTCAAAACGATCAGCTGAACAGTTTATTTATCTTGGTTTTAGTAAAACTCTGCTACTCTCTGGACTGTAGTGTGAGCTGTCATTCTCCTCGGAGTAACATACGCTAACTGGGAGAGAAATGCCCAACGGTAACACAAGCAACAACAAAAATCACATGATATTTTATAAAATGAACAAACCAAAGTTTAGCTAATGTCAAATTGAAATGGTTAGCTCAGTGAAGGCAGCAGAATCTATACAAATGTAGGGCTAATAAAATACAGAAATATTGAAAGATAATGAATATTGTTTTTGGGGAGGTGAAGTGTTTTTGCTTTGTCCCGGTGGACCTGCTCGCTCTGGACGTCCCACGCGGGTTCAGAGCTGGACTCACAGACGGGGCAGTGACGGTGAACTCTCTCTCAGTTGTGCAGGAGTGTGGCTCGAGGTGCAGCATAAGGAGACTGTCGCCTGGATGCGGCTGATCTCCGGTTCAAACTCCGTACTCCTGGACCTGGACAAGATGGACGCCGCCGACGCCGCACAGGAAGTGAAGCGGCTCCTGTTCATGATGGCCGACAGCGCCTCCCACAGCCCTGACGGTAAAGCACGCACGCTTAGTGCAGCAGAGACTTTTGGAAGGGGTTTAGGACACCAGTGTCTCTTCCTTAGGACTGGGGACCGTTACATTTATGTTGATACTTGTACTAAAATATTTGTCATATAGAACCATAAAACAGATGAATGATGATAATGTATTCCTTTTCCTTCCATTTCATTTGCATTTGTATCATTTGTTTGAGGTGAAACAACCAAGAAACGTTTGTTTTTATATGCGCAAACGCGAGATCTCGCTGAGCAAACACCATTTTGTGAAACTAGCAGCCGTTTGCATTGTCACAGCGGAAAAAACATCTCATGTGCAGAGTCAGTGTCAACCTTTAACCACACATTTTTAACACATTGTGTCCGGTTTCCCCCAAAACCAATTTCCATATTTTTTTCAATTTTCTTTCCTAAATTTCCTACAATTTTTCTACACATCAACTCGTCTAAGGTGAGAATATATCTCCGTATGGAAACACAGTGGCCTGTTCCTTTAAGAGGTTTAATCTAAAGTTTGAGTAGGTTCGATCTGAAGTTGGATAAGATAAAACCTCGTATTGCCAGTGAAAATAATGTTTTCTGAAAGTTAATTGATTTCTGATTTCAAGTGGATTTACTGCTTATTGGCTTTAGAATTTGTCTCTTATCTTAGATTAGTTCAAACCGACTCAGATTCAACACAAAGAGTTTATTTATTTGATTTGAGGTGGTCATTTTTCCAGTGCTTTACTTTGGGCTAAAAATCGGCGGCTTCAGCCCTCGGTCTTTTTACAATGAGAAAGAAAACTTGCTTTACTCCTGCACTAGGCAAGGCAACTTTATTTATACAGTGCATTTCGTACACAAGGCAACTCAATGGGACTACAGCAGAAACATGATGAAAGTACACGTTCTTGTCCTGAATAAAAAGCTGTATCAAACTTGGTGTTGCGTAATACAATGATGTTTTTCAGTGGCGGCTGGTGATGTGAAAACCGACCTTCAATTATATTTTAGAAGATACTTATAAACATTGTTTTTAACTTAAAAAAGAAAGTTATATTTGGGGCATTTAATATTATTATTTTATGTAGAATATATTCAAAACTTATTAAGTTTTATTCAACAACAACAACAACAACAAAAATTCTGACTAAAGTGTAAAGATGGTCACTATACATATTTGTGTTGTGCACCACTGATTTGTGTTTTGTACCAACAGAACAAAGGCAGGAGGTGTTTCCTCTTTGATTTCATGTACAGTTTTAGTCCCAGACCTGCTGTGGTTTCATTATGAGCCTCAGAACCACAGGTTTAAACCCCTATAAACCGTCAGACAAATGATCCGCTCAGAAATAATGTGCAGCTCACGTTTAGAAGAGAGTCCTCCTCCTCCTGTAGCACCTGGAGCTCCTCCTGTAGCACCTGGAGCTCCTCCTGTAGCACGTGGAGCTCCTCTTGTAGCACCTGGAGCTCCTCCTCCTGTAGCACCTGGAGCTCCTCCTGTAGCACCTGGAGCTCCTCCTGTAGCACCTGGAGCTCCTCCTGTAGCACCTGGAGCTCCTCCTGTAGCACCTGGAGCTCCACCTCTGTTTCCCTCAGTGAATGAATGACGTTCCCCTCTTCTGTCGTAGCTCCTCCTCATGGTCCTGAATCTTCTCTCCATCAAGTGTCCACGTCCTGGGACATGGGTGTTCAAGTCAGCGAGTGTTGTCCCAAAGTGTGAGATAAACAAGCAGCAGCTAAAGCAGACGAGCTAGTTAGCATCGTCATGCTACCTCCAGGAAAGTCCGTTTAGACGTGACTTCTGACAGAAGAAAGATGCCCGAAGTCCATTAGTTTGACTAAATCCTTTCACCTCCTCTCAGGAAACAACATGAAGCTCCTCCGTCTCTCAAATGAGAAGTTTTTCCTCCGATCGTCCGTGAGCTCAGAGCTGCTCCAACAACGAACTCCTCGTGTTTGTTTACAGGAGACGCTTCCTCGTCTTTCACCTGTTAATCCCCGATGGTGCTGAGGCCAAGCGCCGTTTTTATACCATAGTAGAGCGCCATGGGTTAGATCTCGTGGGCGCTGTTCCTCGCCGCCCCGAGCACAAAACTACACATTTATGAGGCTGTTACAGCACAAGGTGAACCAGGCAGACAAAATGACACCTCCTTCACCTCCGCTCCCCCTCCCTCCACTGTAAAAACACCTGTACATAAGAAAGTTATGATTTTGCTAAACTTAATACTTTTTATTTTATTTGCAAAATTGATAGGAGGGGCGGCGCCCACCGCCCATAATGGACCAGCCGCCACTGATGTTTTTATAAGTTCAAACAATATAGAATCATAACTTGTCACATTGGGGACCTCTGTCTTGAACTGGACCTGACTGTGTTTCAGACGGAGTTTCCTCCACGAAGACTCCACCCAAGAACCATCAAAGACCAACAGGTAACGCCCCAGACTCTGTAAAAACGTACTCTGGTAAAAGTGCCAGCACAGCGGCAACTGGTTCACTTAAAAACCTCAGAACCCCCGCCTCAACCGAGTGTGTTTTCTCCACTTCAGTTACACCCTATAGGCCAGTGTAAAGCCTCATTTGAAAGCTAAGACGGATATCGGAATGGATCTTTTTCCTCGCGTTGCCGTCACTTTTTAGATTTTTCTTTTTCAATCACATTTTTGCCACATATTCATAGGCTTTTTGTTGTTGCTGTTTGTCACTTTAACGTCACTTTTCTGTTGCTCTTTTGTTTGGCTCTTTTATTGCATTTCTGTCACATTTCTTTCAATTTTTGTCCCGTTTTTGTTGCCCTTTTGTTGCGTTTTCATCCTCATTTTCCATTCGTTTTTGTTGCTATTTTGACACTTTGTTCATGAAACCTTTAGATTTGGGTAAAGCCAAAATGGAGAAGTGTGCCCGGCTCAAAATTTGCCGGATTCTTTTTAATCATTTTAGTTGTGTAACTTTATTTGTAACTTTACAGGCTTGGACTCGACAACATTTGGATTAGATTTTTCCATTTCCAAATTGAAACTAGAGTTTGTAATTTCCTGTTTTGTCTCTGCAGATTTCGAGCCTCGGCAGCAGAACAGCGCCCCCTTGGTGACGGCAAAGAAACGACAGCCCGGATCATCCCTCATCAACCCAGGAACCAAAAAGTACCTCACCCCGCGGCTCCTACTCTGTACTTCATGTAGAAATACACAAGTGAAGTACTTTATCGGTAATGTCTTATTCAAACACCTTTGATTTTGTTTTCACAGGAAACGCGCGGCGACCGGAGTGGCCTTCGACGACCCAGACGACTGAACCTTTTTAATCACGGAAATATTTTAAGAACTTTTAAAGCTTTTTAAACATGAATTAAACTGAAGCCACTGAAGCCTTACACTATTTATGAACTGTTCTTCGCTCACATAAAGGAATGCTTTTTCACACGACTCCTGTTTGTTATTTTAATTCATCAATGAAACCGGAAGCCACTAAATAAGTTTTTTTCCTACTGTGAGATGTTCTTACCTGAGCTTAGACGAGTTGATGCGTACCTGTCTGGTCTTTGCGCGTGCCCTCAGTCACACAAAACGACCAAAGATGTTGTTAGCATTTGGCCTCTCCCAGTGTATTCCTATAGCTCCAAACGGGGTGAAGTTGGATGTGACCAAGCTCTTCCACGGGCACAAAGACCAGACAGGTACGTATCAACTCATCTAAGCACACGTAAGAACATGTCTCAGAATGGAAAAACGGTGGCCTGTTCCTTAAAAGAGGGGGTATTCTGCTTTTTTCAATCCCATAGCACCAGTCTATATCACACTACAATGATGACAAACCTTCTGTTGGTCTGTAAATGCAGTAAATTAGAATAACTGCCTTGTATAAAATGTCTCTCTCAAAATGGCTGTAGTGAATGTCTTGAAATAGGCCTCTGTCTCTTTAAGAACCTCTGACCCTTTAGACACGCCCCCTCCACACGCTGTCTGTGGCATCAGTGGGGAGGGGGTTCTGCTGAGGAGCAGTGGTTGGTTACTTGGCTGGTGACGAAAGCTCGGAGGCGTCTCCAGGAGGTGGGGGCGTTCCTAGGAGGACTCAGGCAAACCTATCCCTAAAATGGCCGCCATCAGAGTTTTTACAGATTACTCAAAAATACGTGAATGTGCCAAGGCAACACTTCAGGCATGGTTTTAATGAGGGAATGACAGAATAACATGATGGAAAGCTTTAAGGTCTAGTATTTGTTATTTTTGTTAATAATACTGTCTTGACATTCACTTTTACCTGGCATTGTTTCAGTTGTTTTAGTCTTGTTTTATGTTGTCCTCCACTGTTCAGGGGAGGGTTGCCAACCGTCCCCCCCAGGAATTATCCCGTATTTTTAAAAAATAAATGGCGATTGATTATTGAATGGTATTTCGAGGATCCTCTCTCTCTCCCCATCATAATATAACAGATCTACGCCCGTGCCTCACTAAATCCTGCTAATGTAACAGGGTAAATGAGGACAGAAGTTAAATCCCAGATCAGTTTCTGTGCGCTTGAGTGAGTGAACTCTGAAACCCCACACACATGACACCACAGGGGGCGGGGCTTCACAGCGGGATGGCTTTTCTAAAGACATGTAAATGAGCCTTATTGTCACTCGCAGAGAGGTGAGAACAACCCAAACTTTAGAGGCCGTTTTCTCACCTTTGAGATATTTTGTGTTCCTACATTCAACCTGCCACATCTCCTCTAAATATGATCAGATTTCCATGTGTTGGAAACTTTGGAGACGACTCTTTCTTAATCTATGTCCGACTCAAAATGCCCCAAAATCGAGTTGTGTCACATAGATACAGACTGCATCTCTGGAATCGCCCATATATGGTCATTTTTGAAAACAGTTAAGGGGGAAAACAATTTAGAAAAAAAATATATTTTCTCTAATTATTCAAAAACTACTGTAACAAATGCTGAAATATGAACATAGTTTCTACTAAATAATGATACAAAGACATGGGGAGGAGCAAAGTGGTTCAACATCCCATAAATACATGAATAACGGAGAATGCTAACTTGATGCTACATGTTAGCATCGGGCTAATGCTAACGGTTAGCTAGCGCTTGCTACAACTGCCGTTTTTTCACTTCTACTGAACAATCTGCTGTGAGAAAATATCCAAATGGGCCCGATTTACACTTGACTTTATTTATGTGATAAATAAGTTCATATTCCACCAGGAAATGGCAAAAAAGAGTGAAAAATGGTGTTTCTTTAAAGATTCTATTTTCCCCCTCGGCGAGGCCACGCCCCCTTCTATGACGAGATGCCGTCTGTATCTATATGTGCCATTTTGTTGACATTCAGCAGAACATCGAAGTGTTCTGCCAACTTAAAGCAGTAGTAAGTAACTCTTGCCCCTAGAGGCCATAAGCACAACTGCGGGTGTTGTTGCAAGTTGCGATTTTTTTACTTATAAATTGTCTTGGAGAGTAAATACTACGCTGACAGGAAAGGCCGAAGGGAGAGACGGATATTGTGCATCCAATTATATAATAGAAGTATTTTTTTTCACTCAAACTTGGCTGTAAATACTGTTTAAAGTGACGTTAGCCCACAGTTAGCTTTACCCGTTAGCATGTTAGCTTCTTCTTCATGATTCTATTGGTGTGTATTGGTGGCTCCGGTCCGGTGGCAGTCAAGTTACAAACATGGTTTTCTGGCCAGAGACACCAGGGGGAGATGAAAGACCCTCCAATCATCCCATAAACACTTGTATTACCCCCACAGGGACTACGGGGAGGATTTATTAAGGTAAACAAGTTACTTAGTACTGCTTTAACACTGATACATTTGCTCTACTGCGCCATCAGTGGTTTGTTTTGGTAATAATAAACTGGAACACATCTTAGAAAACAGAAAATAAAGTTTTAAAGTAAAATAAATAAATAGATTCCAAGCCTTATTGCATCCCAAACTTAATTAACTAAAACAAAGTTAGTCGTTCTCATGCACATTCTGCAGGGTTTGAATTCCAGACCTGCCATTTACAAGACCATGATACTCTGATGCAGCTGAGCAGAAACTAGCACTGCTGTAGACTTGACGCGGTTTTACACACACAGCAAAGAAATAGTGAATTGTTTTGTCACTCCTTTTCCTGTAGTCTTCATTTATTTAGTCCTATAGTGTTTTAGCAGAGAGGCGTATTCACCCGTACATGACTTTAACTCTTCTAACCCACACATCCTGGGCATGAACACATCACACAACCCTTCATTCCCGCAGCGGGTAAAGCTCGGTTTAAAGACGCTCGACAGGAAACAACATTTTCATCAGCACAAACTTTGGATCGAAATACGTCACAAATCTCTCAGCTCTTGTTTTTCACCTTTGTGCCACAGTCTTTAGGGGCTCCGTGATGCTGCAGGGCCAGGACAGAGGGGCCACTCTGTAACACCTACACTTTAGTCGCTCCTTCAGACTCCACACTTTACAGGCTCCCACTCAACTTATGTGAAATCTGATCTTGGAGAAATGGCTTGAAATGTGCTTGCATTAAAGGGGCTAGATGCAAGTTAGCCATTTCATACTCACTACTGCCACCTCAGGTCATACGTGTAACTGCAGCTTCTATATTAAGCTCGTGCATGACGGCACCTCAGACCCGAAGTAACACCTTTCTGAGTGACAGTGCAGGATTTCAGAGGCAGTTGTGGTGAACAGGTCTGAGCTCATTCTACACATTAGGACATGGCTGGAACATGTAGGGGGAGGAAAATACTTACCTTTAACATTTTGAAACTCCGTATATATAGTCCCTTTAAGACAATTAGTGCTGTTTTTCAGTAGGTTTGGACGGTCTTGAATTAAGAGCCAATGGAAGAAGCATTAATATGAGACAAAACACTTCCAAATGAGACAAAAAAAGAGTCAAAGGCAGGAAAAATCCTTCTAAAGTCAGCACAAACGGATGATTCAAGCACTTTTAAGTCTTTGCTGTCTTAGATTGAAGGTCATTTATCCAGTGATATTCAAAAACCCGGGTCGTGGAGGCAGCAGAGATGCCCAGACCTCCAGATCCACCAACCTCCTCCATCTGTTCTGGGGGGACCCCGAGGCCACACCAGGCCAGCTCAGGGACACTCGAGCGCATCCTGGGTCTGCGCCTCCTCCCAATAGGGTATGCCTGGAACACCTCCCCAGGGAGGCCACCAGGAGGCGATATGTTTCTTCCAGGATGGGAAAGGCCAGTCGCTCACTGATTGGCCAGTCGGCAACAATGGCAGCCAATGATGAGTGGAGCTCTATCCATGACGTCACCTCCACAAAACAACACTAGTTTAAACAAACCCAAACTGCGGGAGCTTTATTATTTTTTTTCAAGTTAAAGGGACTAGATGCAAGTTTGCCATTTTACACTCACTACTGCCACCTCAGGTCATTCGTGTAACTGCACCTTCTATATTACGCTCGTGCATGACGGCACTTCAGACCCGAATTAACCCCTTTCTGAGTGACAGTGCAGGATTTGAGAGGCAGTTGTGATGAACAGGTCTGAGCTCGTTCTACACATTAGGACATGGAGGAACATGTAGGGGGAGGAAAATACTTCATTTTAACATTTTTAAACTCTGCATAGTCCCTTTAAGTAATCTATTTTCTATGTACCTGTCGCCTTCTCGGGTGTGCAGAGCTTCTACTCATCAAACTAACCCAAACTAACCGCACCTGACCCTAATCCTAAGGATAGTGGCGTTTACACACGCTGTCTTTCATGCATGGAATATGCCGCCCCTTTTGTTTTTACATCACTTTCAAGTACGAATCTGACCAATCAGGGAGTCGATATGCAAATGTGGCCTTTCGATCAGGAGGCTCTGAAACAGATGAGTCACGTCAGCTGGCTCCTTTTGACGTGAAGGAGCAGCGGCTCTACTCCGAGCTCCATCCCCCCAGCCATGCTGCAAAGAAAACTCACTATATCTGCGATCATGTCCTTTCAGTCATTACCCAGAGCTCATGAGCAAAGGTGAGGGCAGGAATGTAGATCGATCGGTAAATCAAGAACTTTTAGTTAGTCAGAAATACATGCATTTCTGGTCATTTTCACACATAACATGTTTGATTATTGTTGAAAACATCAAATAATAATAGAACGACAGAAACACATTTGTCCCTCATATTGATGTCAGTTTCACGCTGATATCTTTAAAAATGTTCCACCTGCAGCATGTGGTTTTGGCGGCTGAACGTTTCCTCGAAGTCCGACAGCTGGCGGATCTGCTCGCTCTGCATGGAGTGGCGCCTCCACAGCGTCTTCTTCACGTTCAAGTCTTTGGGAAAGGACGGACCGAGCGGCGGCGGCGGCTTGGACAGAGTCAGGCTGCTCCTCCTGCCGCACGGATGCGCCGCACACGCGCTCACGCCGATGTGGGGGATGGGCGCGTGCGGGTTGAGCGGCGGGAGGAAGCCCGGGCGCGTGTGGGCGATGTGGTCCAGCAGCAGCGCTCCGGAGCCGCGCCGCTCGAACGTCCACCCCTTCTCCATCGGCGAGGACTTACCGTCGACTTTACGCCTCTCGTTTTTCAAGTTTAGATTGGCCCCGCCCACTCCGCCCCGCGCGAGCTGCGAGTCCGAGCTGTAGTGATCCGCCCCGATGTTCCGCCGGCGAATCACGTTCTCCAGACCGGAGACGGCGCTGTCGGACTTCAGCGGATTTGTTTCTCTTTGGAGATCTGGGCGTGAGGCCGTGGCGCTATCGTACGACATCTTCCTCGCCAAAGCGCTCCGGCCCCGGGTCTGTTCGGACAGGAGCGCCCCCTGTGGCGGGTCGGGCAGGCTCTGGAGCGCCCCCTGTGGCGGGTCGGGCAGGCTCTGGAGCGCCCCCTGTGGCGGGTCGGACAGGTCCTGCAGTGCGCTCAGAATGCTGTCCCTGGTGTCGATGCTGTGGCGGCGGGAGAATGGCGAGCGCTTCCCGTGGCGCTCCTCCGCGGCGCCCGGGCAGGAGACGCTGTTGCGCAATGGAGACGGTTTGTCCTCGTCTGCAGAAGAAACAAACAACACCAGACTCAGTCCCAATGTTCTGCTAGAGACCACCATGACAGAAAGTAAAGGCGCCATGCTGACCACTCATACAACCGCTGGGTCACTCCAAGGTCAAATACGCACAAATATCAAGTTTTTTTGTTTCATAAAATGCATAATGGAGCAGGCCGCCATTTTTCCATACTGAGATAATTCTTTCCTGAGCTTAGACGAGTTGATGCGTACCTGTCTGGTCTTTGTGCCCGTGGAAGAGTCTCTTCTAACTTCACCCCCATTTGGAGCCAAAGGAATATGCTGGGAGAGGCCAAATGCTAACAACATCTTTGGTTGTTTTGCGAGACTGAGAGCACACACAAAGACCAGACAGGTACGAGGCATCAACTCGTCTAAACTCAGGTAAGAACATATCTCAGTATGTAAAAACGGTGGCCTGTTCCTTTAAAGAGGGGGTATAGATACAGACGGCATCTCGTCATAGAAGGGGGCGTGGCCTCGCCAAGGGGGAAAATAGAATCTTTAGAGAAACACAATTTTTCACTCTTTTTTGCCATTTTCTGGTGGAATATGAACTTATTTATCACATACAAATAAAGTCAAGTGTAAATCGGGCCCATATGGATATTTTCTCACAGCAGATTGTTCAGTAAAAGTGAAAAAATGGCAGTTGTAGCTAGTGCTAGCTAACTGTTAGCATTAGCCCGATGCTAACATGTAGCATCATGTTAGCATTCTCTGTTTTTTTATGTGTTTATGGGCTGCAGAACCACTTTGCTCCTCCCCATGTCTTTGTTTCTTTATTTAGTAGAAAACTAAGTTCATAATTCTGCATTTGTTACAGTAGTTTTTGAATAATTAGAGAAAGTTTAGATTTTTTCTAAATTGTTTTCCCCCTTAACTGTTTTCAAACATGACCATATATGGGTGATTCCAGAGATGCCGTCTGTATCTATTATGCTTTTTTCAATCACATTGCACCAGTCTATAGCACACTGCAATAGATACAGACGGCATCTCTGGAATCACCCATATATGGTCATGTTTGAAAACAGTTAAGGGGGAAAACAATTTAGAAAAAATCTAAACTTTCTCTAATTATTCAAAAACTTCTTAACAAATTCTGAATTATGGATATAGTTTTCAACTAAATAAAGATACAAAGGGGAGGAGCAAAGTGGTTCAACAGCCCATAAATACACAAATAACAGAGAATGCTAACTTGATGCTACATGTTAGCATCGGGCTAATGCTAACGGTGAGCTAGCGTTAGCTACAACTGCCGTTTTTTCACTTCTACTGAACAATCTGCTGTGAGAAAATATCCATATGAACCCGATTTACACTTGTATTTATGTGATAAATAAGTTCATATTCCACCAGAAAATGGCTAAAAAGAGAGAAAAAATGTGTTGGTCTGTAAATGCAGTAAATTAGAATAACTGCCTTGTATAAATGTCTCTCTCAAAATGTCTGTAGTGAATGTCTTGAAATAGGCCTCTGTCTCTTTAAGAACCTCTGACCCTTTAGACACGCCCCCTCCACACGCTGTCTGTGGCATCAGTGGGGAGGGGGTTCTGCTGAGGGGCAGTGGTTGGTTACTCGGCTGGTGACGAAAGCTCGGAGGCGTCTCCAGGAGGTGGGGGCGTTCCTAGGAGGACTCAGGCAAACCTATCCCTAAAATGGCCGCCATCAGAGTTTTTACAGATTACTCAAAAATACTGTACGTGAATGTGCCAAGACAACACTTCAGGCATGTTTTTAATGAGGGAGTGACATAATAACATGATGGAAAGCTTGAAAAAGTCGTTTTTGCATAATACCCCCCCTTTAACCTCTTAACTCCCGCCTGAACCGAGAGCATTTTCTCCAGTTCAGCTTTACCCAAATCCTGTAGGCCAGTGCAACACCTCAAGCTACGATCTACAAAGCTCATCTAAATGGATCTTTTTCCTCCCGTCATCAGATTTTTTTCCATCCTTTTTTTCATTCTTTTTTTTGTTGTCATTTTTTGGTCATTTTTTTTCACATTTTCTTCACATTTGTTGGTCAATTATTTGGGCATTTTTTGGTCATTTTTTTTCACATTTTCTTCACATTTGTGGGTCAATTATTTGGGCATTTTTTTGTCATTTTTTGTCACATTTTTGTCATTTTTTCATCACTTTTTTATCAAAGTTTTCTCACTTTTTTGTCACATCTTCATCATTGTTTTCATTTCAGTTCTGTCGCTATTTTCACACCTTTTTTCCAGAAGCTTTTGGACTGGGGTAAAGCCAAACGGGTTAAGGTGCAAAACATTCAAAATCTGGTTTAATGATGTTAGTTACTGTATTTGATTGGCTTCATTTCACTAAAATATGCTGTTTTTAATGAAACTTTCCCACTTTGGGAACCACAGTGTTTAGGGGCCCCACAGTGCACATTCCGAGGCTAATAATGGTGAACCCATTTACGGTCAACAACAGCTACACTGCCCCTCTGTGTGAGAACCACTCATCATTGACCTTTTTCAATGGTAAATGGTCACATCCTCTCTCCCTGACCCACAGTTTGAGAACCGCTGATTTAGAAACTAACTGAAAGCTATTTCTTTCTTACCGCTGAGAATTAGCCTGACGGTAGTTCGTTTTAGACCATGCCCAATGCCCATTCAGAGAACTGGGTTACAGTTACCAAAAGTAACTTGTCACGCCCGTGTGGATTCACCTTTGAGACAAGTACAACAGCTGTGCTCATTACTATTCCCCAAACTACTGTAGTTTGTAAATACCTGCAGTACCGTGTGCCCCCAGCAGAGGGCTCCCGGGCTGAGGGGACGTGCTCGCCGACGCCCCCTGTGGTGGAGAGCGGTACTGACAGTCACAGCACAGCGAGGAGTGCTCCCCCTGCTGGTCCAGAGGAGGAGGGGCATTGAGGAGCTGCTGACTCTGATAACACAATATTCATCTCTCATTAGACCAACTTATTTAGATAAAAGTGTTCACTTTTAATCAGGCCGTGATCAATGTTTCTTATTATTAATAAAGAAAAATGCTTGAGATCTCTCACCAGACACAAATATATGAAAAATCTATATATTTTTAGGGCTTCTGGCTCACCGCGTGCAGGCAGTCGCTGGTGACGATGATGACCTCCTGCCCCCTCGCTCGGCAGGCGTCCACCAGGAGGCGCAGCGTGCCGCGGTCTCCGCCTCTGACCGCGTGGACGAGGGCGGAGCAGCCGTGGCGGTCAGGCAGCGAGGGGTCAGCGCCGCGGCTCAAGAGCAGCGACAGGGTCTCAGGTTCAACTCCCTCCAGTACGGCGTGGACCAGAGACGAGCGGCCGCCGCTGTCCTCGATGTTGGGGTCAGCGCCGCAGTCCAGGAGGTACCTGAGGAAAACACTCTATTCAGGAGATAAACTCCATTTCAAAAACTGAACTAGAACTGAAAAACTAAACCAGATTAAAGTAGACCCAAAAAATTAAACTTGATTAAAAAAAAGGCAAAAAGATCCAAAAAACTAAACTAGATTTAAAAAACTAAAGTAGATCCAAAAAAATGTAATTAGATTTAACAAAAATTAAAGTAGATCCAACAAATTAAACTTCATCCAAAAAACTAAACTAGATTTAACAAAAATTAAACTAGATTTCAAAACTAAACAAGATCCGAAAAAATAAACTAGATTTTAAAAAAAAAACTAAACATGATCCAAAAAACTTAACTAGATTAAAAAAAACTAAAGTAGATCCACAAAAACTAAACATGATCCAAAAAACTAAACTAGATTTAAAAACCTAAAGTAGATCTAAAAAATTTAACTTGATCCAAAAAATTAAACTTGATCCAAAAAAAATGTAATTAGATTTAACAAAAATTAAAGTAGATCCAACAAATTAAACTTGATCCAAAAAACTAAACTAGATAAAACTAAAGTAGATGAACAAAAACTAAACATGATCCAAAAAACTAAACTAGATTTTAAAAAACTAAACTGGATCCAAAAAACTAAACTAGATTTAAAAAAACTAAACTGGATCCAAAAAACTAAACTTGATAAAAAAAAAGTCAAAAAGATCCAAAAAACTAAACTAGATTTAAAAAACTAAAGTAGATCCGGAAATCTAAACTAGATAGAAAAATAAAATAAAGTAGATCAACAAAAACTAAAGTAGATCCAAAAAATGTAACTTGATCCAAAAAACTAAACTAGATTTAACAAAAATGAAACTAGATTTCAAAAACTAAACAAGATCCAAAAAAATTAACTAGATTTAAAAAAAAAACTAGATCTAGATCCAAAAAAATGTAATTAGATTTAACAATAATTAAAGTAGATCCAACAAATTAAACTTCATCCAAAAAACTAAACTAGATTTAACAAAAATGAAACTAGATTTCAAAAACTAAACAAGATCCAAAAAAATTAACTAGATTTAAAAAAAAAAAACTAGATCTAGATCCAAAAAAATGTAATTAGATTTAACAAAAATTAAAGTAGATCCAACAAATTAAACTTCATCCAAAAAACTAAACTAGATTTAACAAAAATTAAACTAGATTTCAAAAACTAAACAAGATCCGAAAAAATAAACTAGATTTAAAAAAAAAAACTAAACATGATCCAAAAAACTTAACTAGATTAAAAAAAACTAAAGTAGATCCACAAAAACTAAACATGATCCAAAAAACTAAACTAGATTTAAAAACCTAAAGTAGATCTAAAAAATTTAACTTGATCCAAAAAATTAAACTTGATCCAAAAAAAATGTAATTAGATTTAACAAAAATTAAAGTAGATCCAACAAATTAAACTTGATCCAAAAAACTAAACTAGATAAAACTAAAGTAGATGAACAAAAACTAAACATGATCCAAAAAACTAAACTAGATTTTAAAAAACGAAACTGGATCCAAAAAACTAAACTAGATTTAAAAAAACTAAACTGGATCCAAAAAACTAAACTTGATTAAAAAAAAGTCAAAAAGATCCAAAAAACTAAACTAGATTTAAAAAACTAAAGTAGATCCGGAAATCTAAACTAGATAGAAAAATAAAATAAAGTAGATCAACAAAAACTAAAGTAGATCCAAAAAATGTAACTTGATCCAAAAAACTAAACTAGATTTAACAAAAATGAAACTAGATTTCAAAAACTAAACAAGATCCAAAAAAATTAACTAGATTTAAAAAAAAAAAAACTAGATCTAGATCCAAAAAAATGTAATTAGATTTAACAATAATTAAAGTAGATCCAACAAATTAAACTTCATCCAAAAAACTAAACTAGATTTAACAAAAATGAAACTAGATTTCAAAAACTAAACAAGATCCAAAAAAATAAACTGGATTAAAAAAAACTAAAGTAGATCCAAAAAATGTAACTTGATCCAAAAAATTAAACTTGATCCAAAAAAATGTATTAGATTGAACAAAAATTAAAGCAGATCCAACAAATGAAACTTCATCAAAAAAACTAAACTAGACTCAACAAAAATTAAACTAGATTTCAAAAACTAAACAAGATCCGAAAAAATAAACTAGATTAAAAAATAAATAAAGTAGATCCACAAAAACTAAACATGATCCAAAAAAACTAAACTTGATCCAAAAAACTAAACTTTGTTAAAAAATAAAAATAAAAACATGATCCAAAAAACTAAACAAATAAAACAAAAAACCTGAAAGATGAGGCCATCTTTGTAACTAAAATAAACCAAGACCAGTCCAGATGTGAAGCCGTGACTGACCGGACCATCCTGAAGCGGCCGCAGCTCTGAGCGTCCCGGTGTGAGGAGCGGAGGGACACCATGAGTGGGGTCAGGCCTCGGGGGTCGCTCTCGTTAATGTAAGCCCCGCCCTCCAGCAGCAGCCGGGTCAAACGCAGCCGACCCAGAAACACGGCTCGGAGCAGCGGGTCCCAGCACGAGTCCATCTGACCGCCGGTTCAGTTCCCCGCCTGGAGAGACAAGCGTGTCAACGTCCACTAAAATATAATCATTCTAGTCAAAATCATGTTTTTGTGACAAAAAGGAACAGTTCTTTAGATCAAATCTGTGACTAAACTCTTATATATTGCTTTATTTGTTTGGGACAGTGCATGTTAACTTATTGACTGCCAGCCATTTTCAAATCAAAGAGCTCCCCACTGCCAGAGGTTTTTCAGGATTTTGACTGATTTTTCAAGACCCACAGAAAATTTAGGTCTAGGTCTATGTCAACACGAAACCCACCAAAAGAAAGATTTGACTCTCTTCTTTCATCTAAAAAAACAAGTTTGTTTGTAGCTCTTTCCACTCTTTAGTAATCGTCTGTAGAAAAAGGTGAAATCACCCAAAATGCAAAATGCTGCAGCAATGCTGCCACCTAGTGACTCAATAAAAGAACTTGTAGTTCTGTTATTGAGTCACTAGGTGGCAGCACAACTAAGATTTTAACACCAGACATGCTCAAGGCTTTGCTGCAGCTGTTCCCATTGAAAAACCTAATTGACGTCTATAAACGTCATTGGCAGTCAATGAGTAAATGAACACATGGGGACTCATACATGTAAATAAGCCACACCGGATTGTAACCTTGGACTAATTTACACCAGTCGTCCCCCACTCGCACTCTCATTCATTCTGGCCTATTGTACATGTTTTTAGAGGCTTTTAGTGGGAAACTGGAGTACCTGTCCAGCCAGATGCTCTTCCTTTCTGTTCAAAAGAAGAATCATCTGGACAGCTGCTCGCAGCCTATCATTTCCCGATTTTACTTGTATCAGTCCACTCACAGACCGAGAGGTTCATCGCAAGAGACGGAAGTCACTGCCCTCCTCCAAAACGTTAAAGATGGCGGTGCAGCTGTTTTCTTCTGCTCTTTCGTCTGTTTTGAATACTTTGGGAAAAACAAAATCCCTAAAACCGGAGCAAGAAATAGTGTTGGAAGCGTTCCTTGTGGAAAAGGACATTTTAAAAAGGGTTGCTCCTGCGTCATATCCAGTGTTTCTCTAATTGGTTGATCTCGTCTGTCAATCAACCCCAATTCCATTTCAAAATGGCTGATTAATTGAGCTTTGAATTTGAATTTTTAACAAGATCCAAAATCCTCCACAGCAAATCTTTGGAACCAACATGTCACAAATGAAAGCTGTACATTTAGATTTTGGGGCTGATGTCTCTGTACATTTAGATTCTGTGGCTGATGTCTCTGTACATTTAGATTCTGTGGCTGATGTCTCTGTACAGTTAGATTCTCTGTACATTTAGATTCTGTGGCTGATGTCTCTGTACAGTTAGATTCTCTGTACATTTAGATTCTGTGGCTGATGTCTCTGTACAGTTAGATTCTCTGTACAGTTAGATTTTGTGGCTGATGTCTCTGTACAGTTAGATTCTCTGTACATTTAGATTTTGGGGCTGATGTCTCTGTACAGTTAGATTCTCTGTACATTTAGATTTTGTGGCTGATGTCTCTGTACAGTTAGATTCTCTGTACAGTTAGATTTTGTGGCTGATGTCTCTGTACAGTTAGATTCTCTGTACATTTAGATTTTGGGGCTGATGTCTCTGTACATTTAGATTCTGTGGCTGATGTCTCTGTACAGTTAGATTCTCTGTACATTTAGATTCTGTGGCTGATGTCTCTGTACAGTTAGATTCTCTGTACATTTAGATTCTGTGGCTGATGTCTCTGTACAGTTAGATTCTCTGTACAGTTAGATTTTGTGGCTGATGTCTCTGTACAGTTAGATTCTCTGTACATTTAGATTTTGGGGCTGATGTCTCTGTACAGTTAGATTCTCTGTACATTTAGATTTTGTGGCTGATGTCTCTGTACAGTTAGATTCTCTGTACAGTTAGATTTTGTGGCTGATGTCTCTGTACAGTTAGATTCTCTGTACAGTTAGATTTTGTGGCTGATGTCTCTGTACAGTTAGATTCTCTGTACAGTTAGATTTTGGGGCTGATGTCTCTGTACAGTTAGATTCTCTGTACAGTTAGATTTTGTGGCTGATGTCTCTGTACAGTTAGATTCTCTGTACAGTTAGATTTTGGGGCTGATGTCTCTGTACATTTAGATTTTGTGGCTGATGTCTCTGTACAGTTAGATTTTGGGGCTGATGTCTCTGTACAGTTAGATTCTCTGTACATTTAGATTTTGGGGCTGATGTCTCTGCGTTAGAGGTTTTCCGTTCACACAGTGACATTTCCAGTTGTTAGTGATTCTGTGTGAACTCTCGGCGCCGCCCCCTGCTGGTCAGAAAGGTCACCTCCACAGAACAAAGGCTTGGGTCGTCGATGTTCGGGTTTAAACGGTCGCTGAGCTGAAGAACACAGACTGTGGAGGGTTTTCAGGATGCAGGCGTCTGGACCGGGCTGCGTCGCTGCAGTGATGAATCACTATCGGACTCAAGGTCGATCTGATTCAAAGGAACTTTACAAAGATCTGACACTTCACAGGCTGGAGCCATGACAACGGAGCCAGACAGACTGACAGGGCTAATCCAGGAGTATAGACAGGACTAAACCAGGACTAAACCAGGGATAAACCAGGGATGAACCAGGACTAAACCAGGACTAAACCAGGACTAAACCAGGACTAAACCAGGACTAAACCAGGACTAAACCAGGACTAAACCAGGACTAAACCAGGACTAAACCAGGACTAAACCAGGGATAAACCAGGACTAAACCAGGGATAAACCAGGACTAAACCAGGACTAAACCAGGACTACACTAGGACTAAACCACGGCTACACTAGGACTAAACCAGGACTAAACCAGGGATAAACCAGGGATAAACCAGGGATAAACCAGGGATAAACCAGGACTAAACCAGGACTAAACCAGGGATAAACCAGGACTAAACCAGGACTAAACCAGGACTAAACCAGGACTAATCCAGGAGTATAAACAGGACTAAACCAGGGCTAAACCAGGACTAATCCAGGAGTATAAACAGGACTAAACCAGGGCTAAACCAGGGATAAACCAGGACTAAACCAGGACTAAACCAGGACTAAACCAGGACTAAACCAGGGATAAACCAGGACTAAACCAGGGCTAAACCAGGGCTAAACCAGGACTAAACCAGGGCTAAACCAGGGATAAACCAGGGATAAACCAGGGATAAACCAGGACTAAACCAGGACTAAACCAGGACTAAACCAGGACTAAACCAGGGATAAACCAGGGCTAAACCAGGGATAAACCAGGACTAAACCAGGGATAAACCAGGACTAAACCAGGACTAAACCAGGGATAAACCAGGACTAAACCAGGACTAAACCAGGGCTAAACCAGGGCTAAACCAGGGATAAACCAGGGATAAACCAGGACTAAACCAGGACTAAACCAGGACTAAACCAGGGCTAAACCAGGACTAATCCAGGAGTATAAACAGGACTAAACCAGGGCTAAACCAGGGATAAACCAGGACTAATCCAGGAGTATAAACAGGACTAAACCAGGGCTAAACCAGGACTAATCCAGGAGTAAAAACAGGACTAAACCAGGGCTAAACCAGGGCTAATCCAGGAGTATAAACAGGACTAAACCAGGGCTAAACTAGGACTAAACCCGGGATAAACTAGGACTAAACCAGGACTATACTAGGGCCAAACCAGGACTAAACTAGGACTAAACCCGGGATAAACTAGGACTAAACCAGGACTAAACCAGGACTACACTAGGACTAAACCAGGACTAAACTAGGACTAAACCAGGACTAAACTAGGACTAAACCAGGACTAAACCAGGACTACACTAGGACTAAACCAGGACTAAACTAGGACTAAACCAGGACTAAACTAGGACTAAACCAGGACTAAACCAGGACTACACTAGGACTAAACCACGGCTACACTAGGACTAAACCACGGCTACACTAGGACTAAACCAGGGCTACACTTGGACTAAACCAGGGCTAAACCAGGGCTACACTAGGACTAAACCACGGCTACACTAGGACTAAACCAGGACTAAACTAGGACTAAACCTGGACTAAACTAGGACTAAACCAGGACTAAACCAGGACTAAACTAGGACTAAACCAGGGCTACACTAGGACTATACCAGGATAAAAAACTTGGATAAACCAGGATAAAAAACTTGGATAAACCAGGATAAAAAACTTGGATAAACCAGGATAAAAAACTTGGATAAACCAGGATAAAACACTTGGATAAACCAGGATACAAAACTTGGATAAACCAGGATAAAAAACTTGGATAAACCAGGATAAAAAACTTGGATAAACCAGGATAAAAACTGTAGGGCTAAACTAGCCCTGGGACTAAATTAGGGCTAAACCCGGATAAAACGGGGTTAAACTAGGACTAATCTGGGATTAAAAACAGGGCTAAAGAAGAATTTAAAACTTGGACTAAACCAGGATAAAACCAGGACTAAACCTGGAGTAAACCAGGGCTACACTGCACTAAAAGTTGCACGAGAGACAGGACCAAGCTGGTGCTAAAAACAGTTGTAAAAAGTCTCAAACCAGGACTGATGTGGACCTCACCTGAGGTGTCGTCATGTCGTGGCTTTCGGCTGCAGACGGAGCAGAAGAGGAGAGACGAGGACCGGTCGCACCGTGGAAATAAAGCGCCTCATACAGAGAAGACCTGAGGAGAGACCGACCAATCAGAGCGCAGCGTCGGAGGAGAGGGGGACCCAATCAGAGCGCAGCGTCGGAGGAGAGGGGGACCCAATCAGAGCGCAGGATTCAGACACAAAGCGGTCCAAGGTCAAAGTCTGAGCTCCAACTTTCTTCAGGAGCTGCTGCTGTTGCTAAGAGATCAGTGAAGAACACAGAGGAACCCTGGGAAATCTGCAAAAGAGAATGAGTGACATCATCTGCATACCCCACAATCACTCCCGGATCTGTGAGATGGACTCATGACTGGACTTCAGGAGATCAGTTTTAAACCAGATTTCATTCTGAATTGACAACTTTTCAGTTTTTGTAAATTTAGTAACAGTAATGTACAACTTATAGAGTTGTTGAGTACTTTACTCGAGTAGTATTTGTGCTGAGAATATAATACTTGTTTGTTTTGTTTGTTTGTATACTTTATTGTCCCCGTAGGGAAATTTGTCCTCTGCATTTAACCCATCCTTCGATGCCACTGGGGCAACCCGTAAGGAGCAGTGGTCGACGGCAGTGCCGCGCCCGGGGACCCATCTCCATGATGTGGAGCCAGGCTGATGGTCAGAATCACCTGGCTGGAGGATTCACCTATTGCACATGTTTTTAGTGGTAGGGGAAACCGGAGTACCCGGAGGAAACCTACGCAGACACGGGGAGAACATGCAAACTCCACACAGAAAGGCCCCGTCCTGGTGGGAATCGAACCCGGGACCTTCTAGCTGTGAAGCGGAGGCGCTAACCGCTGCGCTACCGTGCCGCCGAACTCTACCGTACTGGAGCTATAGTGGAGAGAGGGAGAGGCTAAATGCTAACGCCGTCTGAGTTGTGTTTACGTGACTGAAGGCACGGGGGAAGATCAGACAGGTCCTAAAGAACTCGTCAAAGCTAAGGTAAGAACATATCTCAGTATGTAAAAACGGTGGCCTATTCCTTTAACTCTCTCCCTTTCATTCTCAATGGTAAATATGGATGCAGTACACTTTTTGGCCACCAGAGTCAAATTGGGGGCACTGTTTCACTCCTTTCGCAAAGTTAAGGAAACACTGGCTGCGTCTGAAACCATCAAATCATAGCCTCTAGGTACAAACACTAACAACTAATCCTTCACCTTTCATGGGGTCGACTGTTAGATCTCTGTGCAGTTAGGGAACTAGAGCTTCAGAGCTGTTTGCACAATCCGACCATCCTTACCGAAGGGGAAGTGACATCACCAACAGCTGTTTTTCTTCTTCTTTAAAGTTATTGGTGGAGTGCAGGCCAAACAAAAGTGCATGTCGCCCCCTAGTGTCCAACAACAACATAGTGTCCAAACAAAGACATTTAAGGAGAAATAAAATCCAAATGATCCAAACATTTCCCTTTAGTCTTATTTTATTTCAACAGCTGTTTCATAAAGCTACAGCAGCAAATGATCCATGTGGCTTAAGTTTCTACTAAATGAAAACAAAAGCATTTAATCTGTTTCCTGAGTTTCCGCTTTAACACTGACATGTGACTGAGCTGTGGGGACGACAACATGGATTTATCACTTTTATAAAGTTTGGCTTGTGCAGAATCTTATCCTATCTTTTTTTTTTACCTTTAATGTGCTCCTGTCAATCAACAGTGGTTGCGCATAAAGCACTCGAGGGTGGGGGCGAGGGGGGTGGGCTGTTGTCGCAGTGGCTTATGGGATGGCACATAACTCCAAATCACCGGTTAGCTAGCACCAGAGGTCTCTATGCTAAAGTGACTATGCTAGTTAGCATCGAGGCTCCTTTTCCTAACTCCTTCCTAACTGACAGCCCAATTCGGAAGCTCCTTATCATGGCGGACAATGACGCGCATCCGGTTTGGTATAAGACCTCACCAATTTACTGGTTTCGGACGCAGCAACTGTTGTGGTGTCTTGGTGTTCATCAATCACAGAGCGTCGTAGCATCAACTTTCCCATTTTTCCAACATTTATTGCAAAGGTCGGTGACATCGTCGTCGGGCGGTGGAAGGAGTACTTCGAGGACCTCCTCAATCCCGTCGTCACGTCTTCCAATGAGGAAGCAGAGGCTGAGGACTCGGAGGTGGGCTCGCCCATCACCGGGGCTGAAGTCACCAAGGTGGTGAGAAAGCTCCTTGGTGGCAAGGCTCCGGGGGTGGATGAGATTCGCCCTGAGTACCTTAAGTCTCTGGATGTTGTAGGACTGTCTTGGCTGACACGTCTCTGCAACATCGCGTGGCGGTCGGGGACAGTGCCCCTGGATTGGCAGACCGGGGTGGTGGTCCCGCTCTTTAAAAAGGGGGATCGGAGGGTGTGTTCCAATTACAGAGGAATCACCCTCCTTAGCCTCCCCGGTAAGGTCTATTCCGGGGTGCTGGAGAGGAGGATCCGGCCGATAGTTGAACCTCGGATCCAGGAGGAACAATGCGGTTTTCGTCCTGGTCGTGGCACACTGGACCAACTCTATACCCTTCATCGGGTACTCGAGGGTTCGTGGGAGTTCGCCCAACCAGTCCACATGTGTTTTGTGGATCTGGAGAAAGCATTCGACCGCGTCCCTCGTGGTGCCCTGTGGGGGGTGCTCCGGGAGTATGGGGTCCGGGGCCCTCTGCTAAGGGCTGTCCGTTCCCTGTATGACCGCAGCAGGAGCTTGGTTCGCATTGCCGGCAGTAAGTCAGACCTGTTCCCGGTGCGTGTTGGTCTCCGCCAGGGCTGCCCTTTGTCACCGGTTCTGTTCATTACTTTTATGGACAGAATTTCTAGGCGCAGCCAGGGGCCGGAGGGTGTCCGGTTTGGGAGCCTCAGGATCTCATCTCTGCTGTTTGCGGACGATGTTGTTCTGATGGCTTCAACGAACCGGGACCTTCAGCACGCACTGGGGCGGTTTGCAGCCGAGTGTGTAGCGGCTGGGATGAGGATCAGCACCTCCAAATCCGAGGCCATGGTTCTCCACCGGAAAAAGGTGGCTTCCCCTCTTCAGGTCGGTGGGGAGTCCTTGCCTCAAGTGGAGGAGTTCAAGTATCTCGGGGTCTTGTTCACGAGTGGGGGACGGATGGAGCGTGAGATCGATAGACGGATCGGTGCGGCGTCAGCAGTGATGCGGTCGCTGTATCGGTCTGTCGTGGTGAAGAGGGAGCTGAGTCGGAGGGCAAAGCTCTCGATTTACCGATCGATCTACGTTCCCACCCTCACCTATGGTCATGAGATTTGGGTCATGACCGAAAGGACAAGATCGCGAATACAAGCGGCCGAAATGAGTTTCCTTCGCAGGGTGGCTGGGCGCACCCTCCGAGATCGGGTGAGGAGCTCAGTTACCCGGGAGGAGCTCGGAGTAGAGTCGCTGCTCCTTCACGTCGAAAGGAGCCAGCTGAGGTGGCTCGGGCATCTGTTTCGGATGCCTCCTGGTCGCCTCCCGCGGGAGGTGTTCCAGGCATGTCCTAGTGGGACAAGGCCTCGTGGAAGACCCAGGACACGGTGGTGGGACTATGTCTCCGAGCTGGCCTGGTGTCGCCTCGGGGTCCCCCCAGAACAGCTGGAGGAGGTGTGTGTGGATCGGGAAGTTTGGGCATCTCTGCTGAGACTGCTGCCCCCGCGACCCGGCCCCGGATAAAGCGGAAGAAAATGGATGGATGGATGGATGGTCGGTGACATCAACAAAGGGACATGTTGAAAGTTGACTTATAGAAGAATTTATGCTGAACTGACACTTTCAAAATGATCTAATATGGCATTTCCTTTGAGTTAACAAATGAATGAGGCAAAGTCATTGTATTACTGCAGATACAGGTGTTGTTTACATTTTGCACTATATTGCTACAGTTATTGAGTTGGTTCTACTAAAACTCGGCTTTTACCATAGTTAACATTTGTTTTAATGTAGCATGTTATTTGCATAGATAGAATTCAATACAACTGTATACCAAAAAAAGACTATTAATATATTATAAAAACTATTATTATATGCAGTTATATGTGTTTCACACCCACAACCCACAGGCACTTTTTTATTTTGGCCCTCAGAGACGAAAGGCCTGGACACCCCTGCTCTACATGGTCACTCTCAGCTGGATTCGGGTCACATGTCCAGGGGCGGACTGGGACTGAAAAACAGCCCTGGACTCTGGTCAGCCTGGCCCAAATTAGCGTAAATGCGACACTTCCACAAATACATATGCTCTTACCCCCCGCCTTAACCGAGAGCATTTTCTCCAGTTCGGCTTTACCCAAATCTAAAAGCTTCTTGACTGGAGAGCAACACTGTAACGCCTCATTTGAAAGCTAAAATCGAGAAAAGTGATGGTAACTTTTTGTCACGTTGTCGCTGCATTTTTGTCATGTTTTTGCTGCTTTTTTATTACTTTTTTGTGGCTTTTTGGTGTGTTTTTGTCACTTTTTCATTGTGTTTTCGTCTCTTGTTTTTCGCTTTTTTTTCATGTTGTTTTTTCATCGCTTTTTTCATTGCTTCGTTGTCACGTTTTCCTCACATTTTGTTGCTATTCCAGCACATTTTTGTTTTTGGATGCTTTTCTTTTAAGCTTTTAGATTTGGGTAAAGCTCGGTTACGCCCGGGGGTAAGGGTAAGGTAAAGTGAGGGGCCAGACCGGTGGCCCTAGAGCCAGTGGCCCTTCTGTGCTCTTCCAGAATACAGGACATATGGCCACATGTCTGAAGCAGTGGCGGCTGGTGATGTGAAAACCAGGGGGGGCTGTTGCCTCGACCTAACTTCAATTATATTTTAGAAGATACTTATAAACATTGTTTTTAACTTAAAAAAGAAAGTTATCTTTGGGGCATTTAATATTATTATTTTTATGTAGAATATATTTAAAACTTATTGTTTAGTTTTATTCAACTAAAAAATAAATCATTTCTGACTAAAGTGTAGTGATAGTCACTATACATATTTGTATTGTGCACCACTGATATGTGTTTTGTACCAACAGAACCAGAACAAAGGCAGGAGGTGTTTCCTCTTTGATTTCATGTACAGTTTTAGTCCCAGACCTGCTGTGGTTTCATTATGAGCCTCAGAGCCACAGGTTTAAACCCGTATAAACCGTCAGACAAATGATCCGCTCAGAAATAATGTGCAGCTCACGTTTAGAAGAGAGTCCTCCTCCTCCTCCTCCTCCTCCTCCTCCTCCTGCACCTGGAGCTCCACCTCTGTTTCCCTCAGTGAATGAATGAAGTTCCCCTCTCCTGTCGTAGCTCCTCCTCACGGTCCTGAATCTTCTCTCCATCAAATGTCCACGTCCTGGGACAGAACTGTCTGTCCAAGTCAGCGAGGGTTTGTCCCAAAGTGTGAGATAAACAAGCAGCAGCTAAAGCAGACGAGCTAGTTAGCATCGTCATGCTACCTCCAGGAAAGTCCGTTTAGACGTGACTTCTGACGAAGAAAGTTGTCCCAAGTCCATTAGTTTGACTAAGTCCTTTCACCTCCTCTCAGGAAACAACACGAAGCTCCTCCGTCTCTCAAATGAGAAGTTTTTCCTCCGATCGTCCGTGAGCTCAGAGCTGCTCCCACAACGGGCTACTCGTGTTTGTTTACAGTAGAGCTTCCTCGTCTTTCACCTGTTAAATCTCCGATGGGCGCTCGGCCTCAGCGCCCATCGGAGATTTAACATTGCGCGTCTCTGATTGGTTGAATTAATGATATACAGTGACGTTTTTATACCATAGTAGAGCGCCGTTGGTTAGATGTTTGGGGCGCTGTTCCTCGCCGCCCCAAGCACAAAACTACACATTTATGAGGCTGTTACAGCGGTTACAGCACACAATGAACCAGGCAGACAAAATGACACGCTCCTTCACCTCCACTCCCCCTCCCTCCACTGTATAAAAGACCTGTATATAAGAAAGTTAGGATTTTGCTAAGCTTAAAACTTGTTATATTATTTGCATAATTGATAGGAGGGGCGGCGCCCCACCGCCCATAATGGACCAGCCGCCACTGGTCTGAAGTAAATGAGCTCAGTGTGGAGTTTGCTGTAATCAGGCTCACTGCTGTGACGCTTTATCAACACCAGAGGGCGCCTCTACAATGACGCCAACCAACAGTAATACGGTGAGACACACTATAGATACAGACGGCATCTCTGGAATCGCCCATATATGGTCATGTTTGAAAACAGTTAAGAGGGAAAACAATTTTGAAAAAATGTAAATTTTCTCTACTTACTCAAAAACTACTTGAACAAACACTGAATTATTCTAAATAAAGATACAAAGATACAAACAATAAAGATACAAAGACATGGAGAGGAGCAAAGTGGTTCAACTGCCCATAAACACATAAAGACCGGAGAATGCTAACATAATGCTACATGTTAGCATCGGGCTAATGCTAACAGTTAGCTAGCGTTAGCTAGAACTGCCGTTTTTTAACTTTTGCAGAATAATCTGCTGTGAGAAAATATCCATATGGGCCCGATTTACACTTGACTTTATTTGTATGTGATAAATAAGTTCATATTCCACCAGAAAATGTCTAAAAAGAGTGAAAAATTGTGCTTCCCAAAAGATTCTATTTTCCCCCTTGGCGAGGCCACGCCCCTTTCTATGACGAGATGCCGTCTGTATCTATCAGCCCATCTAATCCGAGCCTTCCAAAATCTTCATAAGAGATTCTTTTTCAGGACAATATTTCCCACAAATTGGGTCCAATGATACATCTCTACCCCACAGCAGAGTGCATTTTCTCCAGTTCGGCTTTACCCAAATCTAAAGCTTCTGGACAGGCGATTAGTTCATAGGCCAGTGTAATGCCTCATTTGAAAGCTAAGACCTACAAAACTGATTGTAACTTTGATGTCACATTGCCACCACGTTTATGTCACTTTTTGTATCTCTTATTGGTCATTTTTTTGGAGGTTTTATCACTTTTTAATCATATTTTTGTTTAGTTTTTGTTACATTTTTGTGACTTTTTTTAATCATTTTTTTGTTGTTTTGTTTTTGTCCCTTGCTTGTTGTGTCATTGTTACTTTTCTGGCACGTTTTTGTCGCGTTTTCCCACTTTCATGTTGCGTTTTCATCCTTGTTTGTTTCAAGAAGCTTTTAGATTTGGGTAAAGCCAAACTGGAGAAAATGTGCTCGGTTCAGGAGGGGGTTAAGCAAGGCCACGTTCGCATAATATTTCCTAATAAATTTGAATGAGCAACTTCTGCCTTTATTAGAGTAATACTGTGTTTGATCAGTAGTATCTGTACTTTTACTTAAGTAATGAAACCAAGTACAATACTGAATTTTTACTCATGTCAGAGTGAAAGTCTTCAAGATTACAAGACAAATGTAAAAATAGATCCCTGTGTGGAGTTTCTTTCTCTCCCTGCGTTGGTGGAGGTTTCTGCAGGTAAAACATGTGCAATAGGGTCCGTCTGGAAAAGATATTCTGAGGTTTCGACACAAAAGTGAAAAGTCGATGAAGTGAATGATTTACATTTTTATTGAAACGTTTTAAAACAGAAGTAAATATTGCTCAGTCGTCAGTCGATGCTTTCGTAAACTTCGTATCTGTACTGGACTCCGGCCTCCTCCTGCTGCTCCGCACTCACCCCGGGAAACCTGGGAAACACGGGCCAGAGTAAGGACTAAACCTCAGGAAACACGGGCCAGAGTAAGGACTAAACCTCAGGAAACACGGGCCAGAGTAAGGACTAAACCTAAGGAAACACAGACAAGAGTAAGGACTAAACCTCAGGAAACACAGGCCAGAGTAAGGACTAAACCTCAGGAAACACACGCCAGAGTAAGGACTAAACCTCAGGAAACACAGGCCAGAGTAAGGACTAAACCTCAGGAAACACAGGCCAGAGTAAGGACTAAACCTATGGAAACACGGGCCAGAGCAGGGGCCGACTGGGACTGAAAAACAGCCCTGGACTCTGGTCAGCCTGGCCCAAATCAGCGTAAATGTGACACTTCCACGAATACATATTAACCTCTTACCCCCCGCCTGAACTGAGAGCATTTTCTCCATTTCGGCTTTACCCAAATCTAAAAGCTTCTTGACTGGAGAGCAACACTGTAATGCCTCATTTGAAAGCTAAAATCGAGAAAAGTGATGGTAACTTTTTGGCACGTTGTTGCTGCATTTTTGTCATGTTTTTGTTGCTTTTTCATTACTTTTTTGTAGCTTTTTTGGCGTGTTTTCCTCACTTTTTCGTTGTGTTTTCCGTTTTTTTTTTTCATGTTGTTTTTTCATCGCTTTTTGCACTGCTTTGTCGTCACGTTTTCGTCACATTTTGTTGTGTTTTTGTCACTTTTTTGTTGCTTTTCCAGCGCATTTTTTGTTTTTGGATGCTTTTCTTTTAACCCCTTAACTCCCACCTGAACCGAGCACATTTTCTCCAGTTTGGCTTCACCCCAATCCTAAAGCTTCTGGAAAAAAGGTGTGAAAATAGCGGCAAAACTGAGACGAAAACAATGATGAAAATGTGACAAAAAAGTGAGAAAAGTTTGACAAAAAAGTGACAAAAAATTGATGAAAAAGTGGCAAAAAGTGACAAAAAAAATTACAAAAAAGTGACAACTTTTTATTAAAAATGTGACAAAAATTTGATCAAAATTTGACAAAAAAATGAGTTACAAAAATGAGTTGAATACCCAACAAAAAAATGATGGAAAAAAAATCTGATGACGTGAGGAGAAAGATCCTCTCAGTTCAGGCGGGAGTTAGGAGGTTATATTAAGCTTTTAGATTCGGGTAAAGCTCGGTTAAGGCGGGACCGGTGGCCCTAGAGCCAGAGGCCCTTCTGTGCTCTTCCAGAATGGACATATGGCCAGTCCGCCCCTGGGCCAGAGTAAGGACTAAACCTAAGGAAACACAGACCAGAGTAAGGGCTAAACAGAGACTCACTGGGGGAGGAGCTTGTATTTGTCGGGGCGGATCTCGGGAAGAAAAGTGTCGCAGTCGAACTGTTTCAGGATCTGAGTCACGAACAAGCGCTTCGGCCCCGGGCTCTCCATCAGCTCCTGCAACAGCACAGTTACTCGAGTACATGACCTGGAGTTATCGTAGTAACTGGAGTTCTTCGAGCAGAACGCACAAGAGGATCAGACCAAAGCTGAACTGGAGAAGATAGCTTCTTTGTAAGAGCAGCTGTACCTTGTAGAGCGAGCTGCCTCCGATGACCCACACCTGGTCCGCCGTGTTGGCCAGTTGGGTGTGGACCAGGCGGAGGGCGGAGCTAAAGTCCGACGCCAGGTGGTGCGCTCCAGGAGGGGGCGCTCTGCAGGGACACACACACAGGTGAGTCACTCTGTACTCCGCTCACTGACAAACGCTCGGCGGCTCACGTTAGCTCACGTTAGCTCGCGGCTCAGGACCACGTTGATGCGTCCGCGCAGGGGCCGGTTCTTCTCCGGGATCGAGAACCACGTCTTTCTGCCCATGATCACCACGTTCTGCCGCCCTGCAACACAGCTACCATGACAACGGCCATGCTGACAAATAAACTACTATCTCAACATTTTGGGAGAAATTTCATCAGCTTATTTTCAACTGCTTTGTTGCTCAAAGAGATAATTATCCCAAATACATATATTGCTCACCTCTAGGGCGGGGCGACATGGCCAAAAATGTACATTATAGCATAAAAAACAAATATCACGGTAACGATACATATAATCAACATCTGACAAACGACTAGCTAGCCGTTTTATTCTCTTTATTCATCTAAATCTGTGGTCTTACCTCAAGATCAGGAAAGTTAGCTCGCTAGGCAACGCTACAACTTGTCAGAGCTCATCCAAGACGCCCTTTCCTCGCGAACATGAGCTACTGAAGCGACATTCTTCATTCATGTCATTGGATTCTTTCAGCGCCTGCCCCTGAAGCCTCCGCTGTCATGGAGGGATGCACCAATACCGATACCAGTATCGGGTATCGGGCCGATACCACATGCTTGTACCAGTCATACTCGTACTCATTCATGAGGTCCCGATACCAGAAACCGATACCATTTGACGTGCGGCCAGTGCACCTACGAGGCGCAGCTACGAGGCGCAGCTACGAGGCGCAGCTCTCAGCTGAGGAGAGAATTGTTTAGTGGAAATCCAATATTCCACATAGAGCCGACTTTATTACAGACTGCGCTCTCTAAATCAGAGTCTGTGCTGGATTTAACCAGAGCTTAATGTTGTTAGAGCTGCAGCGTCTGCAGTGTTTACAACATACAGGCTAACGTTGCTAACTCGCGGCTAGCAGTTTTGACGCCGTTTTATGCCCAGGGGTTTATTCATCTGAAAAACTAACCCAGCAACTAAAAAGTCCTCAGAAAATCCACATTAAAGTCATACAGCATGTTTATATTGAGCCAAAATGAGCTGCAGCAGAACAATGAAAACGCTGTAGCTTCTTGCTAAGTTACTACAAACACACGAGAAAATCTACAGGAGCTGAAGTAAAGACGAAAAGAGACCATTTAAGTAACATCTCAATACTATTGTTAAATAAAAACACATAAATGAATAAAGCACAGGCGTTGGGAGCTTTAGGACATGGGCTTTTCTGTCTATGATGGACAGGGCAATAAAAATTAAAAATTATATTGAATGAAAAAAATCAAATAAATAAATGGCATCAGCACAATTCTAATATAGCTGCTACAAATGCCTTATACTCGTATCGGTATCCGGTATCGGCAAGTACTTAAATCAAAGTACTCGCACTTGTATCGGTTTCAGAAAAAGTGGTATCGGTGCCTCCCTACTGTCATGTTTATCATGACACTGAGCGTAGCGTTAGCTGCCGTCTCCTGGTCCCGACTCCAGTTCAAATCAGCTGTGGTGCGCGTGAAAATGATACCGCCTATAGCAGTATGAAAGTCTCCACCGCCTAAAGAACATGTGACTTTTATCCCTCTGTAAATGTTTGAGTGAGGCGCGTTAACTTTACTGAGTCACCTTTGAGATCAGTAAAAGCTTTTACAGTGAAGGACGTTTACCTTCCTCTGACGGCGTGGACGTCATCCTCCGGAAATGCTTGAACTCGTTGCTGCAACAGAAAACAGTTGAAACCGGTGAAAGGAAACGTTCAGAGGCTCGTCTGGTAATGTCTCCGTTTCTCAC
Source organism: Gobius niger (assembly GCF_951799975.1). Classification (NCBI taxonomy): domain Eukaryota; kingdom Metazoa; phylum Chordata; class Actinopteri; order Gobiiformes; family Gobiidae; genus Gobius; species Gobius niger. The sequence continues at coordinate 38,563,247 of NC_136852.1, read as the reverse complement.
TCGAGGCGTGGCCAGGGCAGGTCTCCGCATTTCCCAATGCCCAGGTCTGGACACACGGCCACGATCCCATTCAGGACGCGGGACATGGCGCTCTGCAGGGGGCGCTGTCACCGCGGCTCGCACACCTAAAGACACAAAACATCTTTAGCACCTCCTTCTTCCAAAGTGTTCGCCCAAACTTTTACTAAGGCTAAATGTCTCCAAGCATCTGACTGAAATCCTGCTCCTCATCCTGCTGCTGGACCAGGTCTAAAAGGCTTAGCCATTTTTATAGAAATTGTAGAATTGGCGATGTTGCTAAAGTTAGATTAGCTTAGCTGAGCCGCTTCTGTCTGCTTACATGTATCTGCTGGCATTTCTATTATTATTTCTATTATCTATTTCGATTGTTGGTGTTATCGGTGTCTTATAAGCCCATTATTCATTCATTCCTTTCAAAATATTTTCTTTTTCAGTACAATTATTTTGTAGAGAAGTTTTGGGGGTCCCCCTGTAGAGGCTCTGAGGCCCCCAGGGGGACCCGGACCCTACTTTTTTTTTTAAAGAGGGGGTATTATTCTTTTTTCAGTCCCATAGCACCAGTTTATATCACACTACAATGATGACAAACCTTCTGTTGGTCTGTAAATGCAGGAAATTAGAATAACTGCCTTGTATAAAATGTCTCTCTCAAAATGGCTGTAGCGAATGTCTTGAAATAGGCCTCTGTCTCTTTAGCCCCTTAACTCCCACCTGAACCGAGCACATTTTCTCCAGCTTTACCCCAATCCAAAAGCTTCTGGAAAAAAGGTGTGAAAATAGCGACAGAACTGAGACGAAAACAAGGATGTAAATGTGAAAAAAGTGAGAAAAAATTGACGAAAAGGTGACAAAAGATTTAGAAAAAATGTACAAAAAAATGACAAAAATGGACAAAAATTTGGCAAAAAAGTGAGAAAAATGTGACGAAAAAGTGTTAAGAATTTGACAAAAAAATGCGAATAATTGGACGAAAAAGTGACAATTATCTTTTTTTAAATGACAAAAATGGACAAAAATTTGAGAAAAAATTGTCGAAAAATTGAGGAAAAAATGGACAAAAAGGTGATAAGAATTTGACAAAAAAAAAAATCGAATAATTTGACGAAAAAGTGACAAAAAATAAATTAAAAAATGACAAAAATGGACAAAAATTTGAGAAAAAAGTGAGAAAAATTTGACGAAAAATTGAGGAAAAAATGTACGAAAAAGTGATAAGAATGACAAAAAAAAATGCGAATTATTTTGACGAAAAAGTGACAGAAAAGTTACGAAAATTTGACATAAATGAGACGTCTGCCCAACAAAAAAAGGGATGAAAAAAAATCGGATGTGAGGAAAAAGATCCATTTAGTTTTGTAGGTCTTTCAAATGAGGCGTTACACTGGCCTACAGGATTTGGGTAAAGCTGAACTGGAGAAAATGCTCTCGGTTCAGGCGGGAGTTAAGAGGTAAATAAATAGGATTTATGCACAGAAAAAGTATTTTGTGGGTAAATTTTGTCCCTTAGCGCCCCCTAACTAAAATATCTTCCCACGGCTCTGAGAGCACACGAAGGCAGCATTAATAAACTGTATTTTCTCTGACTCTTAGACCCGGGAGAGTGGTTTACTCATTACCTGTGGCCTGAGCGGAGCGTCCTGTGCGCGTTCCCCGCAGAGACGCACACACGGGCAGGTGGAGAGCGGAGTCACGGTGGAGAGTCCCGGTGGAGAGTCACGGAGGTCCGCACACGGAGGATGAACAGGCAGTGTAGCAGTCACGGTGGGGAGTCCCGGAGGTCCGCACACAGAGGATGAACGGGCCGATGTTTCGCAGAGTCAGAGCGGTATCTGCACGGGGGAGAGCGCGGTCACGGGGGAGCGTGCTGTCCACACACGGAGGCGCAGGCGCAGAACGCACTCGTCGGAGCAAAGTCCGCGGCTCAGACTGAAGTTTGTTATGATCTGACAAGTTTCCCGCCGCCACAGACAGGAAACAACTCTTCTTCGTGAGTACCGCCTGCTGCAGACTGAACACAGCGCCGCCTGTTGGATCATACCGTGCACCGTCTCTTCATTTTAAAATCCTCAACAGTTACATACCAACTTCATAATAACCTATTCATTTATTTTTATTTATTTATTTTTATTTATTTATTTTTATTTATTTTTTGAGCTGTTTACATTTTACACTTTTTACAACATTCACATCCACATTATTCTTTTACAGGAGCTAAAAAAAAAAATGAGTACTCAATTTCATTTACTCAAGTACATGAACTTGAGTAACTTTTTGAAGTAATTGTACTCCTTAGCCTATGCACGTTTTGAGAACATTCATTTTTATAAAAGTACAAGTACTTGAGTAACTTTTTGAAGAAATTGTACTTATTACAGTAGTTATTATATCATTCAGTACTTTTTACTTGTACTTTAGTACTTTAGTAAGTATCTTTACTCCTACTTGAGTAAGAACATGAGTTACTTGTGCTGCTGGAAGAACATTTTTAAGTTACAAAGCTCAGACTCGACCTGAAGTACATTTATTCTTTTTGTTTCGTGTCCCTTTTTCTTCAGAAATATATATTTTCATACGTTTGTTTTCTTTGGAAACATTAGGATTTTCACAAGTTACAGGTTTGATTTCTCATAACTTGTGTCACAACTGAAACATAAACCAGAGTTTTACACAGAACTCAATTAACAAAGTACATTTTTTTTTACTCATACTTGAGTATTTATTTGGGGCAGTACTTTTTACTTAAGTAAAATTACAAGGCGGCTCGGTGGTGCAGTGGTTAGCGCTTGTGCCTCACAGCTAGACGGTCCCAGGTTCGATTCCCACCTGGATGGGGCCTTTCTGTGTGGCGTTAGCATGTTCTCCCCGTGTCTGTGTAGGTTTCCTCTGAGTACTCTGGTTTCCCCTACCACAAAAAACATGCACAATAGGCCTGAATATAATTTATACAGTGCCTTTCACAAAATAAAGTTGTTGTCCTTCTTCGAAAATTGAGTCAAAGTGAAGTTACTCTTATTTGAGTAAATATTTTGGCTGCTAACAACAATGTGCCCTTGTTAGACTATAATAGTGTACGATTTGGTGTATTGAAAAATATATTCATAATAATTTGATAACAATACTTTTGAGTAAACTGTATTTACATAAATCTAGATTCCTGAACGTAAACCCCATTTTTGTCTATTTTAAAAATGAATTGATATAAATGGTAAATGGACTCGAAGAAATCAATGTGAATAATAATTAAAAAAATAAATAATCCAGCTCAATCCATCCAACGTATAAAGTCAAAATTCAAGTCATTTTCTTTTAAATATCATCTTGCCGACTAATTCTCACGGTGAGCTCCACCAAAGTCACATTTTACACAATGGTCTTTGCAGCATAGCTCGCCGGGTAAAAAGGTTGGAGAGCCCACACTCGTCACATCTCAGTCAGCTGGGGGGGGGCAGTGTTGGAACATTTTGGGAGCAGTTTTCTTTGCTATTTTGGGTATCGTGTAGGTTGATGAGAAGGCATTTTATGTGTCATAATGGCCAGAACATAATGTATTTTGGGCGACTTCATCTGAATAACAGCTAGAGCCAGGTTTAAAAGAATGTTTTTTATTTTGTGACATGGTGACAGAGGATGAACAGGCTGACGATGACGGTTTCTCTCTGGGTGAGATCATCTTCAGACCGAGCCTTCTCCTCTTGGATAAGTAAAGTGTGCCAGAGTCTAACCCCTTGATTCCACATCTTCTGCCTGTTCGCTTAGCTCCACCGCTCAGAACGGCAGTGACATCAACGCCCACTGCCTCCTCTTCAGTCCGCCCTGGTCCGCTCAAAGTGGGCCGCGCAAAGCAACGAGTTTGAGAAATAAACTTGTAAAATAATAAACAACTATTGCCTCGGACCACATAACTGTTGCTGTCAGCATACAGGCCACTGGCTAGAGCCACTAAACCAGTTTGGAGACATATTCAAGTGTGGAGCAAAGATTCTTTAGAGAAACCCAGGGACATCTTTCACACACTGGATTGGGAAATGTTCAAGGAGGCTGCCACTCACAACAACATCACTGATCTCCAGGAGTTTACGGAGACTGTCACTGCCTACATCACCAGGTGAGGGTGCTAAGACCATCTTTATCAGGGCCAACCAGAAACCTTGGATTACAAGTGAAGTCCTCAGGCTCATGAGGGTCTGGGATGTATGTGTTGCCAAAGAGATTGTTGTGGACCTTCGAAGAGCGCGGGTCCAGCATGCTCCTCTAACAATCAACGGCTGCAGTGGAGAGGGTGACCAGCACTAAGTTCCTGGGTGTGCACATCACAGAGAAGCTCTCCTGGACCATGCACACTACATCACCCAGCCTCCGTTATGTGCAACTTCTACAGAGGGACTATAGAGAGCATCCTGACCAGCTCATTCACTGTGTGGTTCTTCTACAGAGGGACTATAGAGAGCATCCTGACCAGCTCCATCACTGTGTGGTTCTTCTACAGAGGGACTATAGAGAGCATACTGACCAGCTCCATCACTGTGTGGTTCTTCTACAGAGGGACTATAGAGAGCATACTGACCAGCTCCATCACTGTGTGGTTCTTCTACAGAGGGACTATAGAGAGCATACTGACCAGCTCCATCACTGTGAGGTTCTTCTACAGAGGGACTATAGAGAGCATACTGACCAGCTCCATCACTGTGTGGTTCTTCTACAGAGGGACTATAGAGAGCATCCTGACCAGCTCCATCACTGTGAGGTTCTTCTACAGAGGGACTATAGAGAGCATCCTGACCAGCTCCATCACTGTGTGGTTCTTCTACAGAGGGACTATAGAGAGCATCCTGACCAGCTCCATCACTGTGTGGTTCTTCTACAGAGGGACTATAGAGAGCATCCTGACCAACTCCATCACTGTGTGGTTCTTCTACAGAGGGACTATAGAGAGCATCCTGACCAGCTCCATCACTGTGTGGTTCTTCTACAGAGGGACTATAGAGAGCATCCTGACCAGCTCCATCACTGTGTGGTTCTTCTACAGAGGGACTATAGAGAGCATCCTGACCAGCTCCATCACTGTGTGGTTCTTCTACAGAGGGACTATAGAGGAGCATCCTGACCAGCTCCATCACTGTGTGGTTCTTCTACAGACTAATAAAAAATCTCTTTACAGGCAGATGAGACCACTTCTCTTTCACTATCACAGGTTTTTTCCCTCCTGCGTAAAGGAGGGCAGAAAAAAAAGTTGTGTGAATGAGAGCAACAGAAGCTTAATCCGATTGTGTGATTGTTTTTGTGATAACTAATAGAACTAATAGAAATACCATTGTTATATGGTGTGATATAGTGATATTTTTGTTAAAAAACCGTCAGTTCAGAGCCTGATTCGGCCGGGGCTGACAGAGCTGAAAATAGAGTTGATCCGCATTCATATCGGAGGCAGAGAGTCGGGCCAGCGAGAGGCCCCTCGGAGCGGACGGGAGGATGTGGAATGTTTCTTAATGGTTATAATAATAATAATGCATTTGCTGAGGAGGTCGGGGTGGACGCGGAGAACGTGGAATCGAGGGGTAACAGCTGCAGTGGTATGGCAGTCTGCAGCCTCTTGGACAAATGTGGAACTGTGACTGGCTGAACATCTCCAAAGGCCACAGGGTCTTCACCTGGAATCGAGCGTCTCCCTGCGACTGATACCGTACGCCGTCGTTCACAGGGCGCGGGTCCCTTTCACAGAACCTCAGGTGATGTCTGAGCTCACGGTCTTCAAACCTCAGCACCTGGAACCACACACAGCTGTACGTCACACGAGAGCCATCAGGTGTCTTTGTTCTGACACCGAGAGCTGTAAGAACAAAATTAAGGCATTTTTGGGAAACACTTAACGCCCTCCAGGATTTCGCAATGTTGCGATCGCCTTGCTTTTGGCACAATTTAAAGTCTTTTAATGCTTTAACATGCCCGGCATAAACCTTGTAGTATGTAAGTGCACGTGAGCGCGGGCCGTAATCTAAAGTCAGACGCCATGTACACCTTTATTACACCTTTGTTACACATACACCTTCATGCTGTACACCTTTATTACTCTTCCAACACAGTTATTCAGCCTTGCACTTGAATGTGTGTTTACCTGTACTTACACGTGTAATTACTTTCTTGTTACCTGTACCTGCACATGGCCCTTGTGGGCTGTAATCGTGTTACCTATTTTTGCCTTGTAACCATCGAAGGGTGCAGGTTTTCTCTGGATGGTTTCGCCTACCACTAAAACATGTACAATAGGCCCAGAAGAACGAAAAATCCGCCCAGAGCTACATTCTGGCGTGTTTACTACATGCCTGGTCGTCCACGTGCAGAGCCAGGACCACGTGGTCCCACACGTAGAACTCTTGGCAGTGTTGTGGGATTTCCTCAATGTACATGTTTCCTCCATGGTCCACCTTCAGCTGAAGCCTAAAAGAGACAGATGCAGCTACAGTGTTTTGCTCCGAACATGTGCACAATGTTGGCCAACAGAAAAGACTTTCAGCCATTAAAATAATATGTCAAGCCTGTGAATCCTCCCCATAAATTAGTATTGCTCCGTCACTTCCTTATTCATTTGTATGGGGAGGGACAGTTAAAGGAATAGGCCACCGTTTTTACATACTAAGATATGTTCTTACCTAGCCTTAGCCGAGTTAATATATCCCCGTCTGGTCTTTGTCCGTGCGCTCTGTCTCGCAAACGGAGCACATACGCAGCCTCTCCCACATGTCATATAGCTCCAAAAAAGCTCACGATAGAAGCTACCAAGCTCTTCCACGTGTCCCCTATTTAAATAAAGTTACGTGAAGTGTTTTCATGCAAAGTATATTTACACAGAAATGTAACATGTCGATTTTATAAGCAGATAAAAAGGGGGACTATATTGTGAGGCGTAATGATACGAGGAGTAAAATGTCCGCGCAGTAACTCCTAAAGACTTCCCCGCTCACTTCCGTCAATAGAAGCTGCGTGACTTGTAGAGAGCTCGCAGAGAACAGTTGAAGAAGCGTGGATAACTTGTGAACAATGCCTTTTACGTGCATCGTGCCGGGCTGTGATAACAAGCAGAAAGTATATAGTGTAGTAATGTTTCACAGATTTCCAACTCACCCCGGACGACGACACAGGACTCAGGACCTCGACCATGAGGTAGGAATGTGCAGCACTTTCCCAAAATATATATTTTCTGCTCGTTGTAAAAGGCTCTGTACAAGTCACGCAGCTTCTATTGACGGAAGTGAGCGGGGAAGTCTTTAGGAGTTACTGCGCGGACGCTGTGCTCCTGTATCATTACGCCTCACAATATAGTCCCCCTTTTTATCTGCTTATAAAATCGACATGTTACATTTCTGTGTAAATATACTTCGCATGAAAACACTTCACGTAACTTTATTTAAATAGGGAACACGTGGAAGAGCTTGGTAGCTTCTATCGTGAGCTTTTTTGGAGCTATATGACATGTGGGAGAGGCTGCGTATGTGCTCTGTTTGCGTGACAGAGCGCACGGACAAAGACCAGACGGGGATATATTAACTCGACTAAGGTTAGGTAAGAACATATCTCAGTATGTAAAAACGGTGGCCTATAACGGCTAACAAAATGTGCTCATTTGTAGGAACAGGCTCAGATAGCTACAGGTCTGCGATTGTTATGTCTGTGCCATCATGCCGAGTATTTGATCTGAACCAAAGGAAAGTTTGTGAGCCTGTTCACGAACAATGGCAATAACACAAATTCTGATTCTGACCAGTGCGTCTCGCTCATGGCCTGTGGTCTCCAGACGAAGTGTGGCTCGGGCTCTGCTCTGAAGGCACAGATGCAGTGAGGCGTGTCCTCCAGCAGGGGGAGCTCTGAGAACTTGCTGTTATGTTCCGGACTGTGGACCAGCACTGCATACATCACTTCCTGTTTGTACAGGACGGTGCGGTACACTCTCAGGACCGGCTTCTGTCCGCCACAGAACTGCACAGACAGAAGAAATACACAACGGCTCAGAATCAGAAAAGACTTTGAATATCTGTTATTTTACATAGTTGTATCATCTGAAACAGAACCATGTGCTCCCCCTCGTCTCCTCCAGCCAATAGGAGACTGTGAGCCAACTGTGAGCGCAACAGGCAGGTGCAAATCTGATCAAATAGAGCCATGAGTCATGAGTGAATCCGAGGAGAACAGACCAAAGGATGAATGTCTATATGTTTCATCCACCGACATTGAGCTTTGGCTCAGAAAATTCACTTTAGTTGTGCAGAAGTTGTGGAGTTAAGGAATAGTTGCAAAGGAAACTGCGGATTACTGGAATGGTCGCACTTATTTTTGCTTGTTTTTGCGTTAATAGTTGTGATCTCAACATCACGAAATCCCGGAGGGACTGATAAACTATATATAAATGGTGAAGGTTCAAAGTTGCTAGCGTTAGCTGCCTGGTGGACCTTTAGCTTGAACTGTTAATAATCCATATCTTCCTCTCAATAATCCAAGCTGTTTTTTTCTTCATTCATGTCAAATCCATGTGAAATAAAACGTTTCTGACTGATACTCCGGTTTCCCCCACCCCTAAAACATGCACAATAGGTTCCCATCTGGGACCAGGACTCGCCTGAAAAAGAGTTCTTGATCTCAGTGGGACTATCCCGTTTAATAAAACGGTCCAAAAAATGTATGAACCCAAAAAAGGAAATGCGAGTGTAACATTAGCCTTTATTAACTAACTATGGTCAATTAATGACACAAATAATGAATACTACGCCACCTGCAGTCTGTACTTCTCCAGGACGTCCCTGAGGCTGAAGGTGAAGCGAAACGAGCCGTATCTGGAGCTGGACTTGAAGGCAGGAGACGAGGCGAACTCCTGGAGGATCCTGCTCTCGGACACAGTCATCCCCGCCAGGTCCTCAGCCTGGTCCTCAGCTGTAAATGGTTCTTCTTCTCCTCCAGGATGGACTAACATCATCTCCCTGGTCTCAGCGTCTCGCAGCTCCTCAGGAGACACCGTCAGACTGAACCAGATCATCTCGTCTTCTTTCTGGATGACATTTGGGTTCCTGAAGCCTCCGTCTGCCTTGATGCTTCGTAAGGCCCTGAGGTTAGTGCTGTGGCTGACGTGGGACACGTGCAGCTCAGGCCTGGGGTAAGTTGGAATTCTTTTATAAATATAATCATTTCTTATGTTTTCATTCTGTAGCTCCTGCTTTAATGTGTTCAGAGGCAGGTGTTGGCCGTCTTTACTGTACGTCTCCATGCCCATGCAGTCCACTCCAGTAGAAGTTTGTCCTTTTTTATTGTGTGTCCTGCGAAAAACAAGCACAACAGCATTGAAAAAGGTTAAAGGTCCTATATCATGCAAAATCGACTTTTTAGAGCTTTTAGCCATGTTGTTCTGCTATTTCCTTATCAAAAACACCCCCAGAGTGGTTTGTGGCTTCATTCACGCAGCTCTCAGTAATCCTCCTGAATCCTGCTCTCTGAGGCTCCGCCCTCTCCTGGTGAACGACTGAGTGTTTAGTTGTGTCGTAACAGCGGAACGGAAGTGCTCAACGTCTGTAATGTAATGTCTTAATTCTATGCTTACGGCCGGATTTTAATTTGTAAAACAGCTTTTTCATTATTTCTGTCGTAAGAGAGATGCAAAGAGAAAAAAAAAAGTGAAGGGAAAAAAAAAAAAAAAAAGGATGTGCCCGAGGTGCTTCCAGGTCAGCTGTGGCCAAAACAAACACATCCCCTGAGCGTCTGAACAGATCAGTCATGTTTGCGCTGCAGCTGAAGATGGAGCTCGTTATAACTGGACACACCTGTTCTTTATTCTTACCTAACGATAATGTCACGGAGAAAAAGAAGCGCATTTGGCTACGGAGTTTATTCAACCTTTTTCAGGAAGAGGCCACTCAGCTGTTTTTTTCTCCGGGATTCAGCGACTTTCACCAAAATATTGTTTTTCTGTGACTGTCTCTGATGGATGTTTGGTGAACCTTCGCCAGAACCAAAGTGGATTAACTTTTATAACCAACGCAAGTCCCATAATGTAAACAGCGATGGACCAGAGCGGTGAGTCAGTCCAAACGCGTGTTAGCTTGTGTGTTAGCATATTAGCATGTGTGTTAGCCATTTATGAAGCTGTGTTGCAGATGTCAACTCCTTATAACTGCAACTGAAGTAATTTCACTTATTGCTGTTTATTTATATTACGGTAAAGTTGTATGTGCGGAGAGAGGGGGCGGAGTTAACTGAATCGAAGCGTTGTGTCTTCCGGGTTCGAAAAATACCTCCAGAAAACACTTATATTTATCACAAAAATGAGTGCTCCATAATGGTAGAGGTACAATATATCATATAAATGCCTTTACTTAACTTTGGAATGGCTAAAATAGCATGATATAGATCCTTTAAAGTACTTCTGGTATGAAAAAAAAAAAATGTATCGAAAGCAGATACAGAAAAATGGGGGGGGTTAAAAAAAAAGAAATGAAACACATTGTGGAAATAATTGGGGGGAAAAAAGGCAGAAAAATTGGGGGGAAATGAGGAAAACAAGTGAAAGGCAAATTGGGAAAAAGTGGACAAAAGTGGAGGGGAAGGTAAAATGTGCAAAGTGTGTAAAGTGTATAGTTTCTGCAATTTTGTAATTAAAGGAAGTTGGTTGGTTGTTTCACCTCAAATATGGGTAACACTTTACATTACGGGCCGGTAAGTCCTTGGCACTTACAGTGGTAAATTCTAGTAATAACAGTGGCACTTCTAGGTACTTATTGTGGTACTTACAGTGGTGCTTATGGTGGTACTTACAGTGGTAATTCTAGATACTTATGGTACTTTATGGTAAATACCAGTAATAATAGTGGTACTTCTAGGTACTTATTGTGGTACTTATTGTGGTACTTACAGTGGTAAATACTAGTAATAATAGCGGTACTTCTAGGTACTTATCGTGGTACTTAAAGGATACTATAGTGAGAATTACAAGATATGTACTTCTAGAAACAGTGGTAACTCTTAGTAATGAAGGTTGTACTTCTTGTTTTCCCTAATGCTGTTTTATAGTCACACAATCCTAGAAATTACTTCTGTTTGTAGAAGTACCTCATTTACTACCTATGAATTGCTGCTGTAGCATCCTTGAATTATCAGTAAGTACCATAGATATATCATTGTAACTACTAGAAACTTAAAATACCAAAGTAAATAGAAGTACTTCATTACTAAGAGTTACCCCTGTATCTCTTAGTAAGGAGAGATACAGGGGTAACTCTGTGACTCCCAAACCCTAACCCCAATTACTAGTAAATACCACTGTAAGTACCACAATAAGTACCACTGTCATTACTAGTAATTACCACTGTAAGTACCACGGACTTACCGGCCCGTAATGTAAAGTGTTACCAAGTAAGTGAGTTATGAAATAAATGAAATTTAAGGAAAAATAATATATATTAACGTTAGTTATCAGTTTTATGGCTCAATATGACAAATATTTTTGTATAGGTATCAATAAAAGCATCGCCCTGGTCATAACCCGCTGAACTTAACCGCTTAACCCCCGCCTTAACCGAGTGCCTTTTCTCCAGTTTGGCTTTACCCAAATCTAAAAGCTTCTCAACAGTGTAACACCTCATATTGTCACGTTGTCGGCGCGGGTTTGTCACATTTTTGAAGTGTTTGTGTCACGTTTTCGTCTCTTTTCATGTCGCTTCTTTGTCGCGTTTTTGTCGCTCTTCCGTTACCGCTTTGCTTTTTTTGACGCGTATTTGTCACACTTTTTTTGTTGTGTTTTTATCCTTGCTATTTTTAACAAGCTTTTAGATTTGGGTGAAGCCAAACCTGGGGGGAAAGTGTGCTTGGTTCAGGAGGGGGTTAAGAGGTTAAAGATCTGAGCTCTGAGGGAGAGAGGGAGGAAGAGGGAGTGGCTCTGCCTCTCCACACACTAACGGCAGACCCTGTTGGCGCCAATATCCAAACCGACTGTTTCCAAACTCTGCTTTTCATCCACATTTCCACTCTTTGTCCCAGAGGATCAACGTGCTCCTATACGGGAACATTTCTCTTTCACAACTCATCCACATAAATGCCTACTTCAGTGATATAAACACTAATCACAGGCTTTATCCATTCAAGTTTCTGTTATTGTGGGTCATGAAACTCACTTTAAAACAAACACAGTGCAGGTTTCAAGAGAAGCTCCAACTTACGTGTCTCCGTGTTGAAGCTCAGGGCGTCTGTGTGTCTGAGCTGTTTCAGGTGAAGTGAAAGTTAACTCGAAGGGTTTTGTATTTGGGCAGAGAGTGGGCTGGACTTGTGAGTTGCTGAGGAGGAAGTGATGCGAGGTGACTTTGGAGAGCGCTGTCTGAACACAGAGCGGGGGGGGGGGGTGATTTGTCAGTAGTCATTGGACGAGGGCACAATGAGAGACAGTAAATCAGGTCTTGAGTTCGTTCTAAACCAGAGCCAGGATTTTAGAATCAGTGCGTATTCATGTTTTAATTGAACAGATGCAATTTAGTGCAATCTGGAGTATTTTAGATCAGTGTTTCAAACCAGGGGAACTCAAGGGGGATCACAAAAGAAGGTCAAACTGAACAGTATTAAAGGTACACTGCGGAACTTTTTGGACTATACTGTTGCCGGCATAACAAAACATGCTCCCAATGACCAGTTCAACACAGAAAATGCTATTACTGCAGTGTGTAATAAAAGAGTGAATTTGGATGAGGATCAAACCTGTTTAAATCTCAAATTCTACTGCCTTTAGTCACATCTCCATGAAGACGAACTGGAGACGTACCCACTCCCGGTAAAGTTTACAGTCATATCTTAGGAGATCTCTGCTGTTTGCGGATGATGTTGTTCTGTTGGCTTCAACGAACCAGGACCTTCAGCTGCTCTGGTTTGCAGCCGAGTGTGTCCACCGGAAAAAGGTGCTTCCCCTCTACAGGTCGGTGGGGAGTCCTTACCTCAAGTGGAGGAGTTCAAGTATCTCAGGTCTTGTTCTCAGTTCGAGTGAGGGACGGATGGAGCGTGAGATCGACAGACGGATCGGTGCGGCGTCAGCAGTGATGCGGTCGCTGTATCGGTCTGTCGTGGTGAAGAGGGAGCTGAGTCGGGGCAAAGCTCTCGATTTACCGATCGATTTACCGATCGACCTCACCTATGGTCATGAGATTTGGGTCATGACCGAAAGGACAAGATCGCGAATACAAGTGGCCGAAATGAGTTTCCTTCGCAGGGTGGCTGGGCGCACCCTCCGAGATCGGGTGAGGAGCTCAGTTACCCGGGAGGAGCTCGGAGTAGAGTCGCTGCTCCTTCACGTCGAAAGGAGCCAGCTGAGGTGGCTCAGGCATCTGTTCCGGATGCCTCCTGGTCGCCTCCCGCGGGAGGTGTTCCAGGCATGTCCTAGTGGGACAAAGCCTCGTGGAAGACCCAGGACACGCTGGTGGGACTACGTCTCCGAGCTGGCCTGGTGTCGCCTCGGGGTCAGAACAGCTGGAGGAGGTGTGTGTGGATCGGGAAGTTTGGGCATCTCTGCTGAGACTGCTGCCCCCGAGACCCGGCCCCGGATAAAGCGGAAGAAAATGGATGGATGGATCTTAGGAGAATTGAGCCTCATAAATATTTGTTTGTACATTTATGAGGTATTTTTCAATGATGAAAACATCTGTCATAAAATAAATGCTTGTATTTCAATTTTATTTATTGGGTAAAATTCTACGCGGTGTAGCTTTAATCAAGTGCATTTTCTCCAGTTCGGCTTTACCCAAATCTCAATCTTTTTTTTTTCAGTTTGTTGAGAAATTTAACCATAAAATGTGCTTAACCAATGTTTTAAATGCATTAATGATTATGCTTAATATTGCAGACACTTGGGAGGTTTAGAAACTGCATGCACATGCAACAACCTGCAAACACTTGCTCTATGCCTTTTCTTGTAACCATGTTGAAGAAAAACGGGAACTAATGTAGACGGTGAACTTCCTGCCATTCAGAGAAAGCCTGCAAGGTGTGAACAAAGCAACATCAAGTGTGCGAGGTCAAGGAGTCAGATATACGTGATGGAGAAGTACCAAGGAGGAAGGACCCCCTGCACCGCCTCTTCATGCATATTCAATATTATCATTGTATAAATATATGAGCGCAGGCAAATGCGGACGACGAAGCCCCGTGCACGTATTGTTGACAGGGAAAGACAAGCGCTTAGGTAATTTTGTACTAGAATTATAATTGTATAGGGAATAAACCTTTCTTGATTAATTGATTGAATATTGTCCTCTTTTCTCCAATAAACAAACACGCCGACAATCTGCCGACAAGTTAAAAAAAAAAAGACTATGGAATAAAAATAATATATATTGTTCCTAAAATAAATCAGGGATGAATTACTGCACTAAAATATTAATTAAAGCAGTACTAAGTAACTCTTCCCCCTAGAGGCCATAAGCTGCAGGTGTAGTAATTAATTGTCTTGGAGAGTAAATACTACACTGACAGGAAAGGCGAAGGGAGAGAGGGTTACTGTACATCCAATTATACAACGGAAATATTTTTTTTCACTCAAACTTTGCTGTAAATACTGTTTAAAGTGACGTTAGCCCGCAGTTAGCTTTGCCCGTTAGCATGTTAGCTTCTTCTTCGTGATTCCATGAGTGTGTATTGCAGGGCTGCCAACTTTTCACCAAACTTTGGAGTGAGACTTTGGTCGGTCAAGAGCTGGGTGGCCTAAGCCAAAAACAGGTCTCCGTTTTACATGACTGAGCACATCAGGAGCTGCATAATGGATCAGAGGGGGTTTGGCTCCACCCCACATGACCATCAGAACCTATTGAAAGTGTGGGAGGGCACTCTGAAGGGGGGTTTGGGGGATTTTTTTTTTATAATTCAGATATGATTTCCTGCAATCTGGTGCATTAGATCATACATAATAATTGTAGCTGGTCTATTTACTGGTGTTAAAGATTTATATTTCTGGGCCCCTTTCAAATTGGGGCCACTCAGCAAAAGCCCAGAGGCCCCTTCATCGCTACAGCCCTGCCAAATGGTACAATGACACAATGTCTCTGTTTGTCAGTCATTCCAATTATTACCAACAAAAAGCAGCACAAGTGTAACCACGGGGCTAGGCTAGGGGTTCCCCATTTAAACCAACCCAATGCCCGAGGTAAGTCTGGTAACAAAGGAACCAAAGCAGAGGAAGTAAAAATATAAATCTTTTATTTTACATTTGTAGTTCAATTTTATTAAAGTTGTTTAAAACATAACCCTCGAATAACCCAAAAACAACAAACACTTAAAACGTAGCTAAAGTAAATGGGGAATGTAAAGCAATAGAAAATATTCACAAAACAAACAAACTAAATGTTAATAAATCAACTCAAACAAAAACGCTAATAGGAAACAAACTCAAACAAATCCCCAAAAACCAGCTAAGGTGCTGTAGTGCTTTAAATGCTTTGAGTTACAGGATTATTTCTTGGTAAAATTTGTTTGTTTGGCAAATTCGGAGCTTTAATTGAGCAGCGTGGACATGACTGAAATGCATAGAAAAACGTCAGTTCACTGCCAATTGGCCAAACCTAGGCTGTAAGACGGACACATACCTTAGGCAGACAGGAGGAACACAAACAGGGGGCTCAGGGCACCTCTGAGGAGCAGCATCAGCCCAGCAAACTCCACAAAAACCCTAACCAAACAGTTCAAATTATACCAGTGCACAAACAAATAGCTTTAAAATAACACAAGGTGGAAAAGTACTCACGAAAAAGGCGCCCACACGCCAGCATACCAGCCCCGACACTAACCAACTCACGCGCGCACCTTTTTGTAATCGCGCAATCAGTAGCACGGGCGGAGAGTGGCGGTGCGTTCACGGGCAGATAGGAACTTTGAAACTCGCAGTAAAACAATATTTAACCACCTGGTTACATTTACCCCCCCCAAATGAATCGGTGGCCCAACGATTAGAAAATGACCTATGACCATGGGCGAAATATTGCAGTGGTTAGGCTGCTAGCACCTTGGGTCCGAGAGGCAGCAGCCCCATTTTCCTCACCCCGGACCGGAGCAGGGAGGCGATGCGGATTGGTATGCTGTCCAGCGGTCGTCCGTGTTGACCTCCTTGGTGCAGACCCAGAGTTGTGAGGCACGCCGGGAACCGATGGAGGTGGAATTTGAGGCAGTTCGTGTGTGAGCATCTCAACTGGCGTGGATGGAGCACTGACCCTTTCTCTAACCCTCAGCCAAGCCCCCAACTCAACCTCATCATCACTGGCCGCCTCCTCCTCTGAAGGTAGTCCTTGTGGCCAGACCTCCTGGTCAGTGTCTGGTGGGGGGAGCGCAGGCTTCAAGGCGGTACGGTGCACTTGCCTTACTTGGTCGAGCCCGTCCACTGGGGCAATGGAGTAGACCACACCTCCCGGGGTAGGAGCCTTCACGACCTGGTAGATGGTAGAACCCCAGGCATCTTGGATTTTTCTGCGTCCCGGGCCCACACCCCGGAGGTACACTCTTTGGCCTTCCACCAGTGACGCACACAAAGCTCGGTCATCATGCCTCTCCTTCCTCTGCTTCGCTGCACACTCCATCCGACTCCGTGCAACATCCATAGCCACTTGCAAGCGCCTCCGATGCTCCACCACCCAATCACACACTCTTCCGGCTTCAGGCTCGGGCAGGTTGCCAAGGAGGAAATCCACAGGTAGGTGGGGGTCTTGTCCGAACATCAATAGGTGAGGCGACTCACCAGTGGTCTGATGGGAGGTGGCATTATAGTTGAACACCAGTTGTGGGAGGTGATTAGGCCAATCGGACTTCTCTTCCGGGGGAAGGGTGCGGAGCAGGTTGTGCAGGGTCCGATTAAACCGTTCACACTGGCCGTTACCCTGCGGATGGTAAGGGGTTGTGCGGCTCTTCTGGATCCCATACAATGCACACAGCTGCTGGACCAATGCACTCTCGAAGTTTCTTCCTTGGTCCGAATGTATTCGTGCCGGGACGCCAAACCGGTAGAACCATTCTCGGATCAACATTTTTGCCACCGTTTCTGCCTTCTGGTCACGGGTGGGTACAGCCTGTGTAAACTTGGAGAATACGTCAGTCATGATCAGCACCAGCTCCCTTCCATCACGGGCTGGTTCAAGCAGGGTGAAGTCGATTGCGAGCACCTGATTGGGTTTGGACGCAAGCAGGTGGCCAAGGGGAGCATGGACCTTTGGTTGGGTGTCCTTGGCAACCGCACAGCGCTCACAGTTCTGGCACCAGTCCCTGATGTCACGGTCCATTCCTGACCAGTAACAACGCTGCCGCACCACCTCCGTAGTCCGCTGGATCCCCTGGTGGCCATGGTTCTGGTGCAGCTCCTGCAACACCTCTGGCCGCAGGCACTCCGGCAACAGCAACTGGAAAACTTCCTCCCCTCCATCGGGTCTCAGCAGACGACGGTACAGCAGCCCCTCCTTCTGCACAACACGGTCCCACTGCTTCACCAAACCCCTCGTTCCAGGACCTAGCTTCTCTTGCTCGGCACGACTCGGTACCCTCTGTTGGCTCCAGAAGGGCAGGAAAGCACTGATGGACGGGTCCGACCTCTGGAGTCTTCTCAGGTCGGCTGGACTGCGGGACGGAAGAGCGGTAATGGCAGACTGAGTGGCCTCCCACTGTGGACGCTGGCAGACATTTTCTGCAATGGATTCCGGAACCCGGGTGCCAGGTAGGTAGGACTCCAACTCGACCCCATCACCACCCGCAAGAGTATGTTGCCTGGAGAGGGCGTCCGCATTCTGGTTGATCCGTCCTGGCCGATACCTCACGCTGTAGTCAAATGCAGACAGCTCCGCAACCCAGCGCTGCTCCGTGGCTCCAAGCTTGGCAGTGTCCAGGTGGCTCAGCGGATTGTTGTCCGTCCATACGACACAGCGGTGGCCCCACAGGTAGTCCTTGAATTTGTCGGCCAGGGCCCACTTCATGGCCGACATCTCCAGCTTCATGGAGCTATAGTTTTTCTCTGCAGGGTGCAGGCTGCGACTCCCGTAGGCAACAGGTCTCACTTTCCCTCCTTGCTCCTGCGATAGTACCGCTCCCAGTCCACAGTGGCTCGCATCTACTTCAACAATAAATGGCAGAGAGAAGTCAGCAAAAGCTAAGGTGGGTGCACTCACAAGGCGGGACTTCAGCTCTTGGAAGCTCCCCTCACATTCCTCCGACCAGGCGTCATGCAAGCGAGTTCTTCTTCCTCTACGGTTGTTGGGACCAGACAGCTCCGCGACCAGCCGGTGAAGGGGGGAGGCCAGCTTGGAAAACCCCTCCACGAACCTTCGGTAGTAGCTGGAAAAGCCAAGGAAGGACCGCAGCTCAGAGACAGTTTCAGGACGGGGCCAGTTGGACACGGCAGAAACCTTCCCAGGATCAGTGGACACTCCCTCTTCCGAAATGCGATGTCCCAAGTATTGCACCTCCTGTTTGAAAAACTCACATTTCTCCAATTTCACCTTGAGTCCCTCTTGCTGCAGACGGTTCAGCACAACCTCCAGACGCATTAAGTGTTCATCAACAGTGGAGGAGAAAACAACAATATCATCCAAATAAAGTAACAGTGACTGGCCGTGCTGGGTGCCAAACATTCGCTCCATGAGCCTCTGGAAAGTCCCCGGCGCATTGCATAACCCAAAGGGCATTCGGTTGAATTCGAATAACCCAAAGGGGGTGCAGAAAGCAGTCTTTTGTTTGTCGCCTTCTGCAACTGGTACCTGATTGTAGCCACAGGCCAAGTCCATGGTGGTAAACCACCGGGCTCCAGACAACGAGTCCAGGGACTCCTCAATTCTGGGCAGTGGAAATGCATCTTTTCTGGTTTTCTTATTTAGTTGCCGATAGTCCACACAGAGGCGCAAGCTGCCATCCTTTTTGCGTACGATGACAATGGGGGAGGCGTAGGGGCTACTGCTCTCTCGGATTACCTGGGCGTCTAAAAGTTGGTTTATGTGGGCCTTAACAGACTCGTACTCTGATGGAGGAATACGTCTATAGCGCTGACGCACCGGAACATTATCCAAAAGAGGGATTTCGTGAGAAATAAGCCCAGAACAACCTAGGTCGCCTTCGAACGCGGAAAATACTGACACATATTTAAGTAGCAGCGCCCTGACCTTTGGCTGCTCAGCCTCTGTTAACATGGAAAGATCAAGCCCCAATATTTTCTCCCGCACCGAACCCTCTTTCGCTGTGTGAGACCGAACTGTAGCAATAGTGGATTCGCGCTCACCGGGAACTTCATGCAATCCCGACGGTAGACTAACTACCTCAACAGGGGACACCAGGGCCAAGGGACAGCGAGACTTTAAAGTTACAGTGGACATTCCGACATTGGTCACCGGTACATAAACAGTCCCTCTAACAACATTAACTAGGGTGGGCGACACCAACAGCCCGGGTGGGAGACTAAACCCATATCCCAGGGGTTCCGCAAGGGTAGCAACTGTAGACCCATCTACTGCAGAGCAAGTGGCGGCAACAAATTTTGTAGTTCCGGCAGGGATAGCGATAGGCCTCCGACCCCGAACCTTCGCTAAACCACTTCGAATGGAGCCATCCTGCACAGTAACCTGTTGGCACAACTGAAGAGCAGGTAACCAAGGGGTGGGGACTCCTAACCCAAGGGTAAGGTCAAACAAATCAGGGCCGTACTGGTGATGAAGCTGCTGGTAATATGCTTTTATGACATTCATGCCAATAATACCTGGCACAGAATTAGCGCTATCCTGTCCTGGGGGGTCTTTTACAACCAAGATTCCTCTTCTGGAGACCACTCTCCCACCCACTTCTACATCCGGCTCAAGATAACCTAGGTAGGGGATAGCTAACCCATTAGCAGCCCTCAACTCAAGCCAATTACATGACTTTAATTTATCCTGAAAATGTTGCCTGAAGAAGGACTCTGAAATGGTTGAAACCATTGACCCAGTATCTAGGATACACTGAACAGGAACACCAGCCAATTTGACTGTAACCTGGGGACAAGGGGCTATTAAATGCTCCACTTCTACATCTACCACTGGGACTGATGAGCCTAACCCACCCCCTCCTAATGTCTGGCTCCTGACAGTAGGGGGTGCTAGTTTTCCGTCTGCTGAAGGGTAGTGGGGGCTGCAGCCAGAGAGGAATAAACAGGAGGGGGCCTGGAACGAAAAGGGGCATTACAGTATCGAGCTATATGGCCTGACTGCTGACAGCGATGACAAATAACACTATTGGGACCCAAAGAAGTCGGTGGAGGCGATTTTACAGCAGTAAGGGCCTGAGTAATCTCTGCAAGTTGTTCCTGTTGCTTCTGAACTAAAGCAGTAAGAGCGGCCAGTTGCGCAACAGTATCGGCAGTAGAGGGGGCCTGTGGTGGCATTTTAGCGCTTTGAGTCGCACACAAGGATGGCACCGAATGGAAATTTGCCCTACTATCAACAACACCCCCTTCACGTTCCCACTTAATGGCCTCTGACCGGACATCAAGTAGGGTATAGTTTCGATTTTCCCGGACTAAGCGTTTGAGCTCTCGCCGTAGATTAGGGTTATTGACATTTTCAACAAACTGATCGCGCAACAATGTGGGTGAATTGGTCATTCTATGGGGAGCATTGGCAACCACTTTTTCCATTAGACAAAACAGTGCATGTGAAAATTCTTGTAAAGTTTCCCCCTCTAACTGTCTTCTAGAAAAAAAGTCTTCTTGCAACAAGATATAAGGCTTCTGACACCCGTATAGCTCTTTTAGAATTTTGAAAACAGTCTCAGGGTTCTCACGTTCTCCAACAGTTCTGTACTTGATCTCATCCCGCGCTTCACCCTCCAAATGATCAAAAATAAACCCAGGCTGATCAGCCAGTCCAACATGCCTGACACGCATGCTTGCACGAATCTCCTCAACCCACTCATCAATCCCGATACCGTGATTTCCTCGGAACATGGGGCACTTTCTTTCCCGTGGTAGGTAGATGATCCGGTCCGTAGATCCCGTGTTTTCTGCTCCTCTTTGACTAGGCCCTGCCTGGGCGACATCCCGCTCCTGTTGTAGTTGGTCCCGCTCGGTCTCCAACTCGCGGATCCGGTCCCGGAGCTGCTGTAGTTCTTCCGCCATGGTTAGTAGAATGGACGTCGGTAGCCGAAGGTCTCGGACCCCGTCCCACGGCGCGCCAGCTGCTGCTCAATTAAGCTCCGAATTTTATAAAGTTTTACCAAAACTTCTAAATTGCTAGAACGCACACTACAAGCACCAAAACAGCTCTTGTAAAAATTAAAACTACACTCTGCTTGGTTCACCAGATCCTGCCGAACAAACGCCAATTTGTAACCACGGGGCTAGGCTAGGGGTTCCCCATTTAAACCAACCCAATGCCCGAGGTAAGTCTGGTAACAAAGGAACCAAAGCAGAGGAAGTAAAAATATAAATCTTTTATTTTACATTTGTAGTTCAATTTTATTAAAGTTGTTTAAAACATAACCCTCGAATAACCCAAAAACAACAAACACTTAAAACGTAGCTAAAGTAAATGGGGAATGTAAAGCAATAGAAAATATTCACAAAACAAACAAACTAAATGTTAATAAATCAACTCAAACAAAAACGCTAATAGGAAACAAACTCAAACAAATCCCCAAAAACCAGCTAAGGTGCTGTAGTGCTTTAAATGCTTTGAGTTACAGGATTATTTCTTGGTAAAATTTGTTTGTTTGGCAAATTCGGAGCTTTAATTGAGCAGCGTGGACATGACTGAAATGCATAGAAAAACGTCAGTTCACTGCCAATTGGCCAAACCTAGGCTGTAAGACGGACACATACCTTAGGCAGACAGGAGGAACACAAACAGGGGGCTCAGGGCACCTCTGAGGAGCAGCATCAGCCCAGCAAACTCCACAAAAACCCTAACCAAACAGTTCAAATTATACCAGTGCACAAACAAATAGCTTTAAAATAACACAAGGTGGAAAAGTACTCACGAAAAAGGCGCCCACACGCCAGCATACCAGCCCCGACACTAACCAACTCACGCGCGCACCTTTTTGTAATCGCGCAATCAGTAGCACGGGCGGAGAGTGGCGGTGCGTTCACGGGCAGATAGGAACTTTGAAACTCGCAGTAAAACAATATTTAACCACCTGGTTACACAAGCTTTAGAAAATATGAACATTTGATCCCTGTATTTTGCAGTATGTTAGAGCATGTTTGATGATTAAACTTTGAATGATTATTCAATGTAATAACTACTTTTTCTCTGTAAAAGAGGTCTAGGTTCAACGCGATCTCTGCTGTAACCGTTGTTTATTATTTCATTAGGACTTTTATTTCTCAAACTCGTTGCCTTATGCTGCTCACTTTGAGCTCCTCGTGGGGCTGCAGCAGCAGCGGCGGAGGTGACCGGGGCGGAGGAGGAGGAGGAGGCGCGGTGATGTCGCTTCGGAGGCGGCCAGGAGTGGAGTGAGCTGAGCGAACAGGTGGACGATGTGAGTGTCGGGGCTCCTGTAACCGCCTCGTCACATACGGAACTCACGCGCCTTTTTCTCTCCCATGGCCCGGGAGAGCTGGCGCTGGAGCCGTGGACAGGCACACAGACAAAATAAAGCGTCTGCAGCCGCTCACTGCAAAAAGTCAGGGATGATTTTTAGTTGAAAACTGTAGCGCAGGAACTGCACCAGTCACAAGATCTGGCCCTCTGTCTCCTTGGTGTTTGGGGTCGTCCATTCTGTCGGAAAACGAGTCGGCTCCTCTGCACGGACAAACTAGGCCATGCTGGGGGCCCTGCTCCAGACCAGCAGTGCCAGCCATTAAGACTGCAGAGCTTCCCTTTGCAAACCAAAAGCCTGGAGCCCCTAACCAACCGGCTCGTCATTCCACCAAGCTCCTCCTACTCCCCAAGCCAACAGCTGGACCCCATCAGACTTACCTGCTTCTCCCCAATCAATTTTAAACTTTTAATACTTTTTCCAAATAAGCAACCTTAACTCTCTTTGTCTTGGTCTCCTTGTACATTTTAAAAATGCTTTTAACAATGTGCAGTCATCATAATGTGTCACATTTTACTGCATTATAATTGGTTATTGCCAAATAAGAAAATGATTACAAAATGTGTTGTTTTACACAGAGAAGTGAAAGTTTTATTACAACATTGAACAGTTATTCCATAATGCAGCTCTATCTGACAGCCCTTGTCAGTCTACAGCTGCGTTTAAAATGAACCAACATTAATCATTTGTACTCAAACATAACAAAAGAGTTAAAGTAAGAGTTAACTAAGGTAAGTAAGTGTAAAAGTCAATACAAAGTGAAGAGCATTCAGTTCTAATGACACTGCAAACAATGGGCTCACACTCAAGGATTAAACATCTGTTAAATTATCTGACCATATTGTGATTGGAAAACATTTGTTTAATGATTAAATGCTTCTTCAATGTAGACTTTCTTCACGTCGTTGTATTCCTTGGTGACGTCTACAGAAGAGTCAGATCAAATCAAATGTATGTTTGAAAGTTGGTGAATCTTCCTTTCTTACCTGGCACAGACGTGATGTCCCTTTTGAGTGACATATCCATGGCCTTCATCAGACGATCATCAATGTGTTTGATGATGTCTCTCTGAAACACAAATAAATCGTATAAATGCACTCGCACCACTGACGACATTCTTCATCATGACCTTGAGGGAAGGGGTCTGGCTGCAGACCACCACTGTCAAGGGAGACCGACTTTTATCTTGACCTCATGCAAGTCTATCTAGAAAGTGCACATTTACTATCTTTATAGGCCTTTATATTGTACATGTTTATGGATTTGTTGGTGTGTGTGATAATTAAGAACTGCAGGAGAGCTTCTAATTGACTGACATAAATGGGACAGGCAAATCTGTTAACTAGACCACTCCCTACTCACCCTATGGGTCACCTGTCTCGAGGACCGATCATAAAAACACACAAACTTCACGCAAAATGGTATTTTTTCTATAGGAACAAAAATTGTATCCCTCCTAGAACGGGGTAGGACCAGTTAATTCCAGCCACGCTGCTTTCTATTTTGGATTATGCTGAATGCAGTTTTCCATTCAGCACTTAGATTCACCACAGGCCGTGTTGTTTTTGGCAGCCCATTTAGTCTTAGTCTTTTGGACGATAATGCTTGTAGTTTTAGTCACCTTTTAGTCATTTCAAAAAAATTATCATTAATTTCCATAAGTTTTTGAAATTGGGATAAATAGTCATCCATTGGCTTTATAGCTTTTGACAAACACCACAATAGGCACTAGTAGAAGTGTCATTGTGAACAGGACTTTCACAAAGCTCTCCTCGTCCTCTGATCATCACTTCAAGATTTTTTTTCATCAACAGCACAATCCGCACATTCGTACATCAGCAGCTTTCTGCGTTCATACGCTAAGGTATTTAAAAAGTCCCTGTGACATTGCTTTCAGACGCTCTCCCTGGAGGACGTACACTAGCGGTGCACTGCACGAGGAGAGAGAGACTGATGCACAAAAACAAATCAAGCCATTTTGGTCCCAAACAGCTTTAAAGCAGTACTAAGTAACGTGTTTGCCTTAATAAATCCTTCCCGTAGTCCCTGTGGGGGTAATACAAGTGTTTATGGGATGATTGGAGGGCCTTTCATCTCCCCCTGGTGTCTCTGGACAGAAAACCATGTTTGCAACTTGACTGCCACCGGTCCGGAGAAAGCAATACACACTAATGGAATCACGAAGAAGAAGCTAACATGCTAACGGGCAAAGCTAACTGCGGGCTAACGTCACTTTAAACAGTATTTACAACAAAGTTTGAGTGAAAAAAACATATTTCCATTGTATAATTGGGTGCACAGTAACCCTCTCCCCCTTCGCCTTTCCTGTCAGCGTAGTATTTACTCTCCAAGACAATTAATAAGTTAAAAAAATCGTAACTTGCTACTACACCTGCAGTTGTGCTTATGGCCTCTAGGGGGGAGAGTTACTTGGTACTGCTTTAAAGATTAGTTTAAAATATGAAACCAATGTCAAAGAAGCCAACGCATGTATACCTTTATATAGCCTACTGATTATGTTCATTCATTAGGGGGCAATATTGGGGGGGTTAAATTAAGTTGTTCTGAAGATTGGGGAGGTTGTATCCCCCTGTCCCTCCCGTAAATTATGCCCATGGTACAACCGTACAGTGAAATAGTGTTCAGGTGTTAGTCGTGAGTTGCTGTGATTCAACCTGACCAGCATGTTTTTGGAGATCGGGGAAACCTAAACCTGGCTGGCTGCCTTCAGTCTCCTCTGATCCTCTGAAACGGTGCAGCGCCTCCGACAGGTTTGTCCCTGTTTCAGAGTGTGGTGTCCTGCACTGGTCAGCTCCTCCACCTCCTTCCTCTTCCTCCTGCGCAGCTCCCTCCACTCCACAACAGTCTTTCACCATCTTCTGAGTAGAGTTTAGCAGTTAATCTGTTTTATTCTCCAGTGAACGTCCATTAGCCAGAACAATAGAAGTGTGGCTTAGCTGTGAGTTTTGCCTGGATACCTCCTCGTTTGTCCCTTCCTTGTTTCCTGTTGCTCCTCTGGTGCTTCCTCCACTATTCTGCAGGTGTGGGGGCTCTTGGTGCCTCTTCAGTGTTTCAGAAGTAGAAATTTGTAGGTCTCAAATGTCTTTAGCTCATAAGCTGCAGTTTGTTTACTTTGAAAAAGCTGCTTTCTTCAGGACCATTATAGCCTGGCCTTGGCCATCCGTAAACTCCAGTCAATAATCATTTCCCTACATGTTACGTCTGAGTCTGATCTCAGTGGCCGCGTTACATCGGTTGACATTCTACCTACCATTCAGCGAGCGGGGGAGGCGGGGCTTGTAGGTGACATCAAGCATTTGCGCCGATTTGCGGGTTGTACACTGCGTGCCAAATTATTATGCAGATTGTATTTTTGTGTCAAAAAGATAAAAAAACTAAAAAAAAACTTAATGAAACTCATGGATGGTATTATGTCTCGGGCTCTATGAATCACTAACATTAATCTCAGAGACCTGGGATGATTAGTTTTCAGGTTGAGCCCAGTTAAGGGAAAAACTACTGAAAAGGGTGTTCCACTTTATTATGCAGATCATCATTTTCAAGCAATATGGGAAAGAAAAAGGATCTCTCTGCTGATGAAAAGCGTGAAATAGTTGAATGCCTTGGTCTAGGTATGAAAACCTTCGATATTTCATGAAAGATGAAGCGTAATCATCGAACTGATAAGAGATTTGTGGATGATTCAGACACACTCGGGTTTGTGCAGATAAAGGCACAATGAGGACGGTTTCTGCCACCAGACAAACACATCAGATTAAGAGAACAGATGCCACAAAGCAACATACATGTATTTGAAGCTGCTGGTGCCTCTCTCATTAACCTTCTATCCGGCCTCTCCTGAACTGTTCATTAAAAGCTGAAGAACAGAAACGGCTGCAGTGGCTCAGAAATACATGAAGACTCATTTTCAAACAGTCTTGTTCACTGATGAGGCCGTGTAGCCCTGGATGGTCAGATGGATGGAGTAGTGGATTGTTGGTGAATGGCCACAATGTCCCAACAAGGCTGTGACGTCAGTAAGGAGGAGGTGGAGTCATGTTTTGGGCCAGAATCATGAGGGAGAGAGCTGCTCGACCCCTTTAGGTCCTTTTAGGCTCCCTGAAGAAAAGAAGAGCCGAGCCGTGTTTTCCCGAACAAGATCATCTTCATCATGACAACGCACCATGTCCTGCTGTAAAGAAAACCTCTGCATCACTGGCTGCTATGGGCAGAAAAGGAGAGAAACTCATGATGTGGACCCCCTCCTCCCCTGACCTCAACCCTATTGAGAACGTGGAGCCTCAACAAAAAACTTCTATGAGGGTGGGAGGCAGTTTTCATCCAAACGGCAGCTCTGGGAGGTTATTCTAACATCCTGCAAACAAATCCAAGCAGAAACTCTCCAAAAACTCTTAATGGATTTAAGAATTTTGAAGCTGCTATCACACAAGGGCTCCTATGGTAAAATATAACTTGACCTGTTAATATTTTTTTGATTGAAATAGCTTTTGATTTCAGTAAATATGACCTCCTAATGCTACAAATTCAACAAATGACCATTTTCAGTTAACTGCAAGCTTTAAAATGTATTGAAACGATGAGTTGCATAATAATTTGGAACATTAGATTTTGAGGTTTTTACTATATTTATTTTTGAAAAAAATACTGTTTTCACTGGGAGATTTTTTCAACCACATTTAAATGATCCTCTACCAGTTAAAGACTTAAAAATTATACTGACTCTCATTTGAGTTGACAATTTAGAAAATCTGAGAAAAATGTCATTTGCATAATAATTTGGAACGCAATACATTTTTTCTCTGTATATTGTCAACCAAAATTAAGTGGGAAGTGCTCAGCATTGTCAAAAAACATTTTTTTTCTAACAAAAACTTTGTCAGATATCGAGAGGACACGTTAACACATTCCAAAAATCCTAAAACTAAGACCCTAGTGAAAAAACTTAAGAAACAAACAAACATAAAGGCAGTAGCAATACCGTCATTTTAGATTGAGATTTTTAGATTTAGATTAATTGTTTTTTTTTTATTGTTATCTATACTGTTTGTTTTTAATTAATTTGTAAAACTGTTGAAACAGGTGTCTTGGAAATGAGTCTCAAGAGACTACCAGTATAAATAATGAACAATAATAACCTTATGCTGGGAACTGACGGACTGTCGTGACAGTGGTGTTGTGAAACTGGAGTTTAAAAATGTTAAAATTAAGTATTTTCCTCCTCCTACATGTTCCAGCCATGTCCTAATGTGTAGATTGAGCCCAGACCTGTTCACCACAACTGCCTCTAAAATCCTGCACTGTCACTCAGGTGTTACTTAGGGTCTGAAGTGCCGTCATGCACGAGCTTAATATAGAAGCTGCAGTTACGCATAAGACCTGAGGTGGCAGTAGTGAGCATAACATGACCAACTTGCATCTAGTCTCTTTAAGCCAGGTTTAGTTCTGAGTAGTCCTGATTCATTATTATTATTATTATTATTATTATTATTATTATTATTATTATTATTATTATTATTATTATTATTATTATTATTTATACTGCACATTTCATACACAAGGCAACTCAATGCGTCGTAATCTGCTGCTGTTGTGGTGTTTTTTTATGGACTTAAAATGCTGGAATATATTTAAAATGTTTTTGTTTATTTTGTTTTTTTTGTCATTTATTTATCCCAAAAACATGAATAGGTTTGGAAGGGTCGCCAAATGACCTCCGAAAAGTCTGGTCCCTTACTCTGTCCAGTATATTATATGTTATATGTGACGTCACCAGTTAACAAACGTATACTTTCCAGGCCTACTGTTTCATATGAATGAAGCGCACATGTATATGCACTAACTCCTCCTTTTATGGCTCAGAGCCACATATGACAGACACTCCTGTGGTCATCATGAGGTTAATAAGACTGACCACAGAACTCCACATACTGTACATGCAGTATGATTATTTCACCTAAAGCTCAGCTGTGCCAGAAGAATGGCACGTAGCCAACCTGCCATCCTATTTTGGATGTACATGTCCTTGCCTACTTTTCTGCTGATGCTGATTTAACTGACTTGTGATTTTGTTTTGGCCTCTGCTAATGTAAACTGGGCTCCATATGCAAAAGTTTGAACACTAATGCAACTCCTTTTGCACACAGTACTCTAGGTGCAGGCAGAACAAGATGACAGATGACTAGTGGACACATTTTGCTGGGCGGCATGGTGGTGCAGCGGTTAGCACTCGTGCCCTTCAGCAAGAAGGTCCCGGGTTCGATTCCCACCTGGGCCAATCTGTGTGGAGTTTGCATGTTCTCCCCGTGTCTGTGAAGGTCTCCTCTGGGTACTTCGGTTTCCCCTACCACATGTTCAATAGATTCTCCTCGTGGGCCAGGACTCCCCTGAAAAAGAGATTAATCTGAGTGGGACTATCCTGGTTAAATAAAGGTCAAATAAAAAATGGCTGGTTGTAGACATAAAGTCACTTTTTGTAGTATACACTATACTATACTATACTATAAATGTTTAAGTTGTCATATCAGTATATTCTGCTGGGGCGCCATATCGGCTGGCCGATATATCAGTCGGATCCTATGTAGATATATGTTCCATGTAGACTGAGAGATGAAAACAAACCGTAAGCGTCTGCAGTTGCTCTAACATTTCACGTTTGACCTTGTCAAACATATCGCTCGCTTGGATATGATTCTTTAGAGTAATTTTCATGCGCTTCAAAGCACCATCGCCAGTTTCAGCTTTTGCCTCTGAAATTCACAAACGTACATGACTCACTTTAGAATGGTTCTCAGTGAAAATAGATTTCTATCAATAGTTTGAAACATCAAACATGCTGTAAAGTCCTACCTCTGTACGCTGGGAGCATCTCACTCATCACTGTCTCTGTCAGACTGTTGTAGATCCGTTTCTTGCGTTCACGTATTTCTTCACAGAGCTGCACTTTCAGTTTGTCTTCCTTAAAGAAAAATAATAACACTGTGTTCCTCTGACCTGTTAAAGATTTCAGATTTTTCTTTACCTCGCTCTTTAAAAATTTCAGCAGGAGTTCTACGTCTTTATGACTTTCAATTAGACGTTCAGAGTCAAGAGAGAAATCATGAATGGCTCCATTGAAAGGCTTGTCTTTTCCTGCATTCCTGAAAAATTCACCAGAAAGAAAAAACAAACAAAACACATCTTTATCCAGCACTTTTCAAACTTTTGAAATGATTTCAACAATAGACCTCAAACTTTTCAGCTCTAGTACCACCTCAAAGGGTTCTGGGCTCTTCAAGTACCACCAGTGTAACAGACTCATCGTCATCATCAAACCTTTATCGCAGACGTGAGGTCCCATTTAAAACATATTTATACTATACTGTTTTTTATTATAACAGACAGATCGGTGCGGCGTCAGCAGTGATGCGGTCGCTGTATCGGTCTGTCGTGGGGAAGAGGGAGCTGAGTCGGGGCAAAGCTCTCGATTTACCGATCGATCTACGTTCCCACCCTCACCTATGGTCATGAGATTTGGGTCATGACCGAAAGGACAAGATCGCGAATACAAGCGGCCAAACTGAGTTTCCTTCGCAGGGTGACTGGGCGCACCCTCCGAGATCGGGTGAGGAGCTCAGTTACCCGGGAGGAGCTCGGAGTAGAGTCGCTGCTCCTTCACGTCGAAAGGAGCAGCTGAGGTGGCTCGGGCATCTGTTCCGGATGCCTCCTGGTCGCCTCCCGCGGGAGGTGTTCCAGGCATGTCCTAGTGGGACAAGGCCTCGTGGAAGACCCAGGACACGGTGGTGGGACTATGTCTCCGAGCTGGCCTGGTGTCGCCTCGGGGTCCCCCCAGAACAGCTGGAGGAGGTGTGTGTGGATCGGGAAGTCTGGGCATCTCTGCTGAGGCTGCTGCCCCCACGACCCGGCCCCGGATAAAGTGGAAGAAAATGGATGGATGGATGTTTTTTATTACATCTATCCACCTTATTCCTCTGCCCCATGAGCCTTTGAGTGTAGTATGGGAGGGTTTCCATTATGACTAGGACTGCTGCTTGCATCTAGACCGTTCCACTCTAAACCACTTTTCATGAGCTTTAGAGACGTAAACTATGTGGGAACACGAACTGTCACAGCTGAGACCAAACTACGGGCTGTGGTTAGCTGCTCACAATGAACTAATTCTGAGATATTTTGAAGAGAAAGGATTGCCAGCATAAAAACACTTTTAGTTTTGTGTTGATTGGTCAAATATCTGCAGAGTTCTTCACATTTTCAGATTAAACTGAGCTCCAGTCTGTTTATGAGTCTCATTACATGCGGCGCCTTTACACAGAAATGCCATGTCTGTAGTTTAACTACAGTATGTCAGAGGTCGGAGCATGATCCAAACACTGCATGTTCCAGAGCCACAAATGTCACTGTCTCTGGTTTTTAATTCAACCGCGATCAGTGAAACGTGTTCCTGAGCTGCACGAGGACATGTTTTCAAATGTTACAGGAGCTGATAGTTTAGAAAATCATCTAAAAATGTTTAAACGAAAACTTGCACTGGAAACCAAGGGCATTTCCCAACCTCAGGAATAAAGTGTATACGCCGCACTGGTCTATAAGCCGCAGCTGTCCACACTGCTCCAAGCACATCTTGAGCTCCATCAGTGCACTGGAAATACAGGACTTTTTGTGGAAAAGTTCTACAAGAACGCTGCCCTAAAGGTTCATTTACTTTGATTGACATGTGTTAGAAACTTAACTTTATAAATTAAATAATATTATTCTTTAAACCAGTGTTGTTTAACCTTTTTTGAGCCAAGGCACATTTTTTTCTCACGAGACACACCACCAGCAGAACATTTAAAAAAAAGTAACTCTGTAGCCTATATTCACAATATAGAGTCGTTGTCATCAAAGTGTCTTGAATAGGAACACTGTATAGTCTCGCCAGCCACGCCTTTGTCACTGCCACCTGTCGCATCCATGCATCACCAATTCTCTTGTCTCAAAGAAATGAGTTACCTGTCCCTCCTCGGCCTGTCTGTCCCTCCTCGGCCTGACTGTCCCTCCTCGGCCTGTCTGTCCCTCCTCGGCCTGTCTGTCCCTCCTCGGCCTGACTGTCCCTCCTCGGCCTGACTGTCCCTCCTCGGCCTGACTGTCCCTCCTCGGCCTGTCTGTCCCTCCTCGGCCTGTCTGTCCCTCCTCGGCCTGTCTGTCCCTCCTCGGCCTGACTGTCCCTCCTCGGCCTGACTGTCCCTCCTCGGCCTGACTGTCCCTCCTCGGCCTGACTGTCCCTCCTCGGCCTGTCTGTCCCTCCTCGGCCTGACTGTCCCTCCTCGGCCTGTCTGTCCCTCCTCGGCCTGACTGTCCCTCCTCGGCCTGACTGTCCCTCCTCGGCCTGACTGTCCCTCCTCGGCCTGACTGTCCCTCCTCGGCCTGTCTGTCCCTCCTCGGCCTGACTGTCCCTCCTCGGCCTGTCTGTCCCTCCTCGGCCTGACTGTCCCTCCTCGGCCTGTCTGTCCCTCCTCGGCCTGTCTGTCCCTCCTCGGCCTGACTGTCCCTCCTCGGCCTGTCTGTCCCTCCTCGGCCTGTCTGTCCCTCCCCGGCCTGTCTGCGCTAACTGTTGCGGGAGTTTCTCAGTGTTCGAAGCTGCTCTTTGTGGCAGAGCTGGGTCTGTCGCTTGAAGCAGACTTTAACCCACACTTCGCTTTGTTTCTCCATAATGTGCAGTAAATACTGCGGACAGAGCTAGAGCCTAGAGCAGTGGTTCTCAACCTGGGGGTCGGGACCCCCAAGCGGGTCGTGAGACAAATTTGGGGGGTCAGATCATGTAGATATAATATATACTTTTTTTAGCGTATATAATTTTAATATTTTATTGTAGCATGTGTTTGCTATTTTACCAGAGGGCCATTATATGTCCGTAATTTGATGAATTTTATTTTAGACATTTGTTTTTTTCTTTGTTTTTTTAAGAATTACGTAGGCTAATGTTAGAATTTCTCACGGTCACGAACCCCTTTAACTGTTATTATGGGGGTCGCGGCTCCTAGAGTAAGACAGGGATAGAGTTTGCCACGTGTCCCAGTTATTGTGCAGATGAGTAGGGTACGTCCTAAAGGAACCGCGTGAGCTCTCCAGCATCTCACAACTTTATGTTTGGATTTGGAGCTGTTATTGCGTCTTTCTCATGTCGGAGTTCTTTCATTAGAAATATCCAAGTATTTTTGGACCCAGCTGTATTAAAGCACTTGTGCTGTGCTCTGTCTGTGATTAAATGTGGGTGCATCGTTATTCAAAATGGCCCTAATAATCTATCTATTCGTCACATTGTTGTATTACACTATGCCCCTTTGTGGTCTCTACATGGTCCTGGAGATTTAGGATTTTTTTTACAAAAGGCACAGTGCAGCTGTTACTGCTGTAGATGACCGTGTAGAATGTGGTTCTTACGGAAAAGTCTCTTTGAATTGGCGGTCGATGCTGTTGGTCAGAAATGAGGACAGTGTGGTGTTCAGGTTGATATGGTCTCCAGTTTTAGTACTTTGAACTCCGTCATTGTCCAGAATACTCTTTAATTGAGTGTAACTGTTTATGGGTCCAATCTGATAAAAGAACCAAATAAACAAAGCATCATAAATATTGTCCTCAAAGTGTAGTTCATGGTTGAGAGTGACATACTTTCTTATCCAAGGCAGATTCCCATTCTTTCTTGGCCGTGTTCACTCCCTCTGTTAGCCTCTCCTCAAAGCGCTCATAGACACTTGTCATCTTGCTTTTGAGCTTGTTGAGCTCATCCGTTCTTCTTGCACAAAGGTCTGTGTACACTGCTGTTTTCTGTTGGGTCTGAAACACACAGCTCTGTGAACATGCACTATAGTCTAGATCAGTTCCCCAAACTTGTTTACTCTCACTTACTCTTTGTTGATGTAAACCCCTTACCTCGAGGGTGTGTGCACAGTTATTTAGAAAGTGATCAACTAAACTCAGATGTATTGGTATTTAGTTGTCCAAAAAAATAAAGCTTTAATACTCAAAAACCTATTAAAAACCTATTATTGAAAAACATTATTAAAAGTAATTTTAAAGTAATATTGAAATACACCTCAGTTTCACATTTTCAATCCCTGTGAAGTGCTCAGTCTGAGCTGTGCGTGTCACACTGGGAATATCTGCTGCTGTTCTTTTTTTAGATTGAAGTTCCTGACTCACATTTTGAGAGCGCGCTCCCTTCATCAGAGATAGAATCCCGAAGGCGTCTGGCAGATATCTCTGCTCACGGTCTCGTTGGTCATTTGGCGTTTGAAGAAAATTCATAAGGTAGTCGATTTCTGCAATATGAACAATATATAATTAATTATGAATAATGGATACAATTAATTCACTCCAATAACACAACAGGGTTTGATCTGGTCTTAAGAACTCAGTACCGTTTTTCTCCTCTGGCATCTCATCTGTGGCACTCACAATAAATACCTCGAAGCAGTCGTCTGGCAAATGTCTCTGAAGCAGAAATTAAGTTTAAGTTGAATGGAACGGGCAAGCTCATACCAGCGCCCAACGTTGCAGACAACGCTCATACCCAAAGCCCAGACCAGAACCGACATGTACTGTAACTACACTGCGATCCAAATTATTATGCAAATTGTATTTTTGTGTCAAAAGGTATGGATGGTATTGTGTCTTGGGGCTCTATGAATCATTGACATTAATCTCAGAGACCTGGGATGATTAGTTTTCAGGTTAAGCCACGGTAAGGGAAAAACTACTGAAAAACAGTCAAGCAGCATTCCGAAGCAAGACTAGGCTTTGGATTTCTTCTAAACATGCTCGATGCTGTCAAAGAAGTAGAACGAAGATGTGTCATGCGACTTACTACTATCAAGTGGCATTGCTTTTTTACAAAGCATACGGACACGCAAACTACGCTTACAGCACTTTACTTCTGTCACTACAACTGAATGCCACCTTATCTCAACGCATGGCACACAGTGTAATGTGGAACAGATTTTGGAATGGAAGAAGAAGAACTTTATTTGTATAGCGAAAACAAAGACTAAGCTTTGCACTAATATTTGAAGTGTTGTGTTCTCCAGTAAAGCAGAGCAGAATACAGTGACCTAGTGACTTTGGAATGTTATCTTCTGTGTATCTACAGCCTGTGTTAGGTCGACTTTAAGGGACTTTCGGCCCGACAGCGGCGCTTTAGGGTCAGTGTGAATCTGAGCGCAGCACTTTAAGACGGCTTAAACAGGCGCTCTGACTGCGGCTGAAACAGGTGGTCTCGGAGCGGCCTGAGCCGCCTTCTGCGTCTGCAGGTGTGGTGTGAATGTGGCCGACGTCTGGTGACCTATACTCACTTTGATGTCTCTTTTTTTGTGCTAAGAAAGAATGACTACGCACTGCCTGAGGATGTTTGGATTACTGCTCTGACGAGGCAAAATGGATCAACTTTAAATCATCAGGTACGCTGCTCTTTCCGTCTTTCCCTTCCTGCTGCAGTGAGACTTTCCTCTCTGTGTGCTGATTAAGTACATTTCTCCACGCTTTGTGTATATATCACCCTCACTGTAGTATTTAACTACGAGGGAGAGGAATGACCCCCGCGTAACCTCGGGGAAGTGTGCCTGTACGTGTGCACGTCGGTGTGACAGGCTGATGCCCGTTGTCATGGGAATAAGTTAGTTGAACAGCTGATCGTTGTTACGTGGCTGATGTTGCGATGTTTTGTGCAAGCATGTGTGAACACTATTATAAACTTCAGAGTAGAAACTCACCTCAACCTCGGGAAGTTCCTGAAAATCTTTGGAAATGT
This sequence comes from Gobius niger, assembly GCF_951799975.1. Lineage (NCBI taxonomy): Eukaryota > Metazoa > Chordata > Actinopteri > Gobiiformes > Gobiidae > Gobius > Gobius niger. The sequence goes on along the minus strand of NC_136852.1, from coordinate 38,527,885 downwards.
TGTTCTTGACATAGATGACATGTTCTGGTGACCTACATAAATCAGAACTCTGTCAAACTCTCTGTGTTGACGCTTTGATACATCAGTACGTAATAACATGCCATTGAAAACACACAGTCTCTTCACACTTCTCTTCATACTTTAACAAAATGTGTGAAAGTATATGGTAACCCACAGTTTATCCAGACATTGGTCGGCCTTGGTGCAGATGAAGTGAATGTTGCGACACACTCCTCCGTTTCCCAGGAGGCTGCAAGCACTTTCAAGGATCTCCCAGGGTTCTTTTTCTGATTCCGGGCGAATCAAATCAGTTACAATCCACACCGTCCCACAACTGCTCACCATCTGAAGGAAGACAAGTGAAGTAAAACCCACAACATACATCTCGGTATGATGCTGGGACAACACAAACTTATCAGAGGGTGCAAATGGGATGGTTTCTTTGTTTCTTTAATTGCGGTTTATTTTGCGATGTTGCTGTGACTTTTTCAATCTTTACCTCTCTTCTCCTAAAGGTGTGTATGAAATCCTCGCCTGAATATTGTCAGCGGAGAAAAGCACCTGGAATCAAGTTGGACACATCACGGCCCCAAGAACAGAGGAGGCTCAGATCATGCCGTGTCTCACGTTTGTTGAAAAGTTTGTGCATAAAACTATTTTTAAAGTTTGTGAACGCATTTCTGTTTCTCCCACAGACCAGACATACACCTCATCATCAGAGCAAGGAATGGACTGATCCTCTTCCAGTACACAGTTTATGATTAAAATGGAAAATAAATGATAGCTTCTGGTGACAAGCAGCAGATGAAAATCTTGTAGATCTGTTTTAGCTCCGTTCCAAGAGTAGACCACAACTGCCTCTAAAACCCTGCACTGTCACTCAGAAACGTGTCACTTCGGGTCAGAATTGCCGTCATGCACAAGCCAGGCTAACGCCAGACTAAAATCACAAGTGATATTTAGTCTGGGGACCACTAATTCATTTTCTCGTAGGAGAGGTGTGGTTTACGATCGTCCATAGTCGTTTATTGTGCTGGATGTCTATCATGCGTCTGCACGAGGCCACAGCCAATCGTATCATCATATCTGATGATGTGTTGCTGTAAACTTTTGAGCTAAACTATTTAGAACACGTCTAAAGCTTGATCGAAAAATAGCGTTGCGTCTGCTGCTGTCATGTTTAATCCGTAAATAAACATTTTTTTTAAAAATCTGTAAATAAACTACAAGCTTCCATATATCGAATAGCTCGTCATCATCTTGCCGTCCCTCCTCGTTCTGTGATTGGTTCCCTAATCCATGCGAAAATTTCGGCCATGGTCCCCAGGTTCCAAATGATTCGAGCGCACACAGCAGACTGGCTGCAGGTTTGTCATGCACAGCTTAATATAGAAGGTGCAGTTACATGTATGACCTGAGGTGGCAGTATTGAGTATAAAATGGCTAACTTGCATCTAGCCCCTTTAAGGAAGAGGTACTCCGCACTTCATGGAAAAAGGTGATACGCATCAATGACAAGCAAGTATTTTATATTATTTTATAGAACTTTGACCATGACTACGCGCTGGAAGTGCAGAAAAAAAGAAAGGAATATGCACCTGTCAAAAGAGCTCTTAAGGAGATTGGCATTCATTTACTGGAAGTATCCTTTGATATTAATGCCACACAAGTCGCAGAAGATTTACAAAAACGAGGCATCGCCATGGTTCAGATTACAACCGCGAGGAGCAACGCTGGCTAAAAGATGACAGAGGAGACGATGAAGCAGCTTCTGCTATGGGAAACGCAAAGGTCCCAACGCGGGGCTTTAAAAGGGCCCAACTTGTGGCCAGTCCCCTCATTTTTCAAGGACCATACTTTATCCTTGTGTTTGGAAGCCCTGTTCAGTGTTATGTTGTTTCATTGTTCAGTGAGTTCCTGTTTTGAAGTTATTGTTTTGAGGTCTAGGTTGACACATCATTTTCTCATGTTAAACTATGTCTTTTAAATACTACAATGTACTGTCACTAAATGTTAATGGGTTGAATAGCCCTGTAAAAAGGAGTAAGCTGGTTGTAAAAATGAAAAAAGAAAACGTAGATATAGCATACTGGCAAGAAACTCATTTGTCTAACTCTGAACATGATAAATAAAAAAGAATGGGTTTCAAAAACAGCTATTATTCCTCTCATAAAAGTCACTTCAATCTAAACTAGGCATCCTTGAAAATGAAAACCTTCTAACGTCTAGTGGGTTAATCTGGCATTTAGGATTTGGAAATCAGAGATTAGAAAAGTAAAACTTCTTAGATGACCAGCGTATGACTGAATTCCCACCTGCCTTATATGATGCCAGATTTAGACAGTGGGCATTATGGTCTTACTGCTGTGTGTACAGTGTCAAAAATCAAACTTAATGTCATTTAGTAATTTATGTGGGAGGTATAATTTAAATAAACAAGAGTTCCTGCAACTTTGTGACTTTGTCACTAAAAAGATACCTAACAACAATTCAAGAACTTTCACAATTATTCAGCAAGTCTTAAAGGCCTTATTAGTAAACTTTACCGTAGTTTAGTAACACTTAAAACAGACTCAAAAGCCTATATAAAGCAAAAATGGGCACAATTCTCATCTACCAGCTCTAACATCTGGAGGGACTTTTGTTGGGAGACTGTTATTTTGTTTCTTCATAACACTTGTTAAACAATGTTATTATAGCGCTCTTACTCCCTGTCTAAATGGAGGCTCTTATTTTGAAGACGCTTACAGGATGTAGATGTGATGTCCTTAAGCTAACTTCCTTATGCGCTCATGGCCACGGCTGCGGTTCCCCGTGCTGCCAAGTTGTTCAACAATAAATATGCCCAGCAAAGAGGCTAAAGATACCAACGTGAGAGCATTGTTTCTTTTACAATAGCCATCTCCTCGACCTGCACGCCTTAACAACACCTAAAGAGAAATTGTGTTGCCTTTAAGGCAGTTTATTCTTTGGTAAGTATTCTACAAGTAATTTCATCTAGGTTAAAATGGTTTAAAATGTTAGTTAAATAATGAAAGTTAAATAATCACTTAATCTGCATAAATAAATAATTAATATAATTTTCTATAATTTATGTTAAAAAATATTGTCGTTAAAAAAAACTTCCGGTTCGCGGTCCCGACTCTAGAACGTAAACAAAAGCCATGCTACAGGCTACAGGTCAGATCCTCAGCAGTTGCCAGCCGCGCTGAAAGCATTAATAAGGCAATGCCGTAAGTTGATGATTTGTTTTATTTATGTGTTTAGCTCTGTCTGTATTTCAGTATTGTTTTTGTTACTTTGATGAGTGCATTTTATTTCATGTCTAGTTCAGCCATTTTGCTGATGTTGTACGTATGTTTTCAGAGTTTTCACCATCCAGTAAAGGAGAATACACACAACTACAGTCTCAGAGGCTTCTTTGCTGGTGGTTTATCTGCGTGTTTTCCGAAGACACTACAGAAATCTAGATACAGCACGACTCCGGCACATTGCTGGAGAGATGTGGGAAACAACTGCAAATTTTGGACACATTTTTTGGTTTTGCCGATTCATTCAGCCCTATTGGACAGATGTAACAAATGTCATTTCTAAACCATTGGGTTTGTAACAACTGCTCTTTCAATCTGTTATATCTCGGATACCTTCCGGATGAGATGACTGCAAATGATGTTTATCCTCTGAAAATCTTCTTACATATATTGTAGAAATTATAAAAGTCATGGAACTTATGACTTATGGCTTACGTCTCTACGGGGACATAGGAAAACGACGTTGGAAAAAGTGGTTTGACTTCACAAACTGTGACAGTGCTCAGTAATAAGTGGAATTTTGTATTTTTTTTCTATCATTTCTTTTATCATAAGAATCATCCTGTGACCTCCCATGTTTGTGTTTTGTAAATTTTAAAAAATTTCATAAATAAAAAAATAAAATAAAATAAAATGGATACGCCAAGCAAGATCGCAGCACAGTAGAAGAAGAGAGATTGTCGTACAGACATTGCAAAGTGGAGCTAAAAGGGGGAGGCTCTGTAGAAAAGACGTTGGGGATGGGCCTTTCAGGAGTGGCTGGGGGAGACTTGGGGTATGGGGACTTGGGTCTGCATCACATGGTGCCAGCCTTCAGGGCGGCGTACGTGTGGGCTTGAACGTGAAGTAGAGCCACAACTGTACTGTACGTGGGACCAAGTGGGTCTAACCCACACACCTTTCTCTTTGCCTTTTGGGGGCCTCCCTCCATTTAATGTTTTTTTTTTTGCACCGCCACGTCTATCGCTCAAGTAGGATATGGGGTAGGGAGTGCTTCACCGTGCCTTCCCGTAGCGTATAATAGGTTTAAATGTTTAATCGTCGGACCGCCAATTCACTTTGGGGGGGTGACTGTGGTAGTTCGGGGTGCGCTACCCCTCCCTGCCTATAAAAGGCCACTACCTTCATCCGCACTTTCACTCACCTGACCTCCCACCCCGTGACGTCACACGCTGGCGCAGCTGTCATGGCGGCGAGACTGGGGCTGTCGTTGGGCACGATAAGGGCACTGCTGCCTGCTTTTTTATTTGTGGCTTAACACCTGTTACTTCGCCCTTTCGTGTTCCTGTCACTGGAAGCTGGAAACGGTGCGGCGCTCCGAGTGTGAGCACAACATATATACGTTTGGACTGTGGTAAATGTAACGAAACATGGACTGTGAAAACAAAGTGACTAAAAACTGAAGTGAACTAGGGTAACGAACTAAAGAATGTGAAAATAAATGTAAAACCTTTCTATACAGTGCCTGGCCTCTGTGATCTATTCACTCAACAACAAACCTACGTGCTTTACTTTATTTTCTGGTGTTGGCCATCTCCAGCTGGCGTGATTGGCATATTTTGTGTTTTAACAGCTAAGTTGACCCTCGCATCACCACACTTTGCAGCAGGACGTTTCGCTGGAGACACAAGATGAAGTGGGGAAGCTGCTGTGATTTTGTGAAGTTTCAAAGCGGCCAAACACACGAGAGAGACTACATGCTACTGAGTGAGTGACTTAACAAATTTCTTTCACTTCTGCGCAGGGGCGTCGGACTGGGGGGGTAAAGGGTGCTGAGTACCCAGGGCCCAGAGCAGGGTAGGGGCCCTCAAAAATGCTGCAGAAAGCGTTCTGTATTGTACTTTCTAAGTTTCCTCATAATTGATACTATAAGAACTGAACAACCGGGCTAAAATACAATGGTTGCTACACAGAATTTTGCACAAACAATAATGACTGATAATATCTCAGGGCCCTGACACCCCTTTACAAATCTTCCAAATGGTTCAGCCCACACACCGGTGTTCAGCACCGTGCGCTTCAGCTCTGCAGTGACTTTGATGAGGTGGACTCTGTAATGTAATGACACAGAGCGATGAGGAAAGACAGATATTAGTCTTGCCTCGCTCTAATGTGCTTTTATTTAACACTAGCCTGTTCTAGCGGAGCTGAGATGCAACTTTCTGTCATAAATGACACTTAAACATGAGGTGAGGCGAGTCCTGCCTCTGCCTGCTCTGAGAAGAGGAGACAGAGCTCCTTCTCTCCTCGTTTTAGCCTCTAAAGTTTCTCTTTCCTTATATTTATTATAATTGAGCCATCAGGCCAATACAGGGACAAAAGCCACAGGTCGCGCACGCCGTTTTCGCCGAATTAATGATGCTAATTAGCCGCGCGCATTTGATATTACGCATTATAAATGCGCAGCTTTGGAGACGAGTCAGCGTGGTTCTAGTTAAAGGTGGAGCTCGTGCCATTTAGCCTATTCCAGCGTAACTTTTTACAACAACAATTTACTGACAATACACTTGAAGGCTTCAAATATGTGAGAGACTAAATCAGACTGAAGCCCTTGAGTTTTTTGTTCAGGCCTGTGGGCCACAGAGACATCATAGTATCATCACTTTTTTTGTAAAATAGCATTTTAATGCCTATTTTAAAGTCACACATGTGTTATTCTCAGCACAAATATCCCATGTCCCTGGTGCAAGTCCTCCTGTTTAATGTGATGCTAATAATCATTATGCTCTACCTAAAACTAGCCATTTCAATTGGCCCAATGAAAGTAGAATATTCCACCTTAATCTAAATATCTATGTCACTACAGTATTAAAGGTTATTCAATTTCTGTAACTGAAGCCAAATCAGATGCAATTTCAAGTCAAACACTGACTTGAAACAAACAAACAAACAAACAATAAAACAAACAATAAAACAAACCATGACCTCAGTACCCATTGGATTGGATATGTGTTTGTATATGAAGCACTTTTTGGCCAAGCCATTTTTTCCCTTAGTTAAGGTATATATGATAAAGTTATAATAGAATATAAATGAACTGCACTGTCAAACCACTAAACCACTGTTATGTGGTCAAAGAACATAGAATATGAATGTGAATTTTAAATGGGGGGGTCCACCAAGATAGTTTGTACCCAGGGCCCAGAATTTGGTGCTACGCCCCTGCTTCTGCGCCTGTGTGAAGGGCTGCACGTCTGCTTGCTCAGCTGAATGTTTTGGCTATTTTGGCGTTTGTTTTCAACCTTCTTATTTTACGTCTACTAAGCATGGGACAGTAACCGGTTTCAAGGTATACCACGGTTTTGGAAAGTCACGGTATCTAAACCTTCACAATTGTCCTACTGGCAGTAATGGCTGATGGTTTTGGCAACCCTTATCAGAGGTAGCCTGGAAGCACCAGCACTGCTCGTTGTTGCCGCTCCCACTCAGAGACACTACCATAAGTCGTCGCGAAGAAAGACACACCCAAGCTCATTGCTAGCTGCTAGCCTAGCAGCTTGCCAAAGCAACAAGCATGGATGCCGCCGACAGCGAAGATGCAGCCGAATTATTTCCTCCAGCAACAAAAACAAAGTCTGTATAGGATGTTTTGGGTTATTGCTGGGTTGCAGGTTCTAGAATGTGATGATGTCATCGGACCCAGCGGGGGGCAGGAGCCAGTTTTTCCTATTAATAACATTACACTTTCACAAGTCGTAGCTAAAAAGAAAATATATGAATTTAAAAAATGATCTTTAATATCAGTCACTGGGTCAAAGATCTCTCTGTACAAGACCAAAAATTTCCTCAAAAACAAAATATTTTTTCCTCTATATAATAGTATAGGCCTTTAGAACGCTGTGATGTCACCTGCAACCCAGCAATAGTAAGAAAACGTTATAGCAAAGCTAATGCCATCTGTAGCCCACATGTTTACTCATTTATTTTTCCACATGCCAATGTATTTTTGCGAATGTGGATGTGAAGTTGCGTGCAGCTAGCAAATCGATCGTTAATTTATACCATTACATTGTATAAAAAGCAAAGTTTTATTTTTCACAGATTTAAATTTTGTATTAAATAATAATGACAATACTTTACTTTAGTTGTTTATATGGAGAGGAAAGTGCACACATGTACAGTTACTTTGTGTAAATGCGCCAGAATTAGCCATGGGCTACTTTCCAGCTGTAATCCTCATACATTTAAGTCAACAAATGTATAAAAACAAACAATCATGGACATATAGTATTTACACTATTTATAACACATTATAAAACGTCCCCCAATCTCTAACAGTAAATCAGGTCTTACAGGTGATCAAAAGATTGATTTGCTTTTAACCACGGTCTAAGCTCTTTTTTAAAGGGGCTAGATGCAAGTTAGCCATTTTATACTCACTACTGCCACCTCAGGTCATACCTGTAACTGCAGCTTCTATATTAAGCTCGTGCATGACGGCAATTCGAACCCGAATAAAAACTTTTTGAGTGACAGGGCAGGGTTTTAGAGGCAGTTGTGGTGAACAGGTCTGAGCTCATTCTACACATTAGGACTTGGCTGGAACATGTGGGGAAGGAAAATACTTTATTTTAACATTTTTATACTCTGTATAGTCCCTTTAAGCACTGTAAAGGTGAAAGACTCTCGAATAGCAATCAGACTATTCCACCTTATGCACCCTTTCACAGATATGGTGTTTTGCAATTACATTTGTGTGGAAATTAACAGCAAATGTAGTATTTAGCATTTGTTAAACCAATTATTTTCAGGGGATATACATTGTCAGGGTTGCAATCTTTTTACAAAATGATTTCAGGTCATTGCTTATTTGTTTACTTAATAAAATGACAAAATAATTCTTGCTGGATCATTATATGTCAATGTATCCTTGAGTTTTTGAGAGCATTTTGGAGTGGCACATTCCCAAGGACCGACTGTGATGCGTTACAACCTACAAAGTGACTATGAAGAATGCTTTTCAAGTGGTCCCCTGTGGGGACCCCTTGTGTGGCTGAGTTGTTTTGGCCACAACCTCAATCTAGCCATTTCAAAGGTCCTCAAACTTTAGAGAAGAAAAAGATCTTTATTTATATAGCGCCTTTCACAGACATAGTCACAAAGCGCTTTACATGAGACAATTGTACATTCACTCCATACTCGTCGGTGGAACTCGTCAGTTTCCCCTGGGGGAGACTGTCAGAAGCGCTTTCGCGACTACACACGTCTGCGCCAACGGACCCTCTGACCCCCACCATACATTCACTCACGTCCTGGCCTATTGTGCATGTTTTTAGTGGTAGGGGAAACCGGAGTACCCGGAGGAAACCTAGACACGGGGAGAACATGCAAACACTGAGTTGCATTGTCATGGAGGCGGTGAAACTAGCATAGAAAGACTTGCCACAAGATGCACAAACTCCTACCACGACTCAAGAAGGCAAAGAAAACGACACCAGCACTATTACTCCATTGTCCGCTCCTTCAAAGAAGAAAATGTGCTGTCTGTGTTGCTGAAATAAACAACAGCAGCAAAGCAAGTCAATAATGAAGTGGAAAATGTCGCAATGAGGTTAATCTGTAGGCCTACTTGGCACAGCCTGTCATCTCCTCGGCTGTGCCAACCCATAGGAATGGTGGATGAGTCATGTGAAAGAGCTGCCTATTCTTGGTAAAGTTGGCAAAAGTGTCTTGTGTATTTCGGCTGCCAACATCCCTTCAGAACTAGTGTTTAGTTCTAGTGGGCACATTCTAACCCATTTTTGAGCCAACTTGATCCAGAGAAAGTGAACATGTTAACTTTCTTGCACGATAACTTGGTGTTGAATCTTCGTAAATACATGTAGCACAAATCTACAAAGACTTTTGTATTTGACAGTTGACATTATTTGTACTGCTTTCCACTGAATTCTCATTATGGGGAATATGTGTACTCCAGAGTAAATAGTGAATTATTGTATTAAGTGTTACTGATCAGTATAATAAAGCAAAAAGAGTCATTTTGATTGAACTTATTTTCAAATTATGGGGGGGGGAATTAGTATGATGAGCTACCATAGTCTATTAATGGGAAGCACTGGCATAGTATTTCAGAGACAAATTCTTCTTTTTTAAACTTTTGACACCATCGAGTTGTGTTTACACTGCAAATTGAGTGAATATTTCATGTTTTTTTGCTTGCAATTTAAATGTGTAGGAATTTTAAGTGTAACGTTCAAGTGCAATATTTGTGGCAGATTGTCAGAATATTAGTTATATTTTTCTTGTTCAATATATGCCCACATTTTCAGAGTAGGTATAGTTTTCAACTTAAAAAATATCATAATGACTCGAGAAACAAGCTTAAAAGATTTATATAGCACTAGCTGAGACCCGGCCTTCGGCCGGGCCTCGCTAGTCTCCACATTTGATATTCTGAGATGCTGAGTGATGACAAAGAAATGTCCAACCCGTCACACAGTTCAGCTGTAGACCAGTGGTTCCCAACCCATTCCAAAAACTATGGCCACTACAAATGAGTAAAAGAATGAAGGCAAAAAACAATTTCAAACAAACTGCAATAGGAGTGTTTGATGCACCCGTGCTCCTTTCTTATAAACTACGACAATATTTTCGCTAAACTCGGGGAACAGGATTCAAGAGACAGTGGAATAATTATGGATAAATATTAGGGGGTCAGCTCTAACGGTTTGGGTCACGGTGCAGGACCCGTGGTTTGGTCCATCACGGTAGTGTACAATCAAACAAATAATGAGTAGGTTTTGAACTGAAATAGCCTAATGGTCGTTAGACAGTATTTATAACCTTACAATAAAATTGGCAATGCGTTCAAAGCTGCTTTAGAATAAAATGTACCTCTGGGCTCACAATACGTGAAAGCAAAATAGAAAACAAATGGTACAGCAGCAAAGAAAAAAAACAAGAAAAAAAACTACGCAGTGCAGGCCATGCGCTCGTGAAGTTGTAGTTTCATTTTCGCTTTTACTCACACGGAGGATAAATCAGTCGGAGCAGCGCGTGTGATTAGAGGCTCGTGTTTGAGCAGGTTTTGGGCACACACGCACACGCACACACACATCGCCCTGTTTGGATGCGCACGCACACACATACACACACGCACACATCGCCCTGTTTGGATGCACGCGCACACATACATACACACACACACGCGAACACACACACGCGCGCGCACACACACATCGCCCTGTCTGGATGCGCGCACACGCACGGCAGTCAGATCTCGTGCACTCGCGTTTTTGTGACAGCGGGTTGTCCTCGGACAGCAGCACCACCAACCACGCACACACTCAGTACTGTCGCCAGGCTTCCTGGTGTTCCCAAACGGTCTCCCATCCCAGTCCTAACCAGGCACTTCCCTGCTTAGCATCCGAGGAACGGTCTCCCATCCCAGTTCTAACCAGGCACTTCCCTGCTTAGCTTCAAAGTCGGTATGGGAAATAAACATGGCGGCGCCCAGGCGGCGGCCATTGAGATAGCGTTTTGAGATAGCGTTTTCCGGCCTTTGGCCGGGCCTTGCTAGTGTCCACATTTGATATTCTGAGATTATGAGTGATTACAAAGAAATGTCCAACCCGTCACACAGTTCAGCTGTAGACCAGTGGTTCCCAACCCATTCCAAAAACTATGGCCACTACAAATGTGTAAAATATTGAATGCTAAAAATAATTTCAAACAAACTGCAATTGGAGTGTTTGATGCACCCGTGCTCCTTTCTTATAAACTACGACCATATTTTCGCTAAGCTCGGGGAACAGGATTCAAGAGACAGTGGAATAATTATGGATAAATATTAGGGGTTCAGCTCTAACGGTGTGGTTCACGGTGCAGGACCCGTGGTTTGGTGCATCACGGTAGAGCACAATCAAAAAAATAATACGTAGGTTTTGAAATGAGATAGACTAATGATCGGTGTTAGACAGTATTTATAACCTTACAATAAAATTGGCAATGCTTTCAAAGCGGCTGTAGAATAAAATGTAGCTCTGGGCTCACAATACGTGAAAGCAAAATAGAAAACAAATGGTAAAGCAGCAACGTAAAAAAAAAGAAAAAAACGACGCAGTGCAGGCCATGCGCTCGTAAAGTTTCATTTTTGCTTTTACTCACACGTGCGCGCGCACACACGCACGCGCGCACACGCACGCACACGCGCACGCGCACACACCGCCCTGTTTGGATGCACGCGCGCACACATTCACGCACACACGCACACACACACACAAACGCGCGCGCACGCACGCACACACACACACACACACACACACACACATCGCCCAGTTTGGATGCGCGCACACGCACGGCAGTCAGATCTCGTGCACTCGCGTTGTTGTGACGGCGGATCAGCCCCCAGCACCAACCACGCACGCACTCAGTACTGTCGCCAGGCTTCCTGGTGTTCCCAAACCCATCCCAGTCCTAACCAAGCCCGTCCCTGCTTAGCTTCAAAGTCGGTATGGGAAATAAACATGGCGGCGCCCAGGCGGCGGCCATTGAGATAGCGTTTTCTATTATAGATTCCACATTGAAACTAGATCTTTTTTTACAATGGTTGTGCCATTGCGATTGACTGTGGAATTGAAGATGCATGAGAAAATGTATAAATCTGTTCATTTGCATAATCTAATTGGCAAAAATGCATAAACTGTTTAAATTGCATAAACTTTAGACGCATTAACTTGTTAATATTACTCTTTGTTTTAGTAGTTTTGTTTGAAAAGAGAGAGCATTTCCTCCAGTTCGGCTTTACCCAAATCTAAAGGCTTCTTGACTGGAGAGCAACACTGTAACGCCTCTTTTGAAAGCTAAAATCCTGAAAAGTCACGGTAACTTTTAGTCACGTTGTCGCTGCATTTTTGTCATGTTTTTGCTGCTTTTTCATTACTTTTTTTGTCACTTTTTTGTCACTTTTTCGTTGTCTTTTCATCTCTTGTTTGTCTTTTTTTTGGTCATGTTATTGTTGTTTTTTCATCGCTTTTTTCATTGCTTTGTCGTCACGTTTTCTTCACCTTTTGTTGTGTTTTTGTCACTTTTTTGTTGTTTTTCCAGCACATTTTGGTTTTTGGATGCTAAGCTTTTAGATTTGGGTAAAGCTCAGTTACGTAAAGTGAGGGGCCAGACCGGTGGCCCTAGAGCCGGTGGCCCCTCTGTGCTCTTCCAGAATGGACATGTGGCCAGTCCGCCCCCGTGCAGCTGCTACGCTATTAAGAACCAAAACAAAGTGCACGTGCTGAAACACATGCTTTTGCGCGCTCGCTCCTATCATTCAGAAACTACGACGCTTAAAGGGCTGACAAGAATATCCTTCGACCCTCGTTCACAAAAGATAGAGAAAAATAGAAAAATAGAGTGTCTGCCCCACTGAAATAGCTTTAAATCCCGTTAATCTAAAAAACATTCTACATTAGCCTTTATACAAATACAATTATTTGAGGAAGTTTATGTCAAAATAGGTACATTTACTTTCATTTCTGTTTAAATAAAGAAAAACACAAGAAGCACATATTATAATTTATAGCCTATTTTTAATGAATTGATAAGAGAAACGATAAAGAACCGTATAAATAAGAGAAATGATCAATGGTATTAACATTGACCAAAAAAAATTGATTGACTGCGGAAATGCGGGAAGCGAATGCAGAAATTGCATAAACTCTTCAAATTGCATAATCTATTTTGCATAAACTGGAACAATGCATAAAATGTCATGTTGCATAAACTGTATAAACTGCATAAAGTGGTAAAATGCATGAATGGGTTAATTTACATAAATTATGTAAATTGCACAAACTCTTTAAAATTCATAAATCCTAAATGGCATAAACTCTTAAGTTGCATAAACGGTTTAAAATGCATAAAGTGGTTAATTTGCATAAATTGTTAATATTGCATAAACTTTTATATTCCATAAACTGGTCAAACTGTTGAAATGGCCTCAGTGCTTCAATGGCAGAAGCTGCACAAATGGCTGAAAGGCCTGGAGTCTCCCCATTGGCTGGATTCCCCCATACACACTAATGCGACAGGTCCACATACACATCAATGCAAAAATTTCAAACTCCTGTATAAAAAAACTGGAAAACTGCAGAAAGCCAATTTTTTCTCAAAACCCACAAGTTGCAGAAGCTGAACATGCACAAAGTGCAGAAATTGCATAAAATGCAGAAAAAAGTGCAGAAAAGCATGGATTTGCGGCAGCCCCATTATAAGTCAATGGGAAAAATCTCCGACATTTTGGCCGATTGCGGAAAAAACGTAAATTGCAGAAGTCCCAAAAGTAATAGCACCTTCTCCTCAACATGCGGAACGTTTTGATGCATAACTTGCATAAATTGCACAAAGCATGAAGGTGCTGAAAGCTGGAGAAAATCGGGAAAAAGATGGAAGAGGAATAATAACCAGAAATGCAATGGCTGCGCCATTGCGATTGACTGCGGAATTGCGGGAAGCGAATGCAGAAATTGCATAAACTGTTCAAATTGCATAAATTGCTTAATTTGCATAATCTATTTTGCATAAACTGGTAAAATGCATAAAATGTCATGTTGCATAAACTGCATAAAGTGGTAAATGCATGAATGGATTAATTTGCATAAATTATGTAAATTGCACAAACTCTTTAAAATTCATAAATCCTAAATGGCATAAACTCTTAAGTTGCATAAACGGTTTAAAATGCATTAACTGTTTAAATCCCATAAAGTGGTTAATTTGCATAAATTATTAATATTGCATAAACTTTTATATTCCATAAACTGGTCAAACTGTTGAAAGTGCTTGATTGGCAGAAGCTGCACAAATGGCTGAAAGGCCTGGACTCTCCCGATTGGCTGGATTCCCCCATACACACCAATGCAAAAAATGTCAAACTCTCAAAAAAAAAAACTGGGAAACTGCAGAAGGCCAATTTTTTCTCAAAACCCACAAGTTGCATAAGCTGAACATGCACAAAGTGCAGAAATTGCAGAAAATGCAGAAAAAGGTGCAGAAAAGCATGGATTTGCGGCAGCCCCATTATAAGTCAATGGGAAAAATCTCCGACATTTTGGCCGATTGCGGAAAAACCGTAAGTTGCAGAAGTCCCAAAAGTAATAGCACCCTTCTCCTCAACATGCGGAACATTTTGATGCATAACTTGCATAAATTGCACAAAGCATGAAGGTGCTGAAAGCTGGAGAAAATCGGGAAAAAGATGGAAGAGGAATAACTAGAAAATTTTGCAATTGCTGCGCAATTGCGATTGACTGCGGAATAGTGTTGCTGCAAAAGTTAGGTGAAAAATCCTTGAAAACTCCTGAAACCTTGAAACACCCGAAACCGTGAAACTGTTAAAATTGTTGAAAGTCCTGAAACCTTGAAACACCAGAAACATTTGTCCTAAAAGTTCTAGAATCATTGGAATTTCTGACACCTTGATACTCCTTAAATCCTTGAAATTCCTGAAATCCTTGAAACTCTAGAAATCATTTGAACTGGATAAATTCTTGAAACAGTTGAAATCCTTGAAACGCCTGAAATTTAAATTGTCCTTGAACCTGTTGAAATTCCCCACACCGCTGAAATTATCTGGTTCTGGTAAATAGGGCAACCTGGTCTGGACTTGGCATGGCTTCTTTGGTTTACCTGGTTATGGTTTTAATTCTGGTAACTATGGTAACCTAGTCTGGACTTGGCCTGGCTTCTGTAGTTTACCTGAATATGGTTTTGGTTTCGGCAACTATGGTAACTTGATCTGGACTTGGCCTGGTTTCTGCAGTTTACCTGGTTGTGGTTTTTATTCCGGTAACTATGGGAACCTGGTCTGGACTTGGCCTGCTTTCTGTGGATTTCCTGGTTATGGTTTTCATTCCGGTAACTATGGTAACTTGGTCTGGACTTGGCCTGGTTTCTGTGGTTTACCTGGTTATGGTTTTAATTCCGGTAACTATGGTAACCTGGTCTGGACTTGCCCTGGCTTCTGTGGTTTTCCTGGTTATGGATTGAATTCCGGTAACTATGGTAACTTGGTTTGGACTTTGCCTGGCTTCCGTGGTTTTCCTGGTTATGGATTGAATTCCGGTAACTATGGTAACTTGGTCTGGACTTAGTCTTGCTCCAGGTCTTGGGTCAGATCTTGGTTTGGGTCTGGGTCTTGGTTCGAGTCTTGGTTCGGGTCTTGGTTCGGGTCTTGGTCTGGGTTTTGGTTTCGGGCTTTGGTCCGGGTCTTGGTCTGGGTCTTGGTTCGGGTCTTGTTCTGGGTCTTGCTTTTGGCTCCGGTCTTGGTCTTGGTCTTGGTTCGAGTCTTTGTTCTGGTCTTTGTTCGGGTCTTGGTTCTGGTCTCGGTCTGGGTCTTGGTTCGGGTCTTGGTTCTGGTCTTGGTTCGGGTCTTGGTTCGGGTCTTGGTTCGGGTCTTGGTTCGGGTCTTTGTCCGGGTCTTGGTTCGGGTCTTTGTCCGGGTCTTGGTCTTGATTCGTGTCTTGGTTCGGGTCTTTGTCCGGGTCTTGGTTCGGGTCTTGGTTCGGGTCTTGGTCTTGGTTCAGGTCTTGGTCTGGGTCTTGGTCTGGGTCTTGGTCTGGGTCTTGGTTCGGGTCTTGGTTCGGGTCTTGGTTCAGGTCTTGGTCTTGATTCGAGTCTTTGTTCTGGTCTTGATTCGAGTCTTTGTTCTGGTCTTGGTCTGGGTCTGGATCTTGGTCTTGGTTCGGGTCTTTGTCTGGGTCTTGGTTCGGGTCTTGGTTCAGGTCTTGGTCTGGGTCTGGCTTTTGGCTCCGGTCTCGGTTCGGGTCTTGGTTCGGGTCTTGCTCTGGGTCTTTGTTCTGGTCTTGGTTCGGGTCTTGGTTCGGGTCTTGGTTCGGGTCTTGGTCTGGGTCTGGCTTTTGGCTCCGGTCTTGGTTCGGGTCTTGGTTCGGGTCTTGCTCTGGGTCTTGGTTCGGGTCTTGGTTCGGGTCTTGGTCTTGATTCGAGTCTTTGTTCTGGTCTTGGTTCGGGTCTTGCTCTGGGTCTTGGTTCGGGTCTTGGTCTGGGTCTTGGTCTGGGTCTTGGTCTGGGTCTTGGTCTGGGTCTTGGTTCGGGTCTTGGTTCGGGTCTTGGTCTGGGTCTTGGTTCGGGTCTTGGTTCAGGTCTTGGTCTTGATTCGAGTCTTTGTTCTGGTCTTGGTCTGGGTCTGGGTCTTGGTCTTGGTTCGGGTCTTTGTCTGGGTCTTGGTTCGGGTCTGGATCTTGGTCTTGGTTCGGGTCTTTGTCTGGGTCTTGTTTCGGGTCTTGGTTCAGGTCTTGGTCTGGGTCTTGGTCTGGGTCTTGGTCTGGGTCTTGGTCTGGGTCTTGGTTCGGGTCTTAGTCTGGGTCTTGGTTCGGGTCTTGGTTCGGGTCTTGGTTCGGGTCTTGGTTCGGGTCTTGGTTCAGGTCTTGTTCTGGGTCTTGATTTGGGTCTTGGTTGCGGTCTTGGTTCGGGTCTTGGTCTGGACTTGCCCTGGCTTCTGTGGATTTCCTGGTTATGGATTGAATTCCGGTAGCTATGGTAACCTGGTCTGGACTTGGTCTTGGTCCAGGTCTTGGGTCGGATCTTGGTCTGGGTCTTGGTTTGGGTCTTGGTTTGGGTCTTGGTTCAGTCTTGGTCTGGGTCTTGGTTTGGGTCTTGGTTTGGGTCTTGGTTCAGTCTTGGTCTGGGTCTTGGTTTGGGTCTTGGTTTGGGTCTTGGTTTGGGTCTTGGTTTGGGTCTTGGTTTGGGTCTTGGTTTGGGTCTTGTTCTGGGTCTTGGTTCGGGTCTTGGTTTGGGTCTTGGTTCGGGTCTTGGTTCGGGTCTTGGTTCGGGTCTTGGTTCGGGTCTTGGTCTGGACTTGGCCTGGCTTCTGTGGTTTTCCTGGTTATGGTTTTAATTCAGGTGACTATGGGGACTTGGCCTGGTTCATATGGTTTACCTGGTTATGGTTTTAATTCTGGTAGCTATGGTAACCTGGTCTGGACTTGGTCATGGTCCAGGTATTGGGTCGGATCTTGGTTCAGTCTTGGTCTGGGTCTTGGTTTGGGTCTTGGTTCGGGTCTTGGTTTGGGTCTTGGTTTGGGTCTTGGTTTGGGTCTTGGTTCGGGTCTTGGTTCGGGTCTTGGTCTGGGTCTTGGTTCGGGTCTTGGTTCGGGTCTTGGTCTGGGTCTTGGTTCGGGTCTTGGTTCGGGTCTTGGTCTGGGTCTTGGTTCGGGTCTTGGTTCGGGTCTTGGTTCGGGTCTTGGTCTGGGTCTTGGCTCGGGTCTTGGTTCGGGTCTTGGTTCGGGTCTTGGTCTGGGTCTTGGTTCGGGTCTTGGTTCGGGTCTTGGTCTTGATTCGAGTCTTTGTTCTGGTCTTGGTCTGGGTCTTGGTCTGGGTCTTGGTTCGGGTCTTCGTCTGGGTCTTGGTGCGGGTCTTAGTTCGGGTCTTGGTCTGGGTCCTGGTTCGGGTCTTGGTTCGGGTCTTGGTCTGGGTATTGGTTCGGGTCTTGGTTCGGGTCTTGTTCTGGGTCTTGGTTCGGGTCTTGGTTCGGGTCTTGGTTCGGGTCTTGGTCTGGGTCTTGGTCTGGGTCTTGGTTCGGGTCTTGGTTCGGGTCTTGGTTCGGGTCTTGTTCTGGACTTGGCCTGGCTTGGTCTTGGTCTGGGTCTGGCTTTTGGCTCTGGTCTTGGTCTTGGTTCGGGTCTTGCTCTGGGTCTTTGTCCCAATCCTTGAAACTGCAGAAGTATTTGAACTGCAGAAGTATTTGAACTGCAGAAGTATTTGAACTGCAGAAGTATTTGAAACTGCAGAAGTATTTGAACTGCAGAAGTATTTGAACTGCAGAAGTATTTGAAACTGCAGAAGTATTTGAAACTGCAGAAGTATTTGAACTGCAGAAGTATTTGAAACTGCAGAAGTATTTGAACTGCAGAAGTATTTGAACTGCAGAAGTATTTGAACTGCAGAAGTATTTGAAACTGCAGAAGTATTTGAACTGCAGAAGTATTTGAACTGCAGAAGTATTTGAACTGCAGAAGTATTTGAAACTGCAGAAGTATTTGAACTGCAGAAGTATTTGAACTGCAGAAGTATTTGAACTGCAGAAGTATTTGAACTGCAGAAGTATTTGAAACTGCAGAAGTATTTGAACTGCAGAAGTATTTGAACTGCAGAAGTATTTGAACTGCAGAAGTATTTGAAACTGCAGAAGTATTTGAACTGCAGAAGTATTTGAACTGCAGAAGTATTTGAAACTGCAGAAGTATTTGAACTGCAGAAGTATTTGAACTGCAGAAATGGCTGAAAGACCTGAAGTCCCATTAAAATGCATGGGCAGAATTCCCCATACAAATCAATGGCAGAATTCCCGATCCCGTAGAAAAAAACTGGAAAACTGCAGAACTCTAATTTTTTCTGAAAACTGACAAGCTGCGGAAGCTGAACAAGCACAAATTGCAGAAATCGCTGAAACTGCGGAAAAAACTGCAGAATCTGTGAATTTGAGGAAGCCCCATTATAAGTAATGGGAAAAATCGGCCGAAGACCGGCCGATTTGCGGAAAAACCGGAAATCGCTGAATTCCCAAAAGTAATAGCAGGATTCTCTCCAACATGCTGAACGTTTTGAGGTATAAGTTGCTGAAATTGCTGAAACCGTGCAAGCTGTGAAAACTCCCGAAAATCTGGAAAAAAATATAATAATAAAGAACATGAAAACCAATGGTTGACTGCGGAAGGATTCCGCAGTCAATCAATAATAAAGAACATGAAAACCAATAATTGACTGCGGAAGAATTCCGCAGTCAATCAATCAGTTTGTTCGGTCGGTTGAGCATTAGAACTACTGCGGCTCTTTGAGACTTTTTTTGGGGCTGAAATGGTCCGAAATGGCTCTTTTGATGTTGTGGGTTGCAGACCCCTGGGTTAGTCCCATACAAAGTGTTGCCGTACCTCTTTCCACATGTCGTTTCTCGTCTTGTTTCGGTCTCCGGTTCCAGGGAGATCCACCAGCGTTGCGTGGCGGAGCACATCACAGTTTGGCACTTTGATTGTGACACACTTCACAACAGGCCAAAACAATGGGCGTGATTCTCTGTCATTCTGTGTGTAATTTTTAAGTTTTTTTACCAGTGCACTAGCCTGAAAAACATGAAGATAAACAATTTCAGTACCAGGCTCCTGTGCAATCAGGTGTAAGTCGAAGTTCAAGTTTTAAATAGTAGTCATCCTGACAGGCTTGTTTTTATTTAAAGGTATTTCTTCTCTGACCAAGAAGCATTTTCACTTCTTAGGATCTTCTGATGTGGAAACTGAATTTACCTCACCTCCTGAGTGTAATAATAATAATAATAATAATAATAATAATAATAATAATACCTAGAAATGCAATGGCTGCGCCATTGCGATTGACTGCGGAATTGCGGGAAGCAAATGCAGAAATTGCATAAAATGTTCAAATTGCATAAATTGCCTAATTTGCATAATCTAATTTGCATAAACTGGTAAAATGCATAAAATGTCATGTTGCATAAACTGTATTCACCTTATTCCGCCCCGCCCACTTTTACCTCTTTTTGCGTTGTCTCGGCACTTCCGTTGTCCAGACACTTCCGGTCGAGCGCGAAGCCCGTTCACTTTAACGGAGAACGAGGGAAAATATTCTCCGCTCAAATCTAATGTTTAGTCGATTGATTTGTGTAAAATGTCCAATGTTTGCAGTCGACACTGCAGCGTTTCTCAGCGCGGCCGAAAAACGGCTTTGTTTTCATGTAGTGACTGATTTTATGTGGACTTCTCCAGCCCCATGTTAACAGATAGGAGAAAAGGGGCGGGCACAATTCGGCGGCGCCCACGCGAGCCTCCGGAATAAGGTGAATAAACTGCATAAAGTGGTAAAATGCATGAATGGGTTAATTTGCATAAATTATGTAAATTGCATAAGCTCTTTAAAATTCATAAATCCTAAATGGCATAAACTCTTAAGTTACATAAACGGTTTAAAATGCATAAACTGGTTAAATCCCATAAAGTGGTTAATTTGCATAAATTATTAATATTGGTAAATGGTCTCAACTTATATAGCATTTTTCCACCTACATTAGGCACTCAAAGCGCTTTACAGCAAGGATCCACTCACCCATTCATACTCTCATTCATACACCAATGTACGCAGACACTGGGGGCAATGTGGGTGAAGTGTCTTGCCCAAGGACACAACGACAATGTGCACTTTAAGGAGGTGGGATTCGAACCCCTGACCTTCCGATCATGAGACGACCCACTGTACCATCTGTGCCACTGTCGCCCCTTTACAGTTTATTGCATAAACTGTTCATAAATTGGTTATATGTGAAAATCCCTATTAAATTGCATTATTCTGCTTTATATGCAAATGCATAAACTGTTTAAATTCCATAAAGTGGTTAATTTGCATAATCTATTTTGCATAAACTGGTAAAATGCATAAAATGTCATGTTCCATAAACTGTATAAACTGCATAAAGTGGTAAAATGCATGAATGGGTTAATTTACATAAATTATGTAAATTGCACAAACTCTTTCAAATTCATAAATCCTAAATGGCATAAACTCTTAAGTTGCATAAACGGTTTAAAATGCATAAAGTGGTTAATTTGCATAAATTGTTAATATTGCATAAACTTTTAAATTCCATAAACTGGTCAAACTGTTGAAATGGCCTCAGTGCTTCAATGGCAGAAGCTGCACAAATGGCTGAAAGGCCTGGAATCTCCCCATTGGCTGGATTCGCACATACACACCAATGCAAAAATTTCAAACTCTCGTATAAAAAAAATGGAAATCTGCAGAAGAACAATTTTTTCTCAAAACCCACAAGTTGCAGAAGCTGAACATGCACAAAGTGCAGAAATTGCATAAAATGCAGAAAAAAGTGCAGAAAAGCATGGATTTGCGGCAGCCCCATTATAAGTCAATGGGAAAAATCTCCGACATTTTGGCCGATTGCGGAAAATCCGTAAGTTGCAGAAGTCCCAAAAGTAATAGCACCCTTCTCCTCAACATGCGGAACGTTTTGATGCATAACTTGCATAAATACAAAGCATGAAGGTGCTGAAAGCTCTAGAAAATCGGGAAAAAGATGGAAGAGGAATAATAATAAAGAACATGAAAACCAATAATTGACTGCGGAAGAATTCCGCAGTCAATCAATAATAATAATGCTGCATTGGTTTTATATAGCGCTTTTCTGGACACTCAAAGACGCTTACATTGCATTATTCATTCACTCCATACCTGGTGGTGGTAAGCTACTATTGTAGCCACAGCTGCCCTAGGGTAGACTGACGGAAGCGAGGCGACCAGTTTGCGCCATCGGCCCCTCCGACCACCACCAAACACTCACTCACTCACTCCATTCGCTAGGCTTCCTGGTGTTCCCAAACGGTCTCCCATCCAAGTCCTGCCAGGCCCTTCCCTGCTGAGCTTCCAGGGATTGGGCAGAGCAAAGGCGGTATGGTGTGGTGTAGGAAAGTTTTGGCTCATTATTTCGGGACACTACTGATGATGAATTTACATATTTCTCATATCAAATACAGTCCTGCTACTCTACACATCAAAGTATATCTCATGTGTGTACATATACCATCTATTGGCACAATTGACAGTATTAACATCGTGTGTCGTGTTTAAGTAAGGATTAAACAACGAGGAGCCGTGCATTAGCCGGTTCTAACGCCCGACACAGTGGAGTTACTCCCGCATTATAAGCGTCTAATGCGGCTCCTCGTTGTTTAATCCGCTTATACCAGGGTCCCACAAACATAACATTTATAATAAATGTTTTTTTCATTTACTAAAGTCACTAAATATGCCAGACCACCGGGACTATTTTGTGTGGGTTATTAGCCGGTCACTGAAGGCTGGTCTCAGAGCGAGTCATTCTCCGCAGCTATTACGAGGATCTCAGTCAGGCTCAACGACACAACATCAGCACAGAATCACAACACAACAGGACTAACCCGGAAACACTTTTCCCTGGAAGGAAACACCAATATGCGGCACTCGTGGGCAGGAGTTATTTCACGTTTACGCTGTTTAACCTGAAGCTAGCTAGCTAGCTCAACCAGCTCAACTGTTTATGGAAACAGCTGCGGTGGAGTCGCTCACACCTGGGCCCCCCCAACTGAAACTTTTATGTTTGACTTTACTAATCCAGACAAATATGTATAAATGCAGGATCATTTTATGTACGCCTGAAAATGATGAATAGCCTTAACCGTTTCCAATAGAAATGTAAAGCTCATATGTTATTACAGTAGCTAACCTAGCTGCTCACTCTCCTCTACAAACATTTAGCAAACGCTTTGTTTTGGACAAAAACGTTGAAATTAAACAAAATCCATCTCATACGTTCCTGTCAGTCACTAATTACGCCTTTATCTGATTCAGATGTGTCATGCGTTGCTATGGCGACGCCACAGCGGAGTGATATCCCAGTGATTTAACTACCGGACTACGTGTGCGGTTATACCAAAATAATGCACCAGCCAATCAGAATCCAGTATTCACCCAGACCATGGTATAAAGATTCTGATTCTGCCTAAGGTAATGTGTGAGATAGCATAGACCCAGCATGGTAGATAACATTCCATCATGGCCAAAAAAGCAACAAAGCAGAATGAGTGGCAGGTCGCCAAAGGTATTCTTTGATCTACAAGGAAGAGAACACATGTTCGAAACCTTTAATGATGCACAAATACAAATCACCCAAGAAGCTTCTAAAAGTCAGACACTAAGCTCTATCCTCTGGTCCTTTTTACTGTACAAAATACACTCAACAAAAATTGTAACACTTTTGTGTTTCTATAAACACAATAGCCCCATTTCTCCCAAATAATATTATTCACAATTCTGTCTAAATATGTGTTAGTGAGCACTTCTCCTTTGTTAGAGAATCCACAGCTATGGCAAATCAAGATTCTAATTAGACACATGAATATTGCACAGGTGTGCTTTAGGCTGTCTACAGCAGTGGTTCTCAACCTTTTGGAGCCGCGACCCCCATTAAAACAAGTAAAGTGGTTTGTGACCCCCCGCCCGGGTCACACCATGAGAAATAGGAACACCAGCCTACATAATTCTGAAAAAACAAACAGCTGAAATAAAATTCATCAAACTACGAACAAATATTGTCACTCTGGTAACTCTGAAATGTTCACTTTTACACACAGCACAATGGCACATGCTGTCTGTAGAAACGTCCACCAGAGTGGTTACCCATGCAATTAACCTGTCAACAATCATGCATATCCAAAGATCAAAGCATATTGACTAGAGAGCTTACAGCCTATATACCAGTGTGATACAGGTAAGCAGCACTTCTAGATAGGAAATCACAGTATCTTCTCTGTCAAATATTAACCAAATGTAAAATGCTCAGTTTTGAACATATAGTTAAGTCAGGCAATCTAAACTTACTATTCAAGATTGTTAATAATGTGGCACCTCCACCACTAAAAAAGTTTGTCCGACCTGTTGAACTGCATTGTTTTATGCTTTTTGTAGTGTTTTGTAATTGTATGTCTCTGGGACTGGAGATGGAAAAGTCTGGCAAGAATCTCTTCATATGCTGAATAATGTACATGTCAAATAAACACTTTGACATTACTGCGTGGACGTTGAAGTGCTCCTAAGGTATTATTACACATTATTCGACATGTTTAATTTTGTGTAACTACTCACGTAACCGTATTTAACTCAACTCGTCTAAGCCAAGGTAAGAACATATCTCAGTATTTAAAAACGGTGGCCTGTTCCTTTAAGCAAGTCCATCCATCCATCCATCCATCCATCCATCCATCCATCCATCTTCTTCCACTTTATCCGGGGCCGGGTCGCGGGGGCAGCAGTCTCAGCAGAGATGCCCAAACTTCCCGATCCACACACACCTCCTCCAGCTGTTCTGGGGGGACCCCGAGGCGACACCAGGCCAGCTCGGCCAGCTTGCTTTAAGCAAGTGACCAGTAAAAAGTTCCTTCATTGTACTTAACAACTAGCCAGGCTAACATCTGGGGACCACCAATTCATTTTCTCGTAGGAGAGGTGTGGTTTACGATCGTCCATAGTCGTTCATTGGGCGCTACGCATGTCTATCATATGCGTCTGCACGAGGCCACAGCCAATCGTATCAATTGCACCCGATGGCGTATGTCATTGGGTACAATTGTCTTATTTTAAAATGAACTTTCAAGCTAAATTATTAAGAACGGTCGAAAGCTTGATCGCTTGGTCCCCAAATCCATGCGAAGATTTCGGCCTTGGTTTCCAGGCTGCTGAGCTGTTCGAAATGAATCTAGCATGCAAGCAGCATGGGTATCCCCAGGCCATTTAAAGAGGGGGTACTATGCTTTTTTCAGTCACACAGCACCAGTCTATTGACCCGTTGCGTATAGTCACGTGATCATGTGAGTGAGCCGGAACGGACGTCACGGAGAGCGACGGGAGTCAGGACGGAAGTGTTACACTGAGGGAAAGATCCAGGATTGCGATTGTTGTTGTTTTTGTTTTGAAGATAAAGCCATGGCTTCAGCAAGTCCGAGCGCGGTGGACTTATCAGCTGAAGTAGCACATTTAGTCGGGACTCACAGGCAGAGATATATACAGAAGTTAGCCATAGCTAGCTTGCCAACAGACCCGTACCTTCTCGCTCCTGCTTTGTTTACCGATTTGATCAAATCGCCAACTTTGCCAGAATTCACCCCTCATGATTTATACCATTATGTGGTAAACGGTGTATCTCCTTATACTGGAGCTGATTTAAAAGCTTATAAAAGTCTTGACGCTTACCAGTTTTTTGTTGCTGGCTGGGTCACCGCAACGAGATGCTACTGTCACACTGGAGCGACAATGTATCTCATAATGGCAAAGGTAAGACCTGCTCAATCAATGCTTATTAATTACAGTATATGTGTTAACACGTACGCCTTTAGGCTTTTTGGATCAATATTATTTTTACAATAACCCACAGAAAAGCATGTGCACTGTGTTGAGGGGTAACGTATTACAAAAGTAGCGAGTTACAATTTTGTTTAACTTTTTTCAGAAACTAAGGAATATAACATAGCTATTACTTATACAAAATACAGGAATATACTAGTCATTACAATTCAAGTAACTCGAGTTACAAGAGCTTTTAAATGTATGAAGGAAAAAATGCCAAACAAGTTGGACACTGGTGAATAAGATCTGCAGCCTGTAGTTAATGTCGTCTAAACAAAACACAAGAGAATGGAGGAAAGCGCATGAAAAGGAAATCTCTGACTGCACTTTTGCTCGGTGGCTTCATTACTATATTCAGTCTATATTTTGCAATTTTTTGTAATGTAGTGTAACTCGGCTACATTTTTAATACAGGAATATGTAATACAAACAGTAAAGCTGTAACTACTAATCTAGAATATATTCCATTTTTTAAGAAACTTGACTAACACTGTCCACCACTATAACAATATAAAGTCTCTTTTATTTATCATTTCAGGTTCATCACAGTCAGTCTCTGTCTGAAGCTCCTCTCAAGCCCTGGGTGTCGGTCAAAAAGGATGGGACAGTAATGTGTGGCCACTGCACATGCAAAGCAGGTCTGGGAGAAGTGTGCTCTCATGTCACAGCGCTCCTCTACGCACTTGACTCGGGGGTGAAACGTTTAGAGGATAAAAGTTGCACCGATGGACCTAGGCAGTGGGGCCTTCCTCCTGTCCAAACAGGCAAAGCTCTTTATGAAGAAGCAACCGCAATTAACTTTTCAAATCCAGCCAAGAAACATGACACAAACACCAAATCCCATACAAGACAACCTGAAAAGAAAAGAGCGGAAAGAGATGTGTCTACGGCTGCCATAGAAAAATTCTATAAAGATCTGGACAATGCGGCCCCAACAGCAGCAGAGAAGAGTGGCCTCCTGAGGGTATTGCCAGAGTTCTGTAAACAGTTCGTGCCAAAGGTGATTTCTCTCAAACTACCAAAGCCTCTGACAGAGTTATACAAGTCTCATAACCGCGGGTTGTCTGCCTCTGACCTCATGGTGAAATGTGATGAGGAATTCATGAACATGGAAGTCACACAGGAGCAGGTAACTGATTTTCTTAATCAACGCTATATATACTGAAATTTGATTTGCGATTGTTGTTTTAATGCTATTTTGAATGTTGTAGGCAGTAAAAGTAGAGGAAGAGACACGGCAACAGGGACAGTCCAGGCTATGGTTTGACATGAGAGCTGGCAGGGTGACAGCGTCCAGGTTCAAATCAGCAGCAAGAACCGACCCTACAAATCCTTCCAAATCTTTGATTAGGCAGATATGTTATCCCAACCAGGGCCGCTTTTCGACAGTGGCAACAAGGCATGTGTATGATGACACGAACATTCAAGACATGTTTTTATAGTGAAACTATGCTTACATCTTTCAAATCAAATATGAACTAGCACATTTATACGTCTCCCCTGGAACCACCACCTTAACGTGGTGGAGGGGTTTGAGCGCCCGAATGATCCTGGAGCTCTGTTGTTGGGGGCTTGGTGCCCCTGTAGGGTCTACCAGGGCAAACAGGTCCTATAGGTGACGGGTCAGACAGAGAGCAGTTCAGAAGCCCCTTATGAGAGACCAACAGGTCTGTTTAATCGTGAGGCCGTCCTTCTGTGGACCCACCACCTGCAGGAGGAGCCATACGGGGCTGGTGCAATGGGATTACAACCCGGAAACGGAAAAGTGGAAGAAAATGGATGGATGGATGGTTATTTACACGTGTTACAATGTTAAGGACATTTTCAGGGAACGGTCTCAGGAGCTTGTAGGAAAATTGTAGTTAAAGACTGAGAACAGGGTTTCTGCGGGTACAAAAAAATGTATTGAGCCAAAATCAAGGCTGTCATTCAAAAGCATTTAATTTATGGAAAAATTATGGCATCACTCAACATATTTTACTGTATAAGTTCATTAAAAATACCAAAATGATGGTCTAAAACATGCTTTTGCTGAAATTTAACATTTTTTTTTTTTACATAGAAGTCACAATTATCTTTCCTCTTTTCGATGAAATGTTTGCAAATTCTAAGAAATGACATTAAAAAGCATTAAATTTAACTCTCTTCTGTCTGTATAAACCCTTAAAGGAAATGGTTGAAATCATAATAACTTGGTTTTCTTGTTTAGA
The DNA here is from genome assembly GCF_951799975.1 of Gobius niger. Taxonomy (NCBI): domain Eukaryota; kingdom Metazoa; phylum Chordata; class Actinopteri; order Gobiiformes; family Gobiidae; genus Gobius; species Gobius niger. The sequence goes on along the minus strand of NC_136852.1, from coordinate 38,500,458 downwards.
TGGGGATGCGAACATGAAAAAATAGCGAGGCAGACACATGAAGCCATCGCTGGACCACAGCATCAGGACCTGAGAGTTTGTGACTCCGGACTTTCTGCCTTGACAACACAAATGGGATTTACACACTGAGCAAAGATCACGCGTACTACTACCAGGTGCAAACTCAGTTGTTTGTGACAGAGCGAATGTACTGTGACTTCATGGTGTGGTCTGAATCAGATTGTTTTTTTACAAAGGATTATTCCTGATAGTGTCTTCTTTACAGAAGCATTGCAACATGTAGAAATGTTCTATAGGGCAGCAATTTTACCTGAGCTATTGGCCAAAATATATACATGTCCAGAAATGCCACTATCAGACACCACACAGAGCACAGAGTCAGTGGTGGGAGAGAAGGAGTAGTAAAGCCAAGTTTATAATAGCTCTCTTCATTCTTGTTTACAGTGGTTTGTGTTAAGACTGCGCAATAGGTTGTGTTCACCTCAATATTAAACTGTAGAATGTTGATATGTCACATGGAGGGCAACTGAAAATTTGTTGGCAGTAACTAGTTTAACTGTTCATTTTTTGTTATCGTTTATTGCCAATTTATCTGTAATTATTGGGCCGATTCACATGAAAAATAAACTGTCACAAAGTTCAAATTCATATCATCCAACATATATGAACTATGGGCTAATGGTTTCCTCATAAAGGCGTAAAAAAGTGGAGAAACAATATTCAAAAACACGTGCGAGATGTTGGTCAGGTTTGTTTTCATTAATTTTTTTAGCTCTTACACCATATACTTGGTATGGAGCACAAACTTAAACATGTCTTGCTGACAGACAAGGTAATATACAAAACAAAGCAACGCACTTCAATGATTCAGCGGGAGAACCCTGAATACAATCACTGTTAAAGGAATAGGCCACCGTTTTTACATACTAAGATATGTTCTTACCTCACTTTAGACGTGTTAATATATCCCCGTCTGGTCTTTGTCCGTGCGCTCTGTCACGCAAACGGAGCACATACGCAGCCTCTCCCACATGTCACATAGCTCCAAAAAAGCTCACGATAGAAGCTACCAAGCTCTTCCACGTGTTCCCTATTTAAATAAAGTTACGGGAAGTGTTTTCATGCGAAGTATATTTACCCAGAAATGTAACATGTCGATTTTATAAGCAAATAAAAAGGGGGACTATATTGTGAGGCGTAATGATACGAGGAGCAAAACGTCCGCGTAGTAACTCCTAAAGACTTCCCCCGCTCACTTCCGTCAATAACCTTTAGGAGTTACTGCGCGGACGTTTTACTCCTCGTATCGTTACGCCTCACAATATAGTCCCCCTTTTTATTTGCTTATAAAATCGACATGTTACATTTCTGGGTAAATATACTTCGCATGAAAACACTTCACGTAACTTTATTTAAATAGGGAACACGTGGAAGAGCTTGGTAGCTTCTATCGTGAGCTTTTTCGGAGCTATATGACATGTGGGAGAGGCTGCGTATGTGCTCCGTTTGCGTGACAGAGCGCACGGACAAAGACCAGACGGGGATATATTAACTCGACTAAAGTGAGGTAAGAACATATCTTAGTATGTAAAAACGGTGGCCTATTCCTTTAAATAATGATCAAGGAAAACATTTGAACATATTCTTTTTGGGAATTTCTTTCATAAACTGTTTCTCTCTGTTGTATTGACACCTACCCTCCATCTGAAATAGAATTCCATAATGTGAACGCAACCTATTTGTAAAAAATGTATTCATAGTTCAAGTTTTAAAATCGATTTGTTTTAGCTACTAATCGCTGAAATAGTAAGATATTAACTGATCGGGTCTATATTTGGAATATACTGTTTACTGTCTATATGTCAATAATTGCAGTTCTTGCACAATGTTACCTGTTTTACAAAAACACACATGTTCAATTTCATTTTTTTTCATTGATGTGTGAAGTTACAGTACACAAATTAATTAGATTTTGCACTTTCTTCTTTCTTCTGATTTCATTTTACTAACTGTACAGTAGATGTGTAGTAAACATTTGAAGATGATTGTTAATCAGTTGGCACAACAGAAGGGCACAGATTTGTTAGGGCACATGCTACTCTCACTATTTTGTCCAAAGTAGTGTACTTTGCATCGTCGCTGGACAAAAGACTAATGGGCACCGGTCCATGCAACATTTTATACTTTGAGCGTGCTTGTCCAATGACCCTCTCAACATGTATGCGGACTGCTGCAAGTCTTCGGCTGTCTTCCAGTTCAACTGCACCCAGCTGCTTTTTGCCCCGTGTGAACGCAGGTGTTTCAACTTTGGCGCAGTACAGCCCGACTTGGTTCTGGATTGTGAAACCACGGTCAGCGAGGATTACATCTCCAGGTAGAAGGTGATCCAAAAAGCCACTGTTTGCTGTAATGTGTGCATCTGTCGTGCGTCCACCCCAGCCATTTGAGATGAAGGAAATTACGCCTTGAGGAGTAATGCTTATAAGGTATTTCATGGTGTTGTGAGATTTATATTGAGAGTATGTCTGTACCCTTGCCTTCAGATCTTTTGCTTTATCCATGAATATCTCAAAACAATCTACAATTGATATGCAATGTTTGAAGGATTTTCTAAAGCACATAGGCATGGATGTTTCGACATGCTCCCTTTCTGGCCATACCACACATGCTGGTACAAGGATATCATTCAGTACATTAATCACATTGGTAAAAACTCTGGAAACAGTGGAACTATGAACATCAAAAAGATAAGATAAAAGTGAAACCATCAAATTACCTCTCAGTCTCATTAAGGTGATAAGCAGTTGGTGGAAACTTGTCATGTGTTTAGTGTCTTTGAGGAATGGCTTTACTAGGTCAAAAACAGCCATAAACACTTCATACCTGTGTAGTCCTGTAAGTGTTTTTAGTTTTTCTTTGTTTTTGAAACTGTTTTGTTCAAGGAGGTGTACGCTTAGCTTCTCTTTCAGTGCAAATGTCTCACTTCGGAGAACCTGACACTCACTCTGAAGTACCTCAATGTACTCTGCACTGAGGTCCGTTTGGCACATCACATCACCATTGGAAGTGTCATTCTCACACATGTTAGCTTCATTTTCATGGTTCTCTTCAGGTTCAGTTGCCTCAACAGTGAGATTGACGAGTGCTCCAGTGTCTTCATTTTGAGATGACAGTAGCTTCCTTTTTCTCTTTATTTCTTGCCTGATACCATATTTCTGGAGAGTCTTCAGGGCATGTCTTCTGGCCGGAGACTTGGTGTGGGCAAATACTGATGGCACATAATCAGGTGACAAGGGGTCCTGGCTCTTCTTTCCTGGTAAAATAAATGAGTAGTTTAGTGATCATCAGTGTGTTAACCACTAATAGATCCATGGTTTACTGCTACTAAGAACAATTCAAATGTAACCACATGCACTATAATTGATACAGATAGTCCGTTACGAAATAAACAAACAAATCCAATGCGGCTGCACTTAGCAAAGCATCTGTAGGGACATATTTCAGTCACTGATTGTTGCTTATTATCTTTAACCTTCTTTTACACGCTATGATTGTGTCTTCTTGCTTATGGAATATATTTACGTTTAACCTTCTTACCTTGTAAAAAATGCTCGCTGCAAATACGTGAATACTTGGAGGGTTTCCAGTCCTTACGACTGATGGCTGCTATCCATCGTTGCCTTCTGTCTCGATTAGTAGGTATGTGGTAAAAAGATAAATTGGGCTTACACCCTTGTCTGTTCACGCAGCCGACCGCGCAACAAGCTATGACCATCTTTACAACAACAAAAATCAACAAAATACAGGGCAACTTTGGCTAGTTTTTCACACAAACTTCTTTAGCCGCGCACGGTTTGTTTTGACGTCTGTCGTAGTGGAGGGGCGTTCCAATGAGGGGCGTGACGTCACACGCATTGGGTGAATATCACACTACAGTGATGAGCAAACCTTCTGTTGGTCTGTTAATGCAGTAAATTAGAAAAACTGCCTTGTATAAAATGTCTCTCTCAAAATGGCTGTAGTGAATGTCTTGAAATAGGCCTCTGTCTCTTTAAGAACCTCTGAGCCTTTCCGACACGCCCCCTCCACACGCTGTCTGTGGCATCAGTGGGGAGGGGGTTCTGCTGAGGAGCAGTGGTTGGTTACTCGGCTGGTGACAAAAGCTCGGAGGCGTCTCCAGGAGGTGGGGGCGTTCCTAGGAGGACTCAGGCAAACCTATCCCTAAAATGGCCGCCATCAGAGTTTTTACAGATTACTCAAAAATACTGTACGTGAATGTGCCAAGGCAACACTTCAGCCATGTTTTTAATGAGGGAATGACAGAATAACATGATGGAAAGCTTAAAAAAGTCCATTTAGCATAATACCCCCCCTTTAAAAACAGGGTTGTGCTAGTATCACACCTAGCTCTCCTCTTAGGAGGATATAAATCCAGTTTCCAGGTCAGTGTGGTACAGCAGATGAATGGCACCTCATTTTATTTTTGAATATCAGTGTATCATGTGTTTAATTAGATTGTGTAACGAAAATAAATATGTTTGTGAACAATAAGCAAAGCTCCCATCTAGACTGCGCATTCGTGGGTCAACCAGTTTCCAAATTTCAGCTACCAAAGAATCCATGCCGCCATTGTTATGTATTCAGGTAGTGGACCGTGAACACTGAAGTATATTGAGCCATGACCATGAACCGTAAGCCTTACAGGCTTTGGTTTAAAGACTAAGGGCCAGATCTTGTGGCGGCGCACGGGGCGGCGCAGGCTCTTGGCGAATTATTTTCCGAGTGGCGGAGCTATATGTGCCATTGGCCTCCGCCACCTGTGAGGGGGCGTCACAAGAGGAGGTGACTGCACTGATGGAAACACGGCTGACATTCACTTCCTCGTTTACATTGCGCTGTCTTGGGTTCTTTCTTAAGCCTTAGGCTCTCACAGGTCAAACTAAAAACTTTATTTACCCCATCGTGAGCTAAACCATGTTCACGTCTCCAGAGAAAAAGAGCTACAGCGTCCGCTGTGGCGCAGATCGGCCCGCGCTCGGCGTGAACGCGAAGCAAAACAAAAGCACATGTTCACCCCCCACTCCCACACAACCACTCTCCTGGACGCGGAGTCGATCTGGTTGGAGGAAAATGTGTGTCTCCACCCACGTAAATGCGCTAAGTCTGGAGTGGCAAGATCACAAAGTGCTGCTACTGAGGCAACATGTCACGCTATCGTCTCCGTTTTGATGCACAAGATCGGGCCCTAAGTCTTAAGTGACGTTTCTTGCACACATTTATTTGGTCAAATAACTGAGGGAAGGGACGGAGGCGGCTGCTCTGTAGGCAGTGGCATTGTTTGGTAGCCAAAACATTTAAATTACCCATAATGCAGCACGCAGACCAAGATGGGCACTTCGCTTGATTAGCAAAAAATCGTGGGTTTGAAAACCAGACACATTGACTCTACACATTCTCGACATTAGGTACTTAAAATCACTCACCGAGTCACCGAGCAGTTCTTTTCTTTGTGTGATGGCTTTTGAGATTTTTTTGTATTTTTCAGATTTCATACATTTTTCATATGGATCCTTATACCAGTCGTTTCCAAACAGAGCTTTCATCTTTTCATAGTTGTCTTTGTTCTCCTTGTCAACTTTGTTTTTCCCCGAGCTGTTTCCAAAAAGGTGTCGTGTGGACCATAACAAATCGTCCAACTCCTGAGGCACAAAGTTACGAAATCAGAATTCAGACAAAATGATTGGTCATCCTGTAGTGCAGGCTTCAAAGACACACCATGTGAATGGCTGAATATTGCTCCAAATTGCATTTGGAGTATGAATATGAGCCTTAATATTAAGGAGCAGATGATGCTCTGAATAAGTCGAGACTTTTACGCCCGAGTTACAACACATTTGTGTTGCAAAATTCATGTCCCATGGTTCTGTTCGCTACTACTGTCACACGCCCATGCCCATGTGTGTAACGTCTGTTGTTTGGTCCATTTCATGCCACTTTACAAACTATTACCTTTTATATAAAAATGATTTTGTAATAATCTTTAGTTTTTCAGGTAAATTTGCCCTGATTAAGAGATTAAATAAATATAACCTGTAAATCAAACGTTTACATTATAAAATATATATATATTTAAGTAAAAAGGCCACAGGAAAGGTTTGTGCTCTGCAGTTAACTCATTGACTGCCATTGACGTCTATTATGTTTTTGAGTGGGAACGGCTGCAGTAAAGCCTAATGCACCTTCTATGTAAAGATCTTAGTTGTAGACATTATTTATTATTGAGTCAGCGGGGGGCAACAGTGCTGAAAGTAGAAAGTCTATTCTTTCATAATCTGGTTTTAGATTTGACATAGTCATAATACACAATATTCTGTGGGTCTTGGAAAATCAGTGAAAATCATCTAAAATGCCTGACAATATGAGGCTGATTGTTCTGGCAGCCAATGAGTTAATGTCTCGTAGCCTTCAAATATGGCAGGTATCACACTTTTCTAGGAGCCAAGAATCTTTCAAGAGTTTTCTTCCTTACAAAACTCTTCCAGAGCAGAGAGATTTCTGGGCTGTCTGTCATAGATAGAATTTGGGATTTATCCACAAATCTTCAATGATGTTTAGTTCATCGACTGTGAGAGCCAAAGACTGCAGCTCCTAAGGTTGTCCATTGTGGATTTTGAGCTGTGTTTACAATCACTACCCATTTGTTGAAGCAAGGTGGTAGTAAGCTACTATTGTAGTCACTGCTGCCCATTAGGCAGACTGACAGGCAGATTGACATCCATCCTGGCCTATTGTACATGTTTTTAATGGCAGGGGAAACAGAGGAAACATACACAGTAGTGGATTCGGTTGGGTACCTTAAAAATACAGCAAACATCGGGTGTGGGTGGGTCGGTTTAAAAAGTACACATCTATTTTGTCCTTACATTGTTAGCTTACAACATACAGTGCATTCTAATTCACAAATGCCACACAAAGTCGGTTGTGTTTTGTTGAATGTTAAGTTTTATGGGGTAAACGTATCATTTGCATGTTTTGTTTAAATGTTGCCTATTGCGTTTGTATGACTTTGATTGCCACTACAAATGCGGCACAACAGCAAGCACATAATGCGACACGCACATGAAAATAATGCAGCAGCAAGAAGCAAGGTAAAACTAAGATAACAATCGACAGCTTCTAACTAACCTGAGGAGAGCAACTTCATGTAAACTCTGTTTAGTTAACAGAAAGAGTTGTCCATGGCATAGTTGAACATTTAGTTGTTTTTGTGTGTCATTGTTTTAATGTTTTGTGCAGCCCAGGAAACGCCTGTTGTGACATCGGGCTATATGATGGATGGATGGATGGATGGATGGATGGGTGGGTGGGTGGATGGATGGATGGGTGGGTGGGTGGGTGGGTGGGTGGGTGGATGGATGGATGGATGGATGGATGGATGGATGGATGGGTGGGTCGGTGGGTGGGTGGGTGGGTGGATGGATGGATGGATGGATGGATGGATGGATGGATGGATGGATGGATGGATGGATGGATGGGGGGGTGTCGGGTGGGTTTTGGGTGGGTGGATGGATGGATGGATGGATGGATGGATGGATGGATGGATGGATGGATGGGTGTTTAATGCTTTTTGGACATCACTCCATCTGCTGCTACACATTGGGGCTGAACGATATGGACAAAATGTCATATCTCGATATTCATGCCAGATATCTCAACATCGATTCGATACAACTATGGGTTAGGTGAAAACCAAGCATATTTCAGAAAAATGAAAACATACCATAATATAGAGTGCAGTTTTATTGATGAAAATCTATATTGTTTATATCTTGCTTTTTTCTATTTTAATGTTTTGAATGTTCATATCTCAATATCGATACAATAACGATATATCTTTCAGCCCTACTACACATAATGCTGCAGTTTAAATGTAAAAAGTGAACAGAATCATTTCATGTTCATGGGCTAGGGTAACTCAGCAGCCTGGACAGCCCACGGCCCAGTTCCCCAAGTATGGGGACACCTGTGGTATTTTCTGGGGTTTTAATCGAGGAAATCAATGCTTGACAGCTCCATCTTTATATGAAAGTTCTCCTCTCAAATGTGTTTTCCGGAACATGTACAGTATATTTAGGGTTTAGCTTATTGTCATGGTGTCTGTGCACCCCTCTTGTTATTAATGGAGTGGACCACGGTTTGTGAATGCAGGTAGCAGAGATAGGCAGTGAGTTCGGACAGTCTTTTATACTTCAATCTCATAAAATGCAAAGTCTTCCATGGTGTAGTTCTCTTTTGTATTGTTAAATTGTATTTAAACAGAATACCATCAACATTAACCATTAGAAGTCTTTATTACCTCTTTAGTGATGAACTCAACACTGGCCATGTACTTCTGGTTCTCAGTGTTGGCCTCCACTTTGATGATGACAGAGGTACACGCCCTGCCATCCCCAGTGGGCAGTAGGTCTTTTTCCCTAATAACAGCGTTTATCAGAGAGCTCTTGCCAGCTCCAGTTTTACCGAATACCCCGACCAGCTCTTTCTTGTCCGTGTCCAGATTGTCTATCAACTCTCTGTGAGAACAAGGAAGCAGTCAATCATCTTCACATGTATAAATATAGTAATTAAATGCATGAAAAATGATTAGAACAACTTTCACAATAAAGGCATCAATCTTTGGCTGTAATGCACAGAATGGTAGGACCTCCACCTTTACTGAACCTAGTATGTAGCTCACATAATACAAATAAAACATGCAGGTGATGGTGGGGCTCACCGTAAGAAAGCAATTAAACCATTGTAGTCATCATCAGGGAGTTTTTCCTTGACACGACCCATAATCTCCTTTATCTTCTTCAGCTTCGGATCTGCTCAAAAATGAGACAAACAAGAATTCTGCCCAATCTGTTGAAGGTGAATATCCTGTGAATATTATATCATTTGTTACATTTACCAAGTTCAAGTCTTTTTAGCCTTTTGTTTGGACCAGGTCCTAGTTCTGAATCATCCGATTTCCTTTTCCCTAAATATGGCGTTGCACATGAATATGACCATAGCAGTTCTAACGACCCCCTTAATATGCCAGTCCTACCTCTGCCTGGCATTACACTGGAGCTGCCCATCGCAACGGTTCTGGGTGTGGCCCTGGAGCGGCCCATTGTGCTGGTGCTGGGTGTGGCCCTGGAGCGGCCCATTGTGCTGGTGCTGGGTGTGGCCCTGGAGCGGCCCATTGTGCTGGTGCTGGGTGTGGCCCTGGAACTGTCCATCGCATTGGTGCTGGGTGTTACGCTGCAGTTGCTACTTGTGTGACTGATCTGTCCGTTGTCATCCTTGCCACATGTAACGAGGAAATGTTATTTATTGAATTTCATCAAAATGTATCCGATTATTAAAATCATAATCAGATTTAACCCCCTTTTTATTCGGAGTGTATTTTGCCTGGCAGAGGTGGTTTCCATGGCTCCGCCCTTTGCTCCTCCCCTTTGACTGCTGTGTAACGGTATGTAACTGGTTTGGCTCTGTGATTTTATGATCATTTTGGAAATTTTACTCAACTTTATATCAGTTTAATTTGTTTTATCTGCAACATAACACTGCTAAATCTATGTTTTAAGTGATTATTTGAATTTTGTAGGATTTATATTGTCATTTGGTCAAGTTTAGATGTTGTCAATCGTTGTCAGTTAGCTTGTCAGGGGAGTAACTGCCATAGCTCCATGGATTAAATGTACAGTTAATACTTTGTAAATAATACTCTGTATCTGGTGTGGTGCGTTTAGGGGCAGAAGAGTGAATCAGACCACCTGTAATCACCTGTCCTGGTTATGTGTGATTCCAGGTATGCAATAAATGGGGAGTGTAATACAGTGACGTGCGGTGAGGTTGGCAGCTGGTGAGGCACTGACTCTTTTAGAATCAGATTTACAAATACAAATTAGCCCAAAATAATATTCTATTGATCATTTAATTGACATCAAACAATGGATCATGTTTCATATCTTATATAATAAATAATAAAAGTTTATGGTCTTCACCCTTACCTTTACTTGTACAAGAAATCCATGCGCCGATCCTTCTGAACAAAAATGTCAATAACTTTTTTGTAGAAGTCCTCCTTGTTGTCCTTTAGTTTTAAAAGTCGCTCCGATTCGATGGATATCAATGCCAGGGATGAAAGCCGTCCTTGATCAGTCCTGTTCCGACTGTATGTTTTGATTTTCTTTAATGCAGAGAATGATCGCTCTACAGACGCTGTTGTCACTGGTACTGTGAGCACCAACTGTAGTAACTTCGATGCTTCCGGAACTGTCTGGATGAGGTCGTTCTGGGCCAAAAAACTGAGAAGCTGTCCAGGAGACCTGCATTCATTCCTCACAGTTTCTGAGCTGTACAGTCCGATGAGATCCGCCTTTAGTCTCACAAAATCAAAAAACCTTGCATATTTTGACAGGCTCTGCAGTTTTGTGTCGTCAAAATGTTGTGACATTTCATTGAATTTTCTGCAATCCACTAAACCAAGGAAAGCTAGCTCACCAAAGTTATCAAACCTGGCTTTCATCTGATCGCTGATGTTATCAAGAATGTTAAAGAACAATTGCCTTCTTTCGTCTCTGACTGACTCTACACGTCCTGTGGCTGTCAGGTCAAGTGCGCTGCATTTCTGCTCAAATTGATCATGAAAACTGTTAAACTCCAGCCTTTTGCGTTCTAGAACTTGAAGTGTGTCGTTGATCCGCGTACAACTATACTGAATATCCAAAACTTTGCAGCACTCTAAAAAGTGCATCAGTTTCGCTAAAAATGTCTTCGTATATCATAAGTAAGAAACATGTTGATGCTTTAGACAGCCACCGATCATATCCTGTTGCCATCATCAGTGTGTCATTATCCCAGTTGTCAGGGTTTTCCTCCATAATGTGGAATAAAGTACGTAGATCTTGTTGGTGCATGCTTATTGTCTGAACCTGGGTAACTGGGTAAACGTCGCTTCACAACCTCATCCATTAAGTGGCTGCGCTTTGTGGACCTGCTAAAAAACGCGCAGAGTCCCTCAGCTGTCTTAAAAAAGACGCGACATGCAGGTATGGACCTCGCTGAATGCATTAGCACAAGGTTCAATTTGTGGGCATAACAGTGGGTGAACATTGCCTCGGGAACCTTTTCTCTAATTTTACCCTGCACCCCATTCAAGTCTGAGGCCATCACAGAAGCCCCACCGTACGTCTGAGCCACAAGCTTTTCAACACAAGTGTATTTCTCCAACACACCCATGACATACTCTGCTATAGCGGGAGCTCGCCTATCTGCACTCACGTCGTCAAAACCCAAAAACGCCTCCTTCACTTGACAAGACGCATCAGTTTTGGCTACATAACGCAAAATTACCGAGATCTGAGCTTTGTTTGAAATATCGGTTGTCGCATCTACTTCTACTCCAACAAACAACGCTGCGTTAATCTCATTTTTAATATCACTTCTAATGACATCACCGATTGCTTCAATGAGATCGTTTTGTATTCTATTTGACAAGCCAGAGAACACAGTGGATGTATCTAAATGTTTAGCTAACCTTTCGTCTTTCTCAGCAAACAAATACAGTCGTTCCACATAGTTGCCACGATTAGCAGAGCCACCACTCTCATCGTTGCCACGAAATGCAAGCTGCTGTTTAGCGAGAAAACAGGTTGCGTTGATGAGGTCTTTTAAGATCTCTCTGTTTTCTTTTACCTTTGCGTTGTGTTGGCTAATGTTAAGTCTTCGCTGTTCGTTCAAAGCCAAGTCAATCCGGGAAACCCCAAACGTTTTCAAAGCTATCTGACTTTGAATGTGAGTAGTTGATCGTTCATGTTTGCTCAGGCTTCTGGGCAAATTCTTCATGTCACAATATCCATTTTGCGTCCAAACACAGTCACTTGCTGAAAATAGAAGGCAAGGAAAGCAGAAAAGGCGGTTTCTCGTAGAACATCCACACAGCCAGTTTTTTCGGGTGCACCACTCCGTTTGAAAAGATTGAGTGACGTTCTTTCCTGTGGTCTGAAGTAATCCTCTCAGCTCCGGCGTTGGTCTTCCTTTGGTTATTACCTCTTGTTTTGATTGAAAGTCCAGATTTGCAAATTTTCTCAGTTTGAGAATGTAATCTTCCATTTTGATAAGACGGATTGTAAATAAAGAACGAAGAAGATAATTGTAGTGTTTCGGCGATTGGCGGCGGCGGCCCAAGAATCTGAGGGCTCACAAGCGCCCTCTGCCATGAGTCGGGCGTATTGTTTGCCGCACCCAGTGATTTTTTGCTGAGGTTTTATGATTAATCTGCGAGCCTAAAACACGTTTCATAAATACATTTCATACATTCTTATGATCCTGGAAAGACAGAGCATATAATTGGAGTATTTGAAAGCATTTTATTTGCGATATACAGAGGGTTTTAGCATCGCGTAGTTTATGAGGGACTACACGGAATACACGCTTGACTGAGCGGCACTGCAAGGTGCTGCCTCGCGGCGCGTCTCCTCCCTGTATCTGAATGGGACGTACGGAAATTCTGTAATACTTCATAAAAAAAAATCATTTTTAATTTTGGATTCGAATGGAAAAAGGGGTTAATGAACACATACCAGCTGACAAATATTAATATTTATTGTATTTTATAATTAACCCTCTCCTCTTTTCAAGATTGATAGGTGAGGCTCTGCCTCCCCTGCCTCCACTGACTGCACGTCACAGGTGTAATATTAGTAATTTTCAGTTATATCAGTTTCATTGTTGTTTGTGTTTGAATTTTGTGTAAATACTTAAATCACTACACGATCATGCCGCCCCTTTGACTGCTGTGTAATGTGACAACGGGGCAGAAGAGTGAATCAGACCACCTGTAATCACCTGGTTATGTGTGATTCCAGAGATTCATATAAAGCCACAAAACCTGTTCGAGTTGTCTCATCATTGCAGCCTGGGTCAAACTTCGAGGGGTTACACACACACCTGGTCCTTCTGTCAGTCCAAATTCACACTCATCAACACATGAACGTGCTCTAAAACAGCAAATCTTTCATGTTTTGTCCCTCCGTTGGGGTGTAAACTTAAATTAGCTTGTTGTGCTGTAAATCTTGCTCCTGCATATCTGATACATACAATTTGATTAAATGAAAAAGATTCAGTCTGTCATCTTGTTTTATTGTTTATTGTTTTTTTAAATTATTTTTTTATTTGTGGTGTTAATTTACTTTTAGGTCAGTTATTTAAGCCCATTTTAGTGTTTAGTGCTATTAAAAAATATTCCAATAATCCAAATTCTAGAAGTTAGTACAGTACAGTACAGTACAGTAGTCAACAAGTCAATTAGTCTTAAAGCCCGAGTTTATGCTAAACCAAAGCTTATGTTTTTAGATGTACTGTTCTTCCTGTGTAGGAATAAAATAGTCGCCTGTGTACTTGTTCAAGAAGGATTAAAGCAACTATAAGAGGTGCATGTGGGATAAAGGCTCTGTGTTTTCTGTACTCTGGAGTTGAAGTGTAGGACATTTCACCTTTTATCCAAAGGGCTTTGTCAGTTTGGAGTCCCTCCCCTCTATTAAAGGCTGCTCTCAACCTTTTACCCCCTTTTTTTAAAAAGTTTTTTTTGTGTGTGTTGTGCATGGTGTTTGGGTGTGTGGTGTGTGTAATGATGTGTAATGATGAAAGAAAAAAAAAGTGAATCAAATAATAAATCATGAGAAACAAATCATAAGGTGAGTAAAATGACAAGTAACATGGATGTAGTATTGATAATACTAAACAACCTATAGTAGTATAGTAGTGGTTGTTCTCACCGACCCTACTCTCACCGGTGAGACTTATTATTTCTGCCTTTGAAATAGTCAGTATTTTTGTGGCTTTTGAAATTCATGAATTACTGTACAGATCGTTATCCACGGCGACCACTAAAAAGTGTCATGTCAAGAACTACTCTTCTGAGTAAAAACAACCAAAATAACAATAACCAAAATAACAATACCTTTAACTCACTGACAAACGCTCTGAATCTGGCTCTTGGACCAATCGCTGGGATCAATGTTTTGAAGTCATGTTCTTCAAGACAAATTAAATTGTTCTTGTTGATTTCGTTTTCTGAAACAAAAAACCCTCTGGTGAGTTCAAATCTGTGTGAAACAAATAAAGAGCCAACACATTTAGTAATACTGAACCTTCAAAGTTTGAGATGAACTTTTCAAGGCCCAGTTCAATCAGTTTTCCACGAACAAAGTCATCCATGTCTGCGGCTGTTGTTAAAAAATTATAAACACATTATTTACACAGCACATTTGGCCAGCAGAGGCTCTGTCTGCTTAAATACAAACAGAAGCTGCTAAAATACAGAGATGAAGTGGTTAGTGGTGCAGTCATGTCGGGCCTGTACCAGGAAGAGAGTCCTTTGGGGAAACACAGTTGCTCAGTGGTTAGAGCATTCATCCATTGCTACAAAAGTCGTGGTTTATATTCAGCTCAGACCAGCATATACTGTCATGAGCCACATTCCCATGTGCGCCCTCAGCTGGTCCTGCTAAAGTCAGGATTTTTGGAAGAAAATCTCAAAGGTTTACAGAGGGTACGCTACAAATGTTTCCAGGGTTGTGTAAAAAGAAAAAAAAATGTTACCACAAATGATTCTCTGTGTTTTATCTCCTGTAATTAAACTTAAATGATTCAGTGAATTGAATTGTTTGTTTTCTATATGATTTTTGCCCCAAGTGTCCAAAGCGAACTCTCCTTCCCTCCACGCAGCGGCCTGTGTCTCTGTCCCGAGTGCGTTCACCTTCTCTGCGTTTTTTCTCCCCTTTTCTCCTTCCAGTGCGCCCCACAGCGCAGGTGTCCCCAATTACACGCAAAAGGGATGATGAATAGTCGGGTATGGAAAAGATCTATAAAAAACTTCTAAGAATTTGTGTTGTGCTTGTACGTCTCATATGATTTACTCCTGAAAGTGGCCACTTTTGCATTCATTTCATACAACGAATTAGGTAGCCTATGAAACAAGTAAAAATCACGTATGTGATATATAAGTAAACTGTATGACAGAATATGTTTTCCATATGTTTCACATAAGTTTCATAGATAACTATATGTCTGTTTTAAAGACATGTTTTTTCATATATGAATATATAACATAATACAGTGCCTCTCAAAAGTAGTAATACACCTTGAACTTGCACATTTTGTCATGTTTACAACCATAAACATATTACATATATACATACACATTTTATTTAGATTTTTTTTACTGAAAGTTCACACACAAGTAACCGACAACTGTGAAGTGAAAGCAAAATGATACATGATTCTGTTATTTTTCAAAAAATAGAAAACCGAAAAGTGGGGCGTGCATAAGTATTCATACAGCATGAATGAATACTTTGTGGAGCCCCCTTTTGCTGCAATAACAGCACAAGTCTTTTGGGGTTTGACTCTACAAGATTTGCACATGTAGAGACTGACATTTTAGCCCATTCCTCTTTACAAAACAACTCAAGCTCTGTCACATTAGAAGGAGAGCGTTTGTGAACAGCAGTTTTCAGATCTTTCCACAGATTTTCAATAGGATTTAGGTCAGGACTTTGACTGGGCCATTCTAACACATTAATATGTTTTTATTGAACCATTCCATTGTAGATTTATCTTTGTGTTTAGGGTCATTGTCCTGCTGAAGGTGAATCTCCGCCCCAGCCTCAGTTCTCTTGCTGACTCCAGCAGGTTTTCCTCCAAAATGTCTCTGTATTTGGCTCCATCCATCTTCACGACTATTCTTACAATCTACCCAGTCCCCGCTGAGGAAAAGCAGCCCCACAGCATGATGCTCCCCCCCGTATATTTGACACTGGGGATGGTGCACTCAGGACCATGAGCAGTGTCAGGTTTGCTCCATACATAACGTTTTGCATTTGGGCCAAAAAGTTACATTTTTGTCTCATCTGACCAAAGCACCTTCTTCCACATGGAGCTGTGTCCTCCATATGAATTCTAGCAAACTTCAAACGGGATTTCTTATGGCCTCCTTTCAGTAATGGCTTTCTTCTTCCACTCGTCCATGAAGGCCAGATTTGTGTAGATACGACTTATAGTTGTCCCATGTACAGATTCCCCCAGCTCAGCGGCAGGACTTCACAGCTCCTCCAGAGTTATCTTGGGGCACTTGGTTGCATTTCTTACCAGTGCTCTCTTTGTTCAGTTTGTTAGTTTACGTGAACAGCCGTGTCTTGGTAAGTTGGCAGTGGTGCTTTACTCTTTCCATTTCTGAATGATGGATTGAACAGTTGCTCCGGGAGATGTTTAAATCTTGGGAAATCTTTGTATAACTTAACGCTGCTTTAAACTTCTCCAGAGCTTTATCCCTGACCTCTCTGGTGCTCCTTGGCCCTCATGATGTTGTTTAGTGACCAATACACTCCGACCATAGCTCTGAGGGCCTAAAAGAACAGCTGAAATTATACTGAGAGTAGATCACACACAGGTGGCCTCTATTTAACCGTTAGGCCAAGGTGTGAACATTCTGGAGTCATGATGAATGTTCTAAAGGCAATTTAATGCACTCAGAAAATGCTGTATGAATACTTATGCAAGCCCCACTTTTCACTTTTCTATTTTTTGAAAAATAACAGAATCATGTATCATTTTGCTTTCACTTCACAGTTGTCGGTTACTTTTGTGGGAACGTTCAGTAAAAAAATCAAAATAAAATCTTTATGTTTAGGGTTGTAAACATGACAAAATGTGCAAAAGTCCAAGGTGTATGAATACTTACGAGAGGCACTGTAAGTGTTGTGTTTTCTGTAATACTGCAATATATAAGTTAGTGATGGTTGTCCTGCTCATATAAGTTTGATCATACACATATAGTATCTACTAAGGATTCTGTGTGAAATTACTTAGTAGAGTGGACAGCAGGTTCTACTGGGCAGAGCCCACACTTAAATATTTTACAATTTTTACTTCTCATTACCAACCACATAGTTATGTAAACTTAAATTTAACCTGCAGAAAAAGGCAACACAGATTCTTAAAATTGGCAGGACAGAGGCATTCATTTACAAAAGTAGGATCTTTATTAGTTACATGTTTTGTTAAAATTGTCCATCGTTTCCTTTGTCCGAGGGTTGTCCAATAAGTTAAGGTTATAGTTCATGACGGTTTCTCACGTGGATGAGCACGTTCACTTCAGTGTCCATATTAAACAGCACATCACAGTCTACAACATAAAAAAAGCGGACGACCCTGGCGATACAGGTGTAGAAGAAGAAGAGGAGGTGTGTAATGCTGACAGGACCAGGGCGACGATGCATGGCACTCCCCAAACGACCCGTACTGAGACCCCGAACATGTTACTTGTCCAGCTATGCAGTAGCCTTTGGCCGGAGCGCCAGCATGCAGCGAGACAGTTGTGTGTGCATCTAGTGGCTGGCTTGATGCCTCGAGCTGCTGGCTTGACGCCTAAAATCGCCGGCTTGACGCCTCCTGAACGACCACAAACAACTCGCAACTTCACCAACTTTCACGCTGTGCCCGCTACAGCAGCAGCGTGTGACGTCTGAGGGAGGAGAGGTCATGCCAGGTGCATAACCCCCCGTATTTATAGTGCGCACACGCGATCTGATTTGTTTAATGCAAGGGCAATATAGGCTACCCCACCACAATATATTGTTCTTTTAAGTTCCCAAATTATACAAGTTTCTTCTTGTACAAATTTACGAAGGATCTTATATCTCATACGCAATACTTACAAGTTCTAGGTAAAACAGACACAAACTTTACAAAATGTATCTATATTGTGTGTTGTGTCCTTGGGCAAGACACTTCACCACCATGTGTGAGTGGTTGCTTCTGTCAATCTGCTCCAGAGGAAATTGTGGTACAAATGTAGCTAACCACCATCAGCATGGAGTGAATGACTTGTGTCATATGAAAAGCGCTATACAAATGAGATTCCCTTCCCTTCCCTATGTCTTTTCCATATGGGTGGGGTTAGTCGTGTCAACAAAAGTGAGGAAGGTAAACACAGTAAAACCAAACAAGCACTCGGTATAGCACACTCAAAATCAGATACCCCTGTTCCAGATGTCCTGGGCTCTGTCGTACCGAGCGCAGTGCCCCAGCAGTAGCTGCCTACATAATGGCCACTGGCTCAACCTGCAGATCTAGCTGTGGTCACAGAGAAAGACAAGGGGACAATGGGGAGATCGTGCTTCTGAGTAAAATCACATAAGAGTTAATGCCATAATCTAAATGAGCTAGCTCTAATTATCCCCACTCGCATCTGTGAAGCACACGAGAGCAGCACTGGACATTCAGCTCCAGGAACGAGTTGGAGAAAGTCTTTGCATCATGTCTTTCAAGATAGGAGCACGTACAGCCAGCTTCTGGGTGCCCCCGGGTAAAATAAACAATAAAACAAAATCTAATCGGGCTGATTACGGTGATTTAAAATTCCATCTCCATTCCATTTTTTCCATTTGAAAAATTGGAAAAAAAAAACATTTTTTTTTTTTTAATTTAAGCATCATATAGAAAACTTAAAATTCAATCAATTTTGAATGACTTTGTTTAATTACAGGAGAATCCGTGTACCTTTCGATCATTAGTTATTCCGTTTCAATATAAAATCAGAAAAACTAATTATGTGGTTGTTTTATTGTATTTCCATTTTCTAAATTAAATTGAAAAGGCAAAAAATTCAAAATAAAATATTGACCCATTTCTTTGCTCTGCAGTGGAAACAAACTCTGCTAAAACAACTTCCGTTATTTTGTTCACTTCTGCTTCGGTTTGATTTGCTACTGGAAATGATGAGTAACTTTCTCTCTGCCTCTCTCTCCCTCGCGCAAGAGGGAAACAAAAACAAACTTAAGCAAAAGAGGTCGAGCTTCAACGCGATCTCCTCTGTAACCGGTGTTTATTATGTCATTAGGACTTTTATTTCTCAAACTCGTTGCTGCCGCTTTGAGCTCCTCGTGGAGCTGCAGCAGCAGCTGAGGTGACCGGGGCGGAGGAGGATGCAGTGGGCGGTGATGTTCGTGGCTCGTGGCCCCCGTACACTGCACGACAGAGACGCACAGTCCCGTCGCCAGACGTCAGTCTTAAGGGGGGCATGTGAAATCCACGGGGGACACATTTACTATTAAATACATATTTTCATATGGTATTCACGCAGCCCTGGCGCACACTGATCATTACATTAAACATAATCAACAGCAAATATGACCAGACCAACTACAGCTGCAACATGAGTCCTCGTGGCAGAAACGTCAGTGTGTTGCAGGTAGAACGAGCCCCCCCCCTCCTCTCAGCCTTCACTAAAGCTCCAGTGTCTGAGTGTAAAACGCACACTTGGAACGCGGGCTCTTTCTGGTGGACTTCAGCGCTTTGTAGTAAAACACACACGAGCTCCTGTCACTGCCTTTGCCTCTCACGAGCTGGGACAGGAAATGAGCATAGAGGCCGACATCGTGGACTCTCAGAGCGGAGGATGATCGTTAATGCTCCTCTATCATATCAGCTATGTTTTATTTTGTGCCCAGACAACACGGGAGCGAGCGCAGCTTAGAGGGAACCGTGACAGAGGAAGAGAGAGGGGGATGAAATGCCGCCGTCCCCTCTCTCGGTGTCAGGAGAGGAAATAGTTACTCTTTGTGGAGTTTGGGCTGGTCTAATCAGGCAGAAAGCGCAAAAGTAACACTGCGCTAATGAGTGATACGTAGCCTATCTTTGCCCAATTTTCCGTGGCTTCTCGTGGTTATACGGCGTATACCTGCGTATCTCGTAGACGACACCACATCTGTGTCTGGGGGGCACAAGCATCTTGGGGGACGGGCATGGCCCCCTATGGCCCATAGAGACGGGTATGGAGACGCACAGTGTCTGCCCAGCTTTTTAAGGTCGTTTTCCAAGCAGAATCTCCTCACGGATATTTCTGAGCAACCATTCCCTCCGTGGTAATATAAATCATCTCTTATCTCTACATGTGTTGCCCAATTTTTAAAAAGTATCTGCATAAAACTTTCCAAACAAGTGTAGGAGCGGCTCTGAGCTGAGGTCTCTCCTCACTTCCGGTGTCGAAAACAATAATAAAACGAAATAATAGTAACGTCATAATTTTGGGGGGAATTTAAAACAACTAGAGCCAAAACAAACACATTGACATTGACAATCCGTGTACCTTTCGATCATTAGTTATTCCGTTTCAAAATAAAATCAGAAAAACAACATTTCCATTTGTTTTTTGTTTTTTGCCCTTTCTAAACTTCAATTAGAAAAAGAAATCTTGTAAACGTCAATGTCAATGTGTTTGTTTTGGCTCTAGTTGTTTTTTACACGGGGAAATGCAGCAGCAGGCGCCGGAGGAGAGGACACACGTGTTATCAGTCCCGTCGCCAGACCTCAGCATATGAAATCCACGGGGGGTATTCACGTAGCCCTGCTGCACACTGATCATTACATTAAACATAATCAACAGCAAATATGACCAGACCAACTACAGCTGCAACATGAGTCCTCGTGGCGGAAACGTCAGTATGTTGCAGGTGGCGTTTCTCCGAGTTGAACCTCCTCATTAACACATCCTTCTACTCAGACTTGAATTCATGAGAGTGAGGTCCTTTTCTAAAGCAGCTGAATGAGCTGGGCCTTGCGTCTGTGCAGAATACTGCACCGATGCAACGAAAACTCTGGGGCTGTAGAACGAGCGCCTGTCCCCTCACCCCCCCACCCCCCTCACCACCGTTTTTGGACCATGAATATGGCTCGGTCAGTGCTGTGGCCGCGTCCACTCTTCAGTCTCTCTCAGCCTTCACTAAACGCGGGCTCTTTTCGGCTTCAGCGCTTTGTAGTAAAACACACACGAGCACCTGTCACTGCCTTTAAAGGAATAGGCCACCGTTTTTATATACTAAGATATGTTCTTACCTCACTTTAGTCGAGTTAATATATCCCCGTCTGGTCTTTGTCCGCGCGCTCTGTCACGCAAACGGAGCACATACGCAGCCTCTCCCATATGTGACATAGCTCCGAAAAAGCTCACGATAGAAGCTACCAAGCTCTTCCACGTGTTCCCTATTTAAATAAAGTTACGTGAAGTGTTTTCATGCGAAGTATATTTACACAGAAATGTAACGTGTCAATTTTATAAGCAAATAAAAAGGGGGACTATATTGTGAGGCGTAATGATACGAGGAGTAAAACGTCCGCGCAGTAACTCCTAAAGGTTATTGACGGAAGTGAGCGGGGGAAGTCTTTAGGAGTTACTACGCGGACGCTGTGCTCCTCGTATCATTACGCCTCACAATATAGTCCCCCTTTTTATTTGCTTATAAAATCGACACGTTACATTTCTGTGTAAATATACTTCGCATGAAAACACTTCACGTAACTTTATTTAAATAGGGAACACGTGGAAGAGCTTGGTAGCTTCTATCGTGAGCTTTTTCGGAGCTATGTCACATATGGGAGAGGCTGCGTATGTGCTCCGTTTGCGTGACAGAGCGCGCGGACAATGACCAGACGGGGATATATTAACTCGACTAAAGTGAGGTAAGAACATATCTTAGTATATAAAAACGGTGGCCTATTCCTTTAAGAGCCTCTCACGAGCCGGGACGGGGAATGAGCATAAAGAGGCGACATCGTGGACTCTCAGAGCGGAGGATGATCGTTAATGCTCCTCTATCATATCAGCTATATTTTATTTTGTGCCCAGACAACACGGGAGCCGTGCGCAATTGCGCACGAGCGCAGCTTAGAGGGAACCGTGCCAGAGAAAGAGAGAGAGGGATGAAATGCCCCCATCCCCTCTCTCGGTGTCAGGGGAGGAAATAGTTACTCGTTGTGGAGTTTGGGCTGGTCCCTAATCAGGCAGAAAGCGCACAAGTAACACTGCGCAAATGAGTGATACGTAGCCTGTCTTTGCCCAGTTTGTAGTGGCTTCTCGTGGTTATATGGCGTATACCTGCGTATCACGTAGACCACAGTGTCTGGGGGGGCACACGCATCTTGGGGGACGGGCACGGCGACGGGTATGCGCGTTATTATATATATTTTTTTATTCCTCTTCGTCACTTTAGTTGTGCATGATTACTTTGCAAAACAAGTGTGGCAGAGGGACAGTTTGGGAATGCACGACGGGAAAGGGTTTTAGAGCGCGGCTCTGGGGAAACAGAGAGAGAGAGAGCTCCCGAACGCTCCCAGCACCAGCTCTCCCGGGCCATGGGAGAGAAAAAGGCGCGTGGAGTCCGTGAGTGAGAGGCGGATACAGGAGCCCCGACACTCACATCTTCCACCTGTTCGCTCAGCTCCGCTCTCGGCCGCCTCCGAAGCGACATCACCGCCCACTGCCTCCTCCTCCGCCCCGGTCACCTCGGCTGCTGCAGCAACGGAGCAAACGAGTTTGAGAAATAAAAGTCCTATTGACATAATAAACAACGGTTACAGAGGAGATCGCGTTGAAGCTCGACCTCTTGTGCTTAAGTTTGTTTTTGTTTCCCTCTTGCGCGAGGGAGAGAGAGGCAGAGAAAAAGTTACTCATCATTTCCAGTAGCAAATCAAACCGAAGCAGAAGTGAACAAAATAACGGAAGTTGTTTTAGCAGTGTTTGTTTCCACTGCAGAGCAAAGAAATGGGTCAATATTTTATTTAGAATTTTTTGCCTTTCCAATTTAATTTAGAAAATGGAAATACAATAAAACAACCACATAATTAGTTTTTCTGATTTTATTTTGAAACGGAATAACTAATGATCGAAAGGTACACGGATTCAGGAGGTAAAACATGCTGTGTTTTTTTGTTTTGAATTAGAAAATCGATAAAACAAAGTATACATGAAAAATTTCATTCGGAAACGTGGCAATGACAAATGAATATACTTTATACACAGAACCTTTTTACTCTAAACATCAGTTCCACACAGCGGTTTAAAAAAACAATTAAATAATAAAAATAATTAAATAAATCAATTTAAACTCACAGTGAAGTGTTGTCGGTGGCTTGAGTGAAGACAGACCTGACTGGAACAAAGGGAAGCTGTTCTTCAAGTTCAGGGCAGGTTTATGGGCGCGGCTTCATCATGAGCTCATCATGTGCCAACCTGTGTCTTTAAATGACACGATTGATTCAAGTGATTAAAACTATGAATGAATCCCACTTTCCTTTAGCGGCTCAGACACTTCCAAACAGTTTCCTTGTTCCTGCAGACGTTGCTTAGGGACTTTGAAGTGTTTGAAATTATCTCACATCTCCACTTAAAGTCAGTTAAAATGGAGGAAAATGCAACAAGGCATTGAAAATACACCTCTAAGAAATAAATACAACCTTCACAAGAATGATGCTTAAATGTCATGATTAATTAATACAAAAGCCATAATTAACTCGATTAAACATTTTAATCGAGGCCCAACACCAAGTGCCCAACACCAAGTGCTTTTCAGCAGTGACAGGGTTGGGGACTCGCTCAGCACTAGAGAAATACACAATGAGCACCATGACGACGGGTGATGTAGAAGATGTAGTGAAGATGTAGTGAGTACAATACAGGTATGTGCTCACAGGGACGTGAGTTTGTGGATTTACATCTTTGAATAAAACAGCTGTTGAAATAAAATGGAAGGTGCTCCAGGCATAATAGAGGGAAAAACTGCCCAGAGATATTGTTTAGGATTTATCTGATGTTGTTGTATGTTGTACATGTGCTGTTTTGTCACAGCCTCTGCAAATGAAGTTCCTTATGAGTAAAACAAGAGAACTGAGACTAACAAAGATGAACTAAAATGCTGCAGCAGGTGCACTGGAGCTGGACTGGGAGGAGGCAACAGGCCAATGACAACAGGAACAACAGAACAAAACAGCTCCAGAAACAAATGAAGCGACTGCAGAGATACACTCAACCAATGTCTGCTGACATCATCATCATCAACCTTTATTGCAGACTCGAGGTCCAGTTAAAACGAAAACAAAAACAAACACACAACAACATTTAGAGCAGACAACTGTACCAGTGTCGCCACAGTTCAGACTGGTAGCGCGTGGCACTGACTTTGATGTTTGTCAAGCTCATAATAATCATAATCATGCTGAATGTCTGAAAAGAGAAAAGTCAGTTCAGCAGAAAATGGACGCAGCTTTGGTTTGAGGAAATATAACAGTGGATGAAGCTAGATTATTTTTAATAAATCATTTTGGTTTGAAAGTTCCAGTTTTGAAGTGAACAACTGACAAAGCCCAAGAGTGTTCATGGTTTTCCAGGTGCAGGAGCTGCTCAGTTCTGGGTGTGGCTGAAGTCGTTGGGATGTTTTATTTTGGGATGTTCCTCTTTCACAAACGAAGCACATTCAAATTGTCCTGAAGTTTTGCATTTGGATCAAAGTGAACACAGGGCCTTTATTATAGACCTATTGCTATAGAGACGTTTAAAGGAAAGATATGAAGGATTTTAGCTCCTGTTCTTCATCAGGTTCTCATTAGAGCAGCCTCAGGTAAAGCTCTGTGACAGAATTCACAAGTAAACCAGTAGAGTGTGTTTGAGAGCACGATTGTGGGACAATAGATGCAAATTAGCCCATGGCTACAATCCGGAAACATGTGTTTATTAACATGCACTGTCCCGACCAAATAAACCAATGAATAAATACATGAACATGAACGAACATGTGTTTATCTGATGATAAAGTGATCACTGAGTCAGAAGTGTGTGATCACCTGTTGCATGCATTAATGCATTAAGGCTCATGAGTCAAACACACGGCTCGTGGGCCAGATCCGGCCTAGGAGATGATTTAATCCGGCCTATGACTTGTATTTATTTATTGGTTTATTTGGTCGGGACAGTGCATGTTAATGAACAAACCTCTCTGGATTGTAGCCATGGGCTAATTTGCATCCGTCGTCCCACACTCGCACACTCAAACACACTCTTCTTTTGTACATGTTTGTGGTGGTAAGAAAAACAGAAAGGGAATTGAACCTGGACCTTCTAGCTGTGAAGCATGAGCACTAACCACTGCACCACCGTACTACCCCATAAATTACTGAGTGTTTTCTGTTTTTAAAGTAAGCCTCTTTATAGAGGGCTGCCTGATTAAGCACATGCCTGATTTGCATTTTTAAAGAAATAACCAGAATGGTCTCTTCAGCCAGTAGGGGGCATCTTAAATTAAAAAAAAAGGAACAGTTGAGGGCATTGACATAATAAGAGATCAGGGTATTAACAACACATTATAGCCACGTGTCAGTCTGTCCCAGGGCAGCTGTGACTCACTGACATTAATCTCAGAGACCTGGGATGATTCGTTTTCAGGTTAAACCCAGTTACGGGAAAAACTACTGAAAAAGGACGTTCCACTTTATTAAGCAGATCATCATTTTCAAGCAATATGGGAAAGAAAAAGGGTCTTTCTGCTGATGAAAAGTGTGAAATAGTTGAATGCCTTGGTCTAGGTATGAAAACCTTCGATATTTCATAAAAGATTAACTGTAATCTTCGTACTGTTAAGAGATTTGTGGATGGTTCAGAGCACACTCGGGTTTGTGCAGATAAAGGCACAATATGGACGGTTTCTGCCAGACAAACACATCAGATTAAGAG
Source organism: Gobius niger (assembly GCF_951799975.1). Classification (NCBI taxonomy): domain Eukaryota; kingdom Metazoa; phylum Chordata; class Actinopteri; order Gobiiformes; family Gobiidae; genus Gobius; species Gobius niger. Next base: position 38,474,864 of record NC_136852.1, on the reverse strand, counting down.
AACAGCTGCTACAAAGCAGCATACAGGTATTTGAAGCTGCTGGTGCCTCTGGAGTCTCCTGAACATCAAGGTGTAGGATCCTCCAGAGGCAGAAAATGCCACTAATGTAACATTGGGGAGAAAATGTGAAAACCCAACTTTACATAAAAAAAAAAAATTTTGTTAATAAGACTTTATTTGGCTTTTTTTTTTTTTTTTTAAATAACAAAACACACACACACATACACAAATAACACTGAGCAGACTATATAAAACAAATTAAACATGAAATAAATAGAAGATGGGCACACCATGAAAAAACAAAACAAAATAAAATGATTCTTCCAACACGGGCAACAACATCAAAGTTAAACATGGTATTATTCATCTAAAATATTAGGCTACTGTAGCTGATCCTTTAATAATAACATCTCTAAGATTTCCAGGTAGGTGATCTATAAAAGGCTGCCAAATATCTAAAAACAAATCATCATTTCCTCTCAATTTAGCACTTATCCTTTCCATTGGCAACATTTTAAAAATCTCACTGTACCACTCTGTGACTGTAGGTGGTTTGTCCATAATCCACTTGTTCAATATACTTTTCCTAGCCAAGGAAAGGAATTTTTTCAATAATTTAGAATTAGAATATGTTGTTTTAGTAGGCAGTCCCAATAAAAACTGACCTGGATCTAAGATAATTTGGCATTTTAAAATGGCACCTATCTCTTTGGCAATACAAGACCAAAAGTGTAATATTTTAGGACATGACCAAAAACAGTGCATGTATGTCGCCGGTGACTGCTTACACTTAAGACATGAAGAAGATCTAGAAGGATCCATTTTATTTAAAATGTAAGGGGTCCTATGCTGCCTATGAAAGATTCTAAATTGCATTTCTCTTAATCTGTTTCTCAGAAACACAGAGTAAATATCACGAATAGTTTTTTGCCAATCAGCTTCAGTATAAGTAAAACCAATATCTTCTTCCCATTTCTTAATAAGCTTCTCAACACTATCCCCAGTACATTTTTGCAAAACACCATAGCAATGGGAAACAAACCCCTTTGATAATTTAAACGTGGTCATGAATCTCTCAAGGGGATTAAGTAAAGGTCTATCCATATGTAAAGATTTTGCATGAGTATTAATAAAATGGCGAACTTGCAGAAAAGCAAAAAAGGCATTGTTAGGAAGGCCAAAAGCCTCCTTTATCTGCGTGAAGGACATAAGACAACCATCCTCATTGAAAAGGTTCTTTGCAATACGCACACCTCGTCTATACCAATCATTATACACAGTGCTACTTATTCCAGGAGGAAACATTTGGTTGTTCAATATAGGGGACAGAAAAGAAAAGCAGCCCCTCCTCCCAACATGGGGTGTCATATCCTTCCAGCTTTTAACAGAGTTTAACAACAAGGAGTTGTTGCGCACCTCAGGTGACATGTTCTTGGATGTAATTTGTCCTATAAGGTTATATGGGGCACATGTCCATGATTCAAGCGGGTTCCCATTTCCATTTAAGTACGTCTGTATCCACTCCCGGATGATACGGCCATGACAGGCCCAGCTATACATCCTAATATTAGGGAAAGCCAGCCCTCCCCTCTCCTTAGGCAGTTGCAATGATCTCATCTTCAACCTAGATTTCTTACCATTCCAAATAAATGCTGAAAAGACTCGTTCAATTTCTGTAACTTTCTTCTTAGACAAATATATAGGCAGCATTTGCAGGGGGTACAAAATTCTGGGAAAAACATTCATTTTTAACAAATTAATTCTTCCAAACCAGGATATTGGCAGATCTTTCCACCTTGTAAGGTCATCTTTAACTTTCTTACATACATCCTGAAAGTTAGATTTCAGTGTTGTCTGAATACATGGTGAGACATTAATTCCCAAATAGGTAAATCCCGAGGTAGACCAAGAAAAAGGGAAATCAGTTAGGGATGGTAGGTCCTGACCATAGCCAAGAGGAAGAGCAACTGACTTTTCAAAATTTATTTTATAGCCCGATATGTAAGAGAAAGATTGAATAGTTGTCATCAATTCAGGTACTGACACCTCTGGATTAGAGATAAACAACAATATGTCATCTGCATAAAGTGCAATTTTAAAAGTGTGATTATTCATTTCAAATCCAAAAATATTTCTGTGGGATCTAATAGCCTCTGCAAGGGGCTCTACTGCCAGAGCAAAAATTAAAGGGGAAATGGGATCGCCCTGACGAGTTGACCTACCCAGTGAAAACTCCGATGATTTTACTCCATTGACCAATACACTCGCTCTTGGGGAATGGTACAGCAACTTCACAAGCTGTATGAAGCTTGCACCCAGTCCAAACTTCTGCAACACTGTAAACAGATAAGGCCATTCAACCCGATTGAATGCCTTCTCTGCATCAAGAGAAACAATTAGGCCTTTATGATTGTTAAGATTTGCATGCTGGATTAGATTAAGTAATGTTCTCATATTCGTAAATGGTGTCCTATGTTTAATAAAACCCGCCTGGTCCGAATTAATTAGTTTCGGAAGGCACACTTCAAGTCTTTTGGCCAAGATTTTTGACAAAATCTTACTATCAACATTAATCAAGCTGATGGGGCGATATGAACTACATTTATCAGCAGGTTTATCCTTTTTTAATATTAATGAGATGTTAGCTGAGTATAGTGACTGAGGAAGGGAGCCTTTTTCCACCGAATGTAAATACATGTTCAAAAGAAGTGGATTTATAGAATCCTGAAGATGTTTATAAAATTCAGTACCATAACCATCTGGCCCTGGGGCCTTTCCATTAGGTAAGGATTTAATTGCAGCTGTGATTTCCTCAATAGAAATTGGTTTCCCCAAAGAAAGCCTATCTATATCAGAAAGCGTAGGTAGATTAAAATCGCTTAAAAAATCTTGTATTTGCTCTTCCGAAGCATTATTTTCTGAAGTATATAATTTTGAATAAAATAGCCTCATTATTTCCACCAATCTTTGGGACTCATAATGACTTTTACCATTATCATCTTGCAATGACGAAATTGCACTCATATGTTGTCTGCCGGCTGCCAACCGTGCAAGCAGGCGTCCTGGCTTATCACCCATTTCAAATAGTCTATGTTTTGCGTAAAGTATACTTGCTTCTGCCTTTTGGGTTAAGAGTTGATTAACCCTCGTGTCGCCTTCGCGGGTCTTTTTGACCCGCTGTCATGTTCCGGGCATTTGGATGCAAGGTGACACAAGGGGGCGCTCTTCCAACCTTCTCAGTGGAAATGTGAGTTGACTTTCTTCAGAGTGAGACTTTAGGTCAGACACCATGAGTGACAGTAACATGACGCTAAATACAGTGAGCTCTTTGTTTCCAGTAAAAAGTCTGAGGCCTCATTGCTCTTCAGTCACAGACTGAGAAGTGAAGAAGGAAGTCATGGAGCTTCTGCTTTAGACAGAACTTCAGACTTCTGCTGCATGTAGGGGTCATATTACATCAAATCAAATATTGTAATCTGTAAAGCACTTTATAAATAAAGATTGATTGATCATATTCTGAAAGTCAAAGTAGTAAAAACATAATATATGGAAATAATGATTACAATTACAAAAAGAAAAATATTTGAAAATCATGTATCTTATCAAAAAAAGGTTTTATTTACTCTGATTTTAAAAAAACAAACAAATAAATAAAACAAACAAACCCTAATCATTTGTATCTGCTGTAAAGTCATGTTTGTCCCAGTTCTTCTGAGTCATGGTGGGTCATGGTGGACCATGACAGATGTGGACAGGACTGTGGTAGATCTACTTTTACTTTGGAGAAAATAGTTACTATAGTAACTGTTGAAGAAATGAACCTCATGAGCTTCTTCTGTAACATCTGTCCACATCAGTCCTGCTGACTCATGAGTCAAACACACGGCTCGTGGGCCAGATCCGGCCTAGGAGATGATTTAATCCGGCCTATGACTTGTATTTATTTATTGGTTTATTTGGTCGGGACAGTGCATGTTAATGAACAAACCTCTCTGGATTGTAGCCATGGGCTAATTTGCATCCGTCGTCCCACACTCGCACACTCAAACACACTCTTCTTTTGTACATGTTTGTGATGGTAAGAAAAACAGAAAGGGAATTGAACCTGGACCTTCTAGCTGTGAAGCATGAGCACTAACCACTGCACCACCGTACTACCCCATAAATTACTGAGTGTTTTCTGTTTTTAAAGTAAGCCTCTTTATAGAGGGCTGCCTGATTAAGCACATGCCTGATTTGCATTTTTAAAGAAATAACCAGAATGGTCTCTTCAGCCAGTAGGGGGCATCTTAAATAAAAAAAAAGGAACAGTAGAGGGCATTGACATAATAAGAGATCAGGGTATTAACAACACATTATAGCCACGTGTCAGTCTGTCCCAGGGCAGCTGTGACTCACTGACATTAATCTCAGAGACCTGGGATGATTCGTTTTCAGGTTAATAAACACATGTTTCCGGATTGTAGCCATGGGCTAATTTGCATCTATTGTCCCACAATCGTGCTCTCAAACACACTCTACTGGTTTACTTGTGAATTCTGTCACAGAGCTTTACCTGAGGCTGCTCTAATGACAACCTGATTAAGAACAGGAGCTAAAATCCTTCATATCTTTCCTTTAAACGTCTCTATAGCAATAGGTCTATAATAAAGGCCCTGTGTTCACTTTGATCCAAATGCAAAACTTCGGGACAATTTGAATGTGCTTCGTTTGTGAAAGAGGAACATCCCAAAATAAAACATCCCAACGACTTCAGCCACACCCAGAACTGAGCAGCTCCTGCACCTGGAAAACCATTAACACTCTTTGTCAGTTGTTCACTTCAAAACTGGAACTTTCAAACCAAAATGATTTATTAAAAATAATCTAGCTTCATCCACTGTTATATTTCCTCAAACCAAAGCTGCGTTGCCATTTTCTGCTGAACTGACTTTCCTCTTTTCATACATTTAGCAGACATTGGTTGAGTGTATCTCTGCAGTCGCTTCATTTGTTTCTGGAGCTGTTTTGTTCTGTTGTTCCTGTTGTCATTGGCCTGTTGCCTCCTCCCAGTCCAGCTCCAGTGCACCTGCTGCAGCATTTTAGTTCATCTTTGTTAGTCTCAGTTCTCTTGTTTTATTCACAAGAAACTTCATTTGCAGAGGCTGTGACAAAACAGAATATGTACACACATACATCAACATCAAGTAAATCCTTTATTCACATCTCTTTAAATGATCAGGATTATTGTGTTTTAAGATTATCGATAAAAGCACCAGACTATCACCGCTGATCCCTCTGCTATAACGTACCGATATAGTGCTGTAACAAAATAATGGTGGCTTCATTAATAATTAATATTTACTTTTTTTTTTAAAGGCCACAAACTCAGACATTTTTTTTGTAATAAGCTCATGATAACTAATAATTCATGTGTTACTAATTAATGACACAGTGACCTGCATCAGACTGGACTTTTCAAAGTACAGTTAAATTCATCATCCAGGAATGGAAAGAGTCTGGCATCACTGCAAACCTACCAAGATCCGGCCGTCCTCCTAAACTTACTGACCGAACAAGGACAGCACTGACCACAGCTGTTACCAAGAAGCCTATGATGACCCTGGATGAACTGCAGAGAGCTACAGCTCAGGTGGGGGAAACTGTCCACAGAACAACTATTAGTCGTACACTGAACAAATCTGGCCTTTATGACAGAGTGGCATTTTTAAAAGAAAACCATAAGAAGTCCTGTTTTCTGTTTGCCAGAAGCCACATGGGAGACACGTGGTCCCACAAGATGGCCGCCACGTTTACCGTGTGATCTCGAGTTTTATGAAACACTTTTTAAAACGGCCTGTCATGGTTTTGGTGATACACTCTAATTCAGTTGGACAACAATACTAATACTTAAGTAAATAACAAAAGTTGGTAGTAACTATAGTCCTTGTTAATCTGGTGCTGGCCATCTCCAGCTGGCGTTGTTGGCATATTCATGTTTTAAACAGCTCAGTTAACGCTCGCATTGCCACATTTTGTTTACTTTATTGTCCCCGTAGGGAGATTTGTCCTCTGCATTTAACCCATCCTTAGATGTCGCTGGGGTGACCCGTAAGGAGCAGTGGTCGACAGCAGTGCCGCGCCCGGGGACCCGTCTCCATGATGTGAAGCCAGGTCAGAATCACTTGGCTGGAGGATTAACCTATTGTACATGTTTTTACTGGCAGGGGACACCAGAGTACTCGGAGGAAACCTTCGCAGACACGGGGAGAACATGCAAACTCCACACAGAAAGGCCCCGTCCTGGTTGGGAATCGAACCCGGGACCTTCTAGCTGTGAAGTGGAGGCGCTACCGTGCTGTTTCTATATTTTCAAACACCCTTAGGTATGTCAAAGATTAGCAACAACTTTAAATAGTTTTTATGGGAGTTCCGGTGATGACGTCAAGCTGAGAGGTGCGGGCTCGATAGCTCCCGACCAAGCTACCGCTAAAGTTATATTTTAAGGCTACATACGCAAGTTTAAATAAGTACAGCTGAAGCTTAAGGGGTCGCAACAATGTCTGGTAAGGATATGGCATCGGATAGCACCGATAAACAGAAGTCTCAACGATTCACCCGCAGCCAAGCTAACAACGAGCTCAACGCTAAAGATGGCGACGCTGCTGAGGCTAACGCTAATGACCTTAAACCATGCACGCAAGGGGACTTGCTAGCATTTTCAAGTAAGCTGTCGGATAATATTGTAGCAGTAATTGACAAGAGGATGTCACAGATTTCCGACAAGCTGGATACAATCACAGCCAAGATCGAAAGCGAGGCTCAGCGACTAGACCAGGCCGAGCAGCGCATCTCTAACACAGAGGACTGTGTGATGGAGTTGGAGGCTAAAATAGCTAGCGCTGAAGAAAAGCTGGCTAGCGTTACTAACCGACTGGACGAGCAAGAAGCAAGGAGCCGGAGGGACAACATCAAAATTCTTAACGTGAAAGAAGGCGTGGAGGGGCGCAATGCTATAACCGTCTTCGAAACCTGGATACCGACGTTTTTGAACCTGGAGACAGCTAATGGCCGTATTACACTTGATAGATGTCACCGCCTCGGCCGCCGCCTCAAATCAAGCGCTCCCAGGCCGGTTATAATGAAGCTTCATTACTCTGCGGATAAAGTGAAGATTCTGGCCAGGAGCGCAGGTCGTAAGTTGGAATTCGAGGGAAACACTATCTTTTTTCGTCAAGATTTCCCCCAAAATGTCACCCAGCAACGAAGAGCTTTCAATGATGTGTGCCAAAAGCTCATTGCCAAAAACATCAGATTCAAGATGAGATTCCCTGCGACGCTGGAGTTTACATACAACAGGAAGGAGTACTCTTTTGACAGTGCGCCAGCGGCTTCGGCCATTGTAAACGTGCTCGAGGAGGACATCTGTGAGTGACTGTACTTATTTGAGTTACCATAATGCTTGCCGTACAATATTTTTTGGGTCGGGAGTGAGTGAGTGCAGACATAGGAGACTATGATCGATACCCGGGAGTTCTTTATCTGCACTTACAATTTGCGTTGCTTCCTCTCGGTATCCTGGAACCAAGTTTTGTTGATTTTTGTTAGGGTTTTTCCCCCCTTTGTTTGTGTGTTACGTTTGTTGCATGTCAATGAGTGCACGTTTTTTGCGCTCAAAACTGTGTGTTTACTAGTTGTGACACTGAGCAGACGTTTTCTGTATTTTACAGTTGTATTTCTGTGTATGGGGCTTGGCATGAGAACCACTAACTTGGCTTTATTCTGTATGTTTTATTTTTTATTTGTTAAAGCTCATGTCTGCCACTAAATACATATCTTTCAATGTTAAGGGTATCAATAATGCTGTTAAACAGAAAAAACTTCTAACCTGGCTTAAGAAAGAAAAGGCTAATATTGTTTTAATGCAGGAAACGCATCTTATTGATAAGGAGCATGAAAAGTTACGGAGGGAATGGGTTGGACAGGTTTATTATTCTTCATATTCTTCAAGCAAAAGGGGAGTGGCAATATTAATTAATAAGAATACTCCTTTCACCTTAGAAAAATGCGTAAAAGACAATCAGGGGCGTTATGTTCTGATAACAGGATATTTGTATGGGGAACATATATTTATAGGGTGTGTTTATGCTCCTAATATTTACCAAAAAGAATTTTATTCTGATCTGTTAGGTAATGCCACTAACATGTCTTTACCCTTCAGTATTTTGGGTGGTGACTATAATTGCACTATGAATCCCGAGGTAGATCAGTTTCCCTCTTCCAAGCCAACTCAGTCTAAAATGAGACAATCGACCAATCAGCTCTGTCGTGACCTTCAATTACACGATGTATGGAGAGTTGTCAATCCTTCTGAAAAAGATTATACATTTTTTTCTAATCCACATCACAGTTACTCTAGGATTGATTATTTTTTTGCCACAAGAGGAGTACTGGATCGAACTGAAGAATGTAAAATAGGTACACGGTGATCACGCTGAAGTGTCTATGTTGGTCCTTCCCCCTTGTCCCCAATTTACATCAAGACATTGGCGCTTAAATCCCTCACTTCTTAACCAACCATCCTTTGTTACCTTTTTGAAAGAACAGATAAGAGACTTCCTTGCTAATAATGACAATGATGAAACTGACGCTTCTATACTTTGGGATACCTTGAAAGCATACCTACGTGGAGTTATTATTTCGTACAGCACAGCTCGGAAAAGGGAGGCGTTGAAAGCGCAACTAGGACTTGAAGCACAGCTTGTGGTACTTGAAAATCAGATGAAAATGTGTCCATCTCCAATACTTGCAAAAGAGCTGGAAGTAATACGCTCTTCCCTTAAACCCAGTTAAGGGAAAAACTACTGAAAAAGGACGTTCCACTTTATTAAGCAGATCATCATTTTCAAGCAATATGGGAAAGAAAAAGGGTCTCTCTGCTGATGAAAAGTGTGAAATAGTTGAATGCCTTGGTCTAGGTATGAAAACCTTCGATATTTCATGAAAGATTAACTGTAATCATCGTACTGTTAAGAGATTTGTGGATGATTCAGAGCACACTCGGGTTTGTGCAGATAAAGGCACAATATGGACGGTTTCTGCCAGACAAATACATCAGATTAAGAGAACAGCTGCTACAAAGCAGCATACAGGTATTTGAAGCTGCTGGTGCCTCTGGAGTCTCCTGAACATCAAGGTGTAGGACCCTCCAGAGGCAGAAAATGCCACTAATGTAACATTGGGGAGAAAATGTGAAAACCCAACTTTACATAAAAAACTATTTAAAGTTGTTGCTAATCTTTGACATACCTAAGGGTGTTTGAAAATATAGAAACAGCACGGTAGCGCCTCCACTTCACAGCTAGAAGGTCCCGGGTTCGATTCCCAACCAGGACGGGGCCTTTCTGTGTGCATGTTCTCCCCGTGTCTGCGAAGGTTTCCTCCGAGTACTCTGGTGTCCCCTGCCAGTAAAAACATGTACAATAGGTTAATCCTCCAGCCAAGTGATTCTGACCACCAGCCTGGCTCCACATCATGGAGATGGTTCCCCGGGCGCGGCACTGCCGTCGACCTCGGCTCCTTACGGGTCACCCCAGCGACATCTACGGATGGGTTAAATGCAGAGGACAAATCTCCCTACGGGGACAATAAAGTAAACAAAATGTGGCAATGCGAGCGTTAACTGAGCTGTTTAAAACATGAATATGCCAACAACGCCAGCTGGAGATGGCCAGCACCAGATTAACAAGGACTATAGTTACTACCAACTTTTGTTATTTACTTAAGTATTAGTATTGTTGTCCAACTGAATTAGAGTGTATCACCAAAACCATGACAGGCCGTTTTAAAAAGTGTTTCATAAAACTCGAGATCACACGGTAAACGTGGCGGCCATCTTGTGGGACCACGTGTCCTCCATATGGCTTCTGGCAAACAAAATGGGACTTCTTATGGTTTTCTTTTAAAAATGCCACTCTGTCATAAAGGCCAGATTTGTGCAGTGTACGACTAATAGTTGTTCTGTGGACAGTTTCCCCCACCTGAGCTGTAGCTCTCTGCAGTTCATCCAGGGTCATCATAGGCTTCTTGGTAACAGCTGTGGTCAGTGCTGTCCTTGTTCGGTCAGTAAGTTTAGGAGGACGGCCGGGTCTTGGTAGGTTTGCAGTGATGTCAGACTCTTTCCATTCCTGGATGGTGTTTCTAACTGTACTTTGAGAGATGTTTTTATAACCTTTTTTTATAACTTGATCCTGGACCTTTCTGGTGTGTTCTTGGACTTCATGAAGCTTCTGCTTTTTTTTTTAATTGTTTTTATAGTTTTTTTTAATTGAATATTGTCCCAGCTCTTATGAATAAATCATCACCACAGAGACATGTTTTTTTTATTCGTAAATATGAGAAAGACGTTCCTGAGGTTTATGGAGATTTATTGACCAGTTCTATTAACGGACAATATTTAAAGATGAAATATTACACAAAACAAACGACACAACACATAAAGCACGAGACGGGGAAGAAATGAGTTTGTTTTTTTCTGTTCTGTGTGGAGATCAGGACAGAGCGAGAGGAGAAAGGAAACATGAATGACATGTTTCTAATCCTGGAAACAAGTGACCGAGACGACAGACGAATAAACGACATCATCTTCAGAAAGATACGGCTCTTTAGACGGGATTTTACAACAAATGACTGATTAAAGCAAATAACAGACGTGTGAACAAATATAAACCATAGATTATAAGCATGCCTAGAGTTTAACACTACTACTACTACTACTACTACTACTACTGTTACTATTACTACTACTACTACTACTACTACTACTACTACTACTACTACTACTACTACTACTGTTACTATTACTACTACTACTACTACTACTACTACTACTACTACTACTGTTACTATTACTACTACTACTACTACTACTACTACTACTACTACTACTACTACTACTGTTACTATTACTACTACTACTACTACTACTACTACTACTACTGCTACTGCTACTACTACTACTGTTACTGCAACTAATACTACTACTACTACTGTTACTGCAACTACTACTACTACTACTACTGTTACTGCAACTACTACTACTACTACTACTGTTACTGCAACTACTACTACTACTAATACTACTACTACTACTACTGCTACTGCAACTACTACTACTACTACTACTACTGTTACTGCAACAACTAATACTACTAATACTACTACTACTACTGCTACTACTACTACTACTACTACTACTATTGCTTCGACTACTATTACTGTTACTGCAACTACTAATACTACTACTACTACAACTACTACTTCTCACAAACGGCTGGTCTCCGGAGTCGTCGTCTCTGAGCCGCTCATGTCATGAAGCTCTGCCATGTTTGTTTTTTTGCCTTCATGCAGGAGCCACCGACTTTCTGTAGCTTTGTTTTCGTTCATCAAACTTCACTTCGTTATGACTGACTTGCAGTAACTCGTCCACACAACAGACCTATCCTTGTTCTTTTTGTTTTGTTCTGACTAAAACTAGACGAAGATTATCACACTTAAAAATGACTTCATTTTTTTTGTGAAGTTTCTAAAACCCTGAACACTGCAGTCTGTCAATAGCGTTGCATTATTCTGAAGTGAATCCACACACGGTTGGATTCTGGAGTTATCAGTCACTGGAATGTCGCTGATGAGACGCCTCTGAAAGGGGGAAAGAGCAGACTGAAGCTGGCTGAGCTGGTGCTGGTGCTCCCTCTCACATGTGGAGCTTGTCCCATCTGTCAAATGAGTGTCATATATCTGTGTTCTGCTCTGATCATTTCATCTAAAACCATTTCAAATCTTTAAAAGGGTAGAGTTCATGGGCCCGAGTCCTCCGATGTGACGGAGACGTGAAGCACTGGTGTGAACTGCCAGTTTCATTTGGTATAATTACTATTATTATGGCAGGATTAGGCCGTGGTGGACATGATGTATTCAGGGGCTCATTTATAAAGTGCTAAATAGGGAACATATGTAAGCATGCTGGACCTAATTATGTGTGATATGTTTAATAGTAGGGCTATAAATGCGATCTGTAAATGTTGGAAACTATCTCTTTCATCGTGTCCTATTAATTGATGTGAAAGTGAGACTCGTCGAACTTCTGCAGACGATGACGAGGCCACAGCTTTTCCACTTCAGCCTCGGCCTCTTGAGACGTTTGATAACTTCTCTGATTAGACACAGGGCAGTTGTCTCTCTCGCAGAACCTCAGGTTCTCTCCGAGCTCGTGGTCTTCAAACTCCAGCACCTGAAATGCACAACACACGGCTTTAAGTCACAGCAGGATATGAGAAAAAGAAGCAACATGCGGTAACGGTCACGAATATTGCTCCAATGCATGAAACAAAAAGATAAAGAGTTTGTTCTTCTGCAAAACAAGACTCAAAAACACTAAATCAGCACCAAGAAGGCTAAAATTGGAACCAGATTAGGAAAATCACGTGGGAACTTCCATGTTTGAAAAGTTTGTGGTGACGTTTCAGAGTCCATATGTCCAAAACAAAGAAAGCACCGACGAAGACTGACGAAGACCGTTGCAACACCTGAAAATGTGGAATGAGTTTGTCTGTCTGCGCTCTACCAATCGTTCAGTTGCTTTTGTTCTCAGTTCTCCACGATGAACACCATCTTCACACAGACTTTATTCCTTCCCCAGGTGCCTGATCTCCCTGAGGGGGAGACGTAAACTGGCCTGCGTACACGCCTGATCTGGCTCTGTGATTACCGATCCCGGTTTATTTCATGGTATGTAACGATCGTCCACAGACCCTGAAGACCTACAGAGTAACTCACAATCTTCTCAATAAGTCTTTTGTCAATGCAGGCCAACATACTTATTATAGTGAGTTTAGTGTGGTGTTTATTATAGTGACATTAATCTACTGTAGTTTGGGTGTTTGGTCAATAGAGGGCACTATATGACTGCTGCTGATGGAGTCTGATTCACTTCAATGGCTGCTGTTCACCTCGTGCTGTAGCTAAACTAGATTACGGACGTGTCTTATCCCAGATCCTGACACTGACAATAACTGCCTCCTGTATTAGCTGTTCACATCATCACCCGGTGGGACTCTCTGTAAGTTTCACTGCCACTCAGAATGTTTCTTAATGTGATGTAGTGTCTTTGAAGCTCGATAACACTTTATTGTCAGCACAGAGAGTGCAGCGAACCTTAATACTGTCATCTTTATCCGACACAAACACCAAAAGTGACTATTTGGTATTTCCAGTGCCTCTCTCTCCTCCTCCTGTGGTTTGTCTGGGTAAGCAGCATTCCTCTTTTGACTCATTTGGCTGCACCTTCCCTCCCTAATGTTGCTTCCTTGTACAGTGTGGCACTTCTATTGGTGCTTTAGTGCGCGTTCTGTGCAGAAGCCGGGAGTCCACCTCCTTTGGGATCTAACTTGGGCTGCGTCTGAAACCGTCAAATTACAGACTCTAAGCCAGTGGTTCTCAACCTGGGGGTCGGGACCCCAAGGGGGTCGCGAGACAAATTTGAGGGGTCGCCAGATCATTTAGATAAAATAGACATATTTTCATTAGCATGTAATCTGATATTTTGTTGTAGCATGTGTGTGCTATTTTACCAGAGTGACATTATTTGTTTGTAGTTTGATGAATTTCATTTTAGCCAAAAAGGTGACGAAAAATTGATGAAAATGTGACAAAAAATGACCAAAAAAATGACAGAATGTTACAAAAACATTACAAAAATGTGATAAAAATTGGACAATAAAACTACCAAAAATTGACAAAAATTGACAAAATCAATGACAAAAACGTGACAAAAAAATGACAAAAACGTGACAAAAAATGACAAAAATTTGAAAAAAATGACAAAAATGTGATAAAAAAAATGACAAAAATGTGATAAAAAAATGACAAAAATGTGATAAAAAATGACAAAAATGTGATAAAAAATGACAAAAATGCGACAAGAAAATGACAAAAATGTGATTTAAAAAAATGACAAAAATGTGACAAAAAAATGACAAAAATGTGATAAAAAATGACAAAAATGCGACAAGAAAATGACAAAAATGTGATTTAAAAAAATGACAAAAATGTGACAAAAAAATGACAAAAATGTGATAAAAAATGACAAAAATGTGACAAAAAAATGACAAAAATGTGACCAAAAATGACGAAAATGTGACAAAAAATGACAAAAATGTGACAAAAAATGACAAAAAGTTCCTCTCGGTTCAGGCGGGGGTTAAGAGGTTAAGAATTATGTAGGCTACTATTTCTATTTCTCACGGTGTGACCCGAGCAGGGGTCATGAATCCCTTTTACTGTTAAAATGGGGGTCGTGGCTCCAAAAGGTTGAGAACCACTGCTCTAAGCACTAACACTAGCTACTGATCCTTAACCTTTCATGGGGTCGACTGTTAGATCTATGCAGTTAGGGAACTAGAGCTTCAGAGCTATTTTGCACAATCCGATCGTCCTTACCGAAGGGGAAGGGGGTGTGACAGAAGCGCATGTCGCCACCTATTGTATTGCATATGCAACAACAGAGTGTCCAAATAAAGACATTTAAGGAGAAAAAAAGAAACATCCAAATGAGACATCACTTTTCCCTTTAGCCTTATTTGATCTCAACAGTTGTTTCATAAAGCTACAGTAGCAAATGATCCATGTGGCTTAAGTTTCTACTAAATGAAGCAAAAGCACAAACTGCCTTCATTGAATCAGTTTCCTGAGTTTCCTCTTTAACACTGACATGTGACTGAGCTGTGGGGACGACAACATGGATATTGTCACTTTTATAAAGTTTGGCTTATGCACAACCTAATCCTACTTTTTTTTTGTTTTATTTAATGTGCACATGTCAATCAAAGTGGTTGCGCATGAATCACTCGAGGGTGGGGGCGAGGGGGGTGGGGGGATTTGGTGCAGTGGCTTATGGCAGTGGTTTCCAACCCTTTTTGCCTCGCGTACCCCTTGAGTCGTGGATTTATACTCTGAGTACCCCGTACCTTGAGGATTTTGCCGATAATATTACAAAGCGACCAACTAAATTAATATTATACAGTATTTAACAGTATGTTGTTGTTGTGTTCAAAATTATGCTAAAATAGTCTCAAAATCAAACCATTTACTGAAAAACATAACTAAAACTAACTTTCCTTTGAAAATCATATTGAAATTCTACTCAGTTTCACCTTCTTTTTTTTAATCTGAAATAATTCCAAGTACCCCCTGCTTAGTATTCAAGTACCCCCAGGAGTCCCCGTACCCCTGGTTGGGAAACACTGGCCTATAGGATGGCACATAGCTCCTAATCACTGGTTAGTTAGCATCAGAGGTCCCTATGCTAAAGTGGCTATGCTAGTTAGCATTGAGGCTCCTTTTCCTAACTCCTTCCTAACTGACAGCCCAATTCGGAAGCTCCTTATCATGGCGGACGCTGACGCACATCCGCTTTGGCGTAAGAGCTATTGCCAGTCTGCTCGTTTCAGACGGGGCATTTGTGTGTTTGCACCCCAGCAGGACCAAGCTACACCTCCCGCGTCCCACACCAACTTTTTAACTGTAAATATACCTGGTGTTTTAGTTTATTTTGCTTTTTGTGAACTTTTGTTTTTCTTTTCTTGCATGTTGTGTTTTATTGGAATTGAAATTGTTGTCTTCATTAACTTCCTCGGTTTAAAAGAAAAGCAACCGGTTTTAAAAAGAAATATATTAAATAAAAGTGTATTTTTATAACTAAGTCCTGTCTCTGCCCCTGCTTAAAGTAAAACTAACCTGTGTCTGCCTTGTGCGGGGTCCTCGGCCTACACTAGGCGGCATTGTTGACAATCCATAGCTACTTATCAACCTGCATTTCTCGTCATGCCACACACGTCTTCTGATCTCGATGGTTTCTCTGATCCAGCGCTAATACTTTGGGCATGGATGACACGCCTCCCTATTCCCTCTATGCCTCCAGGGAGCCGTGTAACATCGCAGTGAAAATTCATAAATCCATAAAAGGCAGAAGTTCCTCCTCCAAGAAAACTGCTGTGAGCTTTTCATGATTGCACGTGGTCTATTTTCTTTTGTAAATGAATAGATAAGCATCATATGATAAAATAAAATGAGCCTTTTCCACATCCAAAGAGTGTCCAAAACAAAAAAAACACATCTTAAACAATAACACGAAAAAGAAACCAAAACTATAGAACACAATTTTGGGTCAAGAAAATTCTGAAAAAGGCTTTGTGCATGTGCGCTACAAAAACACACACAAACATAAATGAAAACTAGAAATGCAATGGCTGCGCCATTGCGATTGACTGCGGAATTGCGGGAAGCGAATGCAGAAATTGCATAAACTGTTCAAATTCCATAAAGTGGTTAATTTGCATAATCTATTTTGCATAAACTGGTAAAATCATGAAATGTCATGTTGCATAAACTGTATAAACTGCATAAAGTGGTAAAATGCATTAATGGGTTAATTTGCATAAATTATGTAAATTGCATAAACTCTTTAAAATTCATAAATCCTAAATGGCATAAACTCTTAAGTTGCATAAACGGTTTAAAATGCATAAAGTGGTTAATTTGCATAAATTATTAATATTGCATAAACTTTTATATTCCATAAACTGGTCAAACTGTTGAAATGGCCTCAGTGCTTGATTGGCAGAAGCTGCACAAATGGCTGAAAGTCCTGGAGTTTCCCCATTGGCTGGATTCGCACATACACACCAATGCAAACATTTCAAACTCTCGTATAAAAAAACTGGAAATCTGCAGAAGGCCATTTTTTTCTCAAAACCCACAAGTTGCAGAAGCTAAACATGCACAAAGTGCAGAAATTGCATAAAATGCAGAAAAAAGTGCAGAAAAGCATGGATTTGCGGCAGCCCCATTATAAGTCAATGGGAAAAATCTCCGACATTTTGGCCGATTGCGGAAAAAACGTAAATTGCAGAAGTCCAAAAAGTAATAGCACCTTCTCCTCAACATGCGGAACATTTTGATGCATAACTTGCATAAATTGCACAAAGCATGAAGGTGCTGAAAGCTCTAGAAAATCGGGAAAAAGATGGAAGAGGAATAATAATAAAGAACATGAAAACCAATAATTGACTGCGGAAGAATACCGCAGTCAATCAATTAAAATTAATAATGATTTTTTTTTCTTTCTTTTTTTGGAGGGGTGCCACAATGTGTCGCTCCAAGTGCAAATCAAACCAACAGAGCCGGACAAACCTCATCGTCCACGTGCAGCGCCAGAGTCACATGGTCCCAGACGTAAAAATGGTCGAAGTGCACATTCTCCACGCGCAGCTTCTGTCCGTCCTCCACCAGCGCAAACCTGGACCGACAGAGGCATGACCGGGGTCAGACAGCAGGGGGCGATGCACATGACCAAACACCTATGTCTCATTATCCACCGCCACAGACTTACTTTATCAAGGTTAAAGTGTCTTTGTTATATCTAAGTGGTTACTACTGCATCTTTACAACTATTAACACACTTGAGAGGGATTTTGGACCTTTTTGAATAAGCCAGTTATCAGTGGCAAAATGTGTAAAAATTCAAATATCTCCTCGTATTTTGGGTTCAAAGCTCAATAAATCAGGCAGGAAAAAGATACTGAAAAATTCCTGTAAAAAAAAAACCCTTCCAAAGTGTGGAGTCTGTAGGAGCGACTAAAGTGGAGGTTGTTAAGGAGTGGAATGAAAACGGACCTCAAGTTTCGTCACTTTTGTGCACATTCTGTGTACATTTATCCCGTGTTTAGTCTTCTGTCTCCCATAAAGGAAATGACCATATTTGGATTACAGTGTCATCTCGGTCACAGACTTTCGTGCTACACGTGGATACCAAACATGTCAGTATTTGTGGATAAATAAGCATGGGAAAGACCAGGGGCGGACTGGCCATATGTCCATGCTGGAAGAGCACAGAGGGGCCACTGGCTCTAGGGCCACCGGTCTGGCCCCTCACTTTACCTTACCCTTACCCCCGGGCGCAACCGAGCTTTACCCAAATCTAAAAGCTTAAAAGAAAAGCATCCAAAAACAAAAATGTGCTGGAAAAGCAACAAAAAAGTGACAAAAACACAACAAAATGTGACGAAAACGTGATGACAAAGCAATGAAAAAAGCGGTGGAAAAAACAACAACATGACAAAAAATAACCTGAAAAGGACAGACAAAAACACAACGAAAAAGCCACAAAAAAGTAGTGAAAAACAGCAAAAAGCAACAAAAACAAACAACAACAAACGAAAATGCAGCGACAACGTGACAAAAAGTTACCATCACTTTTCTCGATTTTAGCTTTCAAATTAGGCGTTACAGTGTTGCTCTCCAGTCAAGAAGCCTTTGGATTTGGGTAAAGCCGAAATGGAGAAAATGCTCTCGGTTAAGGCGGGGGGTATGAGGTTCACATATGTATTTGTGGAAGTGTCGCATTTACGCTAATTTGGGCCAGGCTGGCCAGAGTCCAGGGCTTTTTTTCAGTAGTCCGCCCCTGGGAAAGACCATGGAGCGCCACAGCCATGTTGGAGTTACTTAGCGTAATGCATAAAACAGTCTCTTTAATAACATTACTGGTGGAATGACTCGCCTGTGTGTCTCGCTCATGGCCTGTGGTCTCCAGATGAAGTGCGGCTCCGGCTCTGCTCTGAAGGCACAGATGCAGTGAGGCGTCTCCTCCAGCAGGGGGAACTGAGAGAACTTGTTGTTATGTTCCGGACTGTGGACCAGCACTGCATACATCACTTCCTGTTTGTACAGGATGGTGGAATAGACCCTGAGGACGGGCTCCTCTCTATCACAGAACTGCACACACACAGAAGATATGAAATTGTAGCTGTTTCCATTGTTGGGACTTTAAAGTGATCGTCTGTGAGATTGCAAAATGAGGATTAGAAAGAGAGCTTTAAGTTAAAGAGGAGAGAAAGCATAGAGTGAAGAATTAGCTCTGCGCATGCACAGTTATGTACAGTGGTATGCACAATTGTGTCTTTCACATAAAATTTAAATTAAATATATTTCTGTTTATGGTCCATAGTATGGCAAAATTTCGAAAAGTTAAAGGGGGGCTGATGCTGATGCAACCCACTGTAAGTGCTGACGATCATGCCGGAGAAAGGTCAGTGACAGTCCGCTCTATTTTTCACAAAAAGAGCACAACCTGCTGGCTGTACTTCTCCAGGACATCCCTGAGGCTGAAGGTGAAGCGAAATGAGCCGTATCTGGAGCTGGACTTGAAGGCAGGAGACGAGGCAAACTCCTGGAGGAAGTTTCTCTCTGACAGGGCCTCAACGCCCTCTGCTGCTCGCTCTTCTGCCCGCGGCCCCTCCGGCACTCGCTCTTCTGCCCATGGCCACTCCGGCACTCGTTCTTCTGCCCATGGCCACTCCGACACTCGCACTTCTGTCCATGGCCACTCCGGCGCTCGTTCTTCTGCCCATGGCCACTCCGGCGCTCGCACTTCTGTCCATGGCCACTCCGGCGCTCGTTCTTCTGCCCATGGCCACTCCGGCACTCGTTCTTCTGTCCATGGCCACTCCGGCGCTTGCTCTTCTGCCCATGGCCTCTCCGGCGCTCGCTCTACTGCCCGTGGGCCATACGGCGCTCGCTCTTCTGCCCGTGGCCCCTGCGGCGCTCGCTCTACTGCCCGTGGGCCGTCCGGCGCTCGTTCTTCTGCCCGTGGGCCGTCCGCCGCTCGCTTTACTGCCCGTGGCCTCTCCGGCACTCGTTCTTCTGCCCATGGGCCCTGCGGCGCTCGCTTTACTGCCCGTGGCCCTTTCGGCGCTTGCTCTTCTGCCCGTGGCCCCTTCGGCGCTCGCTCTTCTGCCCGTGGCCTCTCCGGCACTCGCTCTTCTGCCCGTGGCCCCTTCGGCGCTCGCTCTTCTGCCCGTGGCCCCTTCGGCGCTCGCTCTTCTGCCCGTGGCCCCTTCGGCGCTCGCTCTTCTGCCGGTGGCCTCTGCTGCGCTTGCTCTTCTGCCCGTGGCCCCTTCAGCGCTCGCTCTTCTGCCGGTGGCCTCTGCTGCGCTTGCTCTTCGGCCCGTGGCCCCTTCGGCGCTCGCTCTTCTGCCCGTGGCCTCTCCGGCACTCGCTCTTCTGCCCGTGGCCCCTTCGGCGCTCGCTCTTCTGCCCGTGGCCCCTTCGGCGCTCGCTCTTCTGCCCGTGGCCCCTTCGGCGCTCGCTCTTCTGCCGGTGGCCTCTGCTGCGCTTGCTCTTCTGCCCGTGGCCCCTTCAGCGCTCGCTCTTCTGCCGGTGGCCTCTGCTGCGCTTGCTCTTCTGCCCGTGGCCCCTTCGGCGCTCGCTCTTCTGCCCGTGGCCCCTTCGGCGCTCGCTCTTCTGCCCATGGCCTCTTCGGCGCTCGCTCTTCTGCCCGTGGCCCCTGCGGCGCTCGCTCTTCTGCCCGTGGCCCCTCCAGCGCTCGCTCTTCTGCCCGTGGCCCCTCCAGCGCTCGCTCTTCTGCCCGTGGCCTCTTCGGCGCTCGCTCTTCTGCCCGTGGCCCCTTCGGCGCTCGCTCTTCTGCCGGTGGCCTCTGCTGCGCTTGCTCTTCTGCCCGTGGCCCCTTCAGCGCTCGCTCTTCTGCCCGTGGCCCCTTCGGCGCTCGCTCTTCTGCCCGTGGCCTCTTCGGCGCTCGCTCTTCTGCCCGTGGCCCCTGCGGCACTCGCTCTTCTGCCCGTGGCCCCTCCAGCGCTCGCTCTTCTGCCCGTGGCCCCTCCAGCGCTCGCTCTTCTGCCCGTGGCC
Source organism: Gobius niger (assembly GCF_951799975.1). Lineage (NCBI taxonomy): Eukaryota > Metazoa > Chordata > Actinopteri > Gobiiformes > Gobiidae > Gobius > Gobius niger. The sequence continues at coordinate 38,454,128 of NC_136852.1, read as the reverse complement.
TCTTCGGCGCTCGCTCTTCTGCCCGTGGCCCCTTCGGCGCTCGCTCTTCTGCCGGTGGCCTCTGCTGCGCTTGCTCTTCTGCCCGTGGCCCCTTCGGCGCTCGCTCTTCTGCCCGTGGCCTCTGCTGCGCTTGCTCTTCTGTCCGTGGCCCGTCCGGTGCTTGCTCTTCTGCCCGTGGCCTCTGCAGCGCTCGCTCTTCTGCCCGTGGGCCCTCCGGCGCTCGCTTTACTGCCCGTGGGCCGTCCGGCGCTTGCTCTGCTGCCTGTGGGCCGTCCGGCGCTCGCTCTTCTGCCTGTGGCCCCTTCGGCGCTTGCTCTGCTGCCCGTGGCCCCTGCGGCGCTCGCTCTACTGCCCGTGGGCTGTCCGGCGCTTGCTTTGCTGCCCGTGGCCCCTCCAGCGCTCTCCTCTTGGTCACACCAATCTCCTCTGGCTGGTCCTCCTCTGCTCCGGCCCATGTTCGCTTCCTGTCCGGTCTTCCCCTCTGTGTTCCACCCTCCCTCGGTAGGTTCTCCACTGTAGCCAGCGGTATCTGCTGCAGTGTCTCCTCCTCGGGTCGGTCCTGTGGTCCAGGCTGAGGTCTTCTCTCAGGTCTGAACACCCGCTCTGGTTCGTTGGGGGGGACTAACATCATGTCCCTGGTGTGGGCGTGGCACAGCTCCTCTGGAGAAGGTGTTAGACTGAACCACACCAGGTCTCTCTTGCTCCTGCGGATTTTTGGATTCCTGAACCCTCCGTCTGCCTTGATGCCCCGTAAGCCCTTGAGGTCGGTGCTGTGGCTGACGTGGGACACGAGCAGCTCAGGCCTGGGGTAAGTTGGAATGTAGTTTTTATCAAGATATCTATTAAAGTCATTCTTTACATGAAGCTCATGTTTTAATGTAACCAAAGGCAGATGTTGGCTATGTTTGGTGAATGACCCACGCTCACTCATTGTGACGGTAACGCTTGTCAGCAGTTATGAGTTGTTATAGTAAAAAGGAATCTTTATTTACCTTTAAAGCCCAAGCTATTTTTATTGAACTGGTGAGGAAGCAGAACACTAACCGAGTCTGGATGATGAGTGCCTGTACTGATAGATCAGCCCAAGGTCAGCTGTCGGAGCTGGTGGACAGTACCTACCTACTGACCGCTAGCAGTGACAGCACTGCTATGTTTAGGTGGTGTCAGTGTTAATGTAGTAAATGCAAGAAAAACGTTTACATGCACTTTCAATTAGTTAAAAAATTAAACAATCAGTGTCAATGGTGACAAAATGAATGAGGGAATCCCAAGCGATGGTTCGAGTTGCGAGTGGTTGAACCAGAAGGAGATATGTCGATGTCAAAAGGTCCTTGAGTTGTCCGAGCCGTAGCTTATTCCATCAAACGTCCACAAAGAGAGACATCCGCCTGAAAAACATAAACAAGACTTAAATATGAAGCTACCACGCCCTTCCACGGCCACGCACAAAGACCAGACAGGTACGTATCAACTCGTCTAAGCTCAGGATGTTTTCAGTTAAAATAACTGAGTGGTGGGTCTGCAGTACAAAGCTCCCCCACTCACCTCGCCACACATGCAGCAGCCGCACAACATTCATGCAGAACCATAGACATATTAAATAGTCGACTCCTTCTGCTCACTCCTCTTTGTTTACGTCAATGACTATGTTCAAGAGGGAGTCCATGCTGAATTTACAGACTCCTCCTACCCAACTCCGACCGATCATGTTCCTAAAAAGGGCATAAGGGCGGGATCTTCACTGTAGATGCGGTCCTCATGAGGCGTGTAGTTTGGTCGTAACCACGCCTTTAGCTCTGATGCTAACGGCCTGCCAAGTCAGGCCCTCATTAATATACAACATTTCTAAAATGTACTTTACGAAAACCAGCCTGGTTTCTTTAATTGTGCCCAACCCAGCGCTACAACAGGAGGAATGTCTAGCTGTAGAAACATTATTGGAAACAAGGCAAAATAGTCGCTTAAAACGTGTGTAAAGAGCAATGATTTCTAGAGCAAAACTAGCGTTTTCTGCTGCCACTAGGTCAAGGTTTATCTATATAGCACATTTTCAAAACCAAAGTGCTTTTCGTATTCAGTGCAAAAACACAGACACACAAAAAGCTTGAATGAAAAGCCAGTGCAAAGAGATGCATTTTCAACAATTAGGCCATCGGCTAGCTCTCAGAAAGGGCTTAGAAAATGACTTTTGTTCCAGGAAATAGGAAATACTTTTTATTTTGATTTTTATCAAGTACAATAGTTAAACTTCTTCCACAAAAATTTCCACACGCAGACTCCCTGCAGTTAATGAGAAATTGGCTCCTAAAGCGGGGAAGTTTGTGAAAAAATGGACATTTTAGCCTCTACAGGCATTTTTGACTCCAGTTATTTCAAAAAGTGTAAAGGCCACAGACTTCAAATTTTACAATCATAAAGACAATACTAAAAATATTCAATATGTGGAAAAAGAAGGTGGATAGGAGTTCTAGTTTTTAAGAAATAACTTTTGAAAATATGCCTTTTTTGAAATATGCGTCCTATTGAAACAAGCACACTATGGGACCTACCATTTCCACATGACATTTTTAAATTAGATTTTATGAACATAAATAACAAATTGCTCCAGATAAGTTTCAAACATTCTTTTATTTTTTGTGATTTTTGGGTTTTTAACCATCAGAAGCAGATCAAGAGTATCTTGGCATATGGACGAAAGCTTGACTTCAGTCTTGCGTGTTAGATCTTGTAATTCATTCAATATAAGACCTTCTACTGCAGTGGTTCCCAACCTTTGTTCTTGATTCCCCTCCTGTGCATGCTGTAGTCAGGCTGCGCCCCCCCTCAGTCGAAACAAATACAATAAAAAAATCAAAACTTGAAAATATTTACCGATATGCATTTTAAACACATTTTCTGAAATTAGATAGTTTTATGCACCTGTTGTGATTTTTAACCATTTTAATTTGTGCAAATGTATGACCTGACACTCTGACCAGACAAAGCTCTGGGCCCCACCTGCCGTCCCAGGAGCCCCCGGTAGGAAGCCCCGCTCCCCAGGTTGGGAACCACCGTTCTAACGCACTCTATCCAGACAAGGAGGCTGAAAAGTTCTTGTCGTTAGGGTCCTTTAAAGGCTCTTTCTGATGTAGAGTGTAACTCCTGAATTACTGTCTTCGTTCAGTGTTTCAAAAGTTCACTATTATTTCTCAGATTAGACGGTGATCGGAGGAAAATCAGCTCGAATCCTTGACATCAGCCGGTCCGATCTGAAATCAAAAAGTACCGTTAAGTTTAATTTACAACTACTTTATTGTATGTTGATGGTAAATACTTCATATACCAATTTTTTTTTAAATTACATTGTATGTACTGTTTTGGGGCCCATATGAGTAGATTATTAGTCAAAAAATAAAGTCTAGTATCTGGGATGATAATGGATGATTGTGGATCTGTGAGGGGTTAGTTGTGCCTTTTCTGAAACCGCATCCTCCTTCCTTTTCCTACTCACTAACACTGGAAATGCATGTTCCCTCGAAAGAAAGGTCTGTCCTAAGCAGAACACGCAGCAGGAGAAGTGGTTTATAAGCATGGATGCGACTCACAGGTGTGTGTTACACTAGAGAGCAGCCTCATGCACCAAACTATTTCTGTTCCATGTTCATTTACAAGAGTCACATTTTACAGTCATATAGATATTTGATAATGAAAAAGAAAGCAGAAATGAGACCTAATATTGGCAAGTTTTAAGAAGCTAAAATATAGTGTACATATGAACAATCTGAATCTGAAACTCTAAGAGGAAATTAATGTTCAATTCAAAGAACTAGTGTAAGTGTGAAGCAAAAGGAAGAAGGCGTTTCAGAAAGGGCCAAGGTCAGATGCCACAGAGTCAGACACATTTTGTTCTAGGCCCAAGTTAGAATTTGATGGGAAAAAAAAGAAATCTCACTTCTCTGATATTAATTTAGACCAACCCAATAAATCCCTGTAAATCTAAATGCAGGACTTGATTATAAGACGGTGATAAACAGAAAAATACATGACATACCTCTGATCTGAGGCCTCTGACGAATCTGCAGTTCATTGATGATCTTTAGCAGAGTCTCATCAGGATCATTTCTCTGTTGTCCAAAGTCCTCCAGACCATCACAGGAGATCTTGTATGTGGCCACAGATGGCAGGTTCTCCCACTGTAAAAATACAGACAAAGCACATTTTAAGTTTTTAACAAAAAGTACAGTCAAGAATCAAAGCCATATCTGAGGAGCCAAAATGACAGAAACTGAGGATTCAGAGCTTAGATTAATATAATATTTACTACAATTTTCAGTCAGATAGTCTTCAAAACGTGTTAAGAACATTGCTATAAAAAGGCCTCTCGATAAGTGTTGGATAGCAGTTTGCAGAATATGTTCAGCATTTTACAATGTGAATGCAGTTGTTCCAAGCCCTGGAGGATTCATTCTGAATGTCCCATGAATACATACCTCACTCTTTCATGTTGAGTCTTTAAATGAAGTGAGGCGAGGCTTTACAGGACCAGGCTCCACCACAACATGTTTTCATCACGTAATTGTTCTGGAAAATGAAGCAGATTCAACAGAAATAACTACAGTAGTAGGGCAGGCCTTATGTATGATGTACAAGTAACTGTACTAATATTCTCCATTTTATCATAGACTTAATTGGACTTTGGAGTGAAATAAGAAAGGATCAGGATCTTATTCCAGCAATAATAAACTATAAACCACAGTTTACTGCTGTGAACAACCACAGACTGTAAAAACAACAGAGCTGTTCACAGTGGCACTCTTTAATTTACTTTTTTGATTGATTTGCGCTTTATTATAACAACAACATTTGACAAACTTTGATAGGTTCAAATGTCAACATGCTTAAACATCTTTTTGGTGTAACTAACTGGTAAAGTTATTTGCTATTATAATTTCTAAAGCAAATCAGACAAATGGGGAACTACATCCTGAATCAGAACAAACTACGAATTTTCTTCGGGTCAAACATGCAACGTGAAACAGTGAAACGTGAGGCACAACACGTGTGTCGCTCCCTCAGGCATTATTTGTATTAGCATTATACTACACAATAAATATGAATGTACTCACGAGTAGGACAACCACCTGGCTGCCGTTTTAGGAGTCTTTGCCTGGGGTAGGTCTGACGATCTTTGAAGAAGAGTTTGCAGAAGTTTGCAGTTCATTTTCCTCGCTGTCCAGGGATTATAACAGGTCTATGGTCCAAATCCACTCGTTTGCGATCTTCGTGAGTGTTGCCCACTCTGCTCGAGTTGTTCTCGCTGCAGAGGATCTAAAGTTTGCCTTCAGAAAGCAGGATTTTCTTTACGATAGTAGCTGACAGCTGCGCTGTTAGTGAAGGCGCTCCTCTGGGATGCGTGTTTACTTCCGGGTTGCGGTGTCAACGCGATGCGCCGATTGGTCAGAAGTAGGTCAGGTGACCCTAAAATCATACGCGCCAGAAGAAAATAGTTCCCATTTCACGCTCGAATTTCTCAAAAACTGCAGGGTTTCTGCGTGTGGAAACTTTATTTGACCCCTTTTGTTTTATATAGTTTCAGAATATGCAAAGAAATTGTATTTCTGATTTCCTGGAACAAAACTTCACGCTAGAAAAGCTAGCCAATGGCCTAAATGACTTATAATTTTCAACAGTGGAGGCCATTCTTATTGCCAGAGGCTGAGAGTTCCAGAGTTCTGTTTTTTTGTTTTGACCATGGGCAGTCTAAGAGCAACTGGTCCGAGGACCTCAATGTTCTGCCCAGAGTGTGCACATTCAGCAAGTCTTTTAGGTACGAAGGTGCCAAGTCATGAAGAGATTTAAAAACAAACAGTTACATTTTAAGCTAGATTCTAAAAGTCACAGGAAGCCAGTGGAGAGAGGAAAGCACAGGAGTAATGTGCTCCTGTCGTCTGGTCCCTGTGAGCAGACTGCTGGAGTCTGCGGATGGACGACTGGTCAAGGCCATAAAATAATGAGTTACAATAGTCCAGCCGTGACGTTATCCGTGAGCGCATGGATTACTCTCTCAAGTTGGCATGGTGGTAGGTAGGGTTTGACCTTGTACCTTGTTATTTAAATTTAAAAAATGTAGTGACATCCAGTCCTTTACATCATCAAGACATTTCTGCAGGGCTTGGATTTAGTTTGATTTAACATTAAATGGAGGATAAATCTGAACATCATCAGCAAAGCAGTGGAATGATGTGTTATGACTTTTAAAGATAGATCAGAGCAACATGTACAGTGAAAACAAAACAGGCCTAAAACCGAGCCTTGGGGCACTCCCCTATCAAGAGGAGCTTTTCTTAAGTCAAAAGAACCCAGGTTAACAGAAAACCGGTGAGTCAGGAACGATCGGAGCCAGTTGAGCGCTGTGCCTTTAATTCCTGCACATGACTCGAGGCGGGTGAGAAGAATTCTGTCGAACACAGCTGTCAGATCAGGGGGGAGGGGAACAAGACTACACACAGAGGAGGGAGGGGAACAAGGATACACACAGAGGAGGGAGGGGAACAAGGATACACACAGAGGAGGGAGGGGAACAAGACTACACACAGAGGAGGGAGGGGAACAAGGATACACACAGAGGAGGGAGGGGAACAAGGCTACACACAGAGGAGGGAGGGGAACAAGGATACACACAGAGGAGGGAGGGGAACAAGGCTGCACACAGAGGGGGGAGGGGAACAAGGATACACACAGAGGAGGGAGGGGAACAAGACTACACACAGAGGAGGGAGGGGAACAAGGATACACACAGAGGAGGGAGGGGAACAAGGATACACACAGAGGAGGGAGGGGAACAAGGATACACACAGAGGAGGGAGGGGAACAAGACTACACACAGAGGAGGTAGGGGAACAAGGCTACACACAGAGGGGAGGGGAACAAGGATACACACAGAGGGGGGAGGGGAACAAGGATACACACAGAGGGGGGAGGGGAACAAGGCTGTTACTGGGCAGAATAGACACAGAGGGGGGAGGGGAACAAGCCTGTTACTGGGCAGAATAGACACAGAGGGGGGAGGGGAACAAGGCTGTCTCTGGGCAGGATGCACGCAGAGGGGGGTGGGGGGTGGGGGGGGGACAAGGCTCAGTGTGTTGAGCTGAGCAAGAGGGGAAACAAAACACTGCATCGGCACATTGTGTATATAGGTCATTATGGCCAAAATGTATTTTTAGAATTTAATTCAATGAATTGCATTGTTTTAAAGCACAGTAGTTATTATTGGATTTAATACAGGCTTAAATAGAACTGTGAATTAAACCCATATGTACCTTTGCCTGACTTTGTTTTCAATTTGGACCTTCATGAAATTGAATTGGTGACCTTTGTTCTAATATGTCAGGGGTCCTGAACTACGCTTCACTGAGGTCCATGTTATATCAATATAACATGGTGATTCAACCCCACAAAAAAGCAGAAACTAGACTATGACTTAGCCTTTATCTCAGAGGACACTCACACTTGGCGTCCCCCTTCCCCCCATCAAAGATACATGTTTGAAAAGCATCTGTGGTCAATAACTAATGTCAAAGGTACTACAGAATAAGAAGAATATCACTTACCGGTCACAGCTTCTGTTCCCGCTCTCGGACTGAAGCAGACTGAGCGGGAACAATGTGTTCTGTTTGAAAAACCCACCCTGGGACACGTGACTGTGTAGGGGCAGTCACATGTGATTTCATTGCATCATGTTTCTGAACCCTGTGTTTGTACAGCTGCCGGAGGAGAAGCCCCCGCTCTACGGCTGTATGTCATAACTGAGTCCAGCTTGGCTCTTGTAGAAATCTTAACTCATTGCTTGCTTCTAAATGTTATAAAAACCTTCGGAGAGGCCATCTACTTGTACTTTGCCGTATGATTTCTGTTCTGCCATGGTTATATAAACTGTTTGTAAATGTTCTGGTCAAATTACCATCAGACTGTTCTGGTGAGAATAATGTCAGACTGACCAAACAGCAAGGTTAATGATTAGTGGTTAAACAAACTGGTTTTGCCCAAACTGCAAGTATTATCTGAGTCAAAAGTCAGGTTGTGTGTCTGGTTTAGAAGCAGGACTGACAAGTATATAATGACAAGACAGACTTCCATAGACAGACTTCCATAGACACACTTCCATAGACAGACTTCCATAGACAGACTTCCATAGACAGACTTCCATAGACAGACTTCCATAGACACACTTCCATAGACACACTTCCATAGACACACTTCCATAGACAGACTTCCATAGACACACTTCCATAGACAGACTTCCATAGACAGACTTCCATAGACAGACTTCCATAGACAGACTTCCATAGACACACTTCCATAGACACACTTCCATAGACACACTTCCATAGACAGACTTCCATAGACACACTTCCATAGACAGACTTCCATAGACACACTTCCATAGACAGACTTCCATAGACACACTTCCATAGACAGACTTCCATAGACACACTTCCATAGACAGACTTCCATAGACACACTTCCATAGACACACTTCCATAGACACACTTCCATAGACACACTTCCATAGACAGACTTCCATAGACACACTTCCATAGACAGACTTCCATAGACAGACTTCCATAGACACACTTCCATAGACAGACTTCCATAGACAGACTTCCATAGACACACTTCCATAGACACACTTCCATAGACACACTTCCATAGACACACTTCCATAGACACACTTCCATAGACACACTTCCATAGACACACTTCCATAGACAGACTTCCATAGACACACTTCCATAGACACACTTCCATAGACACACTTCCATAGACACACTTCCATAGACAGACTTCCATAGACACACTTCCATAGACACACTTCCATAGACACACTTCCATAGACACACTTCCATAGACAGACTTCCATAGACAGACTTCCATAGACAGACTTCCATAGACACACTTCCATAGACACACTTCCATAGACACACTTCCATAGACATACTTCCATAGACACACTTCCATAGACACACTTCCATAGACACACTTCCATAGACAGACTTCCATAGACAGACTTCCATAGACACACTTCCATAGACAGACTTCCATAGACAGACTTCCATAGACAGACTTCCATAGACACACTTCCATAGACAGACTTCCATAGACAGACTTCCATAGACACACTTCCATAGACAGACTTCCATAGACACACTTCCATAGACAGACTTCCATAGACAGACTTCCATAGACACACTTCCATAGACACACTTCCATAGACAGACTTCCATAGACACACTTCCATAGACACACTTCCATAGACACACTTCCATAGACAGACTTCCATAGACACACTTCCATAGACAGACTTCCATAGACACACTTCCATAGACAGACTTCCATAGACACACTTCCATAGACAGACTTCCATAGACAGACTTCCATAGACACACTTCCATAGACACACTTCCATAGACACACTTCCATAGACAGACTTCCATAGACAGACTTCCATACACACTTCCATAGACAGACTTCCATAGACAGACTTCCATAGACAGACTTCCATAGACACACTTCCATAGACAGACTTCCATAGACAGACTTCCATAGACACACTTCCATAGACACACTTCCATAGACAGACTTCCATAGACAGACTTCCATAGACACACTTCCATAGACAGACTTCCATAGACAGACTTCCAATCCAATGCTTGTTAAGTTGTAACTTGTATTTTCGTGCTATTTGATTGAGGGTTATTTTTGAGTCTCGGACCGGAGCAGATATATCAATACTTTACTCAAATCTAAAATCTTCTGGAAAAAAGTGGCAAAATAGTGACAAAAAAGTAATGACAAAGTGATAAAAATGGTGCACTTTACACATTATAGGCATTAATTTCAGATGTGGAGATAAACTGGATTTAACCTCTGAGGGCAGCTATCTTGGATTTTTCAAAATGGCCACCGTCAAACGTGTTTTTCTAAATTTGTTCGCTTCTAATTGACCAATAGTTTTGATCTTAGTGTCAAAACCTACATTTAAAAGGGCAAGGAATTCAATGGAATCAAATTCAATGAGCTAGACCTGACCACAATGCTGTTTTACTCCTTAATTTTACTGATGTTCAACCAAGCATCATGGTACACTTTAGTGCCATAAAATACAATTATAGGCAAGGCAAATGTATTTATACATTTCATGCACAAGGCAACTCAATGTGCCTCACAGCAACACCAAAAACACAATAAAAACACAATAAATCCAGCAATAGAACACAGCCAGTGCAGAGACCGGAGCACTGGACTAATATGGTCGTAATTCCTGGTTCTGGTCAGGTCTGACAGCTTGTTTAGTGAAGCCGGTGAACAGGCCGTTACAAACACATGAATTAGGCGAATCTCTCCAAATCTGTTTTTGACACTATGTTTTTTTATTTTAGCAATGTTTTTGAGATGGTACTAGGCTATCGATGTAATGGACTTAATATGACTGTTAAAATTCAGATCTGAGTCCATGATTAACTCGAGATTTCTAACTTGGCTTTTCGGTCCCAGTGAAAAACGTTTCAAGATCACCAATGACAACCTCTCTGTGTTTTTGTGCCAAAGACAATGATCTGTTTCTCTGTTTGATACAGTGACACGGTGAATCCACGGGCCCCTGTTCACCCGCTGTTAGTGAAACATAGATCTGAGTATCGTCTGCGTAATGGTGATAGGACACGTTGTTACTGGATGTTAATTGACCCAGTGGAAGCATGTACCGATTGAACAAAGGGGGCCCCAGAATCGACCCCTGGGGAACCCCACAGGTCAATGCCATCCTGTCCGAGACACAGCTATTTATCTCATCACAGTATGTCTTGTCTTGAAGGTAGGCCACAAGCCACTCAAGAGCTACTCAAGAGATACTAGTCATTTTGGATTCGATCTGATACCAAGTAATACCTGGGGCAAAAAAGTCTATATCAATCCGATACCGGGAGTATTTTTTTTCTTTATTTTTTTCCCCCATGTTTCATCAACAGCTGAACAAAACAGTCTATATTCTGGCTTACATGAACACCAAAAAGAGCCATTTAACAAGACTGGTGCAAGTGCAAAAAGAAAAATAAATATGCAATTTTCTGGGTAAAACGTATAAAGACCATGTAAATACAGGAGTGAAAAAAAAGACACAACTGACTCTGCGGCTAATCCACTTTTGGATGTGTGACTTTTTTGGGGGAAATGACTCCCATAATCATGATTGTACACCCACCATGGCTGCCTTCACCAGATGAATGGTCTATTTTCACTTTCACAAATGACATGCCATATTTAATCCAGCGGAGTTCCCCACCTGACTGCTATATCGATATTTTGGTATCGATCCGTCTATCCCTATTTCCCACCTTGGCTTTAAACCTCTCTAGTAAGATCCCATGGTCCACTGTGTCAAACGCAGCAGCAGAACTAAAACTGTGACCTTGCCTGTGTCTGCATTTAGCCTGATGTCATCAGTCACCTTGATCAAGGCCGTCTCAGTGCTGTGACAGGGTCTAAAGCTCGACTGGAACACGTCAAAAACATTATTTACAAGAAGAAAGTCTGTAAGCTGGTCATACACAGCTTTTTCCAGGATTTTCAAAAGAATGGCAGATGCACTGCATTCCAAATTATTATGCAAAGGTTCTCAACAGGCTTGAGGCAGTGGTGTAGTCTTCAATTTTCTAGTGGGTATACTGTATTTTTAGCAGGCGTGGGGGATAGCCATTTATATGTACTGAATAATCATATTAAATGTTCCACAGTCAATTACATAGATTATAAACCAAACAGTGAATATACATGTTATTGAAATAACAAGCAATAGACCTAGAGGATTGTTCTTGAAATTCACAGGCTGTAATAAGGCTGTGGGATTAAGCCAAAAGGAAGGATTTTATTTTTTTTATTTTTTTTAACCTTTTTGACACTGAATACAATTTGCATAATAACTTGGAACGCAGTGTAGAATTGTTCATTTCTGTGACATCAAGATAATCAGATATAAACAGATAAAAGTGGAAGTTCAACAGATGAGTGAAAATACTGCAGTTAGAAGTAGCATGTGTAGTATACCGAGGGACTAATAACCAGATAGAAAAAGGACACAAAGGTAAGTTTCTGATAAAATGGACAGAGACGTTGATTTCAAAGTTAAAAAGCAGTTTATTGAGATTTTATTTGGACTGGAATCTTCAGAATTGGCTGTAAAGTAATAAGTTAAAGCAGGAGGCAGAATTTAAGAAAAATCCAAATTTATTAATCTACTAATTGAACATGTTTTATTTTATTAGAGATAAAGCTAAAATTTGAATATTCCTAGTGTTTTAAAAACACGGCGAACCCAGTTGGCTAACAATTGCCACCAAAAAGGCAGTTTACAAAAGTTATACACTCATAACAAAGCAATCAAAAGACCAAAATTAACTAAGCAGTAACCAAAACAAAAAGCTAATTACAAAAGGAAACAAAAAAGGCAAAACTATATCAAAAGAAAAAATATAAACTAACAAACAAAAAGAAGGAAATTAGCTGTTAAAAAGACTCACCTTAAAACAAACAGTGTTTATGGCACCCTAACTTACCACCCTTGATGGTTCACAGGGCCCTAGAGTAAACCAAAACCTGTTTAATTTAGTTTCATTGAACAAATACACTGAAATGAAACGGGCCTTTTTACTACCTGACCATTAGAAAGGCACGGCTGCCACTCGGACCACATAGCACACGGGACGCTATCGCGAGCTAGGGCCAGCACTAAGGAGGAATGGCTTTTTAGTTTAACATTACTTTTGAAAATGTAGCGTGAGCGGTGGTAGACCACTGAAAAGTCCCAACAACGCCACCCAGGGTTATGGCCCTGGGACCAGACTGGTTCAGTTTTACGTGTAATTTCTCTCAAAGGCCGCGCTCGGTCAGGACAATAAAGGGGTGAGTGTTATTACAAAGAATATTTATTTAACAAGTACAAAAATTAAAATAGGCCTAGCGTTCCTTTTTTTAAAATAACAGTTTCAACATACAGTGCAGCATTAAACAGTTTCCAGTCATACAGTGCAGCTTTAAACTGTTCCAAGTCGTACAGTGCAGCTTTAAACAAGCGAGGGCGGCACCTTGAAATGAGCAATTAAATCAAATGGGAAAAATAAAGCAATAATTACAGCAGGAAAATAAGGCAAAACAACATATCAAACCATGCAATAATAACCCAAACCACACAAAAATTAATCAAACAAATGAAAAGAAAATGAGCAAATTAACATGCAAAGCAAACTGGCAAAATACTCGGTGCAGTCCACGCCCGCATAGGCGCACACTGAGCGCTTGTTTTACACGCAGTGAGACGGCGGACAGAACCAGAGGGACAAGGCAACGGCCTCCTTAAACAGGAGGTGGCAGCTCCAACGTGGGCCGCGCACACTGTGCACCTCGTGCCTAAAAGAAGAAGCACGAGCGTGAGCCACTAACTAAAGATTTGCCCTGCATTAGTAAAGCCTTCGGTGTCTTACCTGCCGGCCAAAGTGCGCGCACCCGCAGGCAGCGGGAGGAGGGGGAGAGACGCGGGGAATTCGCGGCAGCGTCCCGCAACAGCCCAGGACCTGAATGAGAATTTGGGTATCAGCACAGCACCAAGCCCAAGTTGCGGCGAGACAACGAACACACTCACCCCGAGAAGAGCCTGGAGCCCACGACGCGTGCCAAACGCACGCACTCCCAAGGAGAAGGAGGGAGACCACACAAGCCGGCCGGACCGTAGTCCTGGACCTAAGACAATCAATGTTAAGCAGAGCTGGCATAGGCAGGACCAGAAGAGGAGGTAGAACTAACCTGGATAATAATGCGGATGAACGCAGCGGTTGGGGAGAGATTCGGCCCAAACCAGGTAGTGCGGGAGCCCACAGCACGCCGCCACCACAAAGCCCACTCAAGATAGTGTGTGTAAGAGAGCGCGTGCACGCTGTGCACGCGGCTTTAAAAGCTACGTCGGCGCCACCCACCATTCACCTTAAAGGTAACCTACACCAACATGCCACAAAAAGTAAAAAAGCTAAAGAAATAAAAGGTCTTTGATACCTCAACGCCAGGATTGGGGACATGCAAAAGGCACCCAGATAGTAGCAGCAAGGGACACCACATTGGAAACAGGTGTCTTAAATAACCCTCCTAACTAGGGGGTGGGCTAAAGTGCGGAGCCAGGTGGAGCACTTCAGAAACTGTAGGGGAAAAACAAACCACCCCACTGATGGTTTAATCATCGGCCCGGCGATTGCCACTTACTGCCATGGACGAAACACAGCACCCTCTCTGGGCACAGGCGATTGGGTGTTTGCCCCTATTGCACTACTCCCAGCTGATTGAGGCAGGTGGTGAACGTTTGCGTGTCTTCCGGCATTGGATCGAGTGATCCTCATGACATCGGTCTCCCTTGATGGGCCTGTGACACAAGGTACTAGTTCCATTCGGTGGTTACTTGATATAGGGATAAGAAACTGACCTGGTTAAGGTGGTACTAGGGTGCTTGGTTGGGTGTGGTCAGAAACCGGCTCTAAGATACGCAAGAACCACTCGCCATCTCCTAGCGGTTCTTCTGGAGCTATGGGAGCGGTGTCCTGCACAAGCTCGCTGGCCGGGTTCTCATTCACATGGCCAAATTTGCCTTTGAGCAGTGAACGGTGGACATGTTTGATCTCACCTGGATATTCTACGGGGCCAATGGTGTCCTGCACTTTATGGCGGCCTCGTACTCCAACATTTTTCAGGTAGACCAACTGTCCTTGTTGTAGTGGCAAGTCTCGCACCTGTGTATCATGACATGCCTTTCTGTGGGCGGCTGCATCAAGGCGCCTTTTAGCTTCTTCAAAGGCGTGCTTTAGGCGCCCTTGATGCTCCACAATCCAATCCTGAACGCTGCCTGGCACTGGCTCCTCAACTCGTCCTTGGAGAAAATCAACAGGCAACTGCGGATCTTGGCCGAACATTAGAAGGAAGGGAGACTCACCAATGGACTGGTTTGGTGTGGTGTTATAAGCAAAGGTTACTTGGGGCAGGTAACAGGCCGTTCTTGGTCGGAGTGGATGCGAGCTGGCACTCCATGCCTATAAAACCACTCCATTACCAGGACTTTTGCCACTGTAGATGCCAGCAGGTCATGTGTTGGTACTGCTTGAGTGTACTTTGAAAACGCATGTGTCATGACCAAGACATTCTCCATCCCATTCTGTGAAGGCTCCAATACTGTAAATAAATGGCAAGTATCTGGTTAGGTCGGGATGCCAGCAAATGTCCCATATATTGTCCCATATATATATACTGCATGGACCATCGACTACCTCACGGACCGACCACAGTATGTGCGGCTGCGCAGCTGTGAGTCTGAGGTGGTCGTCTGCAGCACCGGGGCCCCTCAGGGCACCGTCCTCTCACCGTTTCTCTTCACCATCTACACATCGGACTTCACATACAACACGGACAGCTGTCATCTCCAGAAGTTCTCCGACGACTCCGCCATCGTGGGCTGTGTGTCTAAGGGGAACGACCTGGAGTACCGGTCAGTCATCATAGACTTTGTGGACTGGTGTGAGCGCAACCACCTGTGCTTGAACATCAGTAAGACGAAGGAGATGGTGATCGACTTCACGAGGAAGCCACTACCGCACACACCGCTGAACATCCAGGGGGAGGACATTGAGGAGGTGGACAGTTTCAAGTACCTGGGTGTTCACCTCAACAATAAACTGGACTGGTCCCACAACACCAACTCCCTGTAAAAGAAGGGCCAAAGTCGCCTTCACCTTCTGAGGAGACTGAGGTCGTTCGGAGTGAGCCGGCCTCTGCTCAGGACTTTTTATGACTCTGTGGTGGCCTCTGCTCTCCACTACGCTGCCGTGTGCTGGGCCCCGGGCAGCACAGAGCGGGACAAGAACAGACTGAACAAGCTGGTCAGGAGGGCCAGCTCTGTCCTGGGCTGCCCCCTGGACTCTGTGGAGGAGGTGAGGGACAGGAGGGTGTTAGCCAAGCTCAACTCCATCATGGACAACACCTCCCACCCACTGCACGGGACTGTAGAAGATCTGAGCAGCTCTCTCAGTGGCAGACTGAGACACCCTCAGTGCAGGACGGAGCGCTACCGCAAAGCCTTCATCCCCACTGCTGTCAGACTGTACAATAAGACTGTGAAGTAACATGTGCAATAATCTCTGTATCAGCTGCACTTTATTAACTCTTCTTCTTGAACGCCGACTGTAACAAGTGAATTTCTCCTTTGTGAGATCAATAAAGGTTTATCTTATCTTATCTTATCTTATATATGATTTGGCAGCGGGCCGACTGTCTTTGGCTACTTGGCATCGATCGCATTCCTGGCACCATCTCTGAATTTCAGCATACATCCTGGGCCAGTAACACTGATGAACCAGATGAACCAGATCAGATGTCCTTTCGATACCTTGATGGCCATGTTCCTGATGGAGCTGACTCAAAACCAAGGTGGTAGGTAAAACCAGCTGGAGGGCCTCATCTCCTTTGAGTGTAATCCTACAGCACACCCTCCTTTGTGAGGAGCCGGGATCATTGTCGGACCAGGGTTGTAACATCCTTGGTGAGGTGGTGTCTCTCTGCAGCATCAGGGCCCTTCCCCCGTCTCCAGAACCTCAGGAACACTCCAATAACTGGGTATGCTTCCTGTAAAGCATGCAAATCAGTTACAGAGGTCAAAAAGGCAGGGCAGAGACGGTGTTCGTTGTAGCTCTAGCTGAGTGCTCAGCTGTAATTGCTTGCTGTAGTGGCTCTGGTACTGGCAGACCCAAGGACACCGGAACAGAGTCATTAGTTCTTGCTTGGTTTTGTCGTGATAGGGCATCGGCATTCCCATTTGCTCGACTGGGCCTATACTTTATGGTGAAATCGAAGTCAGCCAGCTGGGCGGCCCAGCGCTGTTCCAGTGCACCCAGCCTAGCTGTGGACAGACGACTGAGAGGATTGTTAACCGTAAGCACCACACACTTTTGTAAATAGTCACTAAACTTTTCAGTCATTGCCCATTTAAAGGCAAGACACTGAAGTTTCATTGAACTATAATTGTCCATATTCCGCTCAGTGGGGCGAAGGCCACGGCTTGCACAGGCCACAGGTCAAATTCTCCCCTCTTGTTCTTGTGAAAGGACTGCACCAAACCATTGTAGCTGGCGTCAATCTCAAGAATGAAGGGTAGAGAGAAGTTGGCGTAGGCTAACACAGGAGCACTCACCAACCTTTGTTTGAGCTCACAGAAACTCCTCTCACATTTTTGAGTCCATACAGCAGACCACTGGTGGGGCCACTTCAACCTGGTGGCAGTACTGAGGGAGAAGCACACTGCTTCTCATGCAGTGTGCTGAAAAACAAACACAGAAGGGACTGAGTGACTACGAGCTCTCCCATCCACTGGCATCCCTTCCTGTTCCCAAGTAATGGCCTCAGGGCGATCCTCAATTAAGGTGGTCATAGGTTTATTTCAGACGTACTGTTTTAAGGTCTGGTGAAGGGAGCAGTCACGTGTTCAACAAATTGGTCCCTTAGTAAAACCCCTTTGTTCGTAACAGGAGAAGGAGCCTTGGTCCATTAAACACAACAAAGCATGGGAGAATTCTTGGAGGGTTTCAGCCTCTATTTGTTTTTGGGAAAAGAACTCTTCTTGCAAACACATTATGACTTTGTACAATCATACAGTTCCTGTAATATGGCTAAAGCTCTACTTGGGTCCTCATGCTCCTCTGATGAGTGATACCTTATCTCTTCTCTTACTTCACCTTCCAAATGGTCATATATGAACAAAGCTTGATCAGTAGGAGTAAGATGACGTGAGCGTGGACAAGCTTGAATTAAGGGGTTAAGCCTGAAGCTGAGGCTGACGGCGCAGGGTGATCCGGGGATTGGTCCTGACGTATCCTTTGGTTGTCAGCTTGAAGCTGCTCGACCAAGTCCTTGAGGCAAGCTAGTTCTTCCTCCATTGGACACGAACTGGGCCACAAAACACACGTCTCTGTCACTTTTCAGAATCCTGCCGACAATGCCAATGTGGTAGTTTGGCGCACCGGAGCTTCTGAGGGCGTCAAGCACAGTAGCTAGAGATGGTGCCGCGGGCATCGTGGGTAGGCGTTGGAGCAGTCTCGTGGTTTTACGTAACTTCTCTGTCGTGCAGCTAACGGCCCTATTCTTTCTAGTCCTTGGCGGCTCGGGGATTGTTGCGACTGTTGCGGTACGGCCAAAGGGTGGTGCGACATCACTGTACGTCTTGGTATGTCCTTGGTGTCATGTCTTTTTGTTTATATGCTTATGTTGCCTATTTATGATTTGTATGTAAACTGAATGTATCAATGTTGCCCAGGCTTCTGCTGGCGGGAGTCTCCCCCTTTGTCTGTGTGCACTGTGGGGCCTTCGGATCCGGGTGCACAGCTGTAACCACTGGACTCACTAATGGGACTGCATTATTTTATTTTTGTTATACCCAGTTGTGAATGGGGATGTTGCACAACGTGATTGATCCTTAAAACGTCCAAGAATTATATTTGAAATGCTGTTTTATATATCGTAAAATAAATTAACATAAGAAAATTGACTTTTGTCTTGTAATCATGTGTTTCTGTCACTTCAGTCAACGAACCTGTGTACAGCCTTTTGGTGTATAGAACAAAATCTTTCTGGTTTAACGAGTGACGTTGTCTTGGATCGAACATAATTGTATAAAAATATCACCATCGACCTCACTTGGTCACACATGCTAATGCTAGTTTCAGTCAGTCACACTTAAAAAACAGATCCGTTTAGATCAGTTTTGTAAATCTTAGCTTTCAAATGAGGCGTTACACTGGCCTATGAGTCAAGAAACTTTTAAATTTGGGTAAACCTAACTGGAGAAAATGCAGAGCGCAGTCTGTTTTTACAGCCAAACTACAGGAGAGCTCCACGTTAATGCAGTTTTTTTGTTTTCTCAAGTTTACTCAAAAATTGTAGCCACCAGCAGAGAGCGGAGAAAAAAGGTCATTTAAAAAAAGGTCATCTTAATGTTTATTACTTCACAGAACAAACGCGGACTGCAGAAGATCACACAAACTCCAAAAGCATCACGCTCCTCCAGGAGTAACGTAGTCCGTCGCCGTAGAAACCAACTATATACACATAATAGTTCATGGTTTGAATGGTCCAAAGTCTTCAGAAACGGTACTGGCGGTGAGCGTGCCTCAGGGGGCGCTGTTGCGGTGGATGCAGAGCGGGCAGCAGTGCAGCGTGTCGTGGATGAACAGGTCACAGTCCACACAGAACACTCCGGAACAGGACGGACACTCAAACACCTGCAGGAACAGACAAATATAAAGTAGATGCTGTATTTATGTTCATGTATCTGCCACACACTCGCACTGTCGGTGCAGACGTCTGTTTAGTGTTGGTAAAACAGACACTTTAAGGCCAGACGCTGCAGGGGAAATCATGGATCTCCAGAGATTTGAGTCTAGTTTTGTCTTCCTGGTCTTTCCCATGTGCATCCATTCACAAATACACATGACATGACATGGTGTGACACACGGAATCCCCCCGACAACACAATGTGATCCAAATATGGTAATTTCCTTTGTGGGAGACAGCAGTGGCAAAAGACGTTTTTTTTTTCCTGTTAAAATACAAATTATGGCCACCGCTTCTTCTTCGTCCACCATGTTTGTTTACTATGAAGATGGATGGGTTTTTCTCAGGCCGATGACGACATGCACCGCTGATATTTTAAGCCAAATGTTAAAAAATGTCTGGTCTATAATCCTGTGTGTGAAGAGTGTTGAACAGTGACTGCAGGGGGCGCTGTATATTCATGTTTAGTCAGTACTTCAGAAGGAGCTTGTTTGAAAGACAAAAATCAGTAGATTCCAAAACAAAAAACAGTAAGTCTCTGTTTGTCATGGTTCTGAAATTAGACACAAACGTCCACAACATAAAATATGTAAAATAGTTGAACAAACATGTGACCGAATCTCACCGCGATGTGTCTCCCCTGAGGCTGAGGAAGTTGTGGGAGGGAGGGAAGTTCTGACTGAGCTCTGACTCTTTCTGTGGAAAGTTCGGTTCTGTTCGGTTCCAGAGATATCGGCCGATATTGAAAATAGCCTAGTATCGGCCCTAATGCAAACTCCACACAGAAAGGCCCCATCCAGGCGGGAATCGAACTTGGGACCGTCTAGCTGTGAAGTACAAGTGCTAACCGCTGCACCACTGTCTCTCCCACAGGAATGTTTGTGAGAGAAATGTGTTTGTGTTAAGGCTGGGCGATGTGACCAAAAACAAAATCGATTTTTTTTAACTCAGTTTGGACGATTACGATATTAATCGATTTGATTTGTAATAAACAGAGTTCTGCTCATTTATATTTAGATTCATAATGTAGTCGACAATAAGGCCTATTAAAAATTGTTGTTTCTGTTTTAGATATTCCTTGCTCTCAAAAGTCAAACTTCTTAATCAGCCATGGAGTTTTCAAAAGCGTTTTAGTTTAACCGTCTCCATGGAGACTCACGGGGAAAGGGGCGGAGTTAAATGGTGCCGTGTCTCCACTATAGACTGTATACATAAATAGACAGGCTCCTGCTCACTCCTCCCCATTTACCACAATGCCCACGTTCGAGGGGGAAATCATGGCTGATTTACAGACTTGTCCTCCCCAGCATGTTCCTAAAAAGGACATAAGGGCGGGATCTTCACTGTAGACTCGGCCCTTGTGTGACGTGTAGCTCGCGCTGCTCCAATGCTAACACTAGTACGAGATTTCACAAATCTTTCTTACAAAAACCAGCCTGGTTTCTTTCATTGTAACTAACCCAGCGCTATCACAGGAGGAATATCGAGCTGTAGAAAGTTTAAGAAAAAAATTAGAAACCGTGCTGTAAAGTTGTTTTTCACGTGCCTAAGTCCAATACATTCCAATGGGAGACTAGCGGCGACATGGAGGTACTACAGCAACGGTGGCCTCTAGTGTCATCGTCACAAAGCAGAGCCTTTGTAAAGCAGCAGAGATCGTCCGAAAGTTTCTGAAAACAGTCGCTGTGGAGCGGAAAATCAGCCGACAATTTGAAATCTTCCCGCGTGAACCAGGCTTTAGGGCCGTCGAGGTTTCCATGCCCCTCTTTAACGACATCTCCACTTCAGTCGCTCATACAGACTCCACACTTTACAGACTCTCACTCAACTACATTTGGAAGATTTTTTCCATGCAAGGATTTTTCAATATCTACTTCCTGAATGATATATTGAGCTCTGAACCAAAACAAACAAGGATAAATTGCAAATGAACAACAGTTAAACATTATTTTGATTTTGTTGCTGAAAATATCAGTGATTTGGTCCATTTTTATGCATAAATGCCTTATTTTGACATAAAAATGACATGTTCACCTGCAGCGTCTCGCATTAACCTTCACAGAAGTTCAGCTCGTGGTAAGTTGGAGGAAATACTCACTGTTTTGTCCCTGAGTTCGCCCTCACAGGCCTCACAGAACCTGCAAAAAAATTTCAAATGAAAATTACTATTTTTACTAGTTTTTGGAACGACATTCAGCCTGATGTTTACTGATGAAAGGAGTGACAAAGGGCCTGTCTGACCTATGTCCCGGATGCCCTTCCAGAGGCCTCTCGGTGAACGGCTCCAGAGGAAACAGGTGATGGAAGGACCGGGCCAGATGCGGCGCAGAC
This sequence comes from Gobius niger, assembly GCF_951799975.1. Lineage (NCBI taxonomy): Eukaryota > Metazoa > Chordata > Actinopteri > Gobiiformes > Gobiidae > Gobius > Gobius niger. The sequence continues at coordinate 38,432,411 of NC_136852.1, read as the reverse complement.
ACCAGCGTCAGACCTGCACAAGACACTCGCTAAAGAACAGGGCTGTGTACTGGTGCAGATATATACATACCAGTACTTTAAACATACTTGGTTTATGATACCAGACGGACATATGTGCCGTCTAGAAACCAGAACAATAATGTGTGGAAGATCTGCAAAGGATCAGGAAACATTGGGGGGGAAAATGGGAGGAATTGTGGAAAAAAGTCTGAAAAAAAATTGGGTGGTGGAGAAAAAATTGAGAGAAAATGGGGAAAACATTAGTGATAAAAAAATGCAAAAAAATTTGAACAAATTCAGGCAAAAAGGAAAAAAATATATAACAAATAACAAAAATGGAAACATTGGGCAACCACCAAAATGGGGGAAAGATTGTGGAAAATTGGGAGACATTGCGGCAAAAAATGATTGTAGGTGGAAAAAAATGTGGAGAAAATAGGAAAAATATTAGTAAGGGAAAATTGCCAAAATAAGGAACATTCAGGGGGGGAAAAATGTGAAAAATAGAAAAAAAAAATAGAAAATTGGGAAAAAGCTTGGACGAAAAAAAAAGGAAAATTGTGTAAATAAAAAAATATATATGTGAAAAATGGGGCTAACATTCACATATAAATGTGAAAAAAATGGAGAAAGTGTGGCAAAAGTTCAGAAAATAAATGTGGTGAGGAATTGAAGAAAGAATTGGGATATTATCAGTAATAAAAAATGGCTAAATGAGGAAAATGTGTACAAAAAAAAAAACTACCAGCAGTACCTAAACTTTTTCTGATGATTCTGAAGAAACTGTGGCATTTCGTTGCAGAAACACCATACCAACTTTACTTATAGTGCACTGTAAAAACATTACAGTTGGCCACAGGGCCGTACACACATCTTAAAACAAGGGAAGGATTAATAACAGTCTTAAAGGAACAGGCCACCGTTTTTCCATACTGAGATATGTTCTTACCTGAGCTTAGACGAGTTGATGCGTACCTGTCTGGTCTTTGTGTGTGCCCTCAGTCAAAAAGGCTAAAGATGTTGCTAGCATTTGGCCTCTCCCAGTATATTCCTATAGCTCCAAACGGGGGTGAAGTTAGAAGTGACCAAGCTCTTCCACGGGACCAGACAGGTACGCATCAACTCGTCTAAGCTCAGGCAAGAACATATCTCAGTATGGACAAATCCAATTTTTTACTGTATGTAGAAATGGTTGAAGGCGTCTCACCGCAGACTTTACACTCGACTGGGAGCTCCGTGTATTTAGCGCTGCACTGAGGACAGAAGTATCCGCCCAACGACAGGCCGGGACCCCCACTACTGCAGTCCAGGTGTCTGAAACACACACAATACTGCATTACTACAGTACTTCTGCAGTCCAGCTGTCTGAAACGCACATAATAATAGGGGGTCTTACAGTGCCAAATATGTGTGACAAAAACTCCACAAAAGAGCAACAGAAAAGTGACGAAAATGCAACAACAAAAGCCACAGAAGAGACAGAAAAGCGAAAAGAGTGATTGATGAAAATGTGACAAAAAAAATGAAAGGCAATGAAATTAGTTTATTGAAGCGTTTGACCATTACACTGCAAAAAATAATTAACTAGATCAGTATAAACATCTCAATTTGAGCATAATAATCCAAATTGTTGTTTGACTAGTTAAGAAGTTGTTGGGCATTTGTCCTGGATTATTTCACTTGTTCTGAGATGTTTCTGACTCGTTTCAATACATTTCGTCCTTATTTCAGGTCATTTTCTTTGCCAATGGGGTGAGAAAATTGGTCTTATCTCATTGGCAGTTTTACTTTCTTATTTCAAGCGAGATTTACCCTAGAACTGGTCTGAAATGTCCTCAAACAAGCAAAGGAAACTTGGTCCGATCAGGAAAAGTGTCTAAATGAGTGAAAACTGCTCAAAACAAGAAACATTTCCTCAATTCAAGTCATTTAAGCCAATGCTTGATATTTACTGTGTACTTTGCATCTTATCCTGTCATCTCTTTCCTCACGACCCTGTCGGCCATTGGAAACAAAATGGTAAAGTGACTCACGCCATGCTGAAGGAGGGCTTGGCGTCCCGCTCGTTCACATTCACCATGGTGTGCTGGGGGAAACCTGAGGAGACACATCCGGTCAGACTCCGTGTGCCAGACTGTGAGTCCGAGTGAGCCAGGCGCCCTACCCATGCGTATGAGGGAGCAGTCGGAGGCGCTGGTGGAGGGCGGAGGCTTGACGTGGATCTGCAGCAGCTCTCTGAAGTGGCCCTCGTCCAGGATGACGTGGTACGAGCCGCCCGTCTCTCGGGTCAGGACCGTGCAGACTCGGACCTCGGCGGAGAGACCGATCACCGACACGCGCACTCGCAGCTCCTTCAGCGTCTGCGGACGACACGGCCAAAATCAAAGCACACAGCTCGTGTCATGGATTAGTTCAGCAGGCACTTGCAACATTACAAGAATATCATTAAATACACACATTTTAAGTGTTTTGTCTGTTAATCGTTGGGCAGAAAGAAAGTTGAACGAATGAACTGCTGAACTAATGAATAAGATGGTGCTTTTATTTTGGTGTGCTGGATCGAAACAGGAAGTCACATCTTGGGCGGCGCTGTTATGACATATTATGCACACACAGTCAATTATCATTTTATTTCAGTGAAGCAGCAATTTTAATATAGAAATGTTGGGCAAAAAAGTTATTTGAATTTTCAAGCTGCTGACAGGAAGTGACTAAGAAAAGGTAATGCTTCAGCAGTTTGACTCATTGACATAACATGCAGCAACAGCTTAAAATAGTTTGCCTCTATCTACGTCACTTCCTGTCAGTGTCCAATAAGGAGATGAAACAATAAGCATCACAAAAACGGTCAAAGCAAAGAAAGCTGGGTACAATCTTGTACTTCTCTTGTACTAAATGCATCCATTGTCGCAAAGTACGATCTGATCTTGCTCCTGGACCAGCCGTTTGGAGAGAAACTGAGAATTAGCGATTGTGGCTAACATTAGCCTAGCGCCGTCCATTGGTTTACATGTATCGGTTAGCATTGGATATGAAGTCGTGTTTTCTCCAAAGAATTCCCAACAAAATTAAATCATACCTATCTGTACATGACTTGATGAGTATTTTTAAAGGCTAGTTTTAACATTGTGCTTTGAATGAACACACTGGTAAATGTGACAGCAGTGACTGTTACCGTTTAAGGCAGATACAGACTGTGTTTAACCTGATGGTCATGGGCCAAATCCAGTCTGTTAATAGTTTAAATTGTAGGTTAAATCATCAGTACAAACATTAGACTCGAAATCAGTATCGGGAATCGAGTTTGAAATGTTACTATCGTGACAATCGCGACTCTATGAATTGCCAAAATAACCGTCAGTTAGAGCTTCAGATAAAGCGTCTAGTCCTGGATCAGAATCTGACCTTGATGAGCTCGTAGATGTTGTTGGGGTCACAGGTCGTCAGGCTGCTCATCACCACCAGGACCTCTCGACTGGTGTGGCCCGGCATGTGCCTGATGAGGAAACAAAGACATTTAGCATTTCAAACCACAGGCAACAGAAGCAGCAGTGAATGAATGATAATGAATCCCATTTGTAAATTTAAAAAAACAGAAAAGTATGAACCCAGCGAGTGGCACTTCAATGCGTTCAACTGCAAACATCTGGCAAAAGATTTGAACCAAAAAAATATCTCTTCTAACAGTGACATCTTGTGGACAAACTTTGTCATTGCAGCAAATGACCAAAACCCAATGGTCGCTGGCTGTTCTTCCATTCCCAGACAACCCTGCCCATGGCTCTCGATCACCTAAACCCCCATCTGAACCGAGCAGATGGTTCAGATGGGGGTTAAGAGGTTAACGCAGGATAACGCAGCAACGACAGACACCGCCCTCCTCTGATTGGTTAACTCCGCTTCCTGTTTGCTAGCGTATGTAGACGGTGACATTGAAACCAAGACAGAGCGCCCCATATAAGACGTGTTTACTAGAGCTTGCCGTCTGATGATGACCCTGCAGGACGTAGAGACTCACTTGAGCGTGCTGATGGCGAGGCTCAGGGCGTTGTACAGCGAAGGTTCTCCCAAACACACGGTGTCCACGGCCTTCCTCAGCGCTGACACGTGTTTGGACGGATTCCCTGCACAAAAACATTTTTCACATCAAATCGTGTTCAACTGAAGTTAAAGTCTGTGACACGAGTCTGAGCCTCACCTGTCAGCTCTGTCAGCTTCTCCGCGCGTTTGTTCTTTGTCGTGATGATTCCCACCTGGAACGCAGACACGTCAGTCAACACATGTATAAACCACTGAGGAGCCTGGTGCTCATGGACTTTACTGAACCTGGCTGATGGGGTTCTGGTCAAAATACTCCTCCACAAACTTTTCCAGAAGCTGAAATGATCAAAATGGCAACGGTCACAACGATCAAACCCCAAAGTCGATTACAGTTTACACAAATCGATTACAGTCACATTGAAAACTAAATTGTTGCAAAGACAGACGGGCTGTGAGGAGCACCTTGAGCGTGGAGGTGAGCCGGTTGGGTTTGAGGTCCTGGTCGTCCATGCTGCGGGAACAGTCCACCACCACGAACAGGTGACGCATCTGAAACCAACCAGGAAAGACTCAGCACGAACAATGAAAACCAAGAGAGGACTTTCATGTTTATCGTGGAGATCGACCCGGGAGTTACACTGACATGAACCGGAAACGTAAATGCAGGAAATTCCACCTGAGCTCTCTAGAGCACTGAGTGAAATAGTCTATAATGTCGGTGTATTGTAAAAGTGACCTCACACCTCACAGATCTAAACAATGAAAGAGAGTAAGCATTTGAAAATGTAACTTGTCGTGTCCAAACCAATGGGCGAGGAAGGCGCTTCTCTATGGTCCTCATGGCGGGGAGCTGACATTGCTGTAACACCACCCCCTGGCGGCCAGTGGCGACTCCAAAAGACACTTGGTAAACAGGATTCCTATGGTGACTTAACAAATGCTGTGACCCATGTGACAACACTGGGCCGGGAGACATATTTTTAACCACGCTGGTTTTTGTACAGCAGTAGTAAAAAGTGGAAGGCTTTTCAGTGGCCCGCCTTTTTGCCCTTTTAAGGAACAGGCTTCATGCCCAGGCTGAATGAACCTGAATGCAAATCTCATGTTGTACAAACTATGTAAATCTGATTCGAATATTATGATGTGTAGAGACAGAATGGGTAAATTTAACAGGCTCCTTCTGTGTTGTGTTCCTGTTGATAGGTGAACTTTTGTCATTTCAGTTTTTCCTTTGTAATTATGCATTTTCTTTTGTTTCTGCACTTTGGTTGGATGTTGTATATTTTAATTGTGGGTCCCTGTGCATAAGCATTGCGGTTCTGGGGATTTTACAAAATGGATGGAAGCAGCCATGTTCATTTCACAGGCGACTCTGGACCATAACTATGAATGGGGCTGAATCTGCCGATCTGCATTTATTAAATCTATGGTCCAAACACATGTATCTTGTGCGTGTGACCGCTGTGAAACAGTGGTTGTACTAACGATGATTTCTCTCCATCATTTTGACGAACAGTGTTCTCCCCCATGATCTATTTTTATCCATTAATTAATCTTGAGATGCATTTTTGAGGTTTTTAATGAGATACAGTGGGAAACAGTCGTTTACATACACTTTATAAAAAGACACCTTTGCATTCTCTGACATGAAACCAGACTTTGACTTTTAGGTCAATTCGAATTTTACAAAACATTTCCATTTGCTGAATGCCAGAAGAATCAGAGATAGAATTTTCTACACCGTTTTACAGCAAAGTTGCAAATTGGAGCTTATTATTTACATTTCCTCAATGTTAAACCTAATGTAACGCTGTGGGCCAAGATTGAGCTTTAGAGAGAACCCAGAGGGACTGCCGTGCTTAATGTAACCTCTGTGCTCAAGATACTGTGTGTTTGGACATTACTTGCAGTTTCAAACAAAAGAATCAGCTGCTCAAACCTACCATTCCCAGACGAACCTGCCCATGGCTCTCGATCACCCTGGAAGATTGTAGAGCAAAAGGAGAAAACAAAAAGTTTAAGTGACGACTTTTTGACTTTTATCATGTCTCAGTCCAGACGCTGCAGATGAAAACAGGGACTTGCTTTAGTGTTTAGATTTGTGTCTAGTTTTGTCCGTGACATTGGCGGGTGGCGCAGCACTCATCCCGGGTTCAATCCTCAGGTGGAGCCTTTCTGTGGAGTTCGCATGTTCTCCCCGAGCCTGAGACTGGTTTCCGATCTGATCTCTTATTATGTCAGTGCCCTCTGCTGGACACGTGTGAAAATCTTTCCTTTAGTGACTGGAATGAGCGTTCTGCTTATTCTTTAAAAATTCATACCTCCGCACGGGAATGAGCTAGACCAGGAGTCCCCAACTAAATCAGCTCGAGGTCCACAAACCTTTCTTTCATAACTTTCAACATATTATCTCCAGGGTTTGGACATATGCTGTCATTGCTCGGGAAAATGTTAAAACATGCACACAGGTTGTCTCGTTACATGGCAGAGCTGATCAATGAATCGATAATTTTGCCATTTCATTTCAATGTTATTCAAGTTGTTTAAATATTTTTTTATTCAGCCTCAGAAATTAAGTACATAGGGAGGGAGAAAAGGCTTTGGGGTCCGGACTGAGGCCTCTCGAGATCCGGATCTGGACCCAGGTCCGCCAGTTGGGGACCCCTGGGCTGGAGACGTACTTTTTTTTGGACATACGCTGAGATTCACGCTCTACAAGGCAGGGGCCAGATTAAATCATCGTGCAAGCTGGATTTTGTTTGACACCCCTACTTTACAGGCTCCCACTCCACTAGGAAGATTTTTTTTTTTCCACACAAACTATCTGATACCTGCTTGATTTATTGAGCTCTGAACCCCAAAAAACAAAGAAGAAATTTAAATTTTTCCCCACTAATAACTAGTTTATTAAAAAAAACTTAAGATCCAAAATCCCCCTGTAAAAATGTTTAGAAATAACACAATTAAAGGAATAGGCCACCGTTTTTACATACTAAAATATGTTCTTACCTCACTTTAGACGTGTTAATATATCCCCGTCTGGTCTTTGTCCGTGCGCTCTGCCAGGCAAACGGAGCACATACGCAGCCTCTCCCACATGTCACATAGCTCCAAAAAAGCTCACGATAGAAGCTACCAAGCTCTTCCACGTGTTCCCTATTTAAATAAATTTACGTGAAGTGTTTTCATGCGAAGTATATTTACACAGAAATGTAACATGTCGATTTTATAAGCAAATAAAAAGGGGGACTATATTGTGAGGCGTAATGATACGAGGAGTAAAACGTCCGCGCAGTAACTCCTAAAGACTTCCCCCGCTCACTTCCGTCAATAACCTTTAGGAGTTACTGCGCGGACGTTTTGCTCCTCGTATCATTACGCCTCACAATATAGTCCCCCTTTTTATTTGCTTATAAAATCGACATGTTACATTTCTGTGTAAATATACTTCGCATGAAAACACTTCACGTAACTTTATTTAAATAGGGAACACGTGGAAGAGCTTGGTAGCTTCTATCGTGAGCTTTTTTGGAGCTATGTGACATGTGGGAGAGGCTGCGTATGTGCTCCGTTTGCCTGGCAGAGCGCACGGACAAAGACCAGACGGGGATATATTAACACGTCTAAAGTGAGGTAAGAACATATTTTAGTATGTAAAAACGGTGGCCTATTCCGTTAATGTCAATTAATTTTTCACCTGCGCAGTCTGGATTTAATTGTTCTTAGACAGTCAGCGGAATTGTGTGAAGAGCAGGGCTGGGCATCGCTACATTTTCCCCCCCAATGTCAGTAGTTTAACGATACTTGGTTTTTGATATCGATACCTATACTCAAATATTTGTTGTCTAAAACCAGAAAATAGAGCAATAATGTGTAGAAGATCTGCACAGTTAAAATATCAGGTTCACACAAGAACTGTGTTAAATATGGGAGGGAATTAGGGAAAATATTAGTAATAAAGTAATTAAAAAAATCTGCAAAAATTAGGGAAAGAAATTGGGATAGCAAGATTAATTGGGGCGAAATTAAGAAAGGGAAATATTGTGCAAAAAAGAAAATAATGGGAAAAAAATGAACAAAAATTGGGAAAAAATGTGTTGGGTACCCAGCCCTAGTGAAGAGTACAGAAAAACCTGTCCGACCTTTTCCGTTTGGACTGAAAGAGGATTTCTTCGACGGTGGCTTTGAGTGAACCCGACTCGTCCTCCTTCAGCACCTCCCTGAAACGGCACGGAAGTCACCAATCAATGATCAACGACCCACAATGCACCATGAAGAATGAAACGGGTCTGACCATGTCCGCTCGTAGCCGCCCTCCCAGCGCTTGGCTCGCTCCGGCTCCTCGTCCATTTCACTGAAACACAGGGAGCCACTTTATCTGGACATTTACAAAAAAAAAGAACACAAGCCACTCCCTTTGGTCATTTCAGACAACGTCCTTTACAATAGTGATGGGATTCATGGCTATTTACAAGGAGCCGAGTCGTTTGGGATCTATTCATGTAAAGAGCCGTTCAGAAGAGCTTTTCATTCAAATGATCCACAATGACGACGGACTGAATGAACAAAAAGACAGGAATTATGGTAATAAATCTTAATAAGATGTTTAAATCTTTTTGTAGGTGTAAAAATGTATTATTCCACTGCAGAGTGTTTTACTTGACAAGTCAAAATGGAATTAGAATCAGATATCCCTAATGTTGTAATTTTAGATCTAGATCCCGTTCACTAAGGAAGGATGCTGCATGAGATTGTTCTGTTTGAATCTGTGTCAAATTGGCTTGTTGCACAATGTGGCTACGCTAGTTCCTCTGCGCTGAAGCTGTGGGCGCTAGTACCTCCTGTCCGTATTAATTTCCATTAAGATTAGCTTAGACCCGTTCAAATCATCGGATTTCCTACAGATTCTGTGGTGGACAGTGAGTTCCTGGTAGATGGTCACTTCCTGCAGGTGAACGAGTTGCTGCACAGAGTAAATATTTCAGCGGAGGAGACGTCTATGTTTATAAGGATCAGTGAGTTTGTCTTAAAGCTAAAGGCTAACATTAATTTCATGCATTATACATATTGAAATAGTGCCTCAAATATAAATTAATACTTAAATTTTTTTAGCGCTATATTTTTTTTTATAGCATGTTAGCCTTTAGCTTCAAGACAAGCTATCAATCCTTTATGATCACAGGTGTCTCCTCGGAACTCGTTCCATCCTACATTAAGATTTGAACACACAGTAAATGATCATCTACCAGGAACTCACCAACTCGCCCACCATGTAATCTTTAGAAAATATGATTATTATCCGAGGTCCGAGCTCATCTCTATAGGAAAAGAATACAGACAGGAAGTACTAGCGCTCACAACTTCAGGTCAGAGGAACTAGCATAGCCATACCGTGCAACAAGCCAATTGAATAAAAAAGAAAACCTGCACATTATTCAAGACGCCACAAAGCTACAGAAAAGTCAAAGTTAGTTCCACATACTGGAAATAAAAAGCACTTGTTCAGAACTTTGACTTTCATGGTCACTGCGTTCAAGTGACACATAAACATTCTAACCAGTATTTACACTGAAGAGGTGGGCAGCTTTTTGTTGCTTTTTTCATAGTTAATTGTGTTATTGTTGCTTTTCCAACACGTTTGTCTCATTTCTGTCCTGATTTTGACGCTTTTTTGTCATGTTTTTGTTGCCAATTCATCCATTTTTTGTCCCCTTTTCCTGTTATCATGTCGCTTTTTTGTCAGCGCAACGCCTGATTTGAAAGCTAAGACCTACAAAACTGATCGTAACTGTTCTTTGTGGCGTTGTCTCCACATTTGCCCCATTTTTGTCGGGATTTTCTGCGGATTCATCTATTTTTGTTGTTGTTGCAGTTTTGTATTACAGCCCATAGGCCGGTGCAACGCCTTATTTGAAAGCTAAGACCATGTAGTTTCTGAAAACATGTGTCAGATCTGTGTGTTCTACCAGTAATGACAAAAAAGAGACAAAAAAACAACAAAACATGACAAAAACACAACAAAAAACAACTACGAAAACACGAGAGTAGTGACAAAAACAGTAGGTCACATCTTTGCCACGTTTTCATTGCTTTTTGTTGCTTTTTATTTTTATTTTTTATTTTTAGCTTTTTTATTGTGTTTTTGTCACTTTTGTCACGTTGCATTTTCATCCCCGTTGTCGTCACTATTTTGACACTTTTTCCCCAGAAGCTTTTAGATTTAGGTAAAGCCAAACTGGAGAAAATATGCTCGGTCCGGTGGGATTAAAAGGTTGACTTTATCCGGTACTTTTTAATTAAATTTTATTATCATTAAAACTAGCATAAAATTATTATTGTCGTTTTGGTGCCGTTAAATATAAATAAAACCGTCTTTTCTGCCAATTTAGCAGATGCAAACATTAAAGTGACGTGATCGTAAATTCACCTTAGCATAAAAAACAACGCTGCATCAGTACAAACACAATTCTCACCTTCAGAAGCTGGAATTGTGAGGAAAATGATGGTAAAATGTTGCAAATGTTCCACTTTTCAGCCATAGACGCTCCGTGTGCGGCGGACAAAGGCTCCGGGCGGAAACAAGGAACAGAGGAGAGGACCTGACCGGGCTTGTTTTAGTGAAACAGCGCGGCCGTGTGGACATACGTGGGAATAATAACTGACACACGGAATCGACTAAATAACGTACTTGATTATATTAATTAATTGGTGAAAAATAAAACTTGTTTTTTTTTTATTGAACGAAAGATTAAAAACACGAAAAAGCACAGTAGTTTAAATGTAGGCTAGTAATGCCAGTGTCTGCTGAATGTGGGTCAGTGAGTCATTTGACAAAAAGTGTATGTAAAAAATATGCAAATCCAATGTAGCTATAACCACACAGTCTAGATCTAATATAATAAACTTTGACGTGTCTCGTTTGATTTGTTAACGTACACATTTCCCCACCTTTCCCCCTTAAATCTGCGGCTCATTGTTGTTGTGGGATGTTGTTTTTTGTGACTGGTCAGACTAGTCCGGTGGGTTTATCTGTGAAAAGAGTAAGAGCCGAAACTTTTTCTCATTTGCTTTAAGCCATACATTTGGCATACATTTTTATGAACTGTTTTGGACCATTGTTTCATTTATTTATAACGGGCTGCTGTATTTTAGTTCCCTATTGTGACACAAGTTTACGTAGCCTACGTGTTTCAAAAGATCAGGACCAGTCGCGGGTTTAGCTATCATTGTTGTTATTATTTTTTAATAAGGCTATAGTCTTATCACGGAGGTATTTTGACTTGAATCTGAGTGTTTTCCTCGTCTCTTTTATACAAACCAATCCCAAAGATTCGGCTCCTCGGAAATAGCCGCGAATCCCAGCTCAAACTCCCGGATGTTGCACCTGTCCCAAGAGAGAAGACCCACCGACGCGTCGTACGCCAGGTAAGAATCCCCCCCCAAAACCATCAAACCAAAGCCGCAAATGACCGTATTTAATCACGAATGAACAGAGTAGCTTATCGTAAACGTTCAGAGAAAGCGTCGCGTGATTTTGGTGTATTTTCGCTTCAGTTTTGGCTCAGAAAATCTCGAAAAAGAATCACCTGTTGTTGTTTCACTTGTCTCTATCCATCGCTCGGGCGTAAAATCTACATATTTCATACACACGTCTGAACGCGAGCCACGACAGCATCAGAGCGGGATGTTTTTATGTCGGGGGAAATGTAATGGAGAGATGTTAATGTGAAGCTTCGGCTGCACATTACTAACAGATGTGTTGCAAGTTTTCTGTCATTTCCTGTTTTCATATAAAGATAAGACATTTTATGCGTAAAAATTGCTGATACTCTCAACAACAAAATCAAAATGATGGACAGAGCCAGGTTTAAATGTGTGGTTTTATTTTGCGATATGTTGGTTTCAGAGGGATTTTGGATCCTGTTTAGTTTTTAAACTCATACCAGGTTTTATGTCTTTATGGTTTTATGTCTTTTTTGTTCTGTGTTCGTCGCTTTTTTTGGTCCTGTTTTCACCTTTGTTTGTCGTGTATTTGTCGCTTTTTTCCCTGTGGTTTCGTGGCTTTTTTTTTTTGTCGTGAATTTGTTGCTCTTTTGTCGCGTTTTTGACGCTTTTTGTCGTGTTTTTGTTGCCTTTTTGACGCGATTTTGTGGCTTTTTTGTCATGAATTCGTTACTTTTTTGGACATGTTTTCGTCTTTTTTTGTGTGTTTTTGTCTATTATTTTGTCTCGTTTTTGCCATTTTTTGTCGTGTTTTCGTTGCCTTTTTGACGTGATTTTGTGGATTTTTTGTTGTGAATTCATTGCTTTTTTGGACATGTTTTCGACTTCTTTTTTGTGTGTGTTTTTGCAGCTTTTTGTCGTGAATTCGTTACTGTTTTGGACATGTTTTCGTCTTTTTTGTGTGTTGTTGACGCTTTTTGTTGTGTTTTCGTTGCTTTTTTTCTCGTGAAATTGTTACTGTTTTGGACATGTTTTTGTCTTCTTTTTGCCCGTGTTTTTGTCTTTTATTTTGTCTCGTTTTTTGCCGCTTTGTGACGTGTTTTCGTTGCCTTTTTGACGTGATTTTGTGGCTTTTTTGTCGTGAATTCGTTCTTTTTTTGTGTGTGTTTTTGCTTTTTGTCGTGTTTTCGTTGTTTTTTGCTGTGTTTTCGTTGCCTTTTCCTAGTTTTTTTGTTGCTTTTTTGTCTTGGTTTTGTCACATGTTTTGTCACGTTTTTGCCCCTTTTTTTTTTTTTTTCCTTTTCGGCACATTTTTCTCGCTCTTTTGTCACTTTTGTGTCACATTTTTGTCACACTCTTGACACGTTTTCCCTTGAACCTTTTCGACTTGGGTTAAGCCAACCTGGAGAAAACGTGCTTGGTTCAGGTTGGGGTCAAGATTTGAAATAAACAAGTTATTGGTGGAACAAATATGTACACACTCAGATTGCTCAATAAACCAGGCAGGAATTAGATACAGAAAAAAACGTTCAAATGTAGTAGAGTCCGACCCTCTGAAGTTTGAAGTCTGCAGCGACTGAAGTGGAGATGTTGTGGAATGAAAACCTCATTTTATATTATTTAGAGAAACCAGCCCTAAAGTTTAGTCTCTCTGTCTGCACATGTGAAACCAGCCTGGTTTCTTTAATTGTATCTAACCCAGCGTTATCACAGGAGGAATATCTAGCTGTAGAAAGTTTAAGAAAATTAGTGACAAGGCTCTAAAGTGATTTTTAACATGTCTAAAGTCCAATGCATTTCAATGGGAGACTAGCGGCTATATGGAGGTACCACAGCAATGGCGGAGCAATGGCGACCCCTCGTGTCGTCATCAAAAAGCAGAGCAGCATAACACTATCAGTATTTGGAAATGAATAAGCGTGGGTAAAGTAAAAAAAAAAAAAAAAACGCCATAAAATAAACATCATAAAGGGAGAGTTGAATCTTTTTTATACTTTGGCAATAAAACTAAGGTGTCTAGTAGAAGGGTAGCTAGCTTGACATTGACCAGAGCGACCTGCTGCGTCTCAAAGACGAAAGTATTGTTCTGTGTTTTTAAAGAACAGGTAGACCTATAGAAAAAAATGGTAACCTCTACCCCGATTTAGTTTTAGGGAGTTCACCAAATATCTGCAGATTTTAGTCACAGAAACATTACTCTCTTGATGAAATATTTTAGTTGATGTAAACAGACCAAAATATGAACTGAACTAATTCAAAACTGCTCTAAACTGAAGGCTAGGCCGCTTTTTACACACGACAAATTGTGATTTAGCTTTATACTTTTGTCAGTGCCGGTGTTTTTGTCCCAAACCGGTCACGGTCGGGGCCCGAGGGAGCGGTTCTTAAATGACACCAGATTATAGACGGATCTGATTCCACAGAATGATCCTGGGAGGGTCTGTTCTCATTTCTCTGTTTTAGATGCCAGGGCGGTACAACACCTGCCTGTGACATAATCTGCATTCGGGCTGCGGCACCGTTAAACAATACCAGTCTGGTATCAGAAACAAGTGTAGTACAGAGAAAAAAAACAAACATATATATATATCTTTAGATCCACGTTTTTATGCTGTTGGTTCAGGGGCAGCATTAAGGAAGTGACTTGGTTGTTTTTTGGCTTGAATTCAATTTTTTCCCGTTTTTTTCCCTTTTCCACAGTTTTTTTTTTTATCGCTAATACATTCCCTATTCCCCCAGTTTCTCCCAATTTTTTCCCATTTTTCACACATGGCGATGAAACCGATAAATTTGCAGATTTTCCACATATGGTTCTAGACGACAAATATTTTTGCATAGGTACTGGAAAGAGTATCACTCATTAAAGTACTGGTATCGGGAAAAAAAAAAAAACAGTACCCAGTCTTAATTGGGACTTAAAGAACTAATCGATTAATCACCAACTAACAGATTATTGAAATAGACTCAAACATACACGGGGCGGACTGGCCATATGTCCATTCTGGAAGAGCACAGAAGGGCCACTGGCTCTAGGGCCAACCGAGCTTTACCCAAATCGAAAAGCTAAAAAGAAAAGCATCAAAATAGCGTGAAAAAGAGGATGGAAACATGAGAAAAACACAACAAAAATGATAGAAAAAATAATTTAAAAAAAACAAAAAAAATGTGGCGATCACTTTTGTAGGTCTTAGCTTTCAAATGCGTTACATTGTTGATCTCCAGTCGAGAAGCTTTTAGATTTGGGTAAAGCCCAGTATAAAAAAACATGAATGGTGTGCCACAAGGTTCAATTTTGGGACCACTATTATTTATTATTTATATTAATGATTTTGCTTCTGTTTCTACGACCACCTTTCCAGCTCTTTTTGCTGATGATACCAATCAAAAAAATAATAATAAAAAGCCGAACTGGGGAAAATGCACTCGTTAATGTTAAGGCGGGTGGTAAGAGGTTAAAATATGTATTTGTGGAAGTGCACAATTACGCTAATTTGGGCCAGGCTGGTCAGAGTCCAGGGCTGTTTTTCAGTCCCAGTCAGCCCCTGAACATACAGACTCAAAAAGGGCAGAAGTGACATGAAAATGTAGTATTTTTATGTTTCAAAGTGAGGGTCTGTGTGTGCTTATGTCATAAATATGGTGTGTCTATGTCTCATTCAGGACATCTATCCAATCAGAGAGCAGAATGACCTCCTCTTATTGTTGCCACATCCTATAGTTTAAACCAGTTTCAATATAAACTTCTTAAATCGCAGCTCCAGTGCCAGTGCAGGGGGAAAAAAACGTGATGAAAATGCAGAAAAAGTGACAGCTGATTCCCCGGTGACGTCTCTGGATCTGACCCGGTGACGGGTGTTTAAGTGAATGCGGCCAGTTCAGGTTCAATGCAGCGTTTGTCGCGCTGAATGACGTGTGTCTTGCTGTTTCCTCAGAGTCTGCGCTGAAGATGTCAGTGGGCGGAGCCTCCAGATTCGACCGCGTTCGACAGTATCCCATTTACGACGAGGTGACTGTTTATTCTTAAATAACCTAAAAACCGTTTCTGACGAGTGGTTTTCATCAGTTCTTAAAGCGAGACGCTGGTGGTGAACAGGGAAAAAACTGTAGCGTTATCCATGTGAATCAGTTTATGATTCTCTCTCCTCTGTTTCTCTGGCGTGCAGGTCCCAGGGGGCGGGTCTATGTACCGGGACTTCCCTCCGCCCCCTGCTCCAGTCTACGCCCCTCTCTCGTCCGGGCCGAGCCTCATGTCTCTGCCTCCTCCGCCTCTGCCCGGGGTACAGCCCGCCCGGAGCCTGGACCCTCTGCCGGCCCCGCCCCTGCCCACCAACCCCGCGGTGGGCCCCGAGTCCTTCTACCCGCCTAGTGAGGAGGGGGTGGAGCCTGACGCCGACGCCATGGACATCAAACCCGTGCACCGCTTCATCCCGGACTCCGTCAAAGACTTTTTCAGAGGCAGCGGCCGCAGCAGCAAACCCCGCAGCCCCTTCAAGTCTGAGAAGGCGGGCCAGAGCACGAAGGGCGTGCCCTGCTCTCCGCCGCCCTCGGCCCCGCCTTCTCCCTCGCTGCCCGGCTCGTATCGTGACCCGTACGGTGGCTCCGGTGGCTCGTACACGTCTCAGCGAGACGCGCTGCTGCTCGGTGCTGACGCCATAGACTCGGTGTCCACTGTGCCCACGCGCACGTCTGCGCAGTCAGTGCAGACGTATGCGGAGCGCGTGGAGCTGTACCATCAGAGATACGCCTACATGAAGTCATGGGCGGGGCTTTTGCGGATCCTGGGCTGCGTGCAGCTGCTGTTGGGCGCCGCCGTGTTCGCCTGCGTCTGCGCATACGTGCACAAAGATAACGAGTGGTTCAACATGTACGGGTACTCCACGCCGCAGCTGTACGGAGGGCTGGGGGGCGGGGCCTACGGGGCTAGCGGGACTCCGTACACGGGGCCTAAGACGCCGCTTGTTCTGGTGGTGGCGGGCCTGGCGTGGATCGTCACGGTGATCCTGGTGGTGCTGGGTGTGAGCATGTACTACCGCACCATCCTGCTGGACTCCCCTTGGTGGCCGCCGACGGAGTGTGCGGTGAACGTGGCGCTGGCCGTGCTGTACTTCGCGGCGGGTGGGGTGTACGTGCGCGACACCACGCGCGGCGGCATGTGTAACCTCCCGGTCTTCAACAACGGCCTGAACGGAGCCTTCTGTCGCGTGGAGGCGGGGCAAACGGCCGCCATCGTCTTCCTCTTCACCAACGCCGTGCTCTACCTCGTCAGCGCCGCGGTCTGCCTCAAACTGTGGCGTCATGAGGCGGCGCGGCAGCGAAGGGAGGCGTACAACCTGGAGGTGAGAGCCTAGTGTACATTTGGGATGTACCGATCCGCTTTTTGAGCCCCCGATCCGATATTTTGACACTTCAAACTACCGATCCAACATAGTCTTTTTGTATTATTATATGTTTATAAAATATATATCATTATATTGATATTATAGCCAATGGATATTACAGTAGTTGTAATACAGTAATACAGCAGTTGGCTTTTTTTTAGAAACATGCAAGAAGATTTGGCTTCAGCTCTGAATTTTAAATTAGAACGTTTTTAAGATGCAGGTGTTGGCGGTAGTCCAGCGACAGTAGCCTGACTTAGCGATAACATGAAGGCGGTGAATCTGCGGTCCAGGATCTGCAGCGGCTGCAGGTTTGCCACTGTGCTGCGGTAAACCTGCAGGCTGGAGCCGCTTCAGATCCTGGACCGCAGATTCACGGCCATCTTCGGACCCGATCCGACCATCAAATCCGATCCGATCCTCTCAAGATGCCTGGATCGGCTACCGATACCAATACTGAATATCAGATCGGCACATCCCTAGTGTGCATGTTTGATCTGACAGAGCCTAGTGTACATGTTTGTTCTGATCTGACTATGTTTGAGTCAGTGGTGCTGTCGCTTACAGCTATAAGCAAAATTAGGGCAAAAACAATATAAAAGAGAAATAACACGACATATTTGCCGATCATTGACAAAATAATTCAAAAATGTTTCATTCTTTTTAAAAAGACTTGCATTATGATGAAGGAAAAGTTGAAGGATCAATTTTCTGTCGTTATGTCATGACGTTTTTTTAGGGATATCATTCTATAGTGATGTGTATGTTTCATTTTAGCAAGTAGCTCTACAAAGTTTTAGTGCCTTTTTTTTCCCCCACAAGCCTTGAACCTGTCACGAACGTGTCCACAGTAAAAGGAAACATTGTCTAAACTACATCCAAACAGTGTTAATTTTGACAACATATTTTAATTTAGTTTTAGTCTTTTGACGAAAATGTAATTCCATTTTTGTCTAGTTTTAGTCAAAAAAATATCTTCAATTTTAGTGTAGTTTTAGTCGACTAAATTTAAGACTAATTTAGTCGACTTTGCATGGATAATATTCATTACAATCGTATTTAATCTTGTTCCTCTGCTTCATGGAGCTGCTCCACATGAACAAAGCTCAGAGCTGATCCTTTGGCAGTGAATTTACATGATCTGAGGCTCTTTCAGACGGTCAACAGAAGTTTGGATGATTTTAGTCTCTCCCTTTCATTTTTATTTAGTCTTATTTTAGTCGACTAAAATATCTGGACATTTTAGTCACAGTTTTAGTCTCATGAGAAACTTTTAACTTAGTTTTAGTCCAATTTTAGTCGTCAAAAATTGGACTAAAATTAAGACTAAATATTTTAGTCAACGAATTTAACACTGCATCCAAACCATTGTTCTTTATAAATAGATATTGATATACATTGATGTTCTCCCACTGATCGTTTGTTGTGTTTCTCAGATGAAAACCATCGCGTCCTCAGCCCCTCTGTCCATCGTAAGTCTGCACTTAGATTTGTTGTCCTTTTCTTATGTTAGCGTATTGTATTTCTGTCTAAACACTGACCTTTGTTTTGCTTGTTCACTTCCCTTCCACGCCCCTCTCTCTCTCTCTCCTCTTTCTTTCTCACTCACACCACTCTCTCCTCTCTCCTCCCTGTCATACATCTCCCCTCTCTCTTTCCTCTTTTTCCCCTCTCTCAACTCTCTTCCCCCTCTATCTTTCCTCTCTCCTTCATCCCCCTCACTTCTTCTTCTCTCTCTCCACTCTCCATCCCCTCTTATACCCATCTCCTCTCCCTCCTCTTTCCACTCTCCATCTACACTCCTCTCTCCCTTCTCCTCTTCTATTCTCTCACCCCTCTCTTCCCTCCCCTCTCTCCCTCCTCCCCTCCCCCCCCTCTTTTTCCCCCCTCCTCCCCCTCTCTCTCTCCTCTCTCCCTTCTCCTTGTTTCTTCTCTCTCCCCTCTCTTTCCCCCCTCCTCCGCCTCTCTCTCTCCCCTCTCTCCTCTCTTCCTTCTCCTTGTCTCTTATCTCTCCCCTCTTCCTCCTCCCCTTTCCCCTCTATCCCCCTCCTCCCCCTCTCCTCTCTCCCTTCTCCTCTTCTATTCTCTCACCCCTCTCTTCCCTCCCCTCTCTCTCTCCTCCCCTTTCCCCTCTCACCCCCCTCCTCCCCCTCTCCTCCCTCTCTCCTCCCCTCTCACCCCTCTCTTTCCCCCCTCCTCCCCCTCTCTCTCTCCTCTCTCCCTTCTCCTCGTCTCTTCTCTCTCCCCTCTTTCCTCTCTCCCTTCTCCTCTTCTCTCCCCTCCTCTCCCTCAGCTGGGTGGAAGCTCTCACCCCTCTGACCCCACTCCGCTGCCCACACTGTCATCGGTGGTGCAGCCCGACCTGATGGATGGCCATGCTCTTGGGCGCCCCCTGATGGAGCCTGAGATCCTGAGGGGACACATCCCGGCGGGACACATCCCCAAACCAGTCGTCATCGCGGACTACGTGGCGTGAGTCACTTTCTTTGAAAACATGAGAACATGGTTAACAAGGCAAGGCATGGCATGTTTATTTATACTGTGGACAAGAAGAAGTGCCGGTACTCTCTGGGTCTATATATTCTATGCTATATATTTTTTTCTTTTTTTTTTTGCAGCGTTATTGCAATATAAATTATACTAGGGCTCCGTTCTGTCTGCAGTCCGCCTCATCTCAGTCCGCAGAAGTTTGTTTCAATCCATATTTACCGCTTTGTTTTGTTTTTATCGCATCTACGAGGTCAAACGGGCACATGGCTCTCGTGCTCGTCGCCACTTGTGAGAACCTCAATGACCGCGGCACAGGTGGGGTCAGCCAGCGCAGCCAGCCTTGTTCTTTTACTACTTTGAAGCCAGGAGAGCATCACGTTAAGTTGTTAACAGCTTCACTCATACGACTCAAGGGTGTCTGGGTAATGTAGTCTCTGCTCACGCTGGGACGAAGTAGGAAGCGTGCATTGTGAAGGGCGTCTGAAAAGCGGCGGGGCAGCCAAAGGATTAAAACAGATGTGCTGATGAGCGTACCGGTACGCTAAAAGCACGTTCTTGGTGTACGGAGAGGTGGCGGTACTGAGTACCAGCGTGTACCGGCTCACTTAAAGCACTGGCGCATTTCATATGAAAGGTAACTCAATATACCTAAAAACAAAAACCTCAAAGTAGGCTTATGGGCTTGATGCTTTGTCGCATGAAGCACTAAAGCCCTGTTCGCATGGGATTAGGATGACTTGGGGACCTCAGGTAAAAAGTAAATATTACTTTCGTCCTCGGAGTTTCCATTCCTGTGAATCTGCCATGTCAGTAATTTGGAATGTACAAATTCCCCCGATTTTTAACTTTAGAATATAATTCTGCAAACTCTGAGGTAGGGCTAGGCAATTTTGAAAAAAAAGAAAGGTCCTCTGGCAGGTCCCCGTGTGTGTCCTGGTCCTCTGGCAGGTCCCCGTGTGTCCTGGTCCTCTGGCAGGTCCCCGTGTGCGTCCTGGTCCTCTGGCAGGTCCGCGTGTGTGTCCTGGTCCTCAGGCAGGTCCGCGTGTGTGTCCTGGTCCTCAGGCAGGTCCCCGTGTGTTTCCTGGTCCTCTGGCAGGTCCCCGTGTGTGTCCTGGTCCTCTGGCAGGTCCCCGTGTGTTTCCTGGTCCTCTGGCAGGTCCCCGTGTGTGTCCTGGTCCTCTGGCAGGTCCCCGTGTGTTTCCTGGTCCTCTGGCAGGTCCCCGCGTGTGTCCTGGTCCTCTGGCAGGTCCCCGTGTGTGTCCTGGTCCTCTGGCAGGTCCCCGTGTGTGTCCTGGTCCTCTGGCAGGTCCCCGTGTGTGTCCTGGTCCTCTGGCAGGTCCCCGTGTGCGTCCTGTTCCTCTGGCAGGTCCCCGTGTGCGTCCTGGTCCTCAGGCAGGTCCGCGTGTGCGTCCTGGTCCTCAGGCAGGTCCCCGTGTGTTTCCTGGTCCTCTGGCAGGTCCCCGTGTGTGTCCTGGTCCTCTGGCAGGTCCCCGTGTGTTTCCTGGTCCTCTGGCAGGTCCCCGTGTGTGTCCTGGTCCTCTGGCAGGTCCCCGTGTGTGTCCTGGTCCTCTGGCAGGTCCCCGTGTGTGTCCTGGTCCTCTGGCAGGTCCCCGTGTGCGTCCTGTTCCTCTGGCAGGTCCCCGTGTGCGTCCTGGTCCTCAGGCAGGTCCGCGTGTGTGTCCTGGTCCTCAGGCAGGTCCCCGTGTGTTTCCTGGTCCTCAGGCAGGTCCCCGTGTGTGTCCTGGTCCTCTGGCAGATCCCCGTGTGTGTCCTGGTCCTCTGGCAGGTCCCCGTGTGTTTCCTGGTCCTCTGGCAGGTCCCCGTGTGTGTCCTGGTCCTCTGGCAGGTCCCCGTATGCGTCCTGGTCCTCTGGCAGGTCCCCGTGTGTTTCCTGGTCCTCTGGCAGGTCCCCGTGTGCGTCCTGTTCCTCTGGCAGGTCCCCGTGTGTGTCTGTCACCAGGTCCTCTCCTCTGGTTGCCGCATGTGCCGTCCTGTGCTTCCTGTTCTCTGGGCCAAGTGTTTCCCTGGGATTGACCTGACAGGCGCTGCAGCATTGCAACGTCCATATTTTTTTCCAGAATGCGACAGGACTGGCCAATTCTCCTCGATTAAAACGCACCACACGATTATCATGAACGACCTTTAATAAAATCACGATTAGATTAAAAATGTGATTAATTGCTCAGATAAAAACATCATTTGAATCAAAAGGTGCTCCGGTCTCACATAGGATGAGTTTCCTGCCTGGAGTTTTGCATCAAATTCCTCTCATCGTGTTGATGATCGGCAAACCGCCCCTGTGTCTTTTATGGTCCACAGGAAGTATCCGAGTATCCGCAGCGACGACGAGAGGGAGAAGTATCGCGCCGTGTTCAACGACCAGTACGCGGAGTACAAGGAGCTGCACGCCGAGGTGCAGGCGGCAGCAGCACGCTTCGACGAGATGGACGAGATGATGAGGAACCTGCAGGCGTCAGCGCCCAGCAACCACCTGGTACTAAACACTGAGCCCATAGCAACCACCTGGTACTAAACACTGAGCCCATAGCAACCACCTGGTACTAAACACTGAGCCCATAGCAACCACCTGGTACTAAACACTGAGCCCATAGCAACCACCTGGTACTAAACACTGAGCCCATAGCAACCACCTGGTACTAAACACTGAGCCCATAGCAACCACCTGGTACTAAACACTGAGCCCATAGCAACCACCTGGTACTAAACACTGAGCCCATAGCAACCACTTGGTACTAAACACTGAGCCCATAGCTACATCCTGGTACTAAACACTGAGCCCATAGCAACCACCTGGTACTAAACACTGAGCCCATAGCAACCACCTGGTACTAAACACTGAGCCCATAGCAACCACTTGGTACTAAACACTGAGCCCATAGCTACATCCTGGTACTAAACACTGAGCCCATAGCTACATCCTGGTACTAAACACTGAGCCCATAGCTACATCCTGGTACTAAACACTGAGCCCATAGCAACCACCTGGTACTAAACACTGACCCCCTAGCAACCATCTGGTACTAAACACTGAGCCCATAGCTACATCCTGGTACTAAACACTGAGCCCATAGCAACCACCTGGTACTAAACACTGAGCCCATAGCAACCACCTGGTACTAAACACTGAGCCCATAGCAACCACCTGGTACTAAACACTGAGTCCATAGCAACCACCTGGTACTAAACACTGAGCCCATAGCAACCACATGGTACTAAACACTGAGCCCATAGCAACCACCTGGTACTAAACACTGAGCCCATAGCTACATCCTGGTACTAAACACTGAGCCCATAGCAACCACATGGTACTAAACACTGAGCCCATAGCTACATCCTGGTACTAAACACTGAGCCCATAGCAACCACCTGGTACTAAACACTGAGCCCATAGCTACATCCTGGTACTAAACACTGAGCCCATAGCAACCACCTGGTACTAAACACTGAGCCCATAGCTACATCCTGGTTCTAAACACTGAGCCCATAGCTACATCCTGGTTCTAAACACTGAGCCCATAGCAACCACCTGGTACTAAACACTGAGCCCATAGCAACCACCTGGTACTAAACACTGAGCCCATAGCAACCACATGGTACTAAACACTGAGCCCATAGCTACATCCTGGTACTAAACACTGAGCCCATAGCAACCACCTGGTACTAAACACTGAGCCCATAGCTACATCCTGGTACTAAACATTGAGCCCATAGCAACCACATGGTACTAAACACTGAGCCCATAGCAACCACCTGGTACTAAACACTGAGCCCATAGCAACCACCTGGTACTAAACACTGAGCCCATAGCTACATCCTGGTACTAAACATTGAGCCCATAGCAACCACCTGGTACTAAACACTGAGCCCATAGCAACCACTTGGTACTAAACACTGAGCCCATAGCAACCACCTGGTACTAAACACTGAGCCCATAGCAACCACATGGTACTAAACACTGAGCCCATTGCAACCACCTGGTACTAAACACTGAGCCCATAGCAACCACATGGTACTAAACACTGAGCCCATAGCTACATCCTGGTACTAAACACTGAGCCCATAGCAACCACCTGGTACTAAACACTGAGCCCATAG
The DNA here is from genome assembly GCF_951799975.1 of Gobius niger. Classification (NCBI taxonomy): domain Eukaryota; kingdom Metazoa; phylum Chordata; class Actinopteri; order Gobiiformes; family Gobiidae; genus Gobius; species Gobius niger. The sequence goes on along the minus strand of NC_136852.1, from coordinate 38,408,943 downwards.
CAACCACCTGGTACTAAACACTGAGCCCATAGCCACCACCTGGTACTAAACACTGAGCCCATAGCAACCACCTGGTACTAAACACTGAGCCCATAGCAACCACCTGGTACTAAACACTGAGCCCATAGCAACCACATGGTACTAAACACTGAGCCCATAGCAACCACCTGGTACTAAACACTGAGCCCATAGCAACCACCTGGTACTAAACACTGAGCCCAAGGCAACCACCTGGTACTAAACACTGAGCCCATAGCAACCACCTGGTACTAAACACTGAGCCCATAGCAACCACATGGTACTAAACACTGAGCCCATAGCAACCACATGGTACTAAACACTGAGCCCATAGCAACCACCTGGTACTAAACACTGAGCCCATAGCAACCACATGGTACTAAACACTGAGCCCATAGCAACCACCTGGTACTAAACACTGAGCCCATAGCAACCACCTGGTACTAAACACTGAGCCCATAGCAACCACCTGGTACTAAACACTGAGCCCATAGCAACCACCTGGTACTAAACACTGAGCCCATAGCAACCACCTGGTACTAAACACTGAGCCCATAGCAACCACCTGGTACTAAACACTGAGCCCATAGCAACCTCCCCTCTTCCTCCTCCCCTTTCCCCTCTATCCCCCTCCTCCCCCTCTCCTCTCTCCCTTCTCCTCTTCTATTCTCTCACCCCTCTCTTCCCTCCCCTCTCTCTCTCCTCCCCTTTCCCCTCTCACCCCCCTCCTCCCCCTCTCCTCCCTCTCTCCTCCCCTCTCACCCCTCTCTTTCCCCCCTCCTCCCCCTCTCTCTCTCCTCTCTCCCTTCTCCTCGTCTCTTCTCTCTCCCCTCTTTCCTCTCTCCCTTCTCCTCTTCTCTCCCCTCCTCTCCCTCAGCTGGGTGGAAGCTCTCACCCCTCTGACCCCACTCCGCTGCCCACACTGAGCCCATAGCAACCACCTGGTACTAAACACTGAGCCCATAGCAACCACATGGTACTAAACACTGAGCCCATTGCAACCACCTGGTACTAAACACTGAGCCCATAGCAACCACATGGTACTAAACACTGAGCCCATAGCTACATCCTGGTACTAAACACTGAGCCCATAGCAACCACCTGGTACTAAACACTGAGCCCATAGCAACCACCTGGTACTAAACACTGAGCCCATAGCCACCACCTGGTACTAAACACTGAGCCCATAGCAACCACCTGGTACTAAACACTGAGCCCATAGCAACCACCTGGTACTAAACACTGAGCCCATAGCAACCACATGGTACTAAACACTGAGCCCATAGCAACCACCTGGTACTAAACACTGAGCCCATAGCAACCACCTGGTACTAAACACTGAGCCCAAGGCAACCACCTGGTACTAAACACTGAGCCCATAGCAACCACCTGGTACTAAACACTGAGCCCATAGCAACCACATGGTACTAAACACTGAGCCCATAGCAACCACATGGTACTAAACACTGAGCCCATAGCAACCACCTGGTACTAAACACTGAGCCCATAGCAACCACATGGTACTAAACACTGAGCCCATAGCAACCACCTGGTACTAAACACTGAGCCCATAGCAACCACCTGGTACTAAACACTGAGCCCATAGCAACCACCTGGTACTAAACACTGAGCCCATAGCAACCACCTGGTACTAAACACTGAGCCCATAGCAACCACCTGGTACTAAACACTGAGCCCATAGCAACCACCTGGTACTAAACACTGAGCCCATAGCAACCACCTGGTACTAAACACTGAGCCCATAGCTACATCCTGGTACTAAACACTGAGCCCATAGCAACCACCTGGTACTAAACACTGAGCCCATAGCAACCACCTGGTACTAAACACTGAGCCCATAGCAATCACCTGGTACTCACCATAGCTACATCCTGGTACTAAACACTGAGCCCATAGCAACCACCTGGTACCAAACACTGAGCCCATAGCAACCACATGGTACTAAACACTGAGCCCATAGCTACATCCTGGTACTAAACACTGAGCCCATAGCTACATCCTGGTACTGTGGAAGTCATGTTTCTGTAACTGAAATGAGCCTAAAATTAAAGTGAACGCGGTCAACGAAACTAAAACTGTGACTAAAAGGTTTGCCCATTTTCTCCCTATTTTTTTCCTTTTTTACCCAATGTTTTCCAAATTTGGGGATTTTTTTCTACCCTTTTTTAACCTAGTTTCTTTCCAATTTTTGCCAATTTTTTTACCCAATTTTTCTTACCCACATTTTCTTCATTGTTGTCACAATTTCTCCCAATATTTACCAATTTTCCCCAAATTATTCCCATTTTCCCCCCACTATTTTTTCCCTATATTTTTCTTTTTCCCAATTTGTTTCCCTCATTTTTGCTCATTTTTTATTACCAATGCTTTCCCTATTTCCCCCATTTTCCCCCGATTTTCGCCCCATTTTTTCCTTATTTTTGCCACAATTTCTCCCAATTTTTTCCCCATGTTTTTCCCAAATTATTCCCCATTTTTCACACGTCTTGACTTTGAAGATTAACCCGAAAGTAAATGTGCAGATCTTCCACACATTATTGTTCTGTTTTCAGATTCTAGACGCCAAATATTTGTAAATTTGTAAATATAATAGAGCGACAAAAAAGTGACAACACCTTGACAAAAAAGTGACACATGCGTGATGGAAAAAGACAAAATGTGACAAAAATTACTAAAAGGTGACAAGGCGAGGAATTAGGTCCATTTTGATGAGTTTGACCTTATGTGTGACCTTATGGATTTGGGTAAAGCTGACCTGGAGAAAATGCACTGGGTTAAGGTGGGGGTTAAGAGGTTAAATAATGTTCTCTCTTCGTTTATTATGCATTATTAAACTGTATATTATCGTTAGATTGTATTGAAGAGGTCAATTCAAAAGGCTTTCATTTTAAAGGGATATTTCAGGATTTTTGACATAGGGCCTCATTTCCTAGTTATCCAGAGTGTTGCTGATGGCTTGTGCTAGGCTAGCACATTTCTATGGTGTCAGCTAGCCTGCATTAAAAACAGTCTGAGCCGCTCCACAGTGATATAAATGTCTGTGTTGATAGAATAAGTTTAACCATTTTGCATTTAAAAGACCTTATATTTGAGCAGCATCAGCTTCGTGGTTGTATAAGCTACGCGGCGGCGGAGTGATCTGCTAGAAAATAGTCCCTCAAAATGCGATCATTCAGTTCCAGTTTCAGAACCGGTTCTTTCGTTTTCCACTGAAAAAAACGCTAGCTCTTGGTTGCAAAATCTGGTGCTGGTTGGGAACCAAATAAAAGCTGGACCAAGAAACGAGCACCAGTGATGTCATCAGCTGGGGGCGTGGCTCTCTCCTCCCACAAACAATCAATATTAGTTGGTTTGTGCTTAGAACTTCCTGGAGAAGCCAAAACAGTCTCTGTGGAGGAAACTGTTGCTTTGCTTTATGCTCTTTAGCTAAAACAAGAGTTAGAAAGAAGAAATCAAAATGTTACCGGCTGCTGTGACAGAAACATAAACTTATTTTTCTGTATTTTATAACCAGAAGTGGCTGTAGTAAGATGTTTCTATCCATTTTTGATGTTGACTTCCCAAAGCGTTGCCATGACAATAGGCACAGCTCTCATTTTGGTGGAAAACCAAGTCAGTATGGAACCAACCCGGCACCAGAACCAGCTCTGAACCAGCCCAGAACCAGCACCTTGGTGGAAAAGCCCCGTAAGTGATTTGCCTCAGGTGCTCTGTGGAGCGGGTCAGACTGTCTTTAATGCAGGCTAGCTGATACCATAGAAATGTGCTAGCCTTGCATTAGCCTAGCGCCACGTAACTCTTCAAACATAAGAACTGATTGAATTACAAAAAAAATATCTCCAGAAATCAGCAACACTCTGGATAACTAAGAAATGAGGCCCTATGTCAAAAATCCTGAAATATCCCTTTAAATCAATGATACCAATCCTGATGTTAAAAAAAATCTCCAGGCCTCGCTGACTTTGAATGTAGCTCAAGCCAAAAAAGTGTGGACCCCCTTCTCTAATACAGGCAAATGTTTCTATGGGAACTTTTGATTTAAAAAAAACAGCATTTCTCCAATACTGTGCAACCACCACAGATTGACCAAAGGTTCCATTCTTTGTTTCGTTACCCACCAAAACAAGTGACTCATTCAATTTTGACATATATTTTTATTGTTTTAACCTAAGCGAGTGTACTTTCCCCAGTTCAGCTTTACCCCTTTAGACCAGAGTAATGCCTCATTTGAAAGCTAAGACCTAGAAAACTGATGCAAATGGATGTTTCGTTTTTTGTCACTTTTTTGTTGCTCTTTTCTTACATCTACATTCCCCCCCCCCCAGCTTTTAGATTTGGGTTAAATGGAGAAAATGTGCTCGGTTCAGGCGGGGGTTAAGAGGTTACGTTGAGCCACATATTCATGAGCTGCTTCCTGTGATCTCATCGAGATCGCTGAAAAGTCCACGCTCCGAGTCTCCGCCCACAAGTCTGTTCCCTGGTGTTAAGTATGGCATATGCATCCTGGGAACTGAGAAACGGCACGGTCTCCTGGAAACTGTGGATTATCCCCATGAGAGGATCCTGGTTTGTCATTGTCCAGGAAACTGACATGAGACTGCGTTTACCTGGACACGGACAAAACCAGGAAACTTCAAATCCCTGTTCATAACCGAGAAACCTGAGGAAACACTCACTTTTGGTCTGCTTTATAGGATATGTTTGTATTCTAGATCTTGACTTGAGTTGTGATAAAAGTTGTGCGATGTTTTGACTGCGTTGAGTGAAAGTAACGTGTGTGTTTGCAGGAGCAGGAGCGGATCAACGGGATCCTGCAGGAGTACAAGAGGAAGAAAAACGTGAGCAAAATACATTTTTACAGATTTCTTCCACTGATAGATATTCAAAAATTAAACAAAACACAAAATAATGGCTAATCTCTGTCAATGGTCAATATGGGGAAACGGCGCCATCTGGTGAAAGTGTATCATGCCCTTTGTGACTTCTTTAGTCAGTATTACTGGGCTTCAGGTGACACCACAGCCTGTATAAGACTTGTACAGGTGGAGGGCAGGTCACATTATTTCGTTTTTTTGGTCTTGTACAGAGAGACCATGGACCATGGATGATATTAATGATCATTTTTGTAATTCATACATTTTCTTTTTGGATACTACTTGTGAAAGTGTAATGCAGTTAATAGGAACAACAGCCTCCTGCCCCATCATCACATTCTAGAACCTGAAAACATCTAGAGTTCTGTTTCAGTTGGAGCAGAGGCCAATACTTTTCTATTGGAGAAAAACAGTTTTTGAAAGAAATATTTTTCACTTTTGGACGCTTTTATCCATCCATCCATCTTCTTCCACTTGTCCGTTGCCGGGTCGTGGGGGCAGCTGTTGGAGCTGCCCAAATCACATTGCACCAGCCCCTATGGCTCCTCCTGCAGGTGGTGGGTCCACAGAAGGACGGCCTCACGATTAACCGGGCCTGTTGGTCTCTCATAAGGGGCTTCTGAACCGCTCTTTGTCTGACCCGTCAGGACCAGGACCTTTTTGCCATGGGAGACCCTACCAGGGACACGAAGCCCCCGATAACAGAGCTCCAGGATCATTCGGGTGCTCAAACCCTCCACCATGTTAAGGTGGTGGTTCCAGGAGGGGTTGGACGTTTTTATGAGGGAATTATTAGTGCATATGAGCTGGAAGAGAGGACATTGAACTTCTACTGCTAATTTCTCTGGAATTCCTGGGCTAAATCACATGAAACAAAAACTGGAACAAAGACCAGAAATCTGCATGAAGACAGTTACCATAGTTACCACCATGGAATTTTCAGTTGCCGTCCACCTCAATTTTAAACTATTGATACAGACGGCATCTCTGGAATCGCCCATATATGATCATGTTTGAAAACAGTTAAAGGGGCTAGATGCAAGTTTGCCATTTTATACTCGCTACTGCCACCTCAGGTCATACATGTAGCTGCACCTTCTATATTAAGCTCGTGCATGACGGCACTTTCTGAGTGACAGTGCAGGATTTTGAGGCAGCTGTGGTGAACAGGTCTGAGCTCATTCTACACATTAGGACATTGTTGGAACATGTAGGGGGAGGAAAATACATCATTTTAACATTTTTAAATTCTGTATAGTCCCTTTAAGGGGGAAAACAATTGACAATTCTCTAATTATTCAAAAACTACTTTAACAAATGCTGAATTATGAATATAGTTTTCTAATAAAATAAAGATACAAAGACATGGAGAGGAGCAAAGTGGTTCAACAGCCCATTATTATATAATTAACAGAGAATGCTTTTACTGAACAATATGCTGTGAGAAAATATCCATAATGGGCCCAATTTAGACTTGACTTTATTCATGTGTGATAAACGAGTTCATATTCCACCAGAAAATGGCTAAAAAGAGTGGAAAATTGTGTTTCCCAAAAGATTCTATTGTCCCCGTCTGTATACGTTTGTTAAGTGGTGACGTCACAGCTCTACTTCCGGGTCGGCAGATGTGCGAGAAATTACAAAATCTTTAATACCACAATCAATATTTCTGAAACTCAACAGAGACTTACTGAACATACTTATTTATCAGGCCTATTAGCCAAAAATGCTGCACCTACTGCTATAAAAGTCATATTTACCAAAATCGCTACATCCGGTTTAGCGGAGAAAAATGCTAACGGTGCAGCAGCTACGCTAACCCCGGAAGTAGTGACTTTTGTAAATATTACTTTTTTAGCAGGAGGAGCGGCATTTTTGGCTAATGAGTCTGAGAAATAAGTAGGTTCAGTAACTCTCTGTTGAGTTTCAGAAATGATTAATAATAGACAGTTTTTTATGTTTTTTTCTCGCATATTTGCCGGTCTGCTAGGACCCGGAAGCAGAAGTCGTGACGTCACACTGAACAAACGTATTGGCTCTTTAGAATGTTGTAATGTCAGGTGAATGCAGCTTATATTCGGCCTGATTAAATTACAATGAGTTTTAACGCACATTAAGGTTAGCGATAGCAGCTGCTCATTGAAATGTGGGTATTTTCCCCTCACAATCTATACTTTTATCTGACTGGCTGCCGCATGTTTAAGCCCTGCCTAACCTCCTGTGTGTTTTATTGACCTTTCAGGACCCGACGTTTCTGGAGAAGCGCGATCGTTGTGAATACCTGAAGAACAAGCTGTCGCACATCAAGCAGAAGATCTCGGAGTACAACCAGGCCACGGAGCAGTGAGGGGGCGAAAGACTGAGAAAAAGACATTCTGTTTGGAACCAACACCGTCCTTTTAATCACATGTTCATCCCTCATCTGCTGTTAGCGCCATGTCACACCGCTATCTGTAGTTTTACTGTTAATCCCCGTCAGTTCCCAACAAAACCACTATGTTTGGTATCCACGTGTTGTAGGGCTGCACGATTAACCTTCATCGCATTGAAGTTGCAGTTTGAGTTGCTGCGGAAACTTTACCTCGAGGGCTGAGGCCGTTTTTATTCCCTGTGTTTGAGTGAAAGACAAGTTCCCCCATCAGAATTCAAACAAACTGTTCTCACCTGCGAGTCGGAATGTCAAGATTAACCAATACAATCACCACAGTCATAAAAGTTTGGCATTACCCAAATCTAAAAGCGTGAAAATAAAGGATAATAAAAGCAACAACAATGGGTTGAAAACGCAACAAAAAAGTGCTGAAATGGCAAAATGTGACGATAATGTTATAAAAATGTGACCAAAAAGGAAACAAAAAAAGCCAGTAAAGGGCAACAAAAAAAACAAAAACAAAACAAAAAAGTGGAATAAAAAGCTATAAAAAGGTGGCAAAAATGCGATGAGCAGCAGGTTTAATAATCAAATGTGCAGAGACCAAATCTTATCCAAAGGAAGAGTCCCACGGGAAGAGTCCCAAAGCAAGGGTCCTAAGTGAAGAGTCCCAGGGGAAGCGTACATAATATAGGGCTGGGCGATAAATTCAATTAATTCATACTTTTTAAAACAGACGATGGGGAAAATGGCTAAATTGTAAAATCGTGTCCGCCTGACGAGCGCCGTGCTGCTGATTCGTAGGGACTGTTTTTGAAAATGACACCAGTGGAACCAGAGACTTTCTAAAGATCTCTGCTGCTTTACAAAGGCCACGTGTTGTGTTTTCGCTGTGCACGATGGAGTTTTCTTCGCTAAAACAAAGTTTTAGTCTGATTCTCTCCCTTATCTCACGCTGAGCCATGCTCTGAGCTGCTGCCGCCGCTGTATTTAACTCCGCCCTTTTCCCTTGAGTCTCCATGGAGACGGTTGTCAATCACAGCTGAGCTCGAGGATGATAAAACTAAACGCTTATTAGAAGTTACTGTTAATATTTAAAACAGAAATAACATTTTTTAAAGGGCCTAGTTGTAGGCTAAATTATGAATCTTAATATTAATGAGCAGGACCCTGAGCAGTTTTCTTCATATGAAAAATCAGGAGGCCTTTTTAAGTTTATTTCCTATAAAATCGTAATCATCTAAACTGAGTAAAAAAAAGTGAAAAATAGAGATTTCCTTTTTTGGTTTTTTTTAGTTAGTTTTTTTTTTGTCAAAATCGTGCAGCCCTAAAGTGGCAACAAGGCAACAACATCTCCTCTGGTCACTCCTACAGACTCCACACTTTACTTTCTCGGACTCAACTACATTTGGAAGCTTTTTTTTTTCCGTTTGCAATATCTAATTCCAAAAACTAAGATCCAAAATTCTTCTGAGCAAATCTTTGTCACTAATCTGCAAAAAACACATTTAAACTTGGTTCTGTCCATTATGTAGATTTTGACGCTGAAAATGTTTTTGCCATTTGTATGGATAAAATATTTTTATTTAGTATTTATACGAGTCCATAACATGAGTGAAACCTTGCCACACATTTGTTCCTCAGATTTCTGTCTGGAATCAGCAGTTTCACAGTGATATTCTGGTCCATTTTTCGCAACCGTCTGCTTTGTTCAGTGCCAGAGCCTGACTTCATTGTCTCGTATTTAGTTTTACAGAAGTTATTGTGCTGTATATAATCTTGTTTTATCAATGTTTTTTTTTATTAATGTCAAATTAAACCAGGTACTTTTTTATTTGTTTAGACGTTTAATAAAACACTGGATTTGTATTTGCGTGTCATTGGTCTCTTCATCCATAAATCTCACCGATTCCTAGTTCAGTCCAATGTGGGTCTGTTTGAGCCTCTTTTCAGACCCGGTTTAGTCCAGGCGGTACTTGGAGTGTCAGGTATGTTACTCAGAGATATTTTATTGGCTGGTACTGTGAAGGTAAAGCGTGACCTCTCCCTCACAGAATCACAGACCGGTCGAACTGGTCTGAAAAGTTTCCGGTGTCATTTTTTGAAACTCATCTTGTCTCTGTCCAGAGTCAGCTCTCCTGTGATTGGTCCATTCATTTGCCCCAGTTTTTTTATTTTTTATTTTTTTCAAATAACCTATGAATGAGCGGATGTTTTGCTACGTAAACTGTCCAAAACCATCCCCTGCAGACGTAGAAACACTGCTGCCGTCGTCCTTTTCAGTCATACCAAACATTTCATAACTCTGTAGTTTTGTTCCTATAAAACCTATTATGCAATCACATCATCATTGTTGTTAGTCTTTTTTGTTTTTTTGTCTTCTAAGTGAAAATATGTAAAAGCTTGAAATACTACATCTGGAACTGGGTCATTAAAAATAACGATTTTATTTTTACAATAATAAAAACAACATAATAATAATAATAATTAAAGCCGCAAGCGGCATTTAGAGGCCCTCGCGAGCAGCGTTGGCCGGTTGGCGCACGCCGTCGCACGCCACCGCAACAACCGGGGGGCGCTAATGCGCCCTACGTGATTCAGCTGTCGCTGCCACCCTCGGTCGAGTTTATAAAAGAGCAAAGGCAAGAAACGGCGCCTTCGGCGCCAGACCACGCGATATTTCCCAAAATGGCCGACTTTGTGGGGGTTGCCTAGCAACCACGTAATGTATTTTTTTGTTCGGAAAGTCATGACGAAGGTGTGTACCAATTTTGGTTTGGCTACGCCAAACTTTATTTCGGGTCGTTGCCACGGCAACACGGTGGGAAAATGGGCGTGGCCATAATTTACTTTTTGATCGGGGTCACGTGACGGATGTGTGTGCCAATTTTTTTTTGTCTACGACAAAGTTTACTTTTTTTCCCCATTCATTTTTATTCGGTGCTCTGCAGGGGGCGCTATTGCGCCCATTTTCAAAATTCCCATATCAAAACATCCGGGGCCGACGACTCGACCAACGATTCAAGTTACGGTAAAATCGGCCACAGTTTGTGCGAGTTATGACTCTTCGAAGGCGACGGCGAACGCCGAAAACGAACGCCAAATTCATGGCGTTGCCATGACAAAACCGGAAATCCTATTAGAAAGTTTTTAATAACTTTTAATGCCCCACATGTGTAGATGATCTGGAGCGACCGGGGAGTCGCTGCGTTCAACGCCCTAGGACGAGTTCGTTCAAATGCGAGGGCACGAAAAGGCGCCTTCGGCGCCAGGTCGCTCTTCTGGCCAATATGGCCGCCATACAGATGGTTGCCTAGCAACCGCGTAATATGTTTTTTTTTCTGGTTCCATGTGACCAATCACTGTGCCGAATTTTTTTCGTCTACGACGAAGTAAAATTTTCGGGGTTTTCGGGATTTTGGGGGGTCTGGCCATAGGCCGCAATGTTAACGTCGTTTTTCCAGGGGGCGCTGACGCGCCATTTTTTTGAATTTTTAAAATTTGGAGATGTGAAAGTTTTTTTTTTCACCTAATTGAATTTTGGGCAAAAATTCAGGACTTTTCATCAGTGGGAAGTGGCCGAAACGGCCTCCGGGGGGGGAGAAGAAAAATAATAATAATAAGAATAAGAAAAACTCTTACAATAACAATATAGCGCCGCCTCCGGCGGCCCATCTTTATATCGTCGGAAAGGTCTCACGTCCAGTAACCCACCCGTAAGGTTCATTGTCAAATACGAGCGCGTTGCGCTCGTATTTTACCACTTCTTTGTCAATATTTCTTAATGCGTTTTTTTTTCAGATTTTTGTGCGAGCAACAACAAATATGCCGCTTTCGCGGCAAACACCTATATCATTGGATAGGCCTCAATGCCTTGAGTCACTCTAGTAGTGTTTTGGGCTTTGGGAAGTGGCCATGGTCGATGACGAGCGCGTTGCGCTCGTCATCGACTACTTTCTTGTCAATGTTGCGCCTTCATGGGATTTTTCACCTTTTTTCACACGAGCAGTTACAAATGTGCCGCTTTCGCGGCACACGCCTATTTCACCGGACAGGGCGTGGTGCCGGGAGTCCCCCCATTACTGTCTAATGCATGGGGAGCGCTCCGCGCTCTGTTTCTTGAGCGCTGCGCGCTCTTTTCGGGACGTGCGCTATGCGCACGTCTTTCTTCAGTGCGCTCCGCGCACTGCCGTACAATTACAATAGGCCCGAGCCCTGCCAGGCCGCTCGGGCCTAATAATAGTAGTAGTTGAAATACGTTTTTAAAAATAAATGAAATAATTATAAATATGAATACAAAAAAATAAATAAAAGGATTAATTAAAATCGATTTAAAAATAAATAGGCTAAAAAAATGAATGAAATCATAAATAAAATGAGATAAAACAAATAAACAACAAATAAATAAATTAAATACAATAAATTAAATACAATAAAATAAAATTAAATAAAATTAAATGAATTAATAAAATACAAATATTAACTAGAAATGCAATGGCTGCGCCATTGCGATTGACTGCGGAATTGCGGGAAGCGAATGCAGAAATTGCATAAACTGTTCAAATTGCATAATTTGCATAAACTAATTTGCATAAAGTGGTAAAATGCATAAATGTCATGTTGCATAAACTGTATAAACTGCATAAAGTGGTAAAATGCATGAATGGGTTAATTTGCATAAATTATGTAAATTGCAACTCTTTAAAATTCATAAATCCTAAATGGCATAAACTCTTAAGTTGCATAAACAGTTTAAAATGCATAGTGGTTAATTTGCATAAATTGTTAATATTGCATAAACTTTTAAATTCCATAAACTGGTCAAACTGTTGAAATGGCCTCAGTGCTTGATTGGCAGAAGCTGCACAAATGGCTGAAAGGCCTGGAGTCTCCCGATTGGCTGGATTCGCACATACACACCAATGCAAAAATTTCAAACTCTCGTATAAAAAAACTGGAAAACTGCAGAAGGCCAATTTTTTCTCAAAACCCACAAGTTGCAGAAGCTGAACATGCACAAAGTGCAGAAATTGCATAAAATGCAGAAAAAAGTGCAGAAAAGCATGGATTTGCGGCAGCCCCATTATAAGTCAATGGGAAAAATCTCCGACATTTTGGCCGATTGCGGAAAAACCGTAAGTTGCAGAAGTCCCAAAAGTAATAGCACCCTTCTCCTCAACATGCGGAACATTTTGATGCATAACTTGCATAAATTGCACAAAGCATGAAGGTGCTGAAAGCTCTAGAAAATCGGGAAAAAGATGGAAGAGGAATAATAATAAAGAACATGAAAACCAATAATTGACTGCGGAAGAATTCCGCAGTCAATCAATAAACGTCCAAGTCTCTCCATCTGCTGTGAATTCCCCGGACTCCTGTTCCTGACCGCGCGGAGCGCCTTTTCTCTGACAAACAGGTAAATCCGGTCTCACCTGAGAGGAGAGGAGGGGGGGCGGGGCCACACCTCCGCGCGCGCGTGTCCCTATTGTGTCACCTGAGCGCGCGCGCGGGCGGAGCTGCTGAAGACGAGCCTCGTTATTGTTCGGTTTCATCCTCGACAACAAACTGACACGACGGGACTCTGCCTCGCTCTGCTCTCACTCAGGTGAACATAACTCTCTTATTTACCGTCTGCCCTCGCGGGAAAGTGCCATTTTACTTTGGCCTCAAGCACGTGCGCGTGTTTAGGACGGGTTTTGCAGATTTTCTCCCAAATATCGCGGTGTAAAGAGCCACTGCGCAGGGGGGAGACATCTTGGACTGGGATCGTTCTTCTTTAAGCTTCAGCTAATCGCAAACATTTAGCATCAATTACAGCTGTCCAGATTTCTACACCGACTGTTGTTATTTTTATTGTATTAATTTGACAAATCGATCCATGCAACAGCACACAACTGTAAGAAAATGTGCTACAATACACCTGTAGCAAATGAGTCCGTAGTAACGAAGTAAATCTACTCCAGTACTGTACCTCAGGAGAGTGTGGTGTTTGTGTTGACAACTTCTTACTTTGACTCCAGGCCATTTGAAAGATAAATATAACTCTTTCTACTCTCACTACATTCCTGCAAAGGCTCCAGAGTCAAAATCGTAAAGTTACACTTAAATACTTTGTGTTTTCTACTTTGAATACAGCAGATACTGCAGTACTTTCTCTGCGGGTGGATGTGGAGATATCAGTGTGAAACATGTGCTGCAGATCACTGACATACATATGAGAAAATACAGGCCTTCACTTTGCATGTTTTCAGTGGTTGTGTGTTTTCATATAAGATAAATACATACGTCATTTTACGCATGAAAGAGAGCTGCAGTTTCAGTTTCTGTCACTTAAGATTCGGGCTCTGGTGACGGTCGTTTGAAATAGTTTGGTGACTTTCTGCTCAGACTGTGTTTGGACAGCGTGTGAGAGACCATAGCGTCAAAGCTTCTGTTTTCCTGCACAGTTAGTCCTGGACACAAAGCTGGTACACGTTAAGAGTCTTCTCTGTCCGCGCTAACAGAGTTAAAGGTGCACTATGGAACTTTTTATGTGGAAAAAAGTGCGTATTTGACCTCTCAAATACACATTACACACTAATGTGTATTGAGAGGTCATAGTGTGATCGTATCTTTGCTTTCCATCCCGGTGGCCTCGAGGACATGCCAGGAACCAATTAATTTAAAAAAAATTTTTTTTAGGGTTTCTAGTAGGTTTTCTGGCTGGAATGTATGCGTATTAAAGGGATATTTCAGGATTTTTTGACATAGGGTCTCATTTCCTAGTTATCCAGAGTCTTTCTGGAGATTTTTTTTTTTGTCATTCAAGCAGTTCTTATATTTGCAGAGTTTCGTGGCGCTAGGCTAATGCAAGGCTAGCGCATTTCTATGGTATCAGCTAGCCTGCATTAAAAACAGTGTGACCCGCTCCACAGAGCACCTGAGGCAAATCACTTTTAACACCAGACTAACCATATAAATGTCTGTGTCCATAGAGTAATTTTAACCATTTTGTATTTAAAATAACTTATATTTGAGCATCAGCTTTGTGGTTATATAAGCTATGAGGCGGTGGAGTGATCTGCTAGAAAATAGTCCCTCAAAATGCGATCATTCATGTGATGCAAGGTCAGTTATATGCCAGACATGATTCTATGGACGATGACATTGGTTAGTCTGGTGTTATAAGTGATTTGTCTCAGGTGCACTGTGGAGCGGGTCACACTGTTTTTAATGCAGGCTAGCTGATACCATAGAAATGCGCTAGCCTTGCATTAGCCTAAGAACTGCTTGAATTACAAAAAAAAATATCTCCAGAAATCAACAACACTCTGGATAACTAGGAAACGATTGAGGCCCTATGTCAAAAATCCTGAAATCCTGATTAAAGGGATAGCCTTTAATGGAGACAGTTCCATCAGCAGTGAAAACCCATCACGAACTCTAAAAACAATTGATCCTGGAGTGTCCTGGAGGCCACCGTGATGGAAAGCAAAGGCACTATTATAACCACCCAAGCCTCCGCTGGGTCACTGAAAGGTCAAATAAGTATGGACTGATTTTCCATCCACGTGTCCTGAAGGACGACACTGCAGCCCAAATAAGGTTGTGGTGGAAAAAAAACTGCTTTTGGTGGACACCAGTGTGGGGTGAATCAAAGACGGTCCAATGAAAGGTCCGACAGAGTGCACTTCAACAGCCAGACCCCGAGCTTCAGAGCCCAGTTTAACCTCTCAACTCCCGCCTGAACCAAGAGCATTTTCCCCAGCTCAGCTTTACCCAAATCCTGTAGGCCAGTGTGACACTTCATTTGAAAGCTAAGATCTACAAAACTCATCTAAATGGATCTTTTTCCTCACGTCATCAGATTTTTTTCCATCTTTTTTGGGGGGGTATTCAACTCATTTTTGTAACTTTTTTGTCTTTTTTGTAATCAATTTTTTGTAATTTTTTTGTCATTTTTTTTGTCATTTTTTGTCACATTTTTGTAATTTTTTTGTCACTTTTTTTAATCAATTTGTTTTGTCATTTTTTGGGTCATTTTTTTGTCTTTTTTTGTCTTTTTTTGTGATTTTTTTTTGTAATTTTGTGTCTTTTTGGTCATTTTTTAATCACATTTTTGTAATTTTTTTCGTCACTTTTTTGTCAAAGTTTTCTCACTTTTTTGTCACATCTTCATCACTGTTTTCGTCTCAGTTCTGTCGCTATTTTCACACCTTTTTTCCCGAAGCTTTTGGAATGGGGTAAAGCCAAAACTGGAGAAAATGTGCTCGGTTCAGGTGGGAGTTAAGGGGTTAAATAGCATTACATAATGGGGAATGAACACTGGAAAGTCTCTTAACCCCCGCTTTAACCAATTACGCTTTGTACAGTTTGAGTTTGGCTTTATCCAAATCTTAAAGCTTCAACAACAACAAAAAAAGCATCAAAATAGCAATGAAAACGAGGATGAAAAAGCAACAAAAATGTGACAAAAACACATCCAGCAACAACTTTATGATCACTTTTGTAAGTCTTGGCTTTCAAATGAGACACTGTGGCTCTCCAGTCGAAAAGCTTTTAGATTTGGATAAAGCCAAACTGGAGAAAAAAAGCTCAGTTCAGATGGGGTTTAGGAGTTTAAATAACGTTTTCATAAAAGTGTCCATAAGTGGGGACAACACACGGCAGGATTGGACCAAAACACTCACAATTAGCAATCAGGCGGCCATTTTGGACATTTGTTTCTCCCACAGAGTTGTATCGGCGCCTGCTCCACCTGACATCATGACCTCATCACATTCTATTCTGCGAACGCAACCTGTTATTAATGTCGATTGATTGAGCTCAGTCTTGTTTCAGTTCACTTTCAGCCAAGGCGACCGCACTTTAGGTAATACTGTTGTTGGAAAAGATGAAAGAATCAAACCAGGAACCAAAAAAGAAAATCTTCTCTGTTTTAGATCCAAGTTTTGATGCAGTCGGTCGGAGTGCCACTTCTTGGATGAATCTAAAAAGCAATCTAAAAAGCAATATAAAGTCATAGAATAAACATCGTAAAGAGAGAGTTTGGGCTGTGTTTTTTTTTTTTACTTTGACGTTAAACTAAGATGTCCGTCCGTTGAGCCTTTGGAATTGCGGTTGTTCCCCGACAGAGTGAAGTGTTTGAGTTGCAGCTGAACAGAAGTAGGTCAATATTTGAGAAGTTGTTGCTTGCGTTTTTTTCTGAGTTCCTTCCCTGCAGGAGAAGCCTTTGGGCCCACATTCTGTTCCACTAACTGTGAACCGCTGGCTTTGTGTCATTGAACGCTATAAAGACTTCCATCTTCAAATGAATGTCATGGCAGAATCTGATTCCATTTCAATGCCCAAATACTATATTTTTAATGCCAACTTGCGCAAAACAATGATCATTTCTTAAGACTTGCGGACGATCAAACGGCAGATTGAGGGGAGTTTCTAGAACACCTGCATTTGAATGGGCTTTGGACCATACTTGTGCGTTTTCTGTGATACGGGTATGGCAGCGGCCGATACAGAGATACGAGTGGTTCCCAAGCTGTGGTAAGCCTACGCAAAGAATCTTTGGCAAAATAAAATATGTTCATCATCAAAACCTTGTATACAGTTGGTTACAGAACAACAGTCCTCCATGTGGCTTCTGGCAAACAAAATGGGACTTCTTATGGTTTTCTTTCAAAAATGCTACTCTGTCATAAAGGCCAGATTTGTGCAGTGTACGACTAATAGTTGTTCTGTGGACAGTTTCCCCCACCTGAGCTGTGTCTCTCTGCAGTTCATCCAGGGTCATCATGGGCTTCTTGGTAACAGCTGTGGTCAGTGCTGTCCTTGTTCGGTCAGTAAGTTTAGGAGGACGGCCGGGTCTTGGTAGGTTTGCAGTGATGCCAGACTCTTTCTATACCTCGATCGTGTATTTAACTGTACTTTGAGAGATGTTCAGAGCTTTGTACATCTTTTTATAACCTAACCCAGCTTTATACTTCTTAATAACTTGATCCCAGACCTGTCTGGGGAGTTCTTGGACTTCATGATGCTTCTGCTCCACAATAGTCTCTTAACAGACCTCTGATGGCTCCAGCAAGTTTTGGAACCACTGGTCTAGTGCACAGATGTGGTCAGGTGATGTGGCTGTAACAGGAGGGTTGTGAGCGTGGCCACTGCTCTACTTGACATGAAAGAAATCGGAGGAATCTTCATTCAGATCACCATGGCTCAAAATTAACTTTTTCTTGGTAGTGCTTGTGCTCCTAATTCTGAAATTTTTAGACTAAAATAATAATTACACGGAGCGTGTGTGCTTGGATAAGGTCAGCTCATTTCAGCAAACATGAGACGACTAACATAATCAAGTGACAGCTCTCATATCGACCCACTCTGACACCGACTTGTTTCTCCAGGTTGACCGCGGGAAGATTCCAAAATGCCCAGCAACAAACATTCCAGCAGCAAACCGTGAGTATCTCCAACACAGAAATGACAGAAATGCCTTTCACTATCTGATCCTGTTCTACAAATGAGTATGTGAGCTACAATAAACAAGAAAATCTCAACGGAACACAATTCACTTAGGCTTAGGTTGTTTAGTGTGACATTACACACTTTAACTAACTTTAACTACAGGTGAAACTCGAAAAAAAAAAAAGTTAATTTACTTCTGTAATTCAACTTAGAATGTGAAACTAATGTATGATATAGACTCATTTCATGCAAAGGGACATATGTCAAGCCTTTGTTGACAGTTTATAAAAATCCCAAATTTCAAAATCTCAGAAAATGTGAATATTGTGAAAAGGGACTATATTGTAGGTTCAAAGTGAAACCCTTTCATTAGCTAATGAATCCAAAACACCTGCAAAGGGGAAATAGAGATGAAGCTCATCACTTAGCAAGAGGATTGCATTAGCATTAGCATTAGTAATATTATAGTGACAGACCTTATTTATTTGTTGGTTTATTTGGTAGGGCAGTGCATGTTAATGAACAAGCCGCTCCGATTGTAGCCATGAGCTAACAAGAGGATAGCAAGTAGCATTAGTATATACTCTTGAGACGGACTTAACCAGGGGATAGCATTAGCATTAGTAATAGTATATACTCTTGAGACGGACTTAACCAGGGGATAGCATTAGCATTAGTAATAGTATATACTGTAGCGACAGACTTAAACAGGGGATAGCATTAGCATTGGTAATCTATTATAGAAAACGCTATCTCAATGGCCGCCGCCTGGGCGCCGCCATGTTTATTTCCCATACCGACTTTGAAGCTAAGCAGGGAAGTGCCTGGTTAGAACTGGGATGGGAGACCGTTCCTCCGATGCTAAGCAGGGAAAGGCCTGGTTAGGACTGGGATGGGACCGTTTGGGAACACCAGGAAGCCTGGCGACAGTACTGAGTCTGTGCGTGGTTGGTGTTATTACATCCGCGGCCGGCCCCCACGTGACGAGTCCCACCGGCCGCGGGCATTGACCACGGGTCCATATGGACCGCGGTGCTGCTGTCCGAGGACAACCCGCTGTCACAAAAACGCGAGTGCACGAGATCTGACTGCCGTGCGTGTGCGCGCGTACAAACAGGGCGATGTGTGTGTGTGTGTATGTGTGCGCGTGCGCATCCAAACAGGGCCATGTGTGCGTGTGTGTGCGTGTGCGTATGTGTGTGCGTGCGTGCCCAAAACCTCCTCAAACACGAGCCTCTAATCACACGCGCTGCTCCGACTGATTTATCCTCCGTGTGCGTAAAAGCGAAAATGACACTACAACTTAACGAGCGCATGGCCTGCACTGCGTAGTTTTTTTCCTTTTTCTCTTTTTTTTTCCTTTGCTGCTGTAACATTTGTTTTCTATTTTGCTTTCACGTATTGAGCCCGGAGGTACATTTGATTCTAAAGCAGCTTGGAAAGCATTGCCAATTTTATTGTAAGGTTATAAATACTGTCTAACAACGATAATTAGGCTATTTCATTTCAAAACCTACTCATTATTTGTTTGATTGTTCACTACCGTGATGCACCAAACCACGGGTCCTGCACTTTGAACCAAAGCGTTAGAGCTGAACCCCTAATATTTATCTATCATTATTCCACTGTCTCTTGAATTCTATTCCCTGAGTTTAGCGAAAATATTGTCGTTGTAGTTTATAAGAAAGGAGCACGGGTGCATCAAACACTCCAATTGCCGTTTGTTTGACATTTTTTTTTGCATTCATTCTTTTACTCATTTGTAGTGGCCATAGTTTTTGGCATGGGTTGGGAACCACTGGCCTACAGCTCAACTGTGTGACGGGTTGGACATTTCTTTGTAATCACTCATAATCTCAGAATATCAAATGTGGAGACTAGCGAGGCCTGGCCGAAGGCCGGGTCTCAGCTAGTAGTATATACTGTAGAGACAGACTTAACCAGGGGATAGCATTAGCATTGGTAATAGTATATACTGTAGAGACAGACTTAACCAGGGGATAGCATTAGCATTCGTAATAGTACATACTATAGCGACAGACTTAACCAGGGGATAGCATTAGCATTAGTAATAGTATATACTGTAGCGACAGACTTAACCAGGGGATAGCATTAGCATTAGTAATAGTATATACTGTAGCGACAGACTTAACCAGGGGATAGCATTAGCATTAGTAATAGTATATACTGTAGCGACAGACTTAACCAGGGGATAGCATTAGCATTAGTAATAGTGTATACTCTTGAGACGGACTTAACCAGGGGATAGCATTAGCATTAGTAATAGTATATACTGTAGCGACAGACTTAAACAGGGGATAGCATTAGCATTAGTAATAGTGTATACTCTTGAGACGGACTTAACCAGGGGA
Organism: Gobius niger; assembly: GCF_951799975.1. Classification (NCBI taxonomy): domain Eukaryota; kingdom Metazoa; phylum Chordata; class Actinopteri; order Gobiiformes; family Gobiidae; genus Gobius; species Gobius niger. Next base: position 38,388,850 of record NC_136852.1, on the reverse strand, counting down.
TAGCATTAGCATTAGTAATAGTATATACTGTAGCGACAGACTTAAACAGGGGATAGCATTAGCATTAGTAATAGTGTATACTCTTGAGACGGACTTAACCAGGGGATAGCATTAGCATTAGTAATAGTATATACTCTTGAGACGGACTTAACCAGGGGATAGCATTAGCATTAGTAATAGTATATACTCTTGAGACGGACTTAACCAGGGGATAGCATTAGCATTAGTAATAGTATATACTGTAGAGACAGACTTAACCAGGGGATAGCATTAGCATTAGTAATAGTATATACTGTAGAGACAGACTTAACTAGGGGATAGCATTAGCATTCGTAATAGTATAGTGACAGCCCTAGTGGCGGCGACTGTCCCTCTGTTCTTACACTGCTGTAACCTTCTCTCTGCTTCAGCCACAGCAGCAGTCGCCACAAACACAGCGAGGTGATGACAAACCCCGCCTTCTCCCACTACCCCGACCATGCGCTGCATTATTACCGCTGGACGTCCCCGCCCGGCGTGATGAAGATTGTCTCCATCATCGTGATCATCATGTGCGTGGCTGTCTTTGCCTGCGTGGCGTCCACGCTGGCGTGGGACTATGACATGGGCATGATGGGGGGCATGGGAGGCATGATTCCCGGCTCGTATGGCTCCTATGGCTCGTACGGCGGTACGGGCATGATTGGATCAAATTACGGAGGGAATTACGGAGGCTACGGCGGTGGCAGTGGCACCAGCTACGGCGCTGGCAGCGGCTACGGCTCCGGAGGAGGCATGTACATGGACCCAAAGAGTGGAAAAGGTACGGCAGGAAGAATGGCGAAGGCCACGTTGGTTTTCTGGAGTTAATAATAATAATAATAATGCATCGGTTTTATATAGAGCTTTTCTGGACACTCAAAGATGCTTTACATTGCATTATTCATTCACTTCATACTTGGTGGAGGTAAGCTTCTATTTTGCTTAGCTTCCAAAGTCAGACGGGATTGAGTTCCATTTAGTTACATACATACACTAGGGATGCACCGATAACACATTTGCTAACACCGATACAAGTATGAGTACTTGCAGATACTGATATCTGCAATATGCAATTTGTCGTCTTCGGTGCTGGTGGCTGACGCGAGGGGGGGTGTTGCCGCTGGTGTACTTCTGCTAGGGCCGTTGCATTTTAAACCCTAACCGCCATTTTGACCGCTGTGGTGGTTCTATACGACACGTGTTTTACATAGTGCATATATTTATTTATTTATTTAACGCAATATGTGGCGGCCGGTGTTGATTCTGTGGCGGTGCGCCACAGATTAGTCTGTGTGTGGGAAACGCTGCAGACGCACATCACATGAGAATAGAAGCGATCTAAATGCACACACAGTTTATCTGTCAGATTTAAGACAAATAATAATAATAATCCAGTAGCAGAGAAATGAAACGTGGACCGATGGAGCACGTAATAATCGTTTGAATAATCACGATTATTCAAACGATTATTTGTTGCCTTTAAAAAAAAGTATTTATTTTATTTATATATTTATTAATTTAAAAAAAACGATGTTGAATATTTTCTGTTTTCTGAACCGTCATAAAAGTACAAATGATTTCAAGTTTGCCTCGATTAAGGAGAGGTCTGTGTTTCACACCTGCCCCCTGCTGGCCAGCCCTCACACCTGCACAAGCAAACTGAGCAGCGCGGCCTGATGACATCATCACACTGCGCTGTTTTTATGTCAGGAAAAAGCATGAGCCATGGCACGTGAAATGTGAAGGGAAAATAATCCCAGTGCCATGAAATAGTGCAAGTCTGCTTTGCCAGAAAAAAATGAAAAAGAATTTATTTATTTATTTATTTTTAAATGTAAAAAAAAAAAAATCGATTATGCTAATTTTGTAATCGTTTAGTGTAATAATCGAAATCGTAATCGAATTTCGATTAATTGCCCATCCCTACTACAGACCCAGCGCTGCGGCACAATGAAGACAACATTTAGCACTGGCTATTCAGCACAGACTGATTTAGGGAGTGTCGTCGAAGATTAAATCAGCTCTATGTGAGGTGCACGCCAAATGGTGTCGGTTTCTGGTATTGGGAGTAAAAGTATAAGCATGTGGTATCGAGCTGATACCCAATGCTGGTGTCGGTTCATCCCTAACATAAACATGACTGCTGCTGCTCATGAGAGACACTGGATATTCCACAAATGCCTTGAACGGTATTGGACTAAACCTCGGTCCTTCCCTTTCCTCTTAGAAGAGTATTCAGCTCATCTTACACTTTGTTGGTTAGAAAATGATACTTTAATCTAAAACAGATGAGACTAAATCTCCTGTATTTTCATTGCCTGATTTTCTGGAGTTCCCCCCACAAGCCCCTCCCACCCCCTCCTCTTGCTCCTCCCCTTCACTGGATCTGTTTCAATAAAGATAGCAGATGTGTGGCTGTAGTGAAGCTATGGCGAGTGTTTTTATTCGGCCATGAAAGGATGGAGCTTAGCCGTATATAGAGCGGTGAGGAAAGCCCTCGCTCACCTGACCAACCTCTCCTCTCTCTCTCTCGCCTCCGCAGGCTTCATCATCGGCGTGGCGGGCGTCACCTTCATCGCGGTGCTCGTCATCTTCGTGCTGGTGGTGTCGCGGCAGAGCTCTGCGCGCTCGCACAAGTTCTACCTGGCGGCCATCATCATCGGCGCCATCCTGGCCTTCCTCATGCTCATCGCCACCATCGTCTACCTCGTGGCCGTCAACCCCACGGCGCAGTCCTCGGGCTCCATGATGTACAACCAGGTCTGTGACACCATCTGCATACCCCACAGTCTCTTAACTGTGTAACAGCACTCCAAACCTGTGCTCTTACATGCCTGCTATTTGAGTGGCTGTCCAATCAGAAGTGTAGGGTTGCAAAAGAGCGGGAAATTGTCGATAAACGTTCAACCATTTTCCAGGATCTTTCAATGGAAACTCAAGCTTGGAAATTTTGGAAGTTAATAAAAAAACGGTCCCAATGCTTTAATAATTGTTATATTTCAGCATTTTCCGTTGAATAAACCATAAGTAAACCATTTGTAACCCATTAATTATGTTTTTTAACCATAAAACATGCATTTGACTTGCACCAGAACCTTAAATAAAATATATACAAAAAATGTACATTAAGTTCCGCTGTGGGGTCAGGACTCTCCTGGAAATGAGACTCTTAATCACAGTGGGACTTTTCTGGTGAAATAAAGGTCATATACATAAATACACAAAGTGAGAGTCCTTATGTTTGTCACTCAAATATTGCCAATTTCATTCGAAGACTTTTACTGTCTAATGACGATCTTTAGGCTATTTCATGTCACTACTTAGTGCAGGTCCTATAGTGAGCGACGGGTTAGAGGGACTTGGGTGGACATTATTTTTGTAATAACTCATAACCTCAGAACATCAAATGTGGAGACTTCAGCTAGTATATATTATTTATTTATATTTGACTGCTGCGGGTCAGTCAAATATCACATTAATATTGTACATGTTTTCTCCTGTTGTTCCAGGTCCGACAGCTGTGCGCTCAGTATCAGAACCAGAATCAGGCCCAGGGAATCTTCCTCAACCAGTATTTGTACCACTACTGCGTGGTGGAACCGCAGGAGGTACGTCCCGCCGCAGGGAGGGCATCTGACACACACACACACACACCTAAAGAGGGAAACGTCTGCTGTAGATCACTGACATAAATATGAGGGTTTTCTGTCATTTGATATTTTCATTTAAATGAGTCATTTAATGAGAAAAAATGTTGGCGATGTTTTCAGCAACAAAATCGAAAGAGGCAGGTTTAAATGTGTGGTTTTATTTTGTGACATGTTAGTTCTAAAGATTTGCTCAGAGGGATTTTTGGATCTTGTTTAGTTTTTGAACAAACTAGTTATGAATGAAAACATCTGTAAAAATCCTTTAGCCGCTGCCGTCTCCCACAAAAGAAATGCCCATATTTGGATTCCAGCGCATTAGAAGCCAGATTTAGAATGTCGTAGTTCCTGAAGAGTTGGACGTTGTCACCGCAGCAGTCGGTCGGTCACATTCTGATCAGTCTCGTCGCTGTGAGCCTTTTGTTGTGAAATATTAATCTCTCAGCCACTGACATCATCATCGGTCTCATCAAGTTCATTTGTTTATGCGTTCGTTCCCAAATGCTGACATGTTTGGTATCCATGTGTAGCACGAAAGGCTGCGACCGAGATAACGCTGTTATCCAAATATGGTCATTTCTAAAGACGGGAGAAATATACACAGGGCGCATGTGCAGACAGAGGGACTAAACTTTAGGGCCATTTTCTAGGGATGGGCGATACCGAACGGCTACTTTTTATGTATTGAGGTAATTTGCATAATGTTAAAAGAAGGCGTGGCAGGTATCGGCAAAAATGCCCCCAAAGGTGTTGGTATCAATTCCAAAAAATGTGGTATCACCTACTGTTATCTCTAAATGAGGTTTCCATTCCAAATATGAATTTGTACAGTTTTTTTTTTTTTGCTAATAGCCTAAATGTGATCTTTTAAACTGATGTGTCACAAAACAAAACCAACCATTTAGACCTGGCTCTGTCCATTATTTAGATTTAGTCACTAAAATATCTGTGATTTCTGAGGAACAGAGGAATATGGAGATTTGAATAAACTTTAATATAGTTTCTCTCTCTCTCTCCTCTCTCTCTCCTCTTTCCCCTCTCTCTCCTCTCTCCCCCCATCTCTCCTCCCTCCTCTCTCCCCTCCTCTCTTTCCCCTCTCCCTCCCCCTCCCCAGGCCATAGCCATCGTGCTGGGCTTCCTGGTCGTGGTGGGGCTGATTATCCTGGTCGTCTTCGCGGCGAAGACTCGCAGTCAGATCCGGCGCTGGGGCGAGCACCGCGTGCTGTGGGAGGAGGTCAAAGTGCTGGACAACGGCACCCACCACAACAGCATCGGCGAGTGGGTGAGTCCGTAGGGGGCGCTATAACGAAGAACAGGATGTGTCGCTGCCGATGAAAAGGGACAAAATAAAATGTAGATAACAATGTGAAACTTCTGCTGTAGAAGATCACTGTCATAAATATGAGGAAAAGGTGTATTGTAAGATCTATGTGTCCCTGACATGGGCCTGTAGATGCTCTGTCTGTTCTGTTGTTTTGCATCCACAACCTGCTCTGTTGGATGCAGTGACAGAGAGACTTATCCATGCATTTGTCTCCAGCAGGTTAGACGACTGTAACAGCTGCTCACTGTCAGACAACTGCAGAACATCCAGAACCAGGAAATACGAGCATATTAGTCCAGTGCTCCGGTCTCTGCACTGGCTTCCTGTCTCAGAGAGTAGAATTTAAAACCGCTCTGCACCAAAGTCCGTCTCTGACATGTTAGAGCCGTATGAACCATCTCGGGCCCTGAGAACTTCAGGGAGGGGGGTCTCCTGGTGGGTCCCAGAGTCAGGACTAAACACGCTGAGGTTAAAGCTAAAATCTGGAACAGTCTTCATGAGGATGTGAGACAGGCCTCAGACTCAGGCTGAAAACAGTTCCTTTTACCCATGCATATGACAGCTAAAAGTAGGGAGTAGTTTGAAGGATAAATCGCCCCAAAACCTCTTAAATAATTAGAATGATGAGAATAAATGAATAAACGCTGAAGCTAATGTAGCAACAGCTTTTAGCATTTGTGCTAGCATCTCAGCTAAACTTAGCAGTTGATCTGTTGTACAGAAACAACAGACCGTAGAAAAGTTGTATCTGTCGATGGGACAAAGGGGAAACTGTTCATGAACATTCCCAGACTTTTGCCGTTGCGTAGACTCCACCTGTTTGTGCACTGGAGACGAAATACTGAAGGACTGAGAGAGCATGCTGCAGAGCTCACCTGAAATCACCTGAATGACCCGCCTTTCAGCTGAGAATAGATTGATAATAATAATTATCTGCTAATGAGGAGAAATAATGAGCTGGAGCCTGAGGAACATTCCTACAAAGCGGAGAATACAAAGCTAAGACCTGTTTGTTAGCAGTAAGTCACTGACTGACATCCATTTACATCCTTTTTCATCACAAAGGCTCATGATGCTGGAGTAATTAGATCACCCAATAATCAGACCTGATTCATTTATATTCACTTCAGAAATCTGATTATCCAAAAGACCGGTTTTACATGAGTCAGGAGGAGCTGATCCATATTTGACCAGTGGAGACGGCACAGGTTTACAAACTCAAACGTCCAGGGTTCAAGCCATTACTTTTCTTCCTAATGGCAGTGATCTCAGCAAAAAAGCCCAAACTGCCCTTTCATTTTGAACAAGGATGTAAGGGATGAGCGACGCATGGACCGGGCGGGGAAGGAGGCGATGTGCCGTTTCAATGGATCAGTGGAGCACTGAGGGCAGCCAACCGGGTTTCTCGCAGGTCCTCTGGTTTCCCCGACCTCCAAAAACAGGCGGCTGCAGCTCAAGACTAACACCTAAACACAATTATGTTTGACAAATAAAGCACTTACTTTCTTATGTAACACATATAGGCTAGGCAGACCGACTCTGAGTGTAGTTACAGTAGGTGGTCAGAAGTAGATTCGGAAGGGAGCCATAAAGTATGTAAACGAATACGGACACAAATTAAGTTTTAGTTAAAAATATATATGTTTTATGATGAGTTTAATATTATCATGAATGAGTTATTAAATAATAGTTTATCTATATGATCAAAAACTATATTGATATATATTAGTTGCTGTGTGGATCAAATGTTCCAGTAACAGTGGGCAACCACAACAAAATAAATTTTAAAAAATGTCCACGCGTGTGAGCATTGAGTCCATAAGTATCGAGATTCGTAACGCAAAGTCTTTAGGACTGAGACCAACAAGTCACTTCCGAGTTCAAAGGGGAAATAACAATAGTCCAGATCAGTGGTTCCCAAACTTTTTGGAGCCGTGTACCCCCTGAAGCTTTGGGTGAGGAGTCGCGTACCACCTACTTTAACGCGGTTGAAAACACTGGGAATATGTAATATTATGCTCTATACCCTCCGTCGGGTGCTTGAGGGTTCGTGGGAGTTCGCCCAACCAGTCCACATGTGTTTTGTGGACTTGGAGAAAGCGTTCGACCGCGTCCCTCGTGGTGCCCTGTGGGGGGTGCTCCGGGAGTATGGGGTCCGGGGCCCTCTGTTAAGGGCTGTCCGTTCCCTGTATGAGCAGCAGGAGCTTGGTTCGCATTGCCGGCAGTAAGTCAGACCTGTTCCCGGTGCGTGTTGGTCTCCGCCAGGGCTGCCCTTTGTCACCGGTTCTGTTCATTACTTTTATGGACAGAATTTCTAGGCGCAGCCAGGGGCCGGAGGGTGTCCGGTTTGGGAGCCTCAGAGTCTCATCTCTGCTGTTTGCGGACGATGTTGTTCTGTTGGCTTCATCAAACCAGGACCTTCAGCTGCTCTGGGGCGGTTTGCAGCCGAGTGTGTAGCGGCCGGGATGAGGATCAGCACCTCCAAATCTGAGGCCATGGTTCTCCACCGGAAAAAGGTGGTTTCCCCTCTACAGGTCGGTGGGGAGTCCTTACCTCAAGTGGAGGAGTTCAAGTATCTCAGGGTCTTGTTCACGAGTGAGGGACGGATGGAGCGTGAGATGGACAGACGGATCGGTGCGGCGTCAGCAGTGATGCGGTCGCTGTATCGGTCTGTCGTGGTGAAGAGGGAGCTGAGTCGGGGCAAAGCTCTCGATTTACCGATCGATCTACGTTCCCGCCCTCACCTATGGTCATGAGATTTGGGTCATGACCGAAAGGACAAGATCGCGAATACAAGCGGCCGAAATGAGTTTCCTTCGCAGGGTGGCTGGGCGCACCCTCCGAGATCGGGTCAGGAGCTCAGTTACCCGGGAGGAGCTCGGAGTAGAGTCGCTGCTCCTTCACGTCGAAAGGAGCAGCTGAGGTGGCTCGGGCATCTGTTTCGGATGCCTCCTGGTCGCCTCCCGCGGGAGGTGTTCCAGGCATGTCCTAGTGGGACAAGGCCTCGTGGAAGGCCCAGGACACGGTGGTGGGACTATGTCTCCGAGCTGGCCTGGTGTCGCCTCGGGGTCCCCCCAGAACAGCTGGAGGAGGTGTGTGTGGATCGGGAAGTTTGGGCATCTCTGCTGAGACTGCTGCCCCCACGACCCGGCCCCGGATAAAGCGGAAGAAAATGGATGGATGGATGGATGTTTATTTCCTACGTTATTTCAGTGAAGGTTTTCCACATTCAACATTTGTTTGCTCGTCTGGGTGATTAAGGCTTTTAAGAATACATAAATACAACAAAATGAAATGAAAGAGTGTTTTGCTCAGATTTGGACCCTGCGCTCTGGCCCCGCCCCCTCAGTCGTACTATCAAACCACTGGTACAGATTCAAATGCACTGGTTTAAGCTTTTGTTAACGTGAAGATAATGTATACACAGGACATGATCATATTTGCATGTGCCACCGCACATCAGCTCGTACATTTACATGTGTCAGATACAAAGCCACAGGTTTAGTGGCAGATGAGGACAGCCACAGACGCTTCTCCTTCTCTCCTCGCTCCTCGGATCAGAATGAGCGGGAAACAGCTGTTTGAAATGGAAGTCACCATCAGTCTGACGGCGCACAGGCTCCTCTCTCTGTATGACAGATACTGTTTTACAGACATTTCTACTAGATCAAACTTTGTCGCTGTCCACGTTAAAAAGAGCTGCTGTTCCAGCGAAGGGTTTTACTCGGGTCCAAAGCGGCTCTTGAGGTTTATTTCTGGAGTGACACATTTAGGTTGAGAACAAGCTCATCCACATCTGAATTATTAGACTCTTTCGTCTGTATAAGCACGTGTGACGGTTTTAACGGGTCAATATCGATCAGATTATGATAAAGATTTTTTTCTCTCCAAAACTTCTTTGCGTACCTCCCTGGGATGCCCTTTGTCCCTGGTCCAGAGAATCAGAGTTCATCAGAGTTAAAAAATAATCCAGAAAACGGTTCAGAGTTCATAAGTCCAAAGGAGGACAAAAATAGTTGGATCTCATACCAGAAATTGGTGGTTGGGTTGCTTAGCTCGCCATCAAACTGACAGGAGGAGTGGAGGCCATGGATAGGAGGGTGGGGGAAAACCTGCCCGCTGAGCGAAGTGTTGTTTATGTCCTAACTTCAGGTCTCTCTCCTGAAATATGTGCTTGACTGGAGTTCCACAAACACAGAAGTGAGGAAGTACACACCTCTGATATAATGAATACGTCTGGTCCAGTCTTCTAATCTCCAAACCCCAGTGTGGCTTTGGACTGAACCAGGTCTAAACCAGGACCCTGTGCTCTCCCACCACTCACTGAGGCGCAGAGTCCCAGCTGCGTCTCGGTCTGCCTGCCCCGGGGCAGCTGTGGCGGCTGTGGCTGAGCCTAAAGTGAATGTGCCGTGTGGCGCACGTCGATGTGCGGCACATTCCTGCAGCTCCTGTCACACAAACAAAAGAGTTTCATCTGCAGTTTCAGGGTGTGGACTAATGGTACTACTGTGACTGGTACTACTACTATTACTGCAAATACTACTGTGACTGGTACTACTACTATTACTGCAAATACTACAACTACTGCCACTGGTACTACTACTATTACTGCAAATACTACTGCCACTGGTACTACTACTATTACTGCAAATACTACTGTGACTGGTACTACTACTATTACTGCAAATACTACTGTGACTGGTACTACTACTATTACTGCAAATACTACTGTGACTGGTACTACTACTATTACTGCAAATACTACTGTGACTGGTACTACTACTATTGCTGCAAATACTACTGCCACTGGTACTACTACTATTACTGCAAATACTACTGTGACTGGTACTACTACTATTACTGCAAATACTACTGTGACTGGTACTACTACTATTGCTGCAAATACTACTGTGACTGGTACTACTACTATTACTGCAAATACTACTGTGACTGGTACTACTACTATTACTGCAAATACTACTGTGACTGGTACTACTACTATTACTGCAAATACTACTGTGACTGGTACTACTACTATTACTGCAAATACTACTGTGACTGGTACTACTACTATTGCTGCAAATACTACAACTACTGCCACTGGTACTACTACTATTACTGCAAATGCTACTGTGACTGCTACTACTACTATTACTGCAAATACTACTGCCACTGGTACTACTACTATTACTGCAAATACTACTGTGACTGGTACTACTACTATTACTGCAAATACTACTGTGACTGGTACTACTACTATTACTGCAAATGCTACTGTGACTGGTACTACTACTATTACTGCAAATACTACTGCCACTGGTACTACTACTATTACTGCAAATGCTACTGTGACTGCTACTACTACTATTACTGCAAATACTACTATGACTGGTACTACTACTATTGCTTCAAATACTACTACTACTGCCACTGGTACTGCTACTATTACTGCAAATACTACTGCCACTGGTACTGCTACTATTACTGCAAATACTACTGCCACTGGTACTACTACTATTACTGCAAATGCTACTGTGACTGCTACTACTACTATTACTGCAAATACTACTATGACTGGTACTACTACTATTGCTTCAAATACTACTACTACTGCCACTGGTACTGCTACTATTACTGCAAATACTACTGTGACTGCTACTACTATTGTGATTACTATTACTACGACTTATTTGGGAAACATAGACCTCATTTCCAAACTACATTAATGCTTTGTGTAGCAGAAGTAGCTGAACCAAATAGTAGTATTATTTCGTAGTATTTGTAGCAGGAGAGGTAGTAGTACAGTCTCGATCAAAAGTTTAAGACCAGTTGAAACATTTAAAAACTTTGTTTTTTTTGGATCTTAACAAGGTTGAAATAGAACTTGAGTCTGCAACAGGAACAATAAATGAGTGAGACAAAACAAGAGTGTCCCACCTCAGCAGGGGTGGTGTCCTGTGAGAGGCTCAACAACCCAAACTCCATCAGGACAAAGTCATGACAGAGGGAAAACCTGACAGAAAATGAGACTGAAGCCACATTTTGGCACAGATTTGTCCTTTTTAAAGGCATGTGGTCCTAAACTGTGGATCAGCTGCAAAAACAGACTATTTCAGTTTAATTGATTTTAAATAAAAGTTTTTTGCATGACTCCCACTCCTTGTTGCAGATTGAAGTTCTATTTGAACCTTGTAAAGATCCAATTATGCAAAATGTGAATTTTATTCCATTTTTCTACTGGTCTTAAACCTTTGATCGAGACTGTGCTACTACCTGTCCTGCTACAAATACTACTGCATGTGGTTCTGCTACTTCCGCTACACACAGAATTAATGTAGTTTGGAAATGAGGTCAGTGTTTCCCAAAGAAAGTGAGCGCCCTCAGTCGTCCAGGTGTGTCCCACAGGGCCCGGGCAGGTTGGTCTGACCGGTCGGTTCAGTCGTGTTTATGCACTGCACAAACCACAAACAGCTCCATCACACAGGGCTTCAAATGCTACATCCAACTTGTCCCTGACATTGTGTGACTATTTTCCCTCTGTACGTTTGTGTTTTTGACCACAATTGTTTGTGTGTGGCAGGTGAATAACGTGTCCGGAGAGCCTGAGGTCATGCTGAACTCTCCCAACACCAGAATCGGAGGCTCCCGCGACTTTCTCGACAACCTGGACCCAGAGCGCCCGCTCTACCTGCCCGGGTAAACCACCTCCGACAGAACCGTAAAGTACAGAGAGGAAAGAGTCCCGCAGCAGCAGAACACACAGCCCTCTCTCCTCCTCGTCAAGATTCTTTATAAACTCTAAAGCCGGATGGACACTGCGTGATTCGGTCACTCATCGTGAGGAAGATCTTAGGTCATAGCTGAAAATGGCAGGTCGAGGTCTCTTTAGGTTCTACCGGTACTGAAACAATGAAAGCATCAAAAGCAGAAACCGAACAAAAATCTTCTATCTTTAGATCAGTTGATGCTTCTGGTCCAGGGACAACATTAAAGGGACTATAGGGAGTTTAAAAATGTTAAAATAATGTATTTTCCTCCCCCTACATGTTCCTTCATGTCCTAATGTGTAGAATGAGCTCAGACCTGTTCACCACAACTGCCTCTAAAATCCTGCACTGTCACTCAGAAAGGCGTTAATTTGGGTCCGAAGTGCCGTCATGCACAAGCTTAATATAGAAGGTGCAGTTACACATATGGCCTGAGGTGGCAGTAGTGAGTATAAAATGGCGAACTTGCATCCAGCCCATTTAAAGAAAGCGACTTGTGTGTCTTAGCTCAAATAAACTATTATAAACAATTTTTTCCCCTAATTTTTTGGTCCTTATTTTCCCTATATGCCCTACATTTCTCCCTATCTTTCCCCCCAGATTAATCCCACATTTCTTGACATTGGAGATGAACCTGATATTGTAAATATTGTCGTGCAGATCATCCAAACATTATTGGGCCTCATTCATGAACACTCTAATACACTGCGAAACTAGACACTCTTAATACATTGCATGTGTGGTTTTGGTAGCTCTGTGATGATTAGACATGAAATAAATGACAATCAAACTCTTGTGAAGAGTCACAATCTGGGCATTTCAATTATTTTATTGCGTTTCTTTTCTTTTGTTTTAGTCCTGGGGGCGTGGTGTTGTGTAGCGAACAGCTGTAAACCCGACACTTCTCTCTCGCTCTCTGGTGCGCGTTGAACAAAGCAGAGCGGCTTCTCATGTAAAGATCGAAACAGTTGAGATTTTAACATTTCTCTGAGTTTTTAAAACGTGTCAACAATGTTGTCCTTGAAAATTGACTTGAAACTAATATATTTAGGCATTTGCCTCTTCACATAACGTTAGTGTCCGTCCAGAGAGGAGAGAGAGGAGTTAATCTTAAAGGAGTGTGTTTCATAAAACAGGAAACAAATCTGTGATTTTGATCACATTTTGCCTCTGTTCAGCTTTGATTTCTCAGGAACGTAGAATTAAACTGTTTTCACCTACGAAAGCTTAGAGTCTCACCTTTCAAACGAACCATAGCATGTGTCCATATCTATAACATAGAATACGCTGTGGTGCTACAATATCATGAAAAATGGTCTGGGTTGTTGGCACTGTACAGCTCAATCCCCAAAAACAGCGCAGGCTCAATGAGTATGTTCTGAGTTTTGTGAATCCCAACTTGGAAGCACATGTGTGTGAGGACTCATTAGTTTAATGTCAGCGTCTCTGATTCACCATATTAGGACAAAAAAGTAAAGGCAGTAAAGAAGGAAATAAATGACCAAACACAAATCCAAGACTAATAAACGACAAGACCCCAAAACAATCTGCACCATGCGCTCAAGGACCCCCCTAAACCTTTGGGCACGTGGATTAGCTTTAAACACATATAACCTGTACATCGTGGAAGGGTTTACCTTCTCTGCCCGCTGGTCAGTCGATTAAACAGACGTGGCGACAGTGCACCACTCTGCCTGGTTAGCTCATCGGGTAGAGCGCTCGCCTCCGGTACATGAGGTCTTAGGATCGAGGCCCACGTTTGTCTTTATCAAATAAGGTTCATGCAGCGCTTTTAATGCTGCATATTTGTGAACCGCAGCATTCAAAAGTTTTAGAGTAAAACATTGGTGCATTAATAAAAGTAGACAAGTGATATTACCAACTTATTACTGTATAAAGGCATCTGTGATTTATGATGAGGATATTGAGTGTTTTCAGGATTTGTTCTTACAGAGGAACGTTTTCAGCTAAGTTTTGTGAATGTCAAAAATCTTCCTAAGAAGGCCTTAAGAACAAATATTTTATATTTTAGTTGGGGTGCCCTTCACCTTACAGAGAACATTCTGCTCCGTCCAAACCCCTCTGCCCTTTTCCAGTGTCACTACTGCGCTCTGACCGTCCTCTTTGGTGATATACGGCCCATCTCTGACCAATACTGCTAATCAGCTACTCACAGCACTATTAGCTTTATATTAGCTCTCACCTAAAAACAAGCTCCTTTTGAACCCACACTTCTCTGTTGTGGTGAAAGCTGTGGTGAATGTTTTTTTGTCTGTTGCAGAGAGTCTGACGTGAGCTCCGTCCTGAGCCCCAAACCACGCGACTACGACCTGGGGGCGGAGTCAGCGGACGAGCTGGAGGAGCACGACTTCAGCAGGTCAGAGGCACTGTGGGGTTTGGCAGTCTTTTGGGACAAAAAAAGGAGGAGATAAAAAGAGGGGGGAGACGGAGGAGAGACAGAGAGAGAGGATAGAAGAGAGAGAGGGGGAGGAGGAGAGATGGAGGGGAGAAGGAGGAGCGACTGAGGGGAGAAGGAGGAGAGGATAGAAGAGGGAGAGGGGGAGAAGGAGGAGAAGGAGGAGAGCGAGAAGGAGGGAAGAAAGAGGGGGAGAAGGAGGAGAGGATAGAAGAGAGAGAGGAAGAGGGGAGAAGGAGGAGAGAGAGGGGGAGGAGGAGAGATGGAGGGGAGAAGGAGGAGCGACTGAGGGGAGAAGGAGGAGAGGATAGAAGAGGGAGAGGGGGAGAAGGAGGAGAGCGAGAAGGAGGGAAGAAAGAGGGAAGAAAGAGGGGGAGAAGGAGGAGAGAGGATAGAAGAGAGAGAGGGGAGAAGGAGGGGAGAGGGTTGAGAGAGGAGAAGAGAGGGATGAAGGAGAGAGGATAGAAGAGAGAGAGAGTGGAGAAGGAGGAGAGAGAGAGGATAGAAGAGAGAGGGAAGAAGGAGGAAAGAGGATAGAAGAGAGAGTGGAGAGGAGGAGAGAGAGAGGATAGAAGAGAGAGAGGGGGAGAAGGAGGGGAGAGGGTTGAGAGAGGAGAAAAGAGGGATGAAGGAGGAGAGAGGATAGAGAGAGAGGGGGAGAAGGAGGGGAGAGGGTTGAGAGAGGAGAAAAGAGGGATGAAGGAGGAGAGAGGATAGAGAGAGAGGGGGAGAAGGAGGGGAGAGGGTTGAGAGGAGAAAAGAGGGATGAAGGAGGAGAGAGGATAGAAGAGAGAGGGAAGGAGGAAAGAGGATAGAAGAGAGAGAGAGTGGAGAAGGAGGAGAGGATGAGAGAGAGAGGATAGAAGAGAGAGGGAAGAAGGAGGAAAGAGGATAGAAGAGAGAGTGGAGAAGGAGGAGAGGATGAGAGAGAGAGGATAGAAGAGAGAGGGAAGAAGGAGGAAAGAGGATAGAAGAGAGAGTGGAGAAGGAGGAGAGGAGGAGAGAGACGATAGAAGAGAGAGAGGGAAGAAGGAGGAAAGAGGATAGAAGAGAAAGAGTGGAGAAGGAGGAGAGGAGAGAGAGAGGATAGAAGAGAGAGGGAAGAAGGAGGAAAGAGGATAGAAGAGAGAGAGAGAGAGTGGAGAAGGAGGAGAGGAGGAGAGAGAGGATAGAAGAGAGAGGGAAGAAGGAGGAAAGAGGATAGAAGAGAGAGTGGAGAAGGAGGAGAGGAGGAGAGAGAGGATAGAAGAGAGAGAGGGAAGAAGGAGGAAAGAGGATAGAAGAGAGAGAGAGTGGAGAAGGAGGAGAGGAGGAGAGAGAGAGGATAGAAGAGAGAGGGAAGGAGGAGGAAAGAGGATAGAAGAGAGAGAGAGTGGAGAAGGAGGAGAGGAGGAGAGAGAGAGGATAGAAGAGAGGGAGAAGGAGGAAAGAGAGGGGGAAGAGGGTAGAAGAGAGAGAGAGGGGGAGAAGGTGGGGACAGAGGGAGGATGATGATGATGATGATGAGTCAAATGTTCTTATGTGTTTGTGTGATTCAGCCCGTTTCCTGAGATCGTGGACGAGGCGGAGCGGCTCTCGTACAAGCGTGAGTTCGACCGAGACCACCAGGAGTACCGCGCCCTCCAGGCCGAGCTCGACCTCCTGAACCAGGACCTGGCGTCGCTGGAGCGGGAGCTGGACCAGCGAGCCCCAGGCAGCCCGCAGTACCTGGTGAGGGCGCCGCCGAGTCGGCTTCACTCAGAGACCGGTTCAAACACTTTTACATTCTTGTCCTTATTCCTTTCAGGACGCGCTGGACGAGTTCAATCGACTCAGGAGCCAGAAGAAGGTGAGGTCTGATCTGTCTGAACAGTCGAAGGGTTTGACATGACGCGGACCAGCGCTCTCATTTGTCCTGTGACGCAACACTGTGCTTCCCTTTAGAACTGATAATTAAGTGAACACAAGAGGGACATTTGCTGCGTTCCATTTGTCCTGGTTGGTCTGAACTCAGAGCTAGGAAAGTTGTTTTTCCGAGTGTCAGTGTCCCAGTTGTCAAGAATCATTTAAGCTGCAATGCTGTTAAAAATCCAACATAACCCTAACTCACTTGTTAAGCCGAACAGTTGGCATTAGCCCGTGAGGGACGTTAGCAACATTAGCATCGCAAACTGTCCATGATAAAACTTCTTTTTACTTGTACTTGAGTAAAATAGTTTAAAAGTAACGTTGCTCTTAACACATTGAGGCCGCGCTGTTTTGGGGATTTAGCTACAGAGTGCCAACAATCCGGACCATTTTGCATGATGTTTGTAGCACCACAGTGTATTCTCTGTTTTAGCTGTGGACACATGCTGTGGCTCGTTTAAAAGCTAAGACTCTAAGCTCTCCGTAGGTGAAAACAGTTTAATTCTACGTGCCTTGGTTCCTTGGTGTCGGCTACAGAGCTACCAAAATCACACATAAGGTGGATTAGAGTGTCGGTTTTTTTTTGTCCATTTTTGGCACTCAATGTGTTATGTAAATATTTTGGCGACTCTACTCACCCCTGACTAATAAACGTGTTCTCCACAGTCGCCTCAGTATCAGATGAAGAAGAAACGCTGCAAATATCTGCGCTCCAAACTGTCCCACATCAAGAGGCAGATCAGCGACTACGACCACAGGCCCTGAACCCCGGACCCGGAGCCGACATCTACCCGACATCTACCCAACATCTGCCCCACATCTACCCGACATCTACCCCACATCTTCCCCATATCTACCCGACATCTACCCCATATCTACCCCACATCTACCCGAAATCTACCCCACATCAACCCGACATCTACCCCACATCTACCTGACATCTACCCCACATTTACCCGACATCAACCCGACATCTACCCCACATCTTTCCCATATCTACCCGACATCTACCCGACATTTACCCGACATCTACCCCACATCTACCCGAAATCTACCCGACATCAACCCGACATCTACCCCACATCTACCTGACATCTACCCCACATTTACCCGACATCAACCCGACATCTACCCCACATCTACCTGACATCTACCCCACATTTACCCGACATCAACCCGACATCTACCCCACATCTACCTGACATCTACCCCACATTTACCCGACATCAACCCGACATCTACCCCACATCTACCCGACATCTACCCCACATTTACCCGACATCTACCCGACATCTACCCCACATTTACCCGACATCTACCCCACATTTACCCGACATCAACCCGACATCAACCCGACATCTACCCCACATCTACCCGACATCTACCCCACATTTACCCGACATCTACCCGACATCTACCCCACATCTACCCGACATCTACCCGACATCTACCCGACATTTACCCGACATTTACCCGACATTTACCCGACATTTACCCGACATTTACCCGACATTTACCCGACATCAACCCGACATCAACCCGACATCTACCCGACATTTACCCGACATCTTCCCCACATCTACCCGACATCTACCCCACATCTACCCCACATCTACCCGACATCTTCCCCACATCTACCCGACATCTACCCCACATCTACCCCACATCTACCCGACATCTACCCGACATCTACCCGACATCTACTCGACATCTACCCCACATCTACCCGACATCTACCCCACATCTACCCCACATCTACCCGACATTTACCCGACATCTTCCCCACATCTACCCGACATCTACCCGACATCTACCCGACATCTACCCGACATCTACCCGACATCTACCCGACATCTACCCGACATCTACCTGACATCTACTCGACATCTTCCCCACATCTACCCGACATCTACCCCACATCTACCCGACATCTACCCCACATCTACCCGACATCTACCCGACATCTACCCGACATCTACTCGACATCTACCCCACATCTACCCGACATCTACCCCACATCTACCCCACATCTGCCCGACATTCTAGCTTTTGTTACTCAGGAATAGATTGGACTCTGAGCCATAATAGATTCTCCACAAGCGCTCGTAATGTTTTGAATCTGAAACCTGTGATCAATATAAGTATGAACTGTAAAGAACAATTTTGGCGTAAAATCCACTGAAATATCAGTGCCCACTTAAAGGTTGCACGCTGGTTTTATATCCACTGCTCCTCCCGGACACGCCTGTAAATATTTCCAAAGTGTGTATTTTCCGATGATGTAAAGCTGATTGATTTGTAGATGCAGATTTCTGTCGTTTATAAGCTCTTTTTAAAATCACATTTTATTTATACTTTTACTGTTTTGTCTTTGAAACTGTTGAAGGAAGTCGTTTGCACTGTGTCCAAACGAATCTGTTTGTGGAGGAACTACTTTTAATAAAATGTTTGGATTCAGCTTTGGTTCATTTCTGCAGTTTGGGACAAAAATTTTACTACTACTACAAAAAAACACGTTATGCATGTCCTTATAGTCCGATAGTTTTAAAGTTTTTATAGTTTATAAGTGAGAAAGAAATCCTAGTTCTAGGATTTTGCCACCTTCTCTTTGCCACCTTTTCTTTTTTCTTTTTTTTTTTAGATATGGGTAAAGCTAAACTGGAGAAAATGTGCTCGGTTCAGGTGGAAGTTAAGGTTTTTTTTTATCCAACCATACAGCGCCTCCTAATGTTCGGGGGAGAAAGAAACATCGAAAGAATGAATTTAAACATTTATTTTTAATTTTTACATCGACCTGTTACATAAAAAGTAATTTATGTCTAAAAACTGTGGAAAATTTTAGGAATAGAAAGTCAAAAATACAATAAAGACGTTTTCCCGGCGTTTGGTAAAAGAAACGCCACCTGGACCAATCGGAATCGTCAGCGTACTTCCGTGTTGTCAGACCTGTCAGGCTGTAATTGGGCGAGTCTGCCCGCTGTCGCGCTGTGATTGGCTGAGGCGGCTTGTTGGCGCGGATCGTGTTCCGTGTTCCGGGATGAGCTCAGATGCGGAGGAGGAATAGAGCGAAGATGCTGCGGCTCGTACCCGGCTCCGGGCCGCTCCTGGGCCGCCTGCTGCTGCTCCTCACCTGCTCCTGGGCCTGGGCCTGGACTGGGGCTGAAGCTCGGGACTCGGACTCGAGCCTCGTGACCTGCGGATCTTTGGTGAAACTGCTCAACACCAGGCACAACGTCCGGCTGCACTCGCACGACGTCAAGTACGGATCAGGTAAGCACGGACATTCATCTTTTTATCAATAAATGTCGACTTTTATCCTTAAATATCAATCTATTTCGTCACAGTCACTTGCCAAACATCATATTACAGCTTAGTCTGTCCGTAAACCTCATGTAACACGGGAGTTAATTCATTTCCTTTGCCTTTAGGTGTTTATTGTTTCAAGTGTTAAACGCTGTGCCAAAATTTAGAACCAGCTTCTTCTTCTTTTTCTTCTTCTTTTTTTTTACACAATAAAAGTTATTGACCTGACGAAGTAGTGGGCAAAGAAATGTTTAAAATTGACGCCCTCCCGTTTTAGCCATTCTCAGCTGTGCACATTTTACACCTGTCTCAGGAAGATGTGGGTCACAACATCCGGGAAACGATAAGCCTTCCCTTTACGCTCTCTAGGTTCAACAAAATCATTATTAGCTTACTTTTTTCATACTTTTATATTTACTTTGATTTCTGTTTCGTTCTGTCCCTTTTTAAAGAGGGCATTTTCTCCAGTTTGGCTTTACCCAAATCTAAAAGATTCTCTACAGGAGAGCAACAGTGTAATGCCTCGTTTGAAAGCTAAGACCAACAAAAGTGATAATAACCTTTTTGAAGCATTTTTGTCGATTTTTTGTTGTTTTTTGTTCATTCAGCACGTTTTTTTTTTTCTTTGCTCTATTGTCGCTTTTTTGTTGCTTCTTCGTTGCTTTATTGTCACGCTTTTGACACGTCCTCGTTTTTGTCGCTATTTTGATGCTTTTTTGTGTGTGAAGCTTTTGAATTTGGATAAAGCCAAACTGGGGAAAGTATGCTCGGTTCAGGCGGGGTTTAAGAGGTTAAGTCACAGCCTATAGGCCAGGCCTCATTTGAAAGCTAAGGCCTAGAAAACTCATCTAAATGGAGCTTTTCTCCTTTATATTGTCGCCGGGTTGCAGTCACTTTTTTTTACCTTTTTTTCCATAGCTATTTGGTCACACGTTTTTGTCACGTTGCATTTTTGTCAAATTTTTGTTGCCATTTTGACACTTTTTTTTCCGATTTGGGTAAAGCTAAACTGGAGAAAATGTGCTCTGTTCAGGTGGGGGTTAAGAGGTTGATATCTTATTCCGAGCCTGTTTTTTTTTTTCCTAATGACTATCAATTCATAAACAAAACAAGATGCAAAATTCCGCTGAGCAAATGGTTGGAACTAATATATGGAGACGCACTGATCCAGCTTTTTTGCTTCCGATCCCGATACTGAGGGTTTGAGTATCTGCTGATATCCGATATTAACCGATACCAAGGGACTTCCTTAAAAGTGATTTTGTGAAAAAGTGAATGTTCCTTTTATCTTAATTGTGAGATCAATAAAGTCTGATCTTTTCTTGTGTTGATGTTGCAGATCAATTATAAATTATCTACTAAAAAACTAATGGAAAAACGTTTATCAAGGATCACTGGCTTGTCACTGTCACTTGCACTATCCTTGGGACAGGCTATTTTACATTAATAACCAGCTCACTTAAAGTCATCTGATCATACAACTGTCAAATCAAACACTTGGCTCCAGCAGTGGCCGATTTTATTTATTAGGCCACTGATCATAGTCATAGTTTCTGACCCAGCCTTGATTAGTTTCCGTTAGCATTTAGCATGCTGTTGGTAACCGGCGATCAGACATGCATTTGCAAAGGTTAAAGCTAACTCTGTGATTGAATTCTACAGGTTCTGGCCTTCAAAGTGAGGTATAGCATTCCCATATACACTTAGGTGGGAAATCCGCTCTTGACTACAATAAAGTAGTGAGCTTTGTTAATGATTAAATATGTTGTAAAACCCTCTGCGAAACAGCGAGGCCGCGTCAAATGATTATGCAAATGAACTTTTTCTCTGATTTTCTAAATTGTCAACTCAAGTGACAGTCAGCATCATTTTCAAGTCTTTAACTGTTAGAGGATCATATGAATGTGTTTGAAAAAACCTCCCAGTGAGAATAGTCATTTCAAAAAGCTTGGAATTAACTGAAAATGGTCATTTGTTGAATTTGTAGCATTAGGAGGTCATACTTACTGAAATCAAAAGCTATTTCAATCAGAAGCATCTTAACAGGTCGAGTTATATTTTACCATCGGAGCCCTTGTGTGAGAGCATTTGTTTGCAGGATGTTAGAATAACCTCCCAGAGCTGCTGTTTGGATGAAAACTGCCTCCCACCCTCATAGAAGTTTTTTTTTGTTGAGGCTCCAAAGGTTCTCAACAGGGTTGAGGTCAGGGGAGGAGGGGGTCCACATCATGAGTTTCTCTCCTTTTATGCCCATAGCAGCCAGTGATGCAGAGGTTTTCTTTACAGCAGGACATGGCGCGTTGTCATGATGAAGATGATTTTGTTCGGGGAAACATCTTCTTTTTGTAGCATAGAAGACAGTGGTCAGTCAGAAAGAGGTCATTTTCACACCTTCAGGGATCCTAAAGGGACTGACCAGCTCTCTCACCATGATTCTGGCCCAAAACATGACTCCGCCCCCTCCTTACTGACGTCGCAGCTTTGTTGGACATGTTGGTCATTCACCAACCATCCACTACTCCATCCATCTGACCATCCAGGGTCACACGGCCTCATCAGGGAACAAGACTGTTTGAAAATGAGTCTTCATGTATTTCTGAGCCTCAGTCATTTCTGTTCTTCAGCTTCAATGAACAGTTTAGGAGAGGCTTCTAAACTTCTAAAAAACAGAGTGTGTTTCCTTGTGAACCTGTTGCTGATTGTGTGTCTGTGTCCAGGCAGCGGGCAGCAGTCTGTGACCGGAGTGGACACGGCGGACGATGCCAACAGCTACTGGCAGATCCGAGGGAAGCCGGGCCGCCCGTGTGCCCGCGGCGTGCCCATCAAGTGTGGGCAACAGATCCGCATCACGCACATGAAGACCGGCCGCAACCTGCACTCGCACCACTTCAGCTCCCCCCTGTCCAACCACCAGGTAACAAACACTCCCCCTGTCCAACCACCAGGTAATAAACCCTCCCCCTGTCCAACCACCAGGTAATAAACACTCCCCCTGTCCAACCACCAGGTAACAAACACTCCCCCTGTCCAACCACCAGGTAACAAACACTCCCCCTGTCCAACCACCAGGTAATAAACACTCCCCCTGTCCAACCACCAGGTAATAAACCCTCCCCCTGTCCAACCACCAGGTAATAAACCCTCCCCCTGTCCAACCACCAGGTAATAAACCCTCCCCCTGTCCAACCACCAGGTAATAAACACTCCCCCTGTCCAACCACCAGGTAATAAACACTCCCCCTGTCCAACAACCAGGTAATAAACCCTCCCCCTGTCCAACCACCAGGTAATAAACACTCCCCCTGTCCAACCACCAGGTAATAAACCCTCCCCCTGTCCAACCACCAGGTAATAAACCCTCCCCCTGTCCAACCACCAGGTAATAAACACTCCCCCTGTCCAACCACCAGGTAATAAACCCTCCCCCTGTCCAACCACCAGGTAACAAACACTCCCCCTGTCCAACCACCAGGTAATAAACACTCCCCCTGTCCAACCACCAGGTAATAAACCCTCCCCCTGTCCAACCACCAGGTAATAAACACTCCCCCTGTCCAACCACCAGGTAAACCCTCCCCCTGTCCAACCACCAGGTAATAAACCCTCCCCCTGTCCAACCACCAGGTAACAAACACTCCCCCTGTCCAACCACCAGGTAACAAACACTCCCCCTGTCCAACCACCAGGTAACAAACACTCCCCCTGTCCAACAACCAGGTAATAAACCCTCCCCCTGTCCAACCACCAGGTAACAAACACTCCCCCTGTCCAACCACCAGGTAATAAACCCTCCCCCTGTCCAACCACCAGGTAATAAACCCTCCCCCTGTCCAACCAATTCAATCACTGAGTTTTAACCTCCACAATTGTATTTTTGATCATCACGCAAAATGCTGCGGTTAGCAACAGTATGCTAATGCTAACAGCAGCATGCTAATGCTAATGGAAACTTATCAAAGCTGGGACAGAAACTATGATTGAATCAACTAAAGTGATAAAATAAAATTGCATATCGACATCGGCCAATAAAGATCCCCAAAAAATGGGCATCAGCCTTAGAAAAACCTGTATCGGTCGACCTCTAGTAATGACTCCCCCATGTCTACTACCAGGTTACTTTAGTCATAGTTTTCAGGAGTTTACCAAAATATCTGCAGATTTTACTCACAGTTTCCGTCTCCTTAACTACTTATACTTTAGTTTTAGTCTCAGTCACGGCTTTGACCAGAGCGATGATGGAAAGTGTTTCTCTCAGCTGGAGATCGGGCGGATCTGTCTTTGTGTATTTTCTGCAGAAACACAAGTTGTAAGTGAATCCTGGCGGTCAGGTTTCGTGGTTTTGTCTTTGCGCTGGCCGGCTCTGGGCGTGGCCTCTTCATTGTGAGGAAATAGTTTCAGAGCAGCCCTGAGGAGAAAGGGCTGGACTAAAACGGCTTCAGTAACCAGTTTATTCTTCTGCCTGAAGCCCTTGAACACACCATGGCTTCACTCACCGGAACAGAAGACCCTCATTATCGGGTTTAGTTACATTTATATTTTCACTGTAAAATGTGTCAGTCACGGCTTAGGACCTAAAAGTATGAACTAAAGGTGAGAGAGCTTCAGGTAAAGGAGGGAAGAGTCCAGAGGCTTTTTAAAAATTGGTCCAAACTAGTGATGGGATTTACAGCTCTTTTCATTTCAAACAGCCATTCAAAAGACAGAAAACCCATGGATGCCTAAGGGAATGCTCAATGCATGCAAGAAAACAATTTCACTTTTCAAAAAATGTATAAATAATAGAACAAAAGAATTCTTATTATCTTATTTATGGAACATCTTAAATAGAATAATACGAAATAAACCAAGAATCATCAATTATCCACAATATTTCAAAGATGAGGTTTAAACTCAATACATTTAATAAATTGTTTGTAAACGTTGGCCCGGAGCAGTGTTAATTTTGACATATTTAAATTTAGTTTTAGTCTTTTGACGAAAATGTAATTCCATTTTTGTCAAGATTTAGTCGACTAAAATTGCAAGTAAATTTAGTCGAGTAAATTGAAGACTAATTTAGTGGACTTTGCATTGATAATATTAATTATAATCGTATTTAATCTTGTTCCTCTGCTTCATGGAGCTGCTCCACATGAACAAAGCTCAAAGCTGATCCTTTGGCAGAGAATTTACATGATCTGAGGCTCTTTCAGACGCTCAATACAAGTTTACATGATTTTAGTCTCTGCTTTTCATTTTTATTTATTCTCATTTTAGTCGACTAAAATATCTGGACATTTTAGTCATAGTTTTAGTCTCATGAACAACTTTTAATTTAGTTTTAGTCCAATTTTAGTCGTCAAAAATATCACTTTGACTAAAATTAAGACTAAATCTTTTAGTCGACGAAATGAACACCGGCCTGAACCTCGCTGCAAAAATTGCAAATGTTGAGAAATATAACTGTGAGCTCATAGACACAGATCCTATGACTTTGTTCCTCAGACCTGTGGAGGAAAAGGAGACACTGGACATTGTTAGATGGTGTAAAAAAATTACGACATAGATATGAAGACTTTGAAAAGTGTTATTGAAAGTATCTCTCAGCCGTTAACATCCATCTGTAACTCATCGTTGTAAACCGGACAGTTTCCTGACAGTATGAAAGTATCAAAAGTGATTCCTCTGTTCAGGCAGTAGATAAACATCTTTATAAACTACAGGCCTGTTTCCCTTTTACTGTTGTAGAACTTTTGAAACATTTGTAAATTCAGTGCATCTTTGGGCTGAGTTTGCAAAACAAAGTGTCATCATCAGTCAGATTCTTCATCTGTTGTGATATATTGTGGCTTCTCATCGCCTGATATCCCGATACGATTTATTTTTGTGCAGCGCGAGTTGTTCGTGCATTTAGTTTGCACTTTAGCGCAGACTGCGTTGCCTTGTGTGGCCTGCGCCGCTGTTGGGCTGACTCGTGTCTTCGTTCAGGGGTGTTCTGGGTAAAATTGACTGAAAAGAAGATCCAGCTCTTTTCACAATGGAGACCGGGTTTGAAGCGTCCTCCTTAAAGAGCCGCTCGCTCAGGAACGTGACTTCCCTCATGCAAACGTCTCTTCCCACAGGAGGTGAGTGCGTTTGGCGAGCGCGGCGAGGGCGATGACCTGGATGTGTGGGCGGTGCAGTGCGACGGCGTGACCTGGGAGCGTGACGAGAGCGTGACCTTTAAACACGTGGGTACAGACGTGTTCCTGTCCATCACCGGCGAACAGTACGGCCACCCCATCCGCGGGCAGCGCGAGGTGCACGGCGCCAGCGCCCTGAGCGCCCACAGCCACTGGCGCACCATGGAGGGCGTGTTCATCCAGCCCAGCACAGAGCCGCTGCGCCACGACGAGCTGTAGAGCGAGAGGAGCGCCACCTTGTGTCTGCGCCTGAAGTGCAGGACGCAATAAATAAACATCACTTTAAGTCGATGAACTTTAAATGACTTTAAGTCAACCCGCAAACTTTCACTTCATCAATCACTAAGAAAAATGAAGCTATTTATAAATCAGAATGAACTTATCTAATGAAATGCAGTTCCCATCATGTCCACCTGGTGGAGCCTGAGTTATTGTTTTGTTTCTCCAGAATCAGAGTAAAGTGTAAAATGTGGTTGAGAGCTGAAGTGAACCATGTTATCAAAGAGGGACCAGAAAGCACAATCATTTTTCTTTTTTGGCAAAACTATACTGACAATGAACAAAACTTCCTAAAGTGGTGTCCAAGACCCCCCGGTCCACTCCCATGGCACATTTTTTATTTCTGTCTTTTAGTTTTTGCCGCTGATGAACGTCGTGTTTGTGAAAGGGAAGATTCTTATTTCTGTTTAGATTTTTTGGGGGGTGTGGGTTGTTTTTACAAAACAATAAAACGACACATAAAACAGTTTCATTTCTGAGTCATGTGACTGAGCTGTAACTGCGGTCTGTGTCCTGCAGGGGGCGACAGATGCTTAAATTTGGACATGACTGCACATTCAGAGTTTCTTCAGGATTCGAGCAGTGAAAACACACAGAGGACATGACAAGGAACAAATATACAGACCCTAGTGTCGCATCAAAAGGAATTCAAATAATCTGTCGTCGGAGCAAATATGACATTTTGGATCATGTTCAGGGGAGAACGAGCCAAAATGAGTCACACACTATTTAGGAAACTATTATCTACACTGACATTTTAATTCCATGTAACAGATCAGAGCATCACATCAGTTCAACCTGGATACGATTCAAATTCCCCTCATTCCTGTTTGCAAATCTTTAAAGAAATAAAGCCATGTTTGTAGCTTTTTTTGTTTTCTTCATAGCAGTGAGAGGAACCTCCGCTTCTCTCCAGTCCCTCACATGTTTCTTTCTCACACCAAACTTCTTTCTGCCGCTCGATTACCGTTTTTCTTTCTCATGGTCAAAAATTAATTTACAAATGAAAGGATTTAAGACAAACACAGTGGTAAGTTTATTTTTTATTATTGATGTAATTGGACAAGGAAAACAAAATGGCTTGAAAATACTAATTATTTTCATATGTTTCATAGTCTTAGTTAAATACGGTACATGTTCTTTTTATTACAGCATCGTTTGTGATCAAGGAGCAAACAAGACAGTTCACATAACTGAACCAAAAACACTTTTATTAAACCATCAAATACGTTAGCAGTAGTAGTGGTGGTAGTAGTAGAAGTGTGCGGTACTGATGCCCTTTCAGTATTGCACTGCTCGCTGCTGCCCCCTACAGGAGTGCAACAGGGAAAGAGGCTCAGGACCACACAAACCCCACACAAACTGACAAAATGTAGATCTTACCAGTTTAATCGCGTAACATCAAGAATAAAAAAAACCTGGTCGAAAACTGATTTCAGCTGCAGTTATCGATGTGAAGCTTGAGCTGCAGATTACTCCTCCGGGTACTCTCTTACGTCCGTGTACTCTCTCTCACCTGCAGGTTAGAGTGCGGATCGGGACGATTGTTTCCGTCCGAGCCCGGCCCTCGTCCGACAGAGCAGTGATCGAATCCACACCGACCCCGATAAGCGTTTAGATATTTGTGTCTGCGTCCGACCGAGCTCAACAATTAAAATCAAGGACGTGGGAACTACATTGTTCGAAGGGGGGGGCGGGATTCTTGAGAGGGGGCTCTCAAACCCGCTGTTGCCTCCTGGCGCCTTGTGCACTGCTTTGGATCAGCCATTAAAGCCAACGCACCGCGACGCTTTGAAACAGTTTCACCTCAGAGGTGATGTAAACACTGGCTCTTTACCCTTCGGCAGTGACACAGACGACTCTAAGGCCTGGGCCGGACATGGACACTGCTGTAAACTTTGTTGGGAGGGACGAGAGAAGCAGCGGAAAAAGAGAAACTATCGCCAGAACGTCACTCTGGGAAGGTAAACTCCTGTCTGTCGCCAACTCACTGTAACCTGTTTGCTCTCTCTCTCCTACAATCATGTGTTTAAAGCACTGTACGGGTGTTTAAAGCACTGTACGGTTTAAGGAAAGCGGTTGAAGTGCCATGTGCCAACACACACTGGAGCGCTGCGTCCTGCACCGCCACAGTTTCAGACAGTACCAGACTGTCTCCATCACTTCACCTCTGAGTTGAGCGAGCTCCACGGGGCGCTCCCTCTCTAAAGTCGGACATCCCGGAGCAGGGCCTGAGCTCCGGGTCTTGCTGAGCTTGGTTCCTCTGGTTGTGCGTAAACACAGCGGTCCGCTAATGCCCCAGCCATGTGTGGGGCGGCTGACGTTATTTGATTTTTTTCTCACAAAAACCAACGCTAAGTTGCATCAAACGAAACAGGCCCATTTTAATTATGCATCAGTTTCAGTCTTAACGCGCTGATGTGTCCGAGTCCGACCGAGCCCGTCGGGTTCTGACAGGTCCCGTCAGACTTCAGTCGGGTTGGAGCTCTCTAGTCCAGGTACTTACTCTCCTTTGGGTACTCTCTCTCCCCTCTGGGTACTCTCTCTCTCTCTGTAGTTTCTCCTGGAGGTGAGACCCTATAAGCAATATTGCACTACTGACTGAAGCGGAGCAGAGGCAACATCGATAGGGGCCCACCCCCAGGACCAACACGGCGAGGCGCTGGGCGAGGAGCTCCAGCCTGTAACGGAGATGACAGTGAGCAAAGTACATTTACTGCAGTCCTGTACTACGAGTTTAATTGAGGAGTATTTGTGTTAAGAACGTATTATGGTGACAAAAGCTCCTGTGTGCAGTCATCCACCCATACAGTCCCGAACCTGCTCATGAGTGTGTAAAAAAACTATTTCCACTAAAATGAGATTTGTTTATCAAATTTTACACGCAATATATTTTCTATTATGATTCTTTTATATTAAGCTTTTTTTTTTCACCAGCAGATTGTTTCACTAACCACAACAATCAACAGTAAATGTACAGTATGTAGGGCTGCCAACTTTGATCTGACTAAATTCAGATTCAGACGACTTTATTTCTCCCCGAGGGGCAATTCACTTTCAGCTTCCCGGACAAACATTCATCCATCCCATAAACGCAGTACAAAGAAGAACAGGCCTAACACACACAAATAAATAAAACAAGTCAGCAAGAAAACAAAGACTTGGAGCCATAATTGATCTAAGACGACACATTAATGATTAAAATGAGATTCATCCTTGTTTAGCAGCTTTACAGCTGAAGGTATGAAATAACAGATAACGAGTCTTTGTAGTTGGCTTCACATTATAGCGCCGCCCAGAGGGCAACAACAGAAACTCAGAGGACAGAAGGTGCTCTGTTCAGCTCATGATTTGTTTGGCCTTATCAGTATCTCGTTTCTTCCAGAGTGAACTTAAGTCCTTCAGCTGGACTCCTATCATATTAGAGCCGCTTTTCACAATGTTGTTCAGACCGTTCTTGTTTTTTTCAATCCCTTGAACCGACAAGGTTCAAGGGAAATAAGGGAATAATAATAAGGGAATAAAAGAATTGTAAAAGTTACATAGAATTGTCTCAGACATTCAAAGAACGGAGCTTCCTCAGAAGATAGATTCTCTGTTGACCTTTTTTAATAATCGCTTCTGTATTTGACTCAAACGTTTGCTGAGGGTCAAATATGGTGCCCAAGTACCGATAAGAGTCAACAATGTCCACATTTTTATTATGAAGACTGCTCCTTCCACAAGCATCCTTACTGCGGCTAAAGTCAATGATCAACTCCTTTGTTTTGGAAGAGAAAGTTTGAACATTGAGGAGAGTGTGGAGGACGGGAGCGTCTCCTGTGTGCACATAAGCAGCTGAGGTCAGTGGCTCTGTGTCTTGGTGAGATGTTTCCTTCAATAGGCCAGACTTCTACAGTTGTTTAAACCTCAGATACTCTGGTTCTACAGTGAAACAGCTGATACGTGAGTCTGACGCCCGTCCTCTGTCAGCGGCTCTGCTCACACATACGGGAGAACGAAAGTGAAAGTAGCTACAACGTGAGGCTCAGCAGCTCATGGACCCGCGGTGTCTTTCTCCACTTCATCCTGGCTTTTTCTGAGATAAATAAGACGAGGAGCTCCAAGTAACTACACCGTGCAGCGCAAAAGTCGAAGAAACAGGCCTGACATGGAACAGCCGAGACGGTGCATTTCACAATAAAGCTCATGGCTCATGTTTACATTACGGTGAAACAGAGACAAGTGTCACATAGAGATGTCTGACCCCGAGGACATTAGAGAACAGGGACGATGATGGAAGAGGAAACTACCGCTTTATTTGGATGATATGGCTGTATGGACAGCACAGGAGTGAGGCAGGGAGAGACTGGAGTCTGAGATTAAAGGTGAGATTAAAGTGACTTTTTACACAGAAATGCACCGTTTACGTTGCTTCTGTGTATAAATAGTGACAGCACGAGAAGTTGTATGTCTTATGAGTGCAGTTTGGGTCAGAAAAGTTGTAGTTTTGCTAGCATCATGCCACGCCCCCTTTCAGTCGCCTGATCGCTGCTCAGAGAATGTGTTTGGTTTCCTAACAGTATGTATTTCACTAAAAGTTTACTTATTTTTAGATTTCTTTGTGCAGTGAACATGAGCGGACTGTTTATTTCTAATTTTCTTTCTTTGTCATTATTTAAAAATGATTATTTTTCTTCTTTATTATTTTTATCTATTACTTACATTTTTTTAAATAGTTTTTAAATATTTTTTTTTAATCTAGCATAACTGTATTGTATTGTATTTTGTTATTTTGTATCTTTTAGTTTATGATACGTTTTATTTAAAATGGCTTATTTTACATATGCTCATTCATAAAAAACATTTTGCCTGATGAAGGCCACTGGCCGAAACGTTAAATAAAGGAACACTCCTGTAGCAGACAGGAGGGGGAACTGTAGCAGACAGGAGGGGGAACTGTAGCAGACAGGAGGGGGAACTGTAGCAAACAGGAGGGGAAACTGTAGCAGACAGGAGGGGGAACTGTAGCAGACAGGAGGGGGATCTGTAGCAGACAGGAGGGGGAACTGTAGCAGACAGGAGGGGGAACTGTAGCAAACAGGAGGGGGAACTGTAGCAAACAGGAGGGGGAACTGTAGCAGACAGGAGGGGGAACTGTAGCAGACAGGAGGGGGAACTGTAGCAAACAGGAGGGGGAACTGTAGCAGACAGGAGGGGGAACTGTAGCAGACAGGAGGGGGAACTGTAGCAAACAGGAGGGGGAACTGTAGCAGACAGGAGGGGGAACTGTAGCAGACAGGAGGGGGAACTGTAGCAAACAGGAGGGGGAACTGTAGCAGACAGGAGGGGGAACTGAACAGACAGGAGGGGGAACTGTAGCAAACAGGAGGGGGAACTGTAGCAGACAGGAGGGGGAACTGTAGCAGACAGGAGGGGGAACTGTAGCAGACAGGAGGGGGAACTGTAGCAAACAGGAGGGGGAACTGTAGCAGACAGGAGGGGGAACTGTAGCAGACAGGAGGGGGAACTGTAGCAAACAGGAGGGGGAACTGTAGCAGACAGGAGGGGGAACTGTAGCAGACAGGAGGGGGAACTGTAGCAGACAGGAGGGGGAACTGTAGCAGACAGGAGGGGGAACTGTAGCAAACAGGAGGGGGAACTGTAGCAAACAGGAGGGGGAACTGTAGCAAACAGGAGGTGGAACTGTAACAGACACTAGGGGGCGCTGTAGCAGTGGCAGACACTAGGGGGCACTGTGGCAGTGGCAGACACTAGGGGGCACTGTGGCAGTGGCAGACACTAGGGGGCACTGTGGCAGTGGCAGACACTAGGGGACACTGTGGCAGTGGCAGACACTAGGGGGCACTGTGGCAGTGGCAGACACTAGGGGGCGCTGTAGCGGTGGCAGACACTAGGGGGCACTGTGGCAGTGGCAGACACTAGGGGGCGCTGTGGCAGTGGCAGACACTAGGGGGCACTGTAGCAGTGACAGACACTAGGGGGCACTGTGGCAGTGGCAGACACTAGGGGGCACTGTGGCAGTGGCAGACACTAGGGGGCGCTGTAGCGGTGGCAGACACTAGGGGGCGCTGTAGCGGTGGCAGACACTAGGGGGCACTGTGGCAGTGGCAGACACTAGGGGGCGCTGTAGCGGTGGCAGACACTAGGGGGCACTGTGGCAGTGGCAGACACTAGGGGGCACTGTGGCAGTGGCAGACAGTAGGGGGCGCTGTAGCAGTGGCAGACACTAGGGGGCACTGTGGCAGTGGCAGACACTAGGGGGCACTGTGGCAGTGGCAGACAGTAGGGGGCGCTGTAGCAGTGGCAGACAGTAGGGGCGCTGTGGCAGTGGCAGACAGTAGGGGGCGCTGTGGCAGTGACAGACACTAGGGGGCACTGTGGCAGTGGCAGACACTAGGGGGCGCTGTAGCGGTGGGCTGATGCTATGACATTACTATTGCACTGCTTTAGAGATGGAACAGTAGTGCAACAACGTCAAAGCCACAGACCACCGCAGAGTCGTCTACATCAGGGGTTCCCAAAGCAGGGGCCGCGGGACCATGGGGGTCCGAGTGCGACGCCCTTTTCATATTGCACTGCTCCTCCACAGGCCACAGGAGTCCAACAGGAAAAGGGCCTCGCACTCAGCAGGAACATCCGCCCGAACACATGACGTCGCCAACGGAAGAGTCCCAAAAGAAGCACACCAATTTGCTCCTATATGACTAATAATGACATTCTACTGGTTATTCATTCATTTAAACTCTTCACTTCATTTCTTTTTAACATTAGGATGAAAGCATGACGATAAAGAAAACACAGGCTGATTGTTTTCAATTAACACAACCCTTTAATCATCTGTAAAGGTTTGGATTTTCTCCCTTTTGATATGGCTAATAATATTCCATTGTCAATTTATTCTTTTGTAGGCTGAATGTTTAATATATTCTCAATTTAAAAAAAACTTAAATACACATAAAAATGTATATATGTCTTGTATTTTAGACTGGACTGCACAGATTTAGAGAAATGATCTGTATTTTTTCCCCTCATTTTGATAACCGTGAATAATCGTAAAGTCGCAATATCTTTCTTCACAATAATCGGACATTTAGTCATGATTATAGTGACGTCCCTAATATTGAGATTAATATGACAACAAAATGTGTTTTCTGTCGCTTCATGTTTTTGTATAACAATCATTTGTTTCATGCTAAAGAATGTTCAGAGCCAGGTTTGAATGTTTTATTTTGTCACATATTCGTTATAAAGATTAGATGCCATGGGGTAGACTGACAGAAGCCAGGCTGAAGGCTTGGACTCTGCAGGAGTAACTTAAGAGGACATGTTGTCGGCAAAATGTGACAAAAATGCATTTGGAGAAATGGCCTTTGAGAGTACAATTTCACAAATAAATCTGTGGAGAAGCATTGACTCAGTGAAATAATGTTATCGTCAAGATTGGGTTTTCTTTCCCAAAACCTTGAAAACCTTGAGTTTTGCTGCCGTGTCTGGCCTTAATTAAAACATTTAAATTGTGTGGATCTCAGTCAGATGAAAACTTCAGTGATGTTGCCATAGAGTCTGGCTTCTTGCGATACGGATATTGCAGCACCTAATATCATACAATATCTGTGTGATATATTGTGCAGCCTTACTTATGAGTCACAATTATTCTGAGGAACAATATTGCGATTTTAAGATCATTCATATCTTCAGAATTCTTTAGGAGAGACGTTAATACTGCACGGACGTCGAAGTGCTCCTAAGGTGTTGCTACGCCTTATAATATAGTTCCCTTTTATATCCACTTAGAAAATCCACAAGTTTCATTTTGTGTAGCTCGACTTTAATCATGTAACTACTCACATCACTGAAGAGCTTGGCCACTTCCAACTTCACCCCCGTTTGGGTCGATGGCATTTATTCTCTCCAGCATGTTCCTAACATCATCTTTGTGCGTGACTGAGCTCGGGCTAAAACGACAATCGATTAATCGACGACTAACCGATTATTGAAATAGTCGAGAACTATTTAAGTAATTGATTAATCGTTTTCTGGTTCACACAGACTCAAATGGATCAAAATTGACATAAAAATGTAGTATTTTTGATGAAATAGTTAGGGTATGTGTACATTTTGTTCAGTGTAAATTTCATAAATAGAGCCTCCAACAAACATTTCCCTTTAGTTTACTCCATCAACACATCCTCAAGCAGCGCCACTTAAGCTATGTGTGATTAAAAACAATAGAAAAAATACAATTTTCCTACACCATTCACAGCCAAGCGACTACTCGATTAATCGTAAAAATAATTGATAGATTAATCAATTAGAAAAATAATCGTTAGTTGCAGCCCTAGACTGAGCGTACGCGTAAAGACCAGACAGGTACACATGAACTCGTCTAAGCTCAGGTAAGAACATATCTCAGTATTGTGGAAATATGTGTCTTCTTGTTTGCAGTTTTCTAAATATAATATGTTCTTAGCTTAAAGTGAAATAACAGTTGTTTCTTTGCTATCTCCTGTGACCTCCTGTTGACCTAAGTTGGCCTTCTCCTGCTGACCTGAGTGACCATGAAAAAAAGTTAGATTACAGTTGTCCACTTGTTGTTACAGTTGTATTTATGACATCTGTTTGTGTGTCCTGGTAAAGAATGCTTTGTTGTAAACCACTCTCTGTGGTACAAAGGCTGGCTGCTTTGTTAAACCTGCAGACTCTCCTGCGACTGTCATCACGCTGTACTCTTGTGCTAATAAAGGCTCTAAGAACTACTTTGCTTTTAGCATTTTTGTTAGCCACAACATCCACAGTATGTAAAAACGGTGGCCTGTTCCTTTATTAATGTGCATTATATTCATGTATAGGTGAGGCGTACGATTAAACCCACACAGCTGCTCTTGAGTAAAGAGCTTTGAGTGCAAATGTCCTTCACTCACCATTTTAGCAGTTTATGCATTTAAATGTATCAAATATAAAAATTGCAATGGTCGTGGAAAGAGTGCAGCCCTAACGTCTGGTATGGACTGACGGGTTATTCATTTCTATATCAGCACATGAACACGCGTTCCCAAAGGGCTGCACATATTTCAATCATTATCTGCCAATTGGACATTCATTTACTCACAGATTTATATATTAACCTCAGTTATTCTCACTCCACCTGGAACATTTCTGCCTGTGGAGGGACATTTTTTGCATTCAAAATAAGAAAAACCTTATTTGCAGATCACATGACACATGGCGCACATGAATGAATAAACTATGACTATATTTTTTTTCTCATTATTAATGTTGTGCAACAGCACCACACGTATGCACTCACACACACTGTTTGGAATCCGCGGGACGAGGGCCGGGTAGTTACATTTCTTTCCATGCCAGTACTTTCACGACACTTGATTTATGACACCGATACCCGAACAATCCTTTTTTCCTAATACCTATACTCAAATATTTGTCGTCTAGAACCAGAAAACAGCACAATAATGTTTGGAAGATCTGCACATTTACAATATCGGGTTCATCTCCAATGTCAAGGAATGTGTGAAAAATGGGGAATCATTCGGGGGGAAATTGGGAGAAATTGCGGCAAAAATAAGGGGGAAAAAAAAGAAAAAAATTGGCAAAAATATGATATATCGAAAGTTTACAGCGGGTACGTCATACATCATCTGATACGATTGGCCGTGGCGACTGCAGACACATATGAGAGACATTCAGCACAATAAACGACTATGGACGATCATAAACCACACCTCTCCTACCAGAAAATGAACTGGTGGTCCCAGACTAAATACAACTTGTGATATTTCGCCAGCTATTGACCAACAGCATCAAAACTTGGATCTAAAGATATAGGATCTTTTTCTTTTGGTACCTCCTCACCAACACATCAGGCTGATATTTTTAGGATTGCATTGGAAAGAGCAAAGTCAGGGCTTTAAAACGAGTCCTCCAACTTCTCCCTAGGCCTCAGGGGAACAGAGATGAAAACAAAGTTAGCTACAAGTTTGTTCAGTACAGGTGAATATGCTGCGTGTCAGTTTGAAGCTCAGAACCTGGAGAATTCAAATCGCTGAGTTGGTTTTAACCTCTGCAAGGCTAGCTAACGGCATGCTAATGCTAACGGCAACTAACCAAAGCTGGGACAGAAACTTTGATTGGATCACCTAATGTAATCGGGTTACATCGGCCTCTGCTGGACACGCTCTGTCATCCAAATATGGTCACTTCCTTTGTGGGAGACCCCCGATGACAAAGGTCCGCTAAAATTGCAAAGGGCCTGATATTTTTGTGAATAAAATCTTGCGCCACAACTAGGCCTGTCACGAAACCACTAAATCGGTAAGAGGTCTTACGCCAAACCGAATATGCGTCAGCGTCCGCCATGACAAGATGCTTCCAAATTGGGCTGTCAATGTATCGAATTTGAAGTTCGATACATTGAGGCAGGAAAGTATCGCGATAAACGATATTATTGACGCTAACGATACTAGATACTGTCAACTCTCAGGCATAAAAGTGCATAATTATATCCTAAAATACTATACAAGCTGCAGTAACCATGAAATATAATGTAACTCAATTTGCTTCAGTTAGAAATCTAAGTTTTACCAAGAAAAAAAATAGGGGGGAAATGCTAAATGTACAGACGATAAATATTGAGCCCAAAAATGCATCATTTATCTGTTATTTATTGAACGATAAGTCGATATAATAGTAATTACCGTGACAGCCTTAGCCACAACTAACAAAGAGAGTCGCTTTTTAGTGGATGTACCTTTGCTTTCCCTCGTGTGGCCTGCCCCGTCGTTGGGCTGATTCTTGTGTTCCTTCGGGGGAGTTCTGGGTAAAATTGACTAATTTGCGATCTGGTTTGAGCCGCTCACCTTAAAGAGCCGTTGAAAAAGAGCCGCTCGGTCAGGGACGTCACATCACTACATTCCACTCTCGCAGCAACTTGTCCACTTCAGCAGCTCCTCCAGACTCCACACTTTAAAGGCCTGGACTTGGGGAACATAATGCTGGCTCGGTCTCAAAATATTAAAAAAAAATGATCTGTTTATGTTTTTTTGTTTTTGTCTTTTCATCTGCAGCGCCTCGCCTTCAGCTCCTGAACAAACCATGGTTGAATGTGAGACTAATGTACAGCCCAGTCCCTGCGGGGGGTAGCACAGTAGAAGCAGCAGTAGTAGTAGTAGTAGTAGTAGTATGTGGTATTTGCAGTAGCGTGAAGTCCTAAACAGGATTTGACCCGAACAATGGGCCGCGGCGGCGACTCCAGGAAACTCCCGAAATTAATCCTTTTACGCCATTATCAACGCCACGATAACCGCGAACAAGAGGAGAGGAAATATGCAACATCAGCTGTTTAGATGGAAGGTACGAGAATGAAGCAAATGTCAAAAATGGTAAAAATGAATTTAAAAAATAGAAACAGAGACAAAAATGAGGAAAATGTTGAAAGAAAAAAACAACAATAAAAGATAAAAGAGAAGTTTGACTATGTGAGTTCATCTGTTTATTTTCAAGGCCTGAGAATGAATTTAATAACAAAAATGGTAAAAAAAAAAATATATATATATAATTTAAAAAAACTAAAATGAGAGGGGGAAAAATAAGGAAAATGTTTAAAGAAAAAAAAATGGTGAAATAAAAATAATTTCATCAGTTTGAAAGTATGTGGGATCAAATCAGCAAAAAGTAAAAAAAAACTAAATAAAAAAAAAACACTGCCACAGGAGCCTGTGAAAAGAGAGAAAAAATAAGAGAAAATGGAAATTTGTTGACAGCAAAATGGTGCAGAAAAAAGGACCAAAAATAGAAAATAGAAATAAAATGGAGGGGGAAAAAACATGAAAGGTGAAGGGAAAATTACAAAAACAAGAAGGAAAAATATAAGGGAAAAAAAAAAACCCAGAAAAGTGGCAAAAAAAAGAAAATTAAATATGTAATTCCAGCTGTTTGAAAATATGGGATTCAATCAAATCAAAAGTCAAAAGGCCTAAAATAGAGAAAAAAAATATGTAAGGGAAAAAAAAGACAAAATTTGTGAAAAAGAAAGAAAGAAAGAAACATTTTGAATATGTTCAGTTTAGCTGTTTAGTTTGAAAGTATGGGAATAAATTGGTAAAATAGTAAAAACAAACAGTAAAAATGAAAAAAAAAATGAAAAAAACAAGAAGAAGAAAGAAAAAACAGGGAAATTTAGCGAAAGAAATAATCAAATGGCTGAAAAACGAATAACAATTTGGGTTTAAATGAAATGAAAAGTATGGCTGTAATATCGTCATGGTGATATTACACCTGTGTCACATACGTATATATCAAGACATCAGACGGATCAGTTAATGCATTTACATGAAAACAATTCACTAAAACGTTGGTTCTCTCACACGGACAAAGCACAGACCGTCTCTTTCTTCACTCCCTTCTTTTTGACTAAACATCTGCAGATTTTAGTCTTTTTCCTTCAGTTTGGGCCTCCTTTGAGCCTCAGTCATGTGTCTGTGACTGAAAGTGTGAGGAGATACTTGAGCGAGCGCAGAGCAAAGCAGTGGATTCCTGTTTGGTGCAGGTGGAGGAGAAGAGCCACATGAATGTGGGTCAAAGAGCACATTCTTACGTAAACAATACTGTCTCACACTAAAGGCCTGTGCCACGGCTGTGTACTACTACTACTACGACTACTACTACTACTACTACGACGATTTATCGCTCACTAAATGACAGATAATAGGTTTTTGGTCTCAGTGTTTATCGTCTTTATGTAATCACAGTCCGCTGTTGTTTTCTTGATTTTTGTATGTAAATGTTAATGCTTTTAATGTTCATTTCATTTTCTTTTATGCCACAAACGCGACAAATCATGTATAATTCCTTAAGACTTGCAAACGTCCGATGAAGCAGAGGAAAGAACTGAAATTTGGCGCATGTGAAAGTCAATTTGACAGATTGGGCCAAAAATGTGTAAAATGGAAAAGTAATGTGCAGTTGAATGTGTTCCGGACACAGATCTAGTCTTTTTAAATTCATTTATGGCCTAAAAGCTCAAGCAATGTTGTCATCGGTCATTTTGCTTTAGAGTTAATCGTCTTCAGGGTCGATATTATCGTTTATCGCGATATTTTCCTGCCTCAATAAAATGAACTTTGAATTTTCATATCGTGACAGGC
This sequence comes from Gobius niger, assembly GCF_951799975.1. Taxonomy (NCBI): domain Eukaryota; kingdom Metazoa; phylum Chordata; class Actinopteri; order Gobiiformes; family Gobiidae; genus Gobius; species Gobius niger. The sequence goes on along the minus strand of NC_136852.1, from coordinate 38,349,882 downwards.
CTACTACTACTACTACTACTACTACTACTACTACTACTACAGCCCTCACAGTATTCAATGAGAGTGGCGCGATATTCGATAACTTATACAATATCGCGATACGACGCTCTCGCAAATCTGTTTGGCTTCATTTTGGATCAGTCGGTTTACCGTCAAATGGCTTGAAAAGTGCTTGAATTAAAGGGATATTTCAGGAGTTTTGACATAGGGCCTCATTTCCTAGTTAAAGAATAATTTTAACCATTTTGCATTTAAAATACCTTATATTTGAGCAGCATCAGCTTCGTGGTTGTATAAGCTACGCAGCGGCGGAGTGATCTGCTAGAAAATAGTCCCTCAAAATGCGATCATTCATGTGATGCAAACATTATTCTATGGACACAGACATTTATATGGTTAGTCTGGTGTTATAAGTGATTTGCCTCAGGTGCTCTGTGGAGCGGGTCACACTGTTTTTAATGCAGGCTAGCTGATACCATAGACATGCGCTAGCCTAGCATTAGCTTAGCGCCACGTAACTCTTCAAACATAAGAACTGCATGAATTACAAAAAAAATATCTCCAGAAATCAACAACACTCTGGATAACTAGGAAATGAGGCCCTATGTCAAAAATCGTGAAATATCTGAAATATATCTATACAAGACAATAAATACTGAGAAAAAGTCAAAGGCAGGAAAAATCATTCTTGTTCCATTAGCGGTGGAAGACAAATTCCGATAATTCAAGCACTTTTAAGTCATTTTTGTCTAAGATACGATGGCACTTTTTCCAGTGAAGTCTTTTAAACGGACGAGCACAAAACAGGGCCTTCATAAAACCCGCGATGGTTTGTTTACGGGACATTCTAGAACTTCCGGATCTCGTGGACCCATTCATCATTTCTGATCCAAAACGAACCCTTTAAATGGAGACGGTTTTGAAACATCCGTAAAAACAGCCTCTTGTTTTCTATCGTTTCCGAGGCCTTTTACCGGTACGGATGATACGCCTCGTTCTGGAGCGCGGCCATTTCCCGGTTTCCTGGAAGGGCTTGAATGCGTCGTGGCAGGTCGGAACGGACTAGCTTTAGCGCGGGGTTCAGAGTACAGATCACTTTCCGATCGATTCGTAGAGACGGCTTATTTAGTGCCATCTTTTGATGCTGTAAAACCGATCTCTTCGGGAGGCCATCGGCAAAAAACTGGAAAAAGGGCGACTCGTTTATTCCACCAGATGACACGGATGGCATCATGGGTGTCCATTTTTTAGTGAAATCTCTTTTTATAAACTGTTACACTGGCTCTATGTGCCATTATGACGTGAGAGTGTTGTCGTAGCGCGTGCAGGAGCTGCTTTTCAGAGGAAACCGCCTCCTCTCAGTGTGGACACTTCACCGCGGTTTCATCCGGTATCGTCTCCGATTGATACGATCCTTTCGCGGCGCGTTGTTACGAACGGTTTAGAATTTTGCTGGATCTTTCCGAGGCCGACGATTCCCCGCGGTTTGAAGAGTTAACGACTTGTAGTGGAGTGAATGACATGAACGCCTCACCCAGCAGAACACATGGAAGTTCTAACGCTCTGGATCCAACGTCTGCATTGCCGATGGTACAGAGACTAGTTCAGGACTGAGCACACTTAATGAACTTCAGGAGGAAATGTAAATGAGCCCCCCCCCCCACCCCACATTTGTCTCACAAACACTCAATCTGAAACTAGAAAAGGCGGTCACAGACTCACTTGGTTGGTTTTGGGAGCTTTTCAGCGGTGGATCAGAGAAGGACCGGGTTTTAAAGCCTCAAGGCCTTTTTTAGAGACAAACTTCTGCTTCTACTCCCAAAGCTTCACCCACAAACCAGCTCCGTCAGCCCCGCTTCAGATGAGATCAACCCATGCGTCTGTGTCCAGCCCACGTCCACAGTGTCCACAGTGTCCACAGTGTCCTCAGTGTCCTCCTGCAGCCGCTCACTCACCAACGTCCCTGATCTGGTCTTGGTGTAGTCCTAGCCCCAGTCCCAGTCCCAGTCCCGGTCGTTGCCCCTGCGCAGCTGGCGGCTCATGAACGGAACCGTGGCGGCTCTGGACGCGCTCTGACGCCGCTGCGGACGCTGGGGCTCCGGTAAAAACGAAACGGAAAAAACGGGGAATAACAAAAGCGTCAGACCGCACACGCCGCTCCCGCCGCTCCTCCCGCGCGGCAGGAGCAGCGGGAGCGGCAGGCGCCTGGGGCCAAAGCACATACCTGCTCCTCCACCGCTCGGGCTGCTCCGGGTCCGCGCCGCTGCAGAGGCGCTCGGACTCGGCGGAGACTCGATTGGGACTCGGCGGAACGGACCGTCTCCGCGGCGGTAAAACGCCCGCGGGTTCGTGCGCGTGCTCGCGGTGGTCCTGGCGCGTGCGCTCGGCCCCCACGGCCCGCACAGACGCGCACACGCGGGGACCACACGGGACCGCGGGCCGCAGACTCCATCTTTGACTCGTTGACATTCCGCTCTCGCAGACACAGCGCAGCCTGGACCCGCGGGCCGGAGCCACACACCCAGGACCGCAGCTCCAGGACCGCACATTCACGACCGCGCAAAGTTGGAATAGGGAACACAACAGGCACTAATCCGCATTTTAAAGCTTATTTTATTACACACTTTATTCTGTAAATTAGGGCAAGGACATATTTAGTCTCTGGGAAGTGTCTGACCGTCCCACACACGGGAGCATTGATATGGCTTCAGATTTCACACTTCATTTATCTGTATTTATTGAAATTTTTTTTTTTTTTAATTTTTTTTTTTTTTGTTTTTTTTTTTTTTTATTACATGTGCGATACAACAAATATGGCAGGAATGTTCCGTATTACAAATTGTTAAGTCAGAGCAGGACATAAACACACACAAAAAATAAACAATAAAATAAAAAATAAAAAATAAAAAAAATTAAAAAAGTGAAATGCAGTACTAGAGGATGCTTGTTAAGTCCAGATCATCAATGATGTTTTTAAGGTTCACACCAGCGTTTTTTCCCATGAAGGAAGCAGAGGAGAAAAATAGAGACAGTTCTTTGTGAAAAGTGACAAATGATGGTTTTGTTTTTAAGAATCGACATTTGTGGATGAAGAATTTACCCAATATAATGATAACATTTAAAATAAGTTCTATATTGCTGTCCTTTTTTAAGATTCCAAAAATAATGTCCTTGCTTGAAAAGTCCTGTAAATTGGGAATCTTCGGGAAAAGCCAATAATGGATGTCATCCCACAATACTTTGGAGAACATACAGTCATAAAACAAGTGTTCTGTAGATTCAATATCAACAACACAAAAAGTACAACAGTTATCTTCCCACCCAAAACGATGTCGAAGAAGATCTTTGGACGGGTAAATGCCCGAAAGTACTTTAAAGTGAACTTCCTTGGCCTTTGGAGGAATGGGAAATTTTAAATAGTTTGTTCTGATTTTCCGCTTCTCATTGTGTGAGAACATTATCGAAATTGAATTTGGGTTTGAGATAAAGGGGAAAAGGATCTTAGTGAAGAGATTTCGAATTTTGCAGTTTGTAAGATTTGGAGAAGTAATGTTAATTCCATTTACCAAAAGTTTAGGAAGACACGGGGATTTACAGCTAGGATTAGTAAACAAGAAAGAAACTGTAGCCAAAATATTTTGGGGGATGGCCTGAGTGATTTTTTGGTAATCTTTCTTTACTGTTTGCAAACTATATTTCATAGAAAACTCTTCAAAGGACAAAAGATTGCCACTGTCATTTAATAAGTGCATAAGGGACCAAATACCTTTTTCAAACCATTTCAGTTGGAATAACGACTTGTTTTTAACAGTTATGAACTGGCAGTTCCATAAGGATGTATTGTGTGGGCTATAATTGTGCTTGTAAATTAATCTCCAGTAAAGTAGAGCTTGTTGATGGAAAGAGGAGAGGTGAATGGGCAGTTTTTTTATATTGAAGTCACAGGTCAGTAAGAATTGAATACCACCCAAGTTTGAAAAAATTATATCAGGGATAGTAAACCATAAACATTTTGGGTTCTTTAGAAAGGAGCGAAGCCAATTAATTTTCAGAGTACCATTCAGGCTGTCAAATTCAATCGCTTGTAACCCTCCGTCCTCATAGGATTTGATCAGATTGCCTTGTTTTATATAGTGTGTTTTTCGCTTCCATATAAAGTTAAAGTTAGTTTGATTGATAGCTTTTATAGCAGATTTAGGTACACCAATGGAATAAGCAGGATAAATCAGCCGTGAAATACTCTCAGTTTTGGTAAGGAGGATTCTACCCAAGATAGACAAATCTCTTTGTGACCAGTTATTCAAGAAAGAGGAGCATTTTTGAATTTTGTCCCAAATATTTAGTTTTTCTAGATCATTTATATTTTTGGTTATGTGCATGCCTAAATATTTGACAGTAGATTTAACAGGGATATTGCTGACACTGGTATCATCACAATCTTTTAAAGGTAATATTTCGCATTTATTTATATTTAATTTGAGGCCTGAAGCTTTGGAAAAATGATCTATGATTTGGAGGACTTTAGGGACATCATTCAGGTTGTTTAAAAAGACAGTTGTGTCATCAGCTAACTGGCTGATAGAAATTTCTTTACCGGCAACAGAGAGTTTGCCAAACTCAGCATTTTTTATTAAAATAGATAACATTTCTGCAGCTGCAATGAATAGGAGGGGAGAAATTGGACACCCTTGTTTTATGCCTTTGCCAATACTAAATCTTGGAGAAGTTCCCTGAGGTAAGCAAACAGAGCTGCTAGTGTTGTTGTATAGAGTTTTTATAACATTGATAAAGTTATCCCCGAAGCCAAAGGATTGCAAAGCCTGGAACATAAAGTTGTGCTCAATCATATCGAAGGCTTTGTAGAAGTCTAAGAATAATATGAAACCTTCATTATCAATGAGGAAATTGTAGTCTAGGAGGTCTAGTACAAGGCGTAGATTATTGTGAATAGAGCGGCCTTTAATAAAGCCAGATTGAGTCTCAGAGATTATTTGCGTAATATCTATTTTGAGTCTATTTGCAAAAATGTGCGTTAAAATTTTATAATCGTTATTTAAAAGGGTTATGGGTCTAAGATTGTCAAGGTGAGTGGGATCTTTACCTGGTTTGGGAATGAGTGTAATCACTCCTTGTTTCATGGTGTGAGTGAGTGAACCAACCTCTAAAACTTCTTTAAGCATTCCAAAAAAAAGGTCTTTGATATGTACCCAGAAAAATTTATAAAAATTACTAGTGAGGCCATCACAACCGGGTGCTTTATCTTTAGACAAAGCGTCTAATGCTTTGTCCAATTCTTGCATAGTAACCTCTGCCTCACAAATTTGTTTAAAATTATCATTGATTTGGGGGATTGAATTTTTGATAGAGTGCAAAAAACTGTCAGAGTGAGGTTTAGAGTATGATGACGAGTACAGCTTACTATAAAAGCGGTAAATTTCTTTAGAAATTAGTTGAGAATCAGTACATAGTCTATCATCAATGTGTAAACTTTTGATAGCATTCTTTTCTTGCCTTTTCTTTTCTAAGTTGCAAAAGTAAGCTGTACTTTTTTCACCAAATTCCACCCATTTGGCTCGTGACCTAAGATAGGCACCTTTGGCTTTTTTAATATAGAGATCATCAAGGGAGCATTGAAGAACACTTTTACGTTGTTTATCATTTTCATCTATAAGAAGTTTGGAGCAAATTTGGTTTATTTCACTAACAATTTCAGCTTCTTTTAGTTTTCTTTGGGTAGCTAATAATTTGCTATATTTTAGGGAAATTTGGCGCACCTTGAATTTAAAGAATTCCCACTTATTAATAAACCCCTTTAGATTATTGTCAACAGAAATTATTTGTAACTGTTCAAGGATATCGTTGCAAAAATTCTCGTTGGTAAGGAGCGAGGAATTAAATTTCCAGTAACCTCTGCTGTAAGATTTTCTCATTTGAGAAGTAATATCAAGTTGTATCAAACAATGATCAGTTAAAGGAGCAGCAGAGGTACTAACAACTACCTGATTTTGCATGAGATTGTCTGAAATTAGCCAGAAATCAATGCGAGATTTAATGGAACCATTTGGCTTGAACCAGGAAAAGGATTTTTTAAGTGGGTTTGCAAATCTCCAGGGGTCAGTTACATTCAGGTTCAAGCAAAAATTTTCCAGAGCAGTGTTTTTATGGTGAGTATTGAATTTAGATGGTGATCTGTCCAACCATTCATCGAGTACCATATTAAAATCACCTCCCAAGATAACATTGCTGGTGCAATATTGCTGACATAAACTTTTAATATGGACAGATATTTCCTCTAAAATCTGTTTATTTTGGCTAGGAGTATTGTAACCGTAAACATTGCATAGCACCAGAAATGAATCAGTCATTTTAAGAACACAGATAACCCAGTGACCATTGTTATCCTTTATGTAAGTGACTATTTTATATTTTGAGTTTTTAAACATCAAGGCTACACCAGCTGATTTATTTGTACCATGACAGAAAATTATTTTTTCTCCCCATTGGGTAGACCAAAATTTTTCGTCTGATTCTACTGAGTGTGTTTCTTGCAACAAGATGCAACTAGCTTTCACATTTTTGCAAAATAAGAATATTGACTTTCTTTTAATACTATCTCTTAACCCTCTAGTATTCAAGGACACGAAACTTACATTGGAATCAAAAAGTGACATAAAAAAACAAAAAATAAATTAAAGACAAACAACAACTGATTGTACTTTAGTACTGAAGTAAAGTGAAGCGAGAAGTGCTATTGGACACTAGATCCCTTAGAATAAGATCAAATGATGCGGTAGACCTCAAAACTGTATAGTGATAACTTAAGGTGCCAAACAGGTAATAAAGCTGAGCAAAACTTGCCTGCATGAACAAAAGGCACAGTGTTCACCAGAAACAAAAGTGCAAACGTTTTAACCATAGAAATCAAGAGTCATTTGGGAATAATGCGATGGTTAGATAACTCTAACTCATTTAAGATGACTTGGAAAAAGTCAATCTGGATGAACTCTGACTCCGTTGATGTATCCGACGTGACCTCGAAAGTAGATAGTCGCTCCTCCGGCTTTGGCAGTTGCCATTTTTGGCCAAACTGCAGCTCTGGCCTCTCGGTCTTCTTTGCAAAGGTCCTTCTTGAAGAAAATGCCAAGCTCCTTGCAGATGTGGGAATCCTTTGTTGCCTCCCAGAAGAGATCCGCGTAGGTTCTCATGGTGAACTGGATTATTATTGGGCGGTGCCTTCCGACGTCTTTGGTCCCCAGGCGATGCACTGTGTCTACAGCGATGTCCAGCGACGAAGCACAATGCGGTGCGATCTTGGCTAGGATGCCCTGGACCTCTTTGCGGGTGTTCTCGTCACTTTTCTCTTTTAAGCCCTGTAACTTCAGATTCCAGCGACGTTTGTAGCGCTCTTGCTCTAACACCCGTTCTTTCAGCTCAGCATTTTCTTTAACAAGTGCAGGGGTAATCTTTTCCAGATCGCGTAGTTTGGAGCTACAGTCCTTAATGTCGGCCGAGTTTACTTCCACAATCTTGGACAGGCTGGCCATCATCACTGAGTTTTGGCGGAGTTGCACACCAAATTCATCAAATCTGACCATTAATTTACCTATGTCAGGGCTGACAGCTCAGCACCGTTTTGGTTTGAAACAATTACCTTGCTAGGTGGTGCGCTTGGTTTGGTGGGTGTATTCGGGGATTTTCTTTTAGCAGATCCAGCCGCTGCCACTTCCATTGCGTATCCATGCTCCGCAGCATCATCAGGCGCGGAGCTCTTCGAGGCTAGCTTAGCCGGCGCATCACGAGTTTCCCGCGGCATTTTTAACTACTCAGTTTGGTACTCAAGCAGATTTTGGAGGACTCAAAATAGTGCGTTTTGAGGTAGAAAGGCAAAAACAAGAACGTCAACCTGTTTGACGGTTAGGAGTTGAGGTCTAGAAGAAAATTTCGGGATTTGTGCGCGACAGCTTAAAAAAGTTTGCCTGCCCGGACCGCCATTTTGCCGGAACTCGTATTTATTGAAATTAACTCTCGTCTTCAAGCCGCGGCTCTGGATCTGCGGCGGCTCCGCTCTGCAGACGCTTCACTCCAGAGAGCTCCTCATTTGCATGCTCCGCTCTGATTGGCCGCTGCCTGCCCGCGAGCTCTGACTGGCTGCGCGTGCGCTCCGTCACATAGACTTTCACAATGAACAGATCTGATCCATTCACAAATCACCGGGACATCATCTGCATACCCCACATTTACACCGGGACATCATCCTCATGCCCCACATTTACACCGGGACATCATCTGCATACCCCACATTTACACCGGGACATCATCTGCATACCCCACATTTACACCGGGACATCATCCTCATACCCCACATTTACACAGGGACATCATCTGTATACCCCACATTTACACCGGGACATCATCTGCATACCCCACATTTACACCGGGACATCATCTGTATACCCCACATTTACACCGGGACATCATCTGCATACCCCACATTTACACCGGGACATCATCTGTATACCCCACATTTACACCGGGACATCATCTGCATACCCCACATTTACACCGGGACATCATCCTCATACCCCACATTTACACCGGGACATCATCCTCATACCCCACATTTACACCGGGACATCATCCTCATACCCCACATTTACACCGGGACATCATCCTCATACCCCACATTTACACAGGGACATCATCTGCATACCCCACATTTACACCGGGACATCATCTGCATACCCCACATTTACACCGGGACATCATCTGTATACCCCACATTTACACCGGGACATCATCCTCATACCCCACATTTACACCGGGACATCATCCTCATACCCCACATTTACACCGGGACATCATCTGCATACCCCACATTTACACCGGGACATCATCCTCATACCCCACATTTACACCGGGACATCATCTGTATACCCCACATTTACACCGGGACATCATCCTCATACCCCACATTTACACCGGGACATCATCTGCATACCCCACATTTACACCGGGACATCATCCTCATACCCCACATTTACACTGGGACATCATCCTTGTACCCCTGTGTTTGGGAAGTGTTGGGTAAATGACGCGCTGCTGTTGGAATGTCAGGAATGCACGTGCACACTGCAGCCAGGCATGCACGTGTGTGTGTGTGTGTGTGTGTGTGTGTGTGTGTGTGTGTGTGTGTGTGTGTGTGTGTGTGTGTGTGTGTGTGTGCGTGTGCGTGTGCGTGTGCGTGTGCGTGTGTGTGTGTCCCAGGGCCCAAAAGAGACAAATGTAAATCAGTTTTTGCTGAAAATCTGTGTCCAGTCCTTTATAAAAACAAAACAAAACAAAAACCAAACTGAATGCACAACCTTCAAATCCTTTAGTCATTTTAAGATGATTATTTTTTTAATCAGTTCCATCACGTCCCTCAATCATTTGCCATTTATAATCATTATAAACCAAATGCTCCGGTTTCTGACACTACATTTCATGAAACTTATTCCTGTTATGTTTTGATGTTGTTCTGGTTCTGGATGATTCTCCTTCTAATGAATAAATAAATGTGTTCAATAAATGATGAGCATTTTTCAAAGAGCAGATAAGGTGTGCGTGACTAAATACGACAACCTGATGTTAGTTCGTGTTTGACTTTTCAGTGACCCCAGCGGGTGGTCAGCATGGCCCCTTTACTCTCCATCACTGTGGTCTCATAACTCTCCAGGATCAATTGTTTTTAGGGTTTAAGGTAGGTTTAGGACTAAGACAGTTCCTCTCCTGCCTCTTGCAGACGGGTTCACTGTGAGCTCTGGATGTCCACAGGGCAGCGTGTTGTCACCAGTTTTGTTCTGTCTTTTTACAAATGAATTTAAAATCAATAACACCCAATTCAAATAGTTCAAATACGCAGATGATATAGCGCTCTTTGTTGAATCCAAACACCCCCATCAGCTAAGGGGGTCTACCTAGACCAAGGCCCTACAATACTGGTGTAACAGCTTCAAATGAATGTGGCCAAAACCAAGGAACTTGTTTTGACATCTTGCTCCAATGACAACACATTTTACATCAACAGTCAGAGTGTGGAGATCGTGAGCACTTTCAAGTACCTCGGCACAATCTGGGACGCCCAGATCAACTTCCAAAGCAAAGCTGAGGAGGTGTTCAACAAGTGCTCTCAGCGGCTGTACCTTCTGAGAAAACTCAGTAGTATCGGGGTCAGTCCACACATTCTAGAATCTGTGTACAAATAGTTGAGTGTTCTGACGTTCCACCTGACTGCCTGGTACAATCACCTGCAGAACAAAAAACACCCTGAACAGGGCGATGGGCTCTGAGACTGTGGGGAGACCTGAGCTGTACAAGGAGAGGACACTGACTGAAGCTGCAGATATACGAGCCATCGCTGTTATTGGTGAATGGTCGGCAACAGCTGATGCATCCATTTGACATGGTTTTATAAAATGATAAATCTGCTACAGCGAAAGAGAAGCAATGCCCTGTTTATGAACATTGTTTTTTGCCGATCATAGGATTCTTATCATTTATCAAAACATAAAATACCTGCCACTCCGCTCACCCTCTGAACCCTCAGTTTGAGCTTCTGAACTCTAGGAGGCGATACAGAGTCCCACTGGCTCTAAAGGCTGTGTGAAGTCTTTGTCCCCTGTTCTGTGGATATTCTGAATGAACAGCGACCTGAACACAGTCGCCACAGAAATGGACTGTTCTGTAATGTTTCTGTTTTATGATTCTATTGTCCCTAGTCTTGTGTTCTTATGTGACCGTGAGCCAGAAATAAATGTCTACCTCGGTAGATGATAAAAATATATTCTATTCTAATTTGGTCCATATGGACATGCATAATAGCATGAAGCTAACGTTCGCATTATGGTTAGCCTTGTCCGTTATATCTGTATATGGGGGCTGTTGGACTGTAGCAAGTCGGCTCGTCCGGGAGACTTTTCAGAGTCAGTTAGCCTGCTCAATGTTTATTTCCTATACTGTTAGCATTAGCCATCAAACATTGCAAATTATGAATAATCCAGATGTTTTCAGCTGTTGTCAACCCATCGACCACATTTAGGTCAAAGCCTCATTAGCAATTATTAATGAATGTACAGACCATTGGAGATTTTACTTTAGGTACAAATTAGCGTGCAAAAGTACTGTCGGAATGATATCGTTGGACACATAGAAATGCCTTTAGCTATTTGAGCCTGTTCCTACAAATGCGCACATTGTGTTCGCCACCGAATCCCGGACCCTTGTTTAAATTCTATCCCATACAAATGAATAGGGAAGCCAGGCACGATACTAAAGAATGGTGAGGTATGTTTTGTCCTTTTCGTGGCATTTAAAAAAATAATAATAATTCTGTGGTTTCTTTATTATTCAGAAACTGAACTGAATTTGAGTTAGCATTTAGCTCCGAGGACACTTTCAGACGCTAATTGTCTTCTAAAGTGAAATCTACAAAGGTCTGTACATTCATTCATGGTTTCTGACGCGGCATTGACCTCACCTTTATGTTGTCGACGGGTGGACAACAGCTGAACACATCTGGATCGTTCATAATTTGCAATGACTGATGGCTGATGCTAACGGGTATAGGGAAAATACTACTCACTATGTCACTTTCCCACTGCGACTGCTGACCCTCTCTAATATGTTTTTGGGAATATTTTGGTCTAATTTGAGTTCTATAAGTTCTCATTCTTTGTACAGAAAAAAAAATCCTTATTTACATGTTTATTATTCTGATGAGTGAGATGAATACACTGAGCTTTGTGCAGGCGGGAGGGCATCTGGGCCCCGCCCCCTCCTGCAGTGGCGACCTCTGACCTGGCGGGTCGTATGTCAGAGGGGGGAGGGGGGTGGTAACCATGGTGACCGGTTAATGACTCAATATCTGTGGTATCCCTGGGTTCATCCACAGGAAAATTATTTATTTATGAATATATTTTATTTAAGTTTTACTTTTTCATTTTTTATATATAGTTTGTTTAACAATAACGTTTTTTGTGTCATAATCAAAGATAAGTCAGTGGGCTCTATGCACAGAGCCCCATTTGCTTTCTGCCTGGACAGTAACATCGGACATTCCTGTTCCGTATCTTTTACATTCAAAATGAGCAGGTCCTACCAGGGGCGGACTGGGACTGAAAACCAGCCCTGGACTCTGGTCAGCCTGGCCAAAATAAGCGTAAATGCGACACTTACATATGTTAACCTCTTACCCCCCGCCTTAACCGAGAGCATTTTCTCCAGTTCGGCTTTACCCAAATCTAAAAGCTTCTTGACTGGAGAGCAACACTGTAACGCCTCATTTGAAAGCTAAAATCGAGAAAAGTGATGGTAACTTTTTGTCACGTTGTCGCTGCATTTTTGTCATGTTTTTGTCGCTTTTTCATTACTTTTTTGTGTCCTTTTGGCGTGTTTTCGTCACTTTTTTGTCACTTTTTTGTTGTGTTTTTGTCTCTTGTTTTTTTTTTTTCATGTTATTGTTGTTTTTTCATCGCTTTTGTCATTGCTTTGTCGTCACATTTTCATCACATTTTCATCACATTTTGCTGTGTTTTTGTCACTTTTTTGTTGCTTTTCCGGCACATTTTTGTTTTTAGATGCTTTTCCTTTAAGCTTTTAGATTTGGGTAAAGCTCGGTTACGCCCGGGGGTAAGGGTAAGGTAAAGTGAGAGGCCCTTCTGTGCTCTTCCAGAATGGACATATGGCCAGTCCGCTCCTGGGTCCTACACAAATGAAGAGATCGCTCAGTATATGTATGTTTAAAGGGATATTTCAGGATTTTTGACATAGGGCCTCATTTCCTAGTTATCCAGAGTGTTGCTGATTTCTGGAGATTTTTTTTTTGTAATTCATGCAGTTCTTATATTTGAAGAGTTTCGTTTAGAATAATTTTAACCATTTTGCATTTAAAATAACTTATATTTGAGCAGCATCCGCTTCGTGGTTGTATAAGCTACGCAGCGGCGGAGTGATCTGCTAGAAAATAGTCCCTCAAAATGTGATCATTCATGTGATGCAGGTCAGTTATATTCCAAACATGATTCTATGGACACAGACATTTATATGGGTCGTCTGGTGTTATAAGTGATTTGCCTCAGGTGCTCTGTGGAGCGGGTCACACTGTTTTTAATGCAGGCTAGCTGATACCATAGAAATGCGCTAGCCTTGCAAAAGCTTAGCGCCACGAAACTCTTCTAATATAAGAACTGCATGAATTACAAAAAAAAATATCTCCAGAAATCAGCTAGGAAATGAGTCCCTATGTCAAAAATCCTGAAATATCCCTTTAATGGCCATTTCGATGTGTATCTGACTCACAAAAAGCAGAAACTGAACTGAATTTGAGCTAGCATTAAGCTCAGAGGACATTTTTATTGACCTTTTTTTTACAACACAAATTTTGTATCTAAAGTAAAATCTCCAAAGGTTTGTACGTTCACCGGCAATTTTTAACCAGGCTTTGATCTAAATGTGGTCTATGGTGAACAGCAGCTGAAAACATCTGGATCGTTCATTATTTGCGATGACTGACGGCTAATCGGCCAATAGTAAGGAGTTTCAGCCATAAGAAGACTGTGGCAGGTTTGTGAATCCAATCAATCCTCTTTTCTGAGATTCTCCTCTAAAACTGTTTCTCTACCACAGATTTGCGTTGGTCCTCGCCCTCCGTCTGAGATTATGACATCATTCATGGAGTTGGAACAGGGGCCGATACAACTCAACGGGAGAGAGGCAGTTTCGGAAAGAAATCTCCAAATGGGAATACCCCTGATCATTATTTAGAAGTTGGATTCACGAACTTATGGCTGAAAGTCCTTCCATCGTTCTGAATATTGTCTCTCGCCATGTGACCTTTGCTCATATGTGCTGAGAGAGAAGACGCCGGACTTCAGGACAGCTTTTGTTACCATAGTTACCACAATAGGATTCTTCGCTCCATTTTAAACTGTTTACAATGTTGAGTTCAAATAATAGCTTAAAGGGATATTTCAGGATTTTTAACATAGGGCCTCATTTCCTTGTTATCCAGAGTGTTAGACTGATTTCTGGAGATTTTTGTTTTTATTCATGCAGTCTTTGAAGAGTTTAGTGGTGCTAGGCTAATGCTAGGCTAGTGCATGTCTATGGTAACTAGTAGCCTGCATTAAAAACCTCTTCAAAATCACGGGGTCGTCCTCCAAACGTTGCCAGATCTGATTTGTAGAAAGCTCCTTTTTGAATTCCACATGTAGTGATGCCGGCCGCAGGTAAACAAACTACTGTAGATCCAGTAACCGAGCAGATCACTCCGCCGCTGCGTAGCTTACAACCAGGAAGCTGCTCAAATATAAGATTTTTTTAAATGCAAAATGGTTTTATTTCAAACATTATTCAGTCACACAGATATGTATATGGGTAGTCTAGTGTTAGAAGTGATTTGCCTCAGGTGCTCTGTGCTTGGGTCAGACTGTTTTTAATGCAGGCTTCTAGTTACCATAGACATGCACTAGCCTAGCACCACTAAACTCTTCAAATAAAAGGACTGCATGAATTTAAAAATATATATATATCTTCAGAAATCAACAACACTCTGGATAACTAGGAAATGAGGCCCTATGTCGAAAATCCTGCAATATCCCTTTAATAGTTCTGTAAAAATTCAAATTTCTCCTTGTTTTTTTTGGGTGGAAAGCTCAACAAATCAGGCATGAATTAGATATGTAAAAAATCCCTGTGAAAAAAAACCTTCCAAATGACTGGAAAGTTTGGATTCTGTTGCAGCTGCGGAAGTGGAGATGTTTTTTTAAACACGTGAAAGGATGGCCCTTGATATTAGAATTCTCTAAATAAATCTGTGGAAGAGAAACATTGAATCCGTGCAGTTATTGTGAAGATTAGGGTATTTTCTTTTTGTTTCCAGGTGAAAGTTTACATGTTCAGAGACCGAAGTAACGACACAACCTGAAAGTGTAGAAATGTGCGGCTCGACCTGTAAAACTGAGACGGCCTGTGGTTTTTAGGGTCAGACATGTCCCGACTCGAGAAGAGACTCGACACCAAAGGTTTTCTGCAGGATTCCACTCATTTTCTTCCGCTGATGAGTGAGTCTGTAAATCAGGCAGAAAACCTCAAACAGAACAGAAGCCGGTTTACAGGTCACAGTTCATGTGTGCAGTCTCTACAAAGTCCTGTATTCACACAAATACCCAGTGCAATAAGGAGAGAGGAACGCTGTTAGTTTTAGTTTTATCAGTGAGAAAATATGATTTTGTAATTCATCCTCTGTCATCGCGCTGCACCCAGGCTGTGTTCCTGATCACAAATCCATTTTATTGTGGGTGGAAACGGGAAATGTATCCAAATTTTTTTGCGAGAAGTCCTCCCCTGGCGACTGGTCTCCCCGAGAGGAGACTTAAACTGGCCTGCGTACATGCCTGATTTAGCCTGATTATTTCCTGTGGGGTTTTCTCCAATCCCTGGTTTATAACGATCGTCCACAGACCCTGAAGACCTGCGATTAACATCAACAAGACCATCAACATGTTTGGAAGAGACGAGTGGACCAAACCTTTCAGTTTTTTATTTCATTTCCATTTTTTTATTCATTCACTTTTTAATATTCAACATGAATTACCATTAGAATGACTCCATTAACCGTCTGCCATCCATTTTTCCTTTAACATGCTTCACTTAGTCCAGTGGTCCTCAAACTGCTCAAGCCCAAGCTCCCCCTGAAAAGGCCCGAGTTAATTCCAAATACTATATAATATAGCACCCAAATATGACAGGAAACACATTTAAATGCTTTTGTGGGCAGCCAAGAGTCTTTCAGCTCTAGTTTGAGAGATTTTTTTGCTCTTTCTTCCTTCCAAAAGGTCTTCCAGAACTGTGAGGCCTGCTCTTTGGACGTCCGCAGATCTTCAATGATATTTAGGTCAGGAGACTGTGAAGGCCACGTCAAAACCTTCAGACTGCCCATGCTGAGGGCGCCCATAGATTTTGAACTGTTTTTTTTTTTTTACTTTGCAGGCATTTGCTTTTAACATCAGCTATTTCACAGCTGGTCTTACATTTGGCTCACAATTTGTTGGAAATCAATTTAATTCATTCTTTGCTCGACCTAAGAAATGTTCCCTGTGCCACTGGCTGCAGTACAACCCCCAAGAATTCGGTGCCCTCTCTTCTCCAAACGAACCTTTGCACATTCAAGTTGGGAGTTGGGAGTACATAATGACCCGTGCAAGAACCAACTTTACTACTACTACTGCTACTACTAGTACTACCAGCAACTTCAGGAAATACTCGACTTGTCGCTGGATGAAGTTATGAACCAGTGACTTTTCACATGCACTGGAGTTTAGAGGCACAAACCGGATTGATGAGTTTATGAGTATATGAAATCATACATTTAACATGGGGTAAATTGAAATATTGGCAATCTAGCTATCTGTAAATATAGGAGAAAAATACAGTTTAGTTAATTAGTTCTCGCTCAATATATTTTCTACGTGCAAATAATTATTTAGCCTTTATCAAATTTGGAAATTGTTAGTAAATTGTATTTTTTAGCTTGAAAAGTCATGCAGATTCCCAAAAAAAGAAAATAGTCATAAAATATAAATATGTATTTTTTTTTTTTTCAAATGTATTTACTTGATTTGAGTGCCTGATTTTTCTGCTAAAATAATTTTAAACACCAAATAGAAAATCATGGCCTTATTATATATTTTTGTAAAGCCATGACGCATTTCGCTACAATAATGTACTTTTATTCCTGACAACGAAGCTAATATTTGTCGTGTTTTTATTTCCCTGTGGCCGCGGAGTGACACACGCGGCTGTGCTCTGTCCGCGCCCCATTCATTTAATCGCGTAGCCATGGCAACGCGCCTATAGACGCACTATACTACCTGTCCGCGGAGGGATACGCTAACCTTAAACATTCCTTACGTTGAGTTAGCGGCTAAAGCTAACGCTAACACCCGCTTACTTTTGGATTTTTTCAGTCACGTTTCAAAGTATTCCCCTCAGTCTCAGAGTGGGGGGTCACAGCGGGCCCCTGACAGCGGCCCCGGAGCTTCTGCTGGGCTAAATGTGGACGAAGGAGGCGAGAGCAGGCAGAGTACAGCGCGTCCTCTCCGGCCTCCACAGCAGCAGCTCCTCCGCTCCCCGGGGCCGGGGCTGTGGAGGCGCTGAAGGCCTCTGTGCCGAGCCGGCTCTGACAGGATTAAACCCGTGAATAAGCCCTTCACAGCCGCTGGACAAAGCCTGAGCGCGGACACGGCGGGGGCTCGCTTTCCCAATGTCACAAGAAATTATTCTGAACGAATTATGTGGCGACGCGAGCTTTAGAAACATATTTCCACCATAATGTGAGAACAAAAGGGGTTTGATGTTGACGTGGACGGCATTAATCAATTAGGGATCGATGACAGTTATAATGAGCTGATGTCTCTGTCCACAGTTTGGAGGAAGTGAACGATATTTAAGTTGAATGCAGAATAATGAGTGCTTTTATTTGGGCTGGCCTGTGTCTGAATTACCTGATGAACCCATGGTCACTTTGAAACAGGACCTGCTATTAATATCCTTCGAAAAATTAAAGATATTAAATAGAGGAGCTCCTCTTCCCTCAGGCTTGTCACACAGGCCACTGGTTCCCAAAGTGGGGATCGGGGCCCTCCAGGGGGTTCTAAGATGAGAAACAAAAATGGAAGATATGAACACTGTATTTGATGAAATTCCTAATCAAAAACAGCATAGGCCTGTATTCGAGGATAAAGATCACACTTAAGCAGAGTTTTAAGTTTTGCTGCCTGATCATATTCTAAGCACCAACAACGTTATAAAGGGGGATCACCTATTGTTCACATTGTCATTTTGGAGGCAGTGGCATGAAAGGCTTTGACATAGGTCGCATCATAAACCACCACCCTGGAGGACAAGCCATGACTCAAAGAAGAACTGGATTAGTTACATTTCCCACACATGACCATTAAATTAGCATTAAAGAAACAGGCCACAGCTTTTACATACTGAGATATGTTCTTACCTTAGCTTCAGGGGCGGACTGGCCATATGTCCATTCTGGAAGAGCACAGAAGGGCCACTGGCTCTAGGGCCACCAGTCCCGCCTTAACCGAGCTTTACCCAAATCTAAAAGCTAAAAAGAAAAGCGTCAAAATAGCGAGAAATAGAGGATGAAAACAAAACAAACATGTGCTGGAAAAGTAACAAAAAAGTTACAACAAATGTGATGAAAAGGCAACAAAAACATGAGAAAAACACGGACGAAAAATGAGAGAAAAAATAATGAACAAAGATATGACAAAAATGACGTGACAAAAAGTTTCCATCACTTTTGTAGGTCTTGGCTTTCAAATGAGGCGCTACATTGTTGCTCTCCACTCGAGAAGCTTTTAGATTTGTATAAAGTATAAAAGTATTTTAAAAAAACATGAATCTAAATGGAATTCCGTGGAGTGTGGTGTACCACAAGGTTCAATTTTGGGACCATTATTATTTATTATTTATATTAATGATTTTGCTTCTGTTTCTACGACCACCTTTCCAGTTCTTTTTGCTGATATGTATTTGTGGAAGTGCACAATTACGCTAATTTGGGCCAGGCTGGTCAGAGTCCAGGGCTGTTTTTCAGTCCCAGTCAGCCCCTGCTTAGCTTATACGAGCTGATGTATAACTGTCTGGTCTCAAATGTTGTTTTGTTAGGATTTAGCTGCCTCCAGCAAAGGTATAGCTCCAAACTGGGGTGAGTTAGAAGCTACCAAGCTGTTTCATGTTTTCCTTATTTAAATACAGTTATCTCACATAACTGTATTTAAATAAGGAAAACATGAAACAGCTTTACATTATCCAAGTCTAGTTACACAAAATTAAACATGTTGATTTTCTAAGTGGATAAAAAGGGGCACTATATTGTGAGGTGTAATAACACCTGCAGTAGGGGAGGTGTATCTATATTGGACCCCCAAGGACATATTCGTGTATCCCCTTTCTAACTAAGTGCATCAAAAGCATTTGTGCCTCAGTGAATGAGTTACAATAAGTGCTCTATGCCTGCAGGGTTCAAGACTAACTTTTATTTTAGTAGCGCTGGTGCTACCAACTATTTCATTTGGTCGCACAGACAATATTTTGGTCGCACAGACTCGAGACACAATATATATAGTCACCATTTTAATAAATTAAATCAAGGAGAATTATAAACATGTTCGATATAACTTATAATTGATCTTAATAATGATTAAAATGGTGTTAAAACTTTTTAAAATTGAGTTTTTCATATTAATAATAGTGATTTTATATAGTTTTATTATATATTTTTTTGCATTGTTCTGCTTTAATTTTGTGTTTTCAATCCATTATTATTCATCTTCCTTGACAATTGTTTGTCTCTTTCTTTCCAAATCTGCAATATCACTGTCACTTGCAGGATATTCACTTATGAAATTATGTATTACTGCCAATTAAGACGTATTAATCACAGGCAAAAACCTGTTTTAGCCTAAAGCCTAAATAAAATACAGGAGCTGAATCTGCTGCGGCTGAGGGAGGGTGGGCCATGACAGCAGCTGTTAGCTTTACGTTAGCTTTATGTTAGCTCTCTGTTAGCTTTACGTTAGCTCTCTTTTAGCTTTACGTTAGCTCTCCGTTAGCTTTACATCTGCGCTCTAAAACAAGCTTCTTCTGACCGCGAGGAGATCAGAGCGAGCTCAGGTAGGAACATAAACCGCTAAACTCTTTCTGCTCCAGTCGCTCCTGTCTCCTCCTCTGGAGCTCGTGCTTCTGTCTGACCTGCGCTCGTGAGCTCGCCGCTCGGCTGCAGCGCTACCGCCCCAAATGCGAACATAAAAGTGAAAATAGATACTTCTTTGGGGAATAAACTGTGGGAAAGTGCGCATTGGCAGAAAGTAATAGAAGGTTAATTCATGTCGGGACACGTGGCTTCTGTTGCTGTCTGTATTTCATCTGTCCCTCGGACAAACAGGGAGAGCGGGGCACTCGCCTGGACAAAACGTTTAGCGTAAAATACCAGCTGACTTCGTCAATAATAGTAGAAGCTTGGGCATGTGCGTGCGTGTGCAGTGTGTGTGTTCTCAGAGGAGTGCTCTGGAGACGCTGTTTATAACGTTATTTGCAGCACTCCTCATAAAGCCTATTTGACTTTCTTTCTTTTTTTTTGCTCGCACAGGTGCTACCACTTATTTTTTTTACTCGCACATTCTCTAAAAATAGTCGCATATGCGAGCATTTTGGTCGCAGTCTAGAACCCTGTGCCTGCAAGATACGCGCTTGTCAAATATTATATTATTGCAGTTAAATCCAAAGATCTTTTTTTTGAAAGTGGTCCAATTTGGGGACACGGTGACCGATATTGGACCAGGTCGATCCCAATATTGGACCACATGTAAAACTGTGTATAATTTGGCCTAAACAAATACAAAATTGATTAAATACTTCCGTACTTACTCACAGCACACACAGTCACAATCCTGCTTATGCCTTTTGTCCCCTCAGTGTTTGTGTTGTATGAAAGTTTTGTTTTAAATGGCAAGTACAATGAGTATATACTTAATTTAATGATTTATTTATTAATTAATCTATGTATTTATTAATTCATGCCATTATAGCCCTGAAATGTGCGCAGATGTTTTAATCATGTTAATGCGTGGAGAGAGTCATTGGAAAAAATTGATGTGCTAACTGTTTATGGAAAGGAGAACGAGTGTGGTCCAATTTCGGGACCGGTCCAACATAGGTACATCTCATCTACTTCGACATCCGTGCTGTAATATCGTCAAAGTACTCCAGGACTTGTTTCATTTCTGCGTGACTGAGCGCATGCACAAAGACAGTCATACATCAGCTCGTATAAGCTAAGAACATATTTCAATGTGTAAAAACGGTGGCCTATTCCGTTAAAGGAATAGGCCACCGTTTTTATATACTAAGATATGTTCTTACCTCACTTTAGTCGAGTTAATATATCCCCGTCTGGTCATTGTCCGCGCGCTCTGTCACGCAAACAGAGCACATACGCAGCCTCTCCCATATGTGACATAGCTCCGAAAAAGCTCACGATAGAAGCTACCAAGCTCTTCCACGTGTTCCCTATTTAAATAAAGTTACGTGAAGTGTTTTCATGCGAAGTATATTTACACAGAAATGTAACGTGTCGATTTTATAAGCAAATAAAAAGGGGGACTATATTGTGAGGCGTAATGATACGAGGAGTAAAACGTCCGCGCAGTAACTCCTAAAGGTTATTGCCGGAAGTGAGCGGGGGAAGTCTTTAGGAGTTACTGCGCGGACGCTGTGCTCCTCGTATCATTACGCCTCACAATATAGTCCCCCTTTTTATTTGCTTATAAAATCGACACGTTACATTTCTGTGTAAATATACTTCGCATGAAAACACTTCACGTAACTTTATTTAAATAGGGAACACGTGGAAGAGCTTGGTAGCTTCTATCGTGAGCTTTTTCGGAGCTATGTCACATATGGGAGAGGCTGCGTATGTGCTCCGTTTGCGTGACAGAGCGCGCGGACAATGACCAGACGGGGATATATTAACTCGACTAAAGTGAGGTAAGAACATATCTTAGTATATAAAAACGGTGGCCTATTCCTTTAAAGCACATATGACAGGTTTTAATCCTTTTGTAATTATGACTTAATTCGATGGATAACAGCTGTTGTTCGTAATAATAGTTTGATTTTCCCACCTCCTGAAAGTGCACATTGTCTTGCCCAAGGACACAACATTGTCGTTGTGTCCTTGGGCAAGACACTTCACCCACATTGCCCCCAGTGTCTGCGTACATTGGTGTATGAATGCGTGAGTGGATCCTTGCTGTAAAGCGCTTTGAGTGCCTAATGTAGGTGGAAAAGCGCTATATAAGTTGAGACCATTTACCATTTACCATTTCAGTGAAGCAGCAATCGAATGGAGAAAAGTTGGGACGAAAAGTAATTTTTATCTCAATGTTTGAGTTCGAGGGGAAGTTCCATATCATAGGTCGCCATGTCATGATGTGAGGTGGAGGGCAGGGACCAATGTAACTCAGTTTTTAAAAGAGATTTGTAAAACATGTACACAATATTTTGAAGTGATTGATTCACAAACTTGATAAGCTACATTCCTTTCTATGGCTGAAAGTTTCAAGTTGAATGGTTTTGTATAGCCCAATATCACAACAGAAGTGGCCTCACAGCTGCACCAAACATCAAGGCAATAAAACAAAGCAATAAATATGACAATTAAAAGTTCAGGTGACTCCAGGCAAATATAATGTCCAATAGGAGGCAGCGACGAGCGGCGTGGGCGTCCCCCGTCCTTAGACTCTCCAGCACGGTGAGGAAAAACTCAAAAACCCGGCAGGAGAAAAGAGAAACCTTGGGGAGAACCACAGAAGGAGAGATCCACTCCCATGGACGGACAGGCTATTGCTGGGTTGCAGGTGACATCACAGCATTCTAAAGGCCTATACTATTATATAGAGGAAAAATTATTTTGTTTTTAAGGAAATGTTTGGTCTTGTACAGAGAGATCATGGACCCAGTGACTGATATTAATGATAATTTTTTTAATTCATATATTTTCTTTTTAGCTACGACTTGTGGAAGTGTAATGCTGTTAATAGGAAAAAGTGGCTCCTGCCCCCCGTTGGGTCCGATGACATCATCACATTCTAGAACCTGCAACCCAGCAATAGAGACCCAGGGCCGAAGGATCCCTCAGCAGATGGGCCAAGATTGCAGACCGTCCAGTCCTCAGATTCCAGAATGCAGGGTTAAAGTCGTTTCATCAGACCAATATCACGCAAACGTTTTTGATATTGTCTCCACTTTTGGACGAGATAGTTATTTTTACTTTAGTTTATACGTGATGACCGAGAAGACATTAAACTTTGTGACCGTTTTTGTTTCATTTCAAAAATTAAGACAAAAACAAAAAATCTGCATTTCCACCGTTGCCATACTTACTAACTTGCCCTCCGCCTCGTGATGTAAACAAAACGGCTAATGCTACAACAGTTAGCTAATAAGATGCTTGTAATATACATTTAATTCAAAACATGCTACATAACGTTATAGTGAAGGCTTTGACGAAAAGGAACCTTCACTAATGCACTTCTCCACTGGGGGGCGTCATTGTGGTCTTCATCTCGTGGCTGAACTCGGACCAGCCTGGACATCTCTGAGTTCACACGTCCGAGCGGCAAACAATAGCCTATAACAATCACAAAAAATGTCAAAATAACTTTTAATAAGCTTAAAACCTTTTTCGATACTTGAGTGAAATGTTTCCTGAACCACTCTTTATTTGTGTATTTGGAGAGCGCTGACTGTGCATGTTAAAGTGATAGTCTGTAATATCGCAAAATGTGAAGTAGAAGTGAAATTTGAAAGTGCAAATCGCAAGATAAAAATTGTTCCCAAAAAATAACCAATTCAGCCAATACACTTTACATTGCATTACCTCATTCACTCAATACCCGACTATTGTAGCCACAGCCGCCCCGGGTTAGACCAATTGAAGAGAGGCATGCTAAACTGTGCCATCGGCTACTCCAACTGAAAAAAACAACTACTATTTCAGATTAAAAAACAAAGGTTGAAAGAAAAAGCTCAGGTGATGGAACATTTTCGACAAAGAAAAACTAAGCGTAACCTCTTAACCCCCGCCTGAACCGTTTTCTCCACTTTGGCTTTACCCAAAACTAAAAGCTTCCGGAAAAATAGCGACGAAAATGAAAGGAAATCAAGGATGGAGGCGCAAAAACAAAAAAAGTGACAAAAACTTCATGTAAAAGCGATGACAACGCGGCAACAACGCCAGGAAAAAGCTCCATTTAGATGAGTTCTGTTGGTCTTAGCTTTCAAATGAGGCGTGCCTGTAGGCCTATAGGCTTAGATCTGGGTCAAACTGAACGGGGTTAAAGCGGAGTCGGAGGTTAAAGTGAGCTCAAACCTGTGAAACTTTCAGCTCATTTTACGTCCTGTCGCGCCCTCTGCTGGTCCAAACAGGAACAGCATCAACTGTTGTGACGCTGAAGAAAAATCATAGGAAGATACACAAAACTCTTAACCCCCACCTGAACCGTCTTCTCCACTTTGGCTTTACCCAAATCTAAAAGCTTCTGGTTAAAACTGTCTTATGTGCAACGAAAACGAAAGTACAACAAGGATGAAGACGCAACAAAAAAGTGACAAAAAAGTGACAAAAGTACAATAAAAAGAGCCCACAGCAACAGCAACAACAGACTGACCAAGAAGTGATGAAAACGCTGCAACAACGCCAGGAAAAAGATCCATTTCGACAAGTTCTGTTGGTCTTAGCTTTCAAATGAGGCTATAGGCTGCAAGATTTTAGATTTGAGTAAAGCACTGGGTGAAGAGGTGAGCTGTGTCCAAATGTCTGACGTTATTGAGCGTTCTGACGTTAGCGGCTCCTGCATTCATTTTCAAAAGTTCAGCTTTACCCGAATCTAAGGCCTCTGGACTGGAGCTCACAGCCTGTAGGCCAGAGTAGCGCCTGTTTCGTTGTATTTGCATCCTTGTTTTTGTGGCCATTTTGACGCTTTGCTCCAGAAATGTTTAGATTTGAGTAAAGCCAAACTGGAGATGATTTCAGGCGGAGGTTAAGAAGCTAAAATGAACAAACTAATCCTGATCCAAAAGTCTGACTATCACCAACTGTAATGAGATGATAAAAGCATCAACCCCTTCACCCCCACATGAACCCAGCACGCTTTCTCCAGTTCAACTTTACCCCAATCTAAAGTGGCAAGAGAGCAATGAAAACACACAACTAAAGAGTGAGATGACATGTAAAAGTGACAAAAATCAGATAAAAAAAACCCGTCAAAACCATGACAGGAACGCTTAAAAAAAAAGCGACAAAAAAGTCAAGATCAGTTTTGTCAGTCTTAGCTTTCAAATGAGGCGTGACTCAGGCCCATAGGCTGTGACCTCATTGGTTTGGGTCAAACTGAACGGGGTTAAAGCGGGGTCAGAGGTTAAGGTGAGCTCAAACCTGACCAGTCGTTTGTGAAACTTTCAGCTCATTTTACGTCCTGTCGCGCCCTCTGCTGGTCCAAACAGGAACAGCATCAACTGTTGTGACGCTGGACGTGTCAGGATTTTTCTGCTGCTGTTTCTTTTCTCTGATGTTGTTATGATCAAAGAGAAAAAGAGTAAAACTGTGACTTGAACGTTAAGTTAAAACATCCTGAAATGAGGAGATGTTTGTCCAGTTTACAACTTATGTTTCAGTTTTAAAGCTTGAGTCGTTTACTTTCGCTAAAAGCTCCAGGTCATGGCTTTAAAACGGGCGCTGTGTGCTTGTCACGTGGACAGCTGGGGCTGGTTGTCCCGGGTGGCCCAGGGGTTAGTGTGATAATGTTCTTGTATCTTTATATTTTCATGATCACATTCATTTTAGTATTAGTGTCTTTTTCAGCCAAAAAACAAGCAATTTAAGTTTGTAATTAGTGGGAGCTTGTGAAGGCTCTCATTCGTCCATGATGACTAGAGGTACCGTTACTTTTTTCCCCAATACTGGTACTTTAACGATACTTTCGATACCGATACCTGAACAGCATCAAAAGGCTAGGCTACCTTCTTTTGATGCTTATATTTGTTTGATAGAACCTCAGGATCTCATCTCTGCTCTGGGGCGGTTTGCAGCCGAGTGTGAGGCGGATGAGGATCAGCACCTCCAAATCTGAGGCCATGGTTCTCCACCGGAAAGGTCGGTGGGGAGTCCTTACCTCAAGTGGAGGAGTTCAAGTATCTCGGGGTCTTGTTCACGAGTGAGGGACGGATGGAGCGTGAGATGGACAGACGGATCGGTGCGGCGTCAGCAGTGATGCGGTCGCTGTATCGGTCTGTCGTGGTGAAGAGGGAGCTGAGTCGGAGGGCAAAGCTCTCGATTTACCGATCGATCTGCGTTCCCGCCCTCACCTATGGTCATGAGATTTGGGTCATGACCGAAAGGACAAGATCGCAAATACAAGCGGCCGAAGTGAGTTTCCTTCGCAGGGTGGCAGGGCGCACCCTCCGAGATCGGGTGAGGAGCTCAGTTACCCGGGAGGAGCTCGGAGTAGAGTCGCTGATCCTTCACGTCGAAAGGAGCCAGCTGAGGTGGCTCGGGCATCTGTTCCGGATGCCTCCTGGTCGCCTCCCGCGGGAGGTGTTCCAGGCATGTCCTAGTGGGACAAGGCCTCGTGGAAGGCCCAGGACACGCTGGAGGGACTATGTCTCCGAGCTGGCCTGGTGCTGCCTCGGGGTCCCCCCAGAACAGCTGGAGGAGGTGTGTGTGGATCAGGAAGTCTGGCTGCCCCCGCGACCCGACCCCGGATAAAGCGGAAGAAAATGGATGGATGGGACCAGTAGAACCTACACTTTTTCTTGGATACCATACTGGTCTGGTTTAACAGTACCCAGCCCTATGGGCTATATGCACAGTGACCCCACGTGATTTCCGCCTGGACAGTCAGCCAGAGGCTGTCCTTCCTGTCTGTCATCTCTTCCCATTAAAAATTAGCAGGTCCCACAGAAATGAAGCAATAGCTTAAGATTTGGTAAAGGACAGCGAGTAAAAGTTCGGATGTGGCTGGAGCAGGTTAGAAAATATTACGTGAGACGTAACGACTTCACTGGAGGAAACCTCCGTGTTCATAACGGTGGATGTTTTTGTCTTGAAGCTAACGCGGCTAACAAAATAAAAAATAAAACTAGCGCAAAGTTTTGAACGAGCCAGCGCAAAAAAGAATCGTCCTGTTAGTAGTTTAAATAATATTTACTTGTTTACATGTTATATTATCATTTTTCAACACTAGCCTTTAGCTCTAAGATAAAAGCTCCTACCTTACGACAGCTGGCGTTTCCTTTGGGGCTGGATTCACAGCGAACATGATGTTTGTAATACGTTGCTGTGACTGTCCATCAGTAACTCGTTGTCCTTAACCAGATCCTGAGCTATCGCTATTTTTGTGTGGGAACCTGCTAATTGTGAACGTAAACGACCAGCGACAGGAAGTGCTGCGTCTGGCTGACTGTCCAGGAAGACGTCACGTGGGGAAACTGTGCATATAGCCCATTGACTTCACAGCAACATTTAGTTGCAGACACATCAGGCTTTGTTTGGGCAGAATTTAGGTGTTTATCTCAAGAAACAAAAACAACCAGCCCCACTCATCATGACCTGCCCCCCACACGGGGCTCACTGTCAGTGGATTTCCCTTTTCCCTTCCCATTTCTTTGGGGGTTGATAAGTGTTTCCAATACCATCAAAAAGGAAGAGGCCGACTCCAAGTCTAGAGCAGAAGCTTTCATTTAGTGTCAGTATCGAGGTCTGGAAGTCTACATAAGTCGCCCGAAGCTTCATACAGGTTTAGGGCATTTGTTCTCCGTGGTTTATATGGTATGGTGGTATATACAGTGCCTCGAAAGTACTAATACACCTTGAACCTTTGCACATTTTGTCATGTTTACAACCATAAACATAAAGATTTTATTTTGAATTTTTTACTGAACGTTCACACACAAGCAACAGACAACTGTGAAGTGAAAGCTAAATGATTCTGTTGTTTTTCAAAAAATAGAAAATAGAAAAGTGGGGCTTGCATAAGTATTCATACAGCATTTTCTGAGTGCATTAAATTGCCTTTAAAACATTCCTCATGACTCCAGAATGTTCACACCTTGGCCTAACCATTAAATAGAGGCACCTGTGTGTAATCTACTCTCAGTATAATTACAGCTGTTCTTTTAGGCCCTCAGAGCTGTGGTCGGAGTGTATTGGTCACTAAACAACATCATGAAGGTCAAGGAGCTCACCAGAGAGGTCAGGGATAAAGCTGTGGAGAACTTTAAGTTATACAAAGATTTCCCAAGATTTAAACATCTCATGGAGCAACTGCTCAATCCATCATTCATAAATGGAAATTGGCCCGAAATCTGAAAATATATGTATTTATGATATGTTTTGCTGCCGTTTGTGTCACTTCAAAACATTTATGCGTCACATTGCTTTTAAAAAGTATTAAATCTGACTCATTGCTGTTTTAGAAACATAGGTTTCAACACAGTGAGGATAATGACTTCAGTTTGATCTTTATACTTTATTATATTCACCTGAACAATACTCAAAATGTTTAGAAAGAAAAAAAAAAGCGCGGCTCTGCTGTAGCGCCGCAGTGGCTCCTCCGCTCCCACAGGGGGCGCTGACCCCGGAAGAGGAACTCAGACTGTCATGGCGGCGGGCTGACACAATCTGAAAACAAACCCGCTCTTTCACTTCATTTACTCAATATTACCCTGGAAATAAGGCGTTTTTTAGACGCGTTTGATCGAATATTAACTAGTCCCGTATGTGAGGACCAAACCGAGGAGGAAAAGGACAGATTTATCCCAAAATGCGGACGGTTTTGATGGTCGCGGAGAAGCCCTCACTGGCTCAGTCCATCGCTAAGATCCTCTCCAAAGGTGAGTTCTTTCAGCTAAAACGGAGACTTTGGGAGCGATTCTGGGGCTAAACAATGACCACTCCCTCTACAAAAGGATTATACTCAAACTGTTTAGTCAGAGCCAGGTTTTTGTCACTAAAATGAGACAAATACGGAAGAAAAAGTAGTTAGTGAGACTTAGACTGACTAAAATCTGCAGATATGTCGACTTCTAAACAGTAAATCAAAGGTAAAAGACGGGAGTAAAGACATGTTTGAAAGAGCCTCATATCACTGGGATTCACTGCCAAAGGAACAGGTCTGTGCAATGAAATAAAAGAAGAAATAATTAGTTTTTAGCATTTTTTTTGTTATAGTTTTTTGAGCCATTTTTGTCCTCAAACTGTCCCCAAAAATGCTTGGCCTCTCAGTTCTTCTCTATGATAAAAAAAAAGAAAGAAAGGATGATGGGAAAAATTTAGGATATCACCAAAGTTTATCAAGCGATGGTGTCATGTAAATGTCTACAATTAGCAGCGAGGCATTTCCAACGTTATTCTTTATGGCCAAAGAAAAATGTTCAATAGTGTAATAGTGTTCAATGGTGTAATTGAAAAAGAGGGCAAGGAAGTAACCACAAAGTACTACAGTATGAATAGAAATATTGTTCAGCTGAGGTGGCTCGGGCATCTGTTTCGGATGCCTCCTGGTCGCATCCCGCGGGAGGTGTTCCAGGCATGTCCTAGTGGGACAAGATCTCGTGGAAGGCCCAGGACACGCTGGTGGGACTATGTCTCCGAGCTGGCCTGGTGTCGCCTCGGGGTCAGAACAGCTGGAGGAGGTGTGTGTGGATCGGGAAGTCTGGGCATCTCTGCTGAGACTGCTGCCCCCGCAACCCGGCCCCGGATAAAGCGGAGGAAGATGGGTGGATGGATGGATGAATGTGCCATTTTTTACGTAAAGAATCTATTCTGTGAACTCTCAATTGTCTGTGCACATAGTTGTCGTGTTACATCACTTTGAAATGCCAATTGTTTTTTCCGAGTTCAATGTACATTACATGCTGTAGGTATGGTGCAAAATATTCCAAAGTCAATGGATATGACAGGCCCAACATCATCTGAAAGGGCTCGAAAAGACCTTTCTGATGATACCAAGATCAGGCCTTTGTGATAAATAGAAAGGAAGTTACAGCACTTAATGTATCGTCTAATTGGGCCCAATAGTGGCAGTTCACTTTAATGGAAAAATGTAGGAAAATGAAATCTGACATGTGACCCAAAACGACATTTTTATCATTATTACTATTTTTTAATACGATTACGACGGATTGTTTAAGCGAGTGGATTTGGAGCCCCACATCTGGCTTTACGACCACTTCAATGCTCGACCAGCACAACAGAGTCGACGGCACCAACAAAAAACAACACTTCTCAGTGTCAGGTTGCAATGACATTTCAGCAGTACGTAGTTGAAATGTTGTATTATAATTAACATTAGGGCTGAGCGATATAGACAAAATTTCATATCTCGATATTCATGCCAGATATCACGATATCGATACGACACGATATAACTATGGGTTAGGTGAAAACCAAGCATTTTTCAAAAAAATAAAACATAAAATAAACAGTGCCGTTTTATTGATGAAAATCGATATCGTTTATATTTTGCTTTTTCGATTTTAATCTTTTGAATATTCATATCTCGATATCAATACGATAACGGTATATCTTTCATCCCTAATGACCATCCTACCTACTTTTGATGAAATCCTGTTTGTCTGACTCTGGTCTGTGTTTTTTGGGGTGCCAAAGTCGACAGATATGTTGAAAGCTGTGGGGAACATTGTTTGGACCAAAATGCTCTTATTTGTGCTCAGCATTTTACGTAAACTAAGGCTATATCCACACAAAGACAAAACGCTTATATTTTCAGAAACTTTCTTTGTAATCATGAAGCCGGCTCAGTAAATGTGAGCGTCCACATGGTTAATTCAGGTCTGGGAAAACGGCGCAATTCATCTTCCAGACCTGTGAGAGGCGCTGTGACGCCAACACAGATAATTGGACAAGATGTAGAGGCGCATGCGCATTTAAACCTTAGTGGAATGTAAACAGTGGAAATGAAACTGATTGAAGGATTTAGGATCTACAGAAGAGACGAGGAGGAGAGTTTATTCTTCAGACGTAACGGGACTAAAGCAGAAAAACCTTTTACCGTCTTTACAAAAACTCGGTCGTGTTTTTCTACTTGTCACCTGTGACTTGTGGACTGCAGTGGAGCAAAGAGGAGCGGAGTAAAACCATCATAGATCAATGAGTCAAACTCATTATGAGGTCAGTAAATCATGGATCACAGACTCCACTCTGCTGTGATGTCATTGTTTTAGTAAAAGTTGCGGCGACGTCGTAACAACGGCGCCACGTAAACGGCGTTTTGAGATCTTTCCACTCTGGGACCTGGTTTGAAAAATGTTCGTTTACAGACCCCCAAAACGCCGGGCTCGTATGGACGTTACACTGGATTGGTAAAATATCTTTGCGTTTGGGCCTCAGCTTGACTTCGTACGGACAGGGCCATAGACTTATTGGAGACATAAGCGCTTTGTTTCAAACCTGCTTCTCCAACCTTCAACGGTAAGTAAAAAGAAACTACAGTGGATTGTAGGGATGCTCGATACTGGTATCAAATATCGGAGCGATGCAAAAAATATGATTTCGGGCATCGCCTTCACATATTTGATACTGAACTGATAGCACAACTTTCACCAACTAAACCTAAGTGAATATGGACATGCTGCACCTCATTTTGAAGCTCTGAACCTGGGGAATTCAGTCGCCGAGTTAGTTTAAAGTCCGCAAATGTGTTTTTGATCGCCACACAAAATGCTGCGGATAGCAACCGTATGCTAAAGCTCGCGGCAGCATGCTAATGTTAGCGGAAACGAATCAAAGCTAGGTCAGAAACTATGATTTTGTCGCACAAAATAGCCTAATAAAATAGTGTTTGTAAAGAAGAACTGATCTAACATTATGTACCGCACAAGTTGTAAAAATCCAGTCTGTCAAATACCCGAGGATATTTAAAAAAGTCCAATAATTCTTGTTTCATTTCATTACAGTTTATTGATTGATAATTGATCTGTAACATCTCGCTAGCAAGAAAAGAGCAGCCTTTATTGATCCCACACTGGAGAAAAGAGGACCATTCTCTTTTTTTCACCCACAGCAGCCACTTTTAAGAAAGTCACTTGGTATCGGTTCATACTGAAATCCCCAGTATCGGTATCGGAAGCAAATAAAGCTGGATCAGCGCATCTCTAGTGAATGTGGGTAATGTAATGTGCACTGAGAGGTTCGAAGCTTCAGTAACTACTTCTAATTATATTACGGTAAGCCTGACTGTGACACTAACGTTATACATGATTTAGAAACAACACCATCGCTACAAAACTGTTCATGAAACAGGGCAGTGCTTTATTCACCGTCATGTGTTTTCTTCATGTTATACATTCATTGTGACTGGTTGTGTGACATTTTTTTGATGGTTTAGTTTGTGAGACATTTTGGCCTTGACGCTGTGTTTTGGTGAGGGACATTTTTTTCTGTATTCAAGTTGTTTATAAGGAAATATCTTCTCTTGCAAAGTGTTTAATAATGTTGTATGTGTGAAATGCCTGAAAAATCAATCTTTAAATTTGAGCGGCTGCTGCTCCCGTTAAACCTTGTAATCCATGATCATTGTTTTTCTGTGAAGAGTGCGGTGTCCTCTCGGGGGGGGGGGCGCTCAGTTGTTCCTGGAGATGGCGCACAGGCAGGCCACAGTGATGAGCTCGAAGTCCAGGGAGTAGCCGGTGGAGGGGAAGCAGCCGGCGGTCTTCTTCAGCACGGGCACCCGCAGCGTGACGGGGATGGTCTCCAGGCCGAAGCCTCCCTCCAGGGCGCGGCACGAGTGCGACGTGTGGCAGCTGGCCTCGTGGATCACCTGCGGCACGCGGTTCAGGTCGATGTTCTGCCTGCAGTGGGGGGGGCGACATACATTATATCCATACTAAAGAAGTATTCGTGAGTAGGGCTGGATACCAGTACTTGGACGCTACTTGGTTTTCTATAATGATACGTCCAATCCAGTTTGGCATTACCCAAATCAAAAAGCTTCTTAAAAAATAGCAACAAAAACAAGGATGAAAATACAACAAAAAAGCCACCAAAAAAGCGCCGAAAGTGCAACAAAAACGTGACAAAAACGCAATGAAAAAGTGACAAAACTCAACAAAAATGTGGTATAAAATGTGACAAAAACACAATAAACAAAGCCACAAAAAATGTATAGGAAAGCGACATGAACTCAACATTATAGTTGCAAATATGAATAGAATAGAAATATGAAAAAGAACATGAAAAGCGCTTTTCCATACCATACAGGTATCGTTTAACGGTACACAGCCCTATTCATGAGAGCCGGTATCGCCCCCAGAGCCATAATGTTTCCCAAAGCCTCGACTTTGATTTAAACGGCTCTGAGATTTACTAAACCTCTGGATAAAGCTCGAAAACTAGGATCTGCTCCTGCAACCGGACGCGCTTTGATAGAAGCCGTGGAATTAGCGAGTGTTGCTAACGATAGCTTAGGCTTAGCCCAACCACTTCCATTCATTTTATACGGAGTGGCAGCAAATAGTGGTGCACGTTTAAAAAAAATAATAATCAATGCAATAAATACAATCTTTTACGACCGATATTGCGATTAGGATTTGTGTTTTTAATATTTTGCATTTGTTCCTAGTGAATAGTTTGCAGAATGGTTTATAGCAACTGCAGAGTATGCAAACATGATTCTCCTGCCGACATCTCCTAATTTTAGTACAACATAAATGTCTAGAGGGGTCAGTGTGGTCTGCCTCATGGCCTAAAGGTGTTGGTGTGGTCTGCCTCATGGCCTGAAGGGGTCAGTGTGGTCTGCCTCATGGCCTAAAGGTGTCAGTGTGGTCTGCCTCATGGCCTGAAGGGGTCAGTGTGGTCTGCCTCATGGCCTGAAGAGGTCAGTGTGGTCTGCCTCATAGCCTGAAGGGGTCAGTGTGGTCTGCCTCATGGCCTGAAGGGGTCAGTGTGGTCTGCCTCATGGCCTGAAGAGGTCAGTGTGGTCTGCCTCATAGCCTGAAGGGGTCAGTGTGGTCTGCCTCATGGCCTGAAGGGGGCAGTGTGGTCTGCCTCATGGCCTGAAGGGGTCAGTGTGGTCTGCCTCATGGCCTGAAGGGGGCAGTGTGGTCTGCCTCATAGCCTGAAGGGGTCATTGTGGTCTGCCTCATGGCCTGAAGGGGTCATTGTGGTCTGCCTCATGGCCTGAAGGGGTCAGTGTGGTCTGCCTCATGGCCTGAAGGGGTCAGTGTGGTCTGCCTCATGGCCTGAAGGGGGCAGTGTGGTCTGCCTCATGGCCTGAAGGGGTCAGTGTGGTCTGCCTCATGGCCTGAAGGGGGCAGTGTGGTCGTTGTGCAGGTGCAGTGACTCACACGTAGCTCCAGGAGGCGATGCTGCGTTCGTTGATGTGGGTGGGCAGGTTCACCATCTGACTGTAGTATTCCTGAAGGTTATAGGAGCAGAAGGTTTCATCCACGCACTGCGCCCCCATGGGGACGGCCAGGGAACTGTGCACGAGGAGCAGGAGCACCAGCAGGGGGCGCATTGTCTGTGGAAACATGACTACATCAGAAAGTAGCGCCAACTGACTACATCGAAAAAGAGCACCAACAGGGGGCGCACTGTCTGTGGAAACATGACTACATCGAAAAGGAGCACCAACAGGGGGCGCACTGTCTGTGGAAACATGACTACATCGAAAAGGAGCGCCAACAGGGGGCGCACTGTCTGTGGAAACATGACTACATCGAAAAGGAGCACCAACAGGGGGCGCACTGTCTGTGGAAACATGACTACATCGAAAAGGAGCACCAACAGGGGGCGCACTGTGGAAGCATGACTAAATCGGAAAGGAGCGCCAACAGGGGGTGCTCCATCTAAGTGATATCATGTGAAACTTCTGCAGCAGATTATTGACATAAATGTGAGGACAGTCATTTCACATTTTTAACAAAATATTTTTTTTGCATAAAAATTGCCCAAATTTCTGTTATTTTCAGCAACAAAATCAGGAATTGGGATTTTCTTTAGTTTTTGAATAAACTCGATGCTAGGGAAAAACGTGTAACATGAAAGGCTGCGTCCAAGATGACACTGTAATCCAAATATGGTCATTTCCTTTGTGGGAAACGGCAGTGGATAAAGACTATCGCTGCACTTGGTACCGACCAAAAAGCTCCAGTGCCTCGTTTCGGTACTTTGTTCTCTCCTGACGTCAATATATGACCCGTAGTTGTTAAAAAAAACACATATAACTAGTGAGGAAATCTTTGTAACTAATATGCCACAAAATAAAACCACACATTTAAACCTGGCTTTGTCCATTATTAACATTTTGTTGCTGAAAATATTGGTAAATTGGGCAATTTTTTATGCATAAAATATAATGCCTTACTTTTTAACGAAATCATATTCATGTCAGTTATCTGAAATCGCTACATCCCTGTTCACCTGCAGCGTCTCTTTGATGGAAGCAGTTACCAACATTACATTTTTAGTCGCCAACCAAATTATCTGCAGATTTGAGTCACAGTTTTAGCCTAATTTTAGTCACAAAAAAAAGACTTTGACTAGAATTATGACAGAATATTTCAGTTGGCGAACTTAACTCAACAACCCAAAAACACGTATTGATGTGGCCGCCTCACCTGTGTGTGCTGCATGTCGTCGGTCGTGCGGGTGGTGGTGGTGGTCTGGTCGGTTTGCGGTGCTCAGACTTCGTTGCGTCCATGGGTCCAGACCCGCTTCATTTATACGCACCTTGTTAATGTCACGTGTGGGTCGCTGCCGTTTCTCTGGCCTCTGATTGGGTCATTTTAATTCTGAATGAATCATCCTCGCCGCGTCCATTAGCCTCAGCCTTGGACACAACATTTACATTTCAGATCCAGCATTAGCATTTAGCCTCCGCCGGATCTGCGTCACGTCTAGAACTTTCCACCGAAGCGTGTCTGCATTAAACATGATTCTGTCTCAGCCCTCGATAATGCGCTAAAACTTTATTTACTGTAATCGGCTCTTTTTACTTCCTGTATTTACTGTAATTTGACCCGTCAGTGACCCGGCGGCTGTATCGGTGGTTAGCTTGGAGTCTTTGCTTTCCATAGAGGCCACTTCTTGAGACTCCAGAACCAATTTTGTTTCAGGCTTTTTAGCGTTTCTGGTAGGTTTTCTGGATGAAATGTATACGTAACCAGGAAGACGGATCAAATCAGCAATTCTGTGTGGAGTCCCTCAAGGCTCTGTGCTGGGGCCTAAACTTTTCACTTCACTGTGATCAACGATTTTGTTTTGTTCTGTAATTATAAGATGATAAGAATCCTATATTGGTCTTCTATTTTGCCATACCTGATGTTCGGAGGTGTGGGATAATTCTCATACCACTAAGGACTGTTTCTGAAGTCAGGACTGAAATGGAAGGACTTGGTTATTTTGCAATAATGTTTAGTTATTCACAAAACAAAACACTGGCTGTTGCCACATGGACTACAAACCCTTTTCACTGTTCATAGACAAAAGGGCTACACCAATGGGCGCTGGCTGCTCTGCTTTATGACCACGACACTGGGGGCCGCCATTGCTGTAGTACCTCCATTTCGCCGCTAGTGCCCCATTGAAAAGCAATGGAGTTGAGACACCTTAAAAACAACTTTAACGCCTGGTTTAAATTTTTTCAACACTAGACTAGGCTAGATATTCCTCCTGAGATAACGCTGGGTTAGCCACAATTTATGAAACCAGGCTGGTTTTCGTAAGATAAATTTTAGAAATCTCGTACTCAGAGCCGTGGGAAGATATTTTAGTTAGGGGGCGCTAAGGGACAAAATTTACCCCCAAAATACTTTTTCTGTGCATAAATCCTATTTATTAACCTCTTAACTCCCGACTGAACCAAGAGCGTTTTCTCTAGTTCACCTTTACCCAAATCCTGTAGGCCAGTGGAACGCCTCATTCGAAAGACCTACAAAACTAAAGTGATCTTTTTCCTCACATCAGATTTTTTTTCATCACTTTTTTTGTTGGGCAGTCGTCTCATTTTTGTAAAGTTTTCGTCAAATTTTTCTCACTTTTTTGTCAAATTTTTGTCCATTTTTGTCATTTTTTGTACATTTTTTGCCACTTTTTCGTCAAATTATTCACATTTTTTGTCAAATCGTATCACTTTTTTGTCCATTTTTTCTCCATTTTTCGTAAATTTTTTCTCACTTTTTTGTCAATTTTTTGTCAATTTTTTCTAACTTTTTTTCACACTTTCATCCTTGTTTTCGTCTCTGTTTTGTTGCTATTTTCACACCTTTTTTCCAGAAGCTTTTGGACTGGGGTAAAGCTGGAGAAAATGTGCTCGGTTCAGGCGGGAGTTAAGGGGTTGATATTGCCTGCAGTTCACAAACTATCCACCAGGGGGTGCTGCAGCGCCCTCAGCACCCTGGGTTCCCACGGCCGTGCTCGTACTTAATGATGGCCGGACTGTTAGCATTGGAGCAGCGCGAGCTACACGTCACACAAGGGCCGAGTCTACGATGAAAATCCCGCCCGTATGTCCTTTTTAGGAACATACTTCGTCCGAGCTGGGGAGGAGGAGTCTGTAAATCCACCATGATTTCCCCCTCGACCGTAGTCATTATGGTAAACGGGGAGGAGTGAGCAGAAGCTGTCCATTTATATATACAGTCTATGGGGTACACTCGGACAAAGTTTAGCGGAACTCTCTGGAAAATGATCTCAAATGCTGTTCAGATATTCTTAAAATGAAACATTACCATCAAACTTTAAAACCAAACACATCAAAGTTTAGAGCAACAACTATAGCAGTGACGCCACAGTTCTGACTGCTTGAAATGTTTGGATCACAGCAGAAACAAAAAAAAGTGTTTGGCACTCTCCCATCAAGGTTTTATTCAACAGTATTCTTAGACAGTGATTGAGTTTCCTAATGAGTTGAACGTTTATAGCTGGATCACATAATGCGGCATAAATCTGTGTACAATGTGCCTTAAACAGTGTGTTTTACACTACATCCGATGCACATCTTCATCATCTGACAGATCATCAGTTATAAAATGTCCCAAGTATTTCTATTCACTACACAAGGCCAGTCTATTCCTATTTTTAGTAGTAAATGGAAACAATTCAAAACTTTGTCATCTCTTGTTCTGCAAATCATTCTGATACTTGCTAGCATTATATTCATAAATATAGAATTTATCCTAACATCAGCATGGCCGTCTAATTTGTAGAAATTGAAATAAGAGTGGGGTAAATTGGGTGACGGTGTTTTATCATTGGCCGTTAGTTTTCCCTGAGGTCGATGAAGTTGTAAAGTGTCGTTGAATGATTGAACGATTGATTAAGTTGAAACTGAAGTGCTGATATCATTTTGAAGTTGATTAAAAGCATTTTCCTCCTGCATAGATCATCTGGACTGATCTCTAATGACATCCTCTCTGTGTTGTCGTAGGCAGCTGCTCGAGTCGGAAGGGGCTGAATGGAGCGTGCTCAGTTCACGAGTACAGCGGCTCTTTCCAGGGCCAGAGCGCCCGCTTCAAGATGACCTCGGTGTGCGGCCACGTCATGAGCCTGGACTTCATCGGTGCGTACATGAATAACTCCATAACGTGCAGCCACAGGGGAAAGTCAGGTCACAGTTAGGACGTTCATCATAGTTTCCTTTCTGTGTAACGATATAGATTGTTAGAGCATCATTCACTTCAACTGAGCTTTGTGTCGCCTTCAGGGAAATACAACAACTGGGACAAAGTGGACCCCGCCGAGCTGTTCAGCAAAGCTCCCACTGAGAAGAAGGAGGCCAACCCCAAACTCAGCATGGTCAAGTTCCTGCAGGTCACAGCCTTTCATTGTTTTATTTATTCATCGAGTGTGAAAATGAAGCCATGGAAGTGACCTGTTGCTTCAGATAATTCACAGAGATGATAGCGTTTTTAAACTGAGCTGAATCATGACTTGTCACTAACATTTGTTTGTGTATCTTTTTCGCCGGTTGCTTCATAACGTCATTACAGCTTCAGCTTGTAGTCTGGCTTTTTTATATTATCATCAAATTAAAATCCTGCTGCCTGCGATGTAGTTTTGTAGCTGTAGAGACAATATTTCATGGTTCATTCAGCAGCTAATCTACTAGCTGCTAATGCTAACGTTAATGTTGAAGATTTTAAACGCTGAGCACGTTTAAAGAGCACCAGTCTATATGGAACTACAATGATGACCAAACCTTCTGTTGGTCTGTAAATGCAGTAAATTAGAATAACTGCCTTGTATAAAATGTCTCTCTCAAAATGGCTGTAGTGAATGTCTTGAAATAGGCGTCTGTCTCTTTAAGAACCTCTGACCCTTTCCTACACGCCCCCTCCACACGCTGTCTGTGGCATCAGTGGGGAGGGGGTTCTGCTGAGGAGCAGTGGTTGGTTACTCGGCTGGTGACGAAAGCTCGGAGGCGTCTCCAGGAGGTGGGGGCGTTCCTAGGAGGACTCAGGCAAACCTATCCCTAAAATGGCCGCCATCAGAGTTTTTACAGATTACTCAAAAATACGTGAATGTGCCAAGGCAACACTTCAGGCATGTTTTTAATGAGGGAATGACATAATAACATAGCTTGAAAAAGTCCATTTTGCATAATACCCCCCCTTTAAGTCTGAATATTTACCAGAGACATCACAAAGGGCATAAAACATGGCCACAATGTGGAGCTGTTTCCTCAATAATGAGCCCTGACAGAGAGGAGCAATCATGTACTCTATAATTCTTGTTTCCACCAAAAGGGGGCGTGGCTTCATGTTCTTGCAGCTCAGGGTGCAAGAACCGTTCTTGCGTCTTATGATGTTTGAATGAACCTTTATGGGGTATGAACTGGCCAGTCGCTTTTAACTTTCTCTTATTCATGTTGTTTGTTTGACTGTTACTTTTACTAGTGGAATGTGTGCACCCAGACTGTAGCAGTACTGACTGTACTCCGTCTGTAGTACGTGTGTACTGCAGTATCAGACTTATGTCCTCTTGTGCAGGTGGAGGCTCGAGGCTGCGACGTGGTGGTTCTGTGGTTGGACTGTGACAAGGAGGGAGAGAACATCTGCTTCGAGGTACGGTCACAACTGCTCTGTTACTGTTACTGCTGTGGTAAAGTGAGGTACTACTCTCCTGTGGGTGCTGTGATAAAGTGGGGTTCTCCTCTCCTGTGGGTGCTGTTGTAAAGTGGGGTTCTCCTCTCCTGTGGCTGCCGTGGTAAAGTGGGGCTCTCCTCTCCTGTGGGTGCTGTGATAAAGTGGGGCTCTCCTCTCCTGTGGGTGCCGTGGTAAAGTGGGGTTCTACTCTCCTGTGGGTGCTGTGGTAAAGTGGGGTTCTCCTCTCCTGTGGGTGCCGTGGTAAAGTGGGGCTCTCCTCTCCTGTGGGTGCTGTGATAAAGTGGGGCTCTCCTCTCCTGTGGGTGCCGTGGTAAAGTGGGGTTCTCCTCTCCTGTGGGTGCTCTGTGGTAAAGTGGGGTTCTCCTCTCCTGTGGGTGCTGTGGTAAAGTGGGGCTCTCCTCTCCTGTGGGTGCTGTGGTAAAGTGGGGCTCTCTCCTGTGGGTGCTGTGGTAAAGTGGGGCTCTCCTCTCCTGTGGGTGCTGTGGTAAAGTGGGGCTCTCTCCTGTGGGTGCCGTGGTAAAGTGGGGTTCTCCTCTCCTGTGGGTGCTCTGTGGTAAAGTGGGGTTCTCCTCTCCTGTGGGTGCTGTGGTAAAGTGGGGCGCTCCTCTCCTGTGGGTGCTGTGGTAAAGTGGGGCTCTCCTCTCCTGTGGATGCTTTGGTAAAGTGGGGCTCTCCTCTCCTGTGGGTGCTGTGGTAAAGTGGGGTTCTCCTCTCCTGTGGGTGCTGTGATAAAGTGGGGCTCTCCTCTCCTGTGGGTGCTGTGGTAAAGTGGGGTACTCTGCTGTAGGTGCTGGATGCGGTCCAGCCGGTCATGTCCAAACCCGGCGGTCGGGAGCAGACGGTGTTCCGGGCCAAGTTCAGCTCCATCACAGACACCGACATCTGGAACGCCATGAACCGGCTCGGAGAACCCAACCACAACGAGGCCCTGTCTGTGGACGCCCGGCAGGAGCTGGACCTGCGCATCGGCTGCGCCTTCACTCGGTATCTACACACTTCTTTATCCTGTACATCTTGGTATGGTGGACTTCATCTATCTGCTTTAGGTACAACCACAAAACAGTAATACACAATAAGAAAAACACACACACCATAATAATCTGAAGCTACAAGAAAAATAAAACAGTGAAACGCTGCTACACATTCTTATTCACTTGTTCCTCCCACTGTACATGCGCTGCTGTGTCTGAGCACAAATGTGAGGCTGCTATTTGTCACATAGAACCATAAGATAAGATAAGATAATCCTTTATTGATCTCACAAAGGAGAAATTCACTTGTTACAGTCGGCGTTCAAGAAGATCACTCAGAGATAATAAAGTGCAGCTGATACAGAGATTATTGCACACGTTACTTTACAGTCTTATTGTACAGTCTGACAGCAGTGGGGATGAAGGCTTTGCGGTAATCACTATTTCTTTTAAATGTGTATCTTTTATTTGAGCTGAATCAATCAAGTCACTTCCTTTAATGCTGCCCCTGCTGCATCAAAACCTTTTTTCAATACCTTTGTTATTTTTTCTTTCGATTCCAGCAGTACCTTAAAGGAATATTTCACAATTTTTCCATTCTGAGACATGATCTTACCTGAGCTTAGACGAGTTGATGCGTACCTGTCAGGTCTTTGTGCGTGCCCGCAGAGGAGCGTGTTAGCTTCCAACTTCACCCCTGTTTGGAGCTATAGGAATACATTGGGAGAGGCCAAATGCTAACAACATCTTTGGTTTTGTGTTACTGAGGGTACACACAAAGCCCAGACAGGTACACATCAACTTGTCTACGCTCATATAAGAACACGTCTTAGTGTGGAAAAACGTGGCCTGTTCCTGTTCCATACTTGTATTGTTTGACGGTGCCCAGCCCTAGTCTTTTATTTGAGGGTATTCTAATTCAACTCAACGTGAAAGTATTCCAAGTATTCAGAATACAATATGTTATGTAATCCTTTTTAAATTGAGTATTCAGTATTCTGTAACTAAATACAATTTCTAATGTAGTTAAAAACATATTTACATGTTAGAACTCCCTCCCTTCCCTGCCCTCGCTGTGCTTCCACCCACCACCCCCCGCCCCACTCCAAGGACTTGAGGGAAACGAACATTCCAATCCATATGAAGTGGCAATAAAATCTTCTGAATCTTTGAATCTTTAACGTGTCTAAAATAAGTTGTAATTCTAAATGGCTCACGGTTCATGGCAGGTTCCAGACCAAGTACTTCCAGGGGAAATATGGAAACCTGGACTCGTCGCTGATCTCCTTCGGGCCCTGTCAGACGCCCACTCTGGGCTTCTGTGTGGAGCGCCACGACAAGATCCAGTCCTTCAAACCAGAGACCTTCTGGATCCTACAAGCCAAGGTACGGCTGCATCATGAGTTGCATTCACGTGACGTCACAACATCAACAATTGCCTGTAATCTAAATGGAGTTGGTGCAGCTAAGAATGGTATTGTGGTAACTATGGTAACGGTAAAAAAGCTGAGTTTTGAACTTGGTTAATGGTTAATTTCTCTGTAAAAACTGTCCCTAAGCTCAGCATCTGCTCTCTCAGCACATATTGCTCCCGTCTGCAGGTGTTCAAAGGGAAGGAGAGCGCTCTGACCCTGGACTGGAACCGAGTGCGAGTGTTCGATCGAGATGTGGGGCAGATGTTTGTGAACGTGGCCAAGACTTCCAGAGACGCCAAGGTCTCACTCCGCTTTCTATCTCTAAAAATACTCCCGCTTTTTCCCTCATTCATTCATTTGTTTGTTTGTCAAACTAGTATAATCAGGGCTTTGATGTCATGCATATTAAGGCGAGACGCTGCAGGTGAATAAGGGGGGAAATGTAGAGGTGTAAAGTTGAAGCTTCTGCTGTAGATTACTGACATAAACATAAGGGGGAAAAAACAGTTTTGCTGCAGCGTGTTCTCTTAAAACAACCAAAAATCTCTGACATCATGTTGCTGGTCGTGTTTCTCTGGTCACTTCTAAATAAAACCTCAACTCTGTGCTGCTGTTCCCTGTGTGTCCTGCAGGTGGAGTCGGTGAGTAAGAAGGAGAAGTCCAAGCAAAGACCTCAGGCGCTGAACAC
Organism: Gobius niger; assembly: GCF_951799975.1. NCBI lineage: Eukaryota > Metazoa > Chordata > Actinopteri > Gobiiformes > Gobiidae > Gobius > Gobius niger. Next base: position 38,307,061 of record NC_136852.1, on the reverse strand, counting down.
TGTGGAGATGCTGCGTGTGGCCAGCTCTTCCCTGGGTCAGTCCTGTTTCTTTTAAAGTTAGAACGAGTTCAAAACGCTGAATGTTTGACTTAGCTTGTGTTTAATATCTCTGTAACGGCTGGACCTATCGACATGAAACAAAAACTGTCACAAAGTCCAGCTTCTTGTGTAGATACAGCAATGGCCACTGGTTTCACTGCTTTATGACCACGACGCTAGGGGCTGACGCTGACATTGTCCGCCATTGCTGCAGTATCTTCATATGTGAACGGCAAAACAAGCTAGTTTTCCATGAGATAGCATTGCACTTTCCACACATTGTAGCCAAATGTAGAGCCTGGTTTCGAATTTTTAAGAAATTTCTACAGCTAGATATTCCTCTAGTTACAATTAAAGGATCTATCATGCAATTTTAGCCATCCCAAAGTAAACTATAGGCATTTATATGATATATTGTACCTCTACCACTGTGGAGTACTATTTTTCTTTGAGAAATATACGTTTTTTCTGGGGGTATTTATCAAACTCGAAAGACACGATGCTTCGATTCAGTTAACTCCTCCCCCTCTCTGAGCTAATCTGCTCATGCAACATCAGCAGTAAAAGAAAAATATAAATATCACAGCAGTAAGTGAAGTTACTTCTCAATGCAGTTATAGAGTTGATATCTGCAACACAGTTTCATAAATGGCTAACACACACAAGCTAACACGCGTTTTGATTGACTCACCGCTCTGTCCTGGCCGCTTCATCGGGTGTTTGCATTATGGGACTCACGCTGTTTATAAAAGTTCATCCACTTTGATTCTGGCGAAGGTTCACCAAACATCCATCAAGAGACAGTCACAGAAAAACACTATTTTGGCTGATAGTCGCTGAATCCCGGAAAGAAATTCCAACTTCTGGCGAGTGGCCTCATCGTTAGGAAGGTTGAATAATGTCCTGCACCGCTCGCAGCCAAACGCGCTTTTCTCCGTGACATTATCGTTAGGTAAGAAAAAAGAACAGGCGTGTCCAGAGTAGGTTAGAAAGAGCTCCTTCTTCACAACTTTCAGAGCAAGCATGACATCTGTTCAGACGCTCAAGTTTTTGTTTTTCTGTTGCAGGGATGGGTCCTCAACACACAATGCAGATAGCCGAGCGCCTCTACACTCAGGGTTACATCAGCTACCCTCGCACTGAGACCACGCAGTACCCCGAAAACTTTGACCTGAAGGGGGCGCTCAAGGAGCAGGCTAACAACCCTATGTGGGCTGACGAGGTGAGTCCAAGGGCACCCTCACTGTGGCGCTGTTCGGGTAAATTTACTGATGTCCGAGGTCGTGAAAAGAAGCAAAAATGTTCCAAATGTCAGGACTGGAAAGTTTGTCAGTATTTACCTGTGGTTCATGTTCAGGTGAAGGAGCTGCTGTCGTCCGGTCTGAACCGCCCGAGGAAAGGCAACGACGCCGGAGACCACCCTCCCATCACCCCCATGAGGTCCGCCACGGAGGCCGAGCTTGGTGAGTCACATACATGAAGACTACCACAGCTACTATTGTAGATGTCAGCCATGAGACTGCACAGCGCCCGGACTGAGGCTGATGATGAACAGGAAAAACAAATGTTTTGTGTGTTTCCAATGACATCACGCATAGTTCTTGCCACCATTTTGAATATCGAAGTAGAATTATGCAGTACTACAAAATGTAACAATATCTCTTCTCAGGATGAAAATGAAAGACAAGCGATTGACAGTGGCATTCTGTGTACTCGGAATCATTGCTCATGAAGATAAGTAAGTAAGTAAAAACACGGCCCCAGAGACGCACGTTTATGTGACATGAGCAGCAAATGTGGCACAGACGTAGCAGCTCTGTCTGTCGAGCTACAGCAGGATTTACTGAAGATCTGCTTCACTCCTCAGACTAAATTAATCCATCAAAGAGGAAACAGAATACCTTTCTCTGAGATTTTTGCAGTGTGTCATGTCAACAGAGTCAGTGTTTAAGCTGCTTAAAATGTTATCATGCCACCGGTTAGCATCTGTCAACAATTGACAGTTGATTCAGTCAATATACAGTGGGGAAAAAAAGTATTTGGTCAGTTTCACATAGACATTCTATTGGATTTTGTCCAAATACTTTTTTCCCCCACTGTAGCTACAACACGATAAATACAAGTGTGGCTATGAACTATGAACACTGAGCAAATACTACAGTGACAGCTTAGCTCAGCTAAATGCTAACCAGTAGCATGCTAATGTTTTGAGCAGCTTTAACACTGACTCACTGGTTTCTTCACATAAACGTGTGTCTCTGGGGCTGTGTTTTTACTGTTATCTTCTTGAGCAATGATTCCGAGTGCATAAAAATGCCACTGTCAATCAGTTGTCTTTCATTTTCATCCTGAGTAGAGAGGTGGTTAGATGTTGTAGTACTGCATAATTCTACTTCGGTATTCAAAATGACAAACAAACCAAAAAATGTGAGATTGACAAAAAAAAAAAAACATTTTTAAATGCATATGTGTTTATTAACATGCACTGTCCTGACCAAATAAACCAACAAATAAAAATGAATACAAAATAAATTAATTCAATAAATGAATGAATTTATTAAATTTGGAATTGATTAAAATTTCAAATTTCCAAAACAGAAATTTCCCAAAACAGAAAAATAACTTACAAATTAATGATTAATGTAATTTTTTTTTTGTTACCATAGAACATGTGGAAAAGTACAAAAAATTATAAAAATACAAAAAGCACAGCAAAATATTAACAAAATGACAAAACAATTAATTGAGAATTAAATTACAAAAATATAAAGATAAAAGTAAAGACTACCAGAAAACTACTAAAACATTCAAAATGTAATGTAAACCAAATAAAAACCCCAAAATGACAAAAGAAGGTGAGAAAAATGAGCAAAGTTTTGAAGGAGGTGTCCTTGTTCTAGGCAGCGACGGCTGGCGTCTGTTCGACTACATTACGCGTCATTTCATCTCCACCGTGAGCCAGGACTGCAAGTTCCTCCAGACCACCATCGAGTTCAACATCGGAGGAGAAGACTTCAGCTGCAGCGGCAAGACGCTCATCTCCCCAGGTACGAGCCTCTCCTCCCCTGGTACGAGCTTCTTTTCCCCAGGTACGAGCTTCTTCTCCCCAGGTACGAGCTTCTTCTCCCCAGGTACGAGCTTCTTCTCCCCAGGTACGAGCTTCTTCATCCCAGGTACGAGCTTCTTCTCCCCTGGTACGAGCTTCTTCATCCCAGGTACGAGCTTCTTCTCCCCAGGTACGAGCTTTTTCTCCCGAGGTACGAGCTTCTTCATCCCAGGTACGAGCTTCTTCTCCCCAGGTACGAGCCTCTTCTCCCCTGGTACGAGCTTCTTCATCCCAGGTACGAGCTTCTTCTCCCCAGGTACGAGCTTTTTCTCCCGAGGTACGAGCTTCTTCATCCCAGGTACGAGCTACTTCTCCCCAGGTACGAGCTTCTTCTCCCCTGGTACGAGCTTCTTCATCCCAGGTACGAGCCTCTTCTCCCCTGGTACGAGCTTCTTCATCCCAGGTACGAGCCTCTTCTCCCCTGGTACGAGCTTCTTCATCCCAGGTACGAGCTTCTTCTCCCCAGGTACGAGCTTCTTCATCCCAGGTACGAGCTTCTTCTCCCCTGGTACGAGCTTCTTCATCCCAGGTACGAGCCTCTTCTCCCCTGGTACGAGCTTCTTCATCCCAGGTACGAGCCTCTTCTCCCCTGGTACGAGCTACTTCATCCCAGGTACGAGCTTCTTCTCCCCAGGTACGAGCTTCTTCATCCCAGGTACGAGCTACTTCTCCCCAGGTACGAGCTTCTTCATCCCAGGTACGAGCTTCTTCTCCCCAGGTACGAGCTTCTTCTCCCCAGGTACGAGCTTCTTCATCCCAGGTACGAGCTTCTTCATCCCAGGTACGAGCTTCTTCATCCCAGGTACGAGCTTCTTCATCCCAGGTACGAGCTTCTTCTCCCCAGGTACGAGCTTCTTCATCCCAGGTACGAGCTTCTTCATCCCAGGTACGAGCTTCTTCATCCCAGGTACGAGCTTCTTCTCCCCAGGTACGAGCTTCTTCTCCCCTGGTACGAGCTTCTTCATCCCAGGTACGAGCTTCTTCATCCCAGGTACGAGCTTCTTCATCCCAGGTACGAGCTTCTTCATCCCAGGTACGAGCTACTTCTCCCCAGGTACGAGCTTCTTCTCCCCTGGTACGAGCTTCTTCATCCCAGGTACGAGCTTCTTCATCCCAGGTACGAGCTTCTTCATCCCAGGTACGAGCTTCTTCTCCCCTGGTACGAGCTTCTTCTCCCCAGGTACGAGCTTCTTCATCCCAGGTACGAGCTTCTTCATCCCAGGTACGAGCTTCTTCATCCCAGGTACGAGCTTCTTCTCCCCAGGTACGAGCTTCTTCATCCCAGGTACGAGCTACTTCTCCCCAGGTACGAGCTTCTTCTCCCCAGGTACGAGCTTCTTCTCCCCTGGTACGAGCTACTTCTCCCCAGGTACGAGCTTCTTCTCCCCAGGTACGAGCTTCTTCTCCCCTGGTACGAGCTACTTCATCCCAGGTATGAGCTTCTTCTCCCCAGGTACGAGCTTCTTCTCCCCAGGTACGAGCTTCTTCTCCCCTGGTACGAGCTTCTTCATCCCAGGTACGAGCTTCTTCTCCCCAGGTACGAGCTTCTTCATCCCAGGTACGAGCTTCTTCTCCCCAGGTACGAGCTTCTTCATCCCAGGTACGAGCTACTTCTCCCCAGGTACGAGCTTCTTCTCCCCTGGTACGAGCTTCTTCTCCCCAGGTACGAGCTTCTTCATCCCAGGTACGAGCTTCTTCTCCCCAGGTACGAGCTTCTTCATCCCAGGTACGAGCTTCTTCTCCCCAGGTACGAGCCTCTTCTCCCCTGGTACGAGCTTCTTCTCCCTTGGTATGAGCTTCTTCATCCCAGGTAGAAGCTCATCTACCTGGGATGCAGAGCTTCCAGGTAAGTGAGGTACAAGCTTCTTCTCCCAAGGTACGGGCTTTGTCTTTCCAGGTGTGCGAGCTTCTTATCCCAAGTTTTGAGCTTCTTCTCCCAAGGTACAAGTTTCTTCTCCCAAAGGTCATTCAGGGTCTTCTGTTATTACAGGGTTCTCTCCAGTAATGTCAGGGTTCTCTCCATGGTTTGACAAGTAAAAAATTTGAATTGAATTTGAACTTTGAATTATTACAGTGTTCTCTCTTGTTGTCTTGTAGGCTACACGTCGGTGATGCCGTGGCAGGGCATCCCCCTCGAGGAGGCGCTCCCGGTGTGTGAGCGCGGAGACGTGTTCACTGTGGACGAGGTCAAACTGGTGGAGCGACAGACCAACCCCCCAGAGTACCTCACTGAGGCCGAGCTCATCACCCTCATGGAGAGACACGGCATTGGTACAAATTACACCACAACATTCTGTTTGTGGAAGGCTGTCTGGAACATTGCTACACTACAATTGTTACCATATTTGGCTTGACAATTTCAGCACAATACGACAGACACGACTAAAATGTAATTGAATTTTGTCAAAACGAGTCCTAAGCCCTATTCACACACGACTAAAATGATCTGGGGACCTCAGGTAAAAAGTACAAATGTTGGTGTTTTGGATTGTCAAAATCCCCCTGATCTTTGCCTTTGGGATGATTTGGCAAACTCCAAGGTCCTCAGGTGATTCCGGTGCAGTGTGAATTCTAAAAATTGGACCTTAAAATATCCAGATTTGAATTCATTCCTTAACTCTTCCGAAATTATAAATATGTAATTTTTTTAATTTGTGCCATTGAAACTATTCTATTAACTTCTGCTGCCTAGAAACGCGGTTCATCCTTTTTCTTAAATGAATCTTTGTTCTGTAGGCACAGACGCCAGTATCCCAGTGCACATCAACAACATCTGCCAGAGGAACTACGTGACTGTGGAGAACGGGCGCAAACTCAAACCCACCAACCTGGGCATCGTCCTGGTGCACGGATACTACAAGATCGGTAATACTACTACTCCTACAGCTACTCTGCCTAGCTTGTTGTCCCCAGGGGTGCAGCACCAAATTCTAGACCCTGGTTACAAACTATCTGGAATACGATGGCGAGTCTGCAAATGCGTGTGGAAATGGCGTGAGCGACCCGTGGCTTTGTCACTGTTTTGGTCTGACGGCTTTTAAGAAACTTTAGAGGCTGAAATGAGGAGAGAGGGAGTGAAGAGCAGCTCTCAGTCTGACTGTCTGACTCTGCACCGTCCACTTCTCAGGCAGAGGCAGCGTCGCCTCATGTTTAACTGCCATTTATGACAAAGAAGTGGCATCTCAGGCTGCTATAGGCTTTTGTTAATAAGAGCACATTAGAGCGAGGCAACATTAATAATTCTCTTTCCTAGCTCTGTGTCATTGCATTGCAGAGTTCAGTCTCCTCCTCAAAGTCACTGTTGAGTTGAAGCGCACGGTGCTAAAGTGGATGTTTGTTGGAGGCTCTTGGCGCTAATTCTGATGTTTATAATTCTGATGTTTGTAAAATTTACAATGTACAAAACACTATAGGCTCTAACTTTAAAAACAGAGTAGGTTTCCATGAAAAATACAACATTTCATGTCATTTTTGCAATAGTTGTGAACTATTGCAGTAATCGATTAGTTGTCGATTAATCGATTAGTTGTCGATTAATCGATTAGTTGCCGATTAATCGATTAGTTGCCGATTAATCGATTAGTTGCTGATTAATCGATTAGTTGTCGATTAATCGATTAGTTGTTTCAGCCCTAGTCAGGGCCCTGAGATTCATTCATCATTATTTGTGCAAAATTCTGTTTAGAAACCATTCAGACTGGTTGTGTTAAATTGTTGATCATGTCGAAATTTAGAAAATGCTATACAGAATGCAGTAGCACTTTAGAGATCCCCCACCCTGCTTTGGTCCCAGGGTACTCAGTACCCTTTCAGATTCTATTCTTTTTGGCTCCTTACTTTAGCCCAGGCTGGTAAGAAAACCTACTACCTGCCTAAATTGTACTGTGTTGACTAAAACTAATAAATATATCTTCCAACATAAATAAAACATCCTGCTTGACATCAAAATAATAATGATCAGTTTTTGCAAATCAGAAAGAGCAATGTCATACTGCCTCCTGTCCGCCTAACTCCTGCTCCTTTCTCACGTGAGGCACAAACTTGATGGGGAAAGGTTAAATACCTTCTTTTCAGATCAAACATTTTAAATAGCCTTTTTCGGATTGAAGACTTTAACAGGGTGTTTCTCAGCCGTCCATGGGCCGATTGTGGCCAAATAAAAACTCACAGAAATGTTAAAATGTAAAAAAATCTGTTTCAACCTTTCCATGGGAACTCACTCTGCTTTGTCAAACACACTCCACGGACCACAGCTGTTTGCTGCGTAACGTCACTCCCCCTCGGACTAAATACTTTATTACAAAGTAAATCTTCTAAATCTGAATGTATTATTTCAAAATCAACTTAAACTGGTATTGAATGATTTTTGATAAGTTAGCCCCATTTGGACTTGTCATATTCATCAGCAGTGTTCCCACGGCGCTCCTGGAAACCCCTGATCTACAGCAAAGGTTTCACTTTATATCCCTACCTTTAGTTCTTTCCTGTTCGCCTGCAGCGTCTCGCCTTAATGTCTCCAGCTGTGTTCCTTCTGTTAGACCATGTTCTCCACAGTCAGGTGATGTTCTCCTGATGTTCCTCAGATGCAGAGCTGGTCCTGCCCACCATCCGCAGCGCTTTGGAGAAGCAGCTGAACCTCATCGCTCTGGGGAAGGCCAACTTCTCTCAGGTGCTTCAACACACGCTGGACATCTTCAAGAGGAAGTTCCACTACTTTGTCGACTCCATCAACGGTGAGTCTTCACTTCACGGTCTCATCATGCGGTTGTGCCAATAAGTTTACAAACCCTGGTGGACACTTTTTTTTTCAATCATGGTCAGTGTGATGTTTGTGAAATCATTTATTGTTTTAAAAAAAAAGTGTGAACTCATTTCAAATCACCATAACAAAATAAAATACTTTTTATTTATTTATTTATTTACAAAGCATGACAATTTACATCGTACAATTTATATCATACACTTTGTTGATATTAAGGTCCACTTTGTGAAAGGGAATCCCCAGAAGCCCAATGCTTATGGACAGGGACCCACAATTAAAATATACAGCCAGTATAAATACACCAGAGTGCAGAAGCAAAGAAAAGAAGAATTACCAAATAAAAAAACCCTGTTGAAAAGTTTACACACCTCAGTTCTTAATACTGATATTGCCCCCTTTCGCATCAATGACAGCTTGGATTCTTTTGTGGTCGTTGTGGAGAAGGTCCTATATAATCTCTTGGTAAAGCGGCCCATTCTTCTTTGCAAAAAGCCTCCAGTTTCTGTGAATTCCTGGGCTGTTTTGTATGAACTGCAGGTTTGAGCTCTCCCCACAGTGGTTCAATGATACTGAGGTCAGGAGACTGAGATGGAACTAACAGGACCTTCACTTTATTCTGCTGAAGCCACATCAGAGAAACAACTCCATATTTCACAGTCGGTATGGGGCACTTTTCATGTTTTCATAATGGTGCACCATCCTGCAATCTTCGATTATTTTATACATTATTATTACATTATACATTACAGTCTTGCTCAATAGTTTACATACCCTGACTGAAGTTTAGATTTTTTGTAGGGGTCATATTTAGAGATTTGTTTTGTGCCAGGTTGTGTAAACCTTTGAGCACAATTGTACATAATATGTTTATCATTTTAACACCATCAGCATGCATGAAATGAGAGATTCATTAACTCATTGACTGCCAATGACGTCTATAGACGTCAATTAAGTTTTTCAATGGGAACAGCTGCAGCAAAGCCTTGAGCATGTCTGGTGTTAAAATCTTAGTTGTGCTGCCACCTAGTGACTCAATAAAAGAACTACAAGTTATTTTATTGAGTCACTAGGTGGCAGCATTGGTCTTTCGTTTTCTCAGCTTTTTGGTCAGAAAACAGCATTTTCTACAGACGATTACTAAGGAATGGAAAGAGGCACAAACAGACTTTTTTTTTAGATGAAAGAAGAGTCGAATCTTTCTTTTGGTGGGTTTCGTGTTGATATAGACCTAGACCTAAATTTTCTGTGGGTCTTGAAAAATCTGTCAAAATCCTGAAAAACCTCTGGCAGTGGGGAGCTCTCTGATTTTAAAATGACTTGCTGTCAATGACAGATAAAAATAGCTCTTGACAGATTTTTTATGACCTCGTCCGTCAAAATAATCGAGAGGTTATGTTCAGCAAAACCTCTGATCCCTAGTTCCACAGAAGTCTTCATCAACCTCTGTGTCCCCGATGGAGCTGTGTCTCTCTCACAGACGACTGTACTGTCTTTGTTGTGTCCTCAGGGATGGACGAGCTGATGGAGGTGTCCTTTTCCCCCATCGCTGCATCGGGGAAACCTCTGTCACGCTGCGGAAAGTGCCATCGCTTCATGAAGTACATTCAGGTCAGTGTGAGCTGTTCCCAGGCCACAGAGACATAGGCCATCCCGGGACGCCTCCTCCTAATGGGACATGCTTGGAACAGTGCAGCTGACGGTCCTGATTAGTGGTTGTTAATGCAAATGTAATGACTGCGATATTAATTTTCTGCCCTGTGGATAACGTCACGGGCTGGTGAAGCGTCGTTAGGTCAGTTCCTGTGAGTTACCGTGAGGTCGCAGCCTTTTGTCCGTCCGAGCGCTCCGTCCGGCCTTGGCTTTTAGACCGGTGCATTATTCATGTCTGTGCTCTCACTAATGAACGAACAAGGACGAGTCTGACTCCGCTGACGCTCTGACTCCGCCGCCACGCTCGACAAAGTAATCGATCCCAGTAATCGGTACTGAAACTGGAGCTGTAGAAATATTCATCTGCATAGGTCTTCTCTGAGTGAGACGATTCATGAACAGCTTCTCTGCTCTTGGCGTTCACGTCGAAGGGGATAAAAGCTCGACTAAAATACTTTGCCATAATGCCAGTCAAAGTCATGTTTCTAAAATGAGATGAAAACTGGGACTAAAATCTGTAGATATAGATATCTGTGGATAAAAGCATATGAACTTCAGTGACACAGTTTGAAAGAGCCTCAATTCACGACCAAAGGAACAGGGCTGGGTACAAAAGTGAAGGCATCGAAAGCAGGTCCAGAAATATCTTTACTCTTTGGATCCAAGTTTTGATGCTGTCGGCCCAGGGACAGCATGAAAGGAAGTGACATGGTTGAAATAAATAATAAAAAAATGGCCCATTTTTACCATATTTGTTTATTTTCCCCCATTTTTTGAAAAATGTTTTTGTCCAATGTTTCCCCAATTTTTTTTCTTAGATTTGCCCCAATTTAGATATTTTTCCCCCCTCATTTCCCCCCATTTTTTATTACTAAAAATGTGCCCCAATTTTCCCCCAAATTTCTCCCGATTTTCCCAATTTTCCCCCCAGTTTATTCCCCATTTTGCACACATTTCTTGACATTGGAGATGAACCCAATATTGTACATTTGCAGATCTTCTACACATTATTGTTATAGATACAGACGGCATCTCTAGAATCGCCCATATATGGTCATGTTTGAAAACAGTTAAGGGGGAAAACAATTTAGAAAAAATCTAAACTTTCTCTAATTATTCAAAAACTACTTTAACAAATGCTGAATTATGAATATAGTTTCTACTAAATAAAGATACAAAGACACGGAGAGGAGCAAAGTGGTTCAACAGCCCATAAATACATAAAAAAAACGGAGAATGCTAACATGATGCTAGTGCTAACGCTAGCTAGCGCTTGCTACAGCTGACGTTTTTTCACTTCTACAGAACAATCTGCTGAGAGAAAATATCCAAATGGAACCGATTTACACTTGACTTTATTTGTATCTGATAAATAAGTTCATATTCCACCAGAAATGGCTAAAAAGAGTGAAAAATTGTGTTTCCTAAAACATTCTATTTTTCCCCTTGGCGAGGCCACGCCCCCTTCTATGACGAGATGCCGTCTGTATCTATGTTTTCTGGTTCTAGATGACTAATATATTTTAGTATAGTTATCGGAAAGCATATCAGGTATCGGTACGAAAACCAAAAATCATTAAAGACCTGGTATCGGAAAAAACGTAACGCTACCCAGCCCTACACATGACGCAAGGGATCCCCCGAACACACTATGTTATCCAAATATGGTCATTTCCTTTGTGGGAGACAGCAGCGGCTACAGACGGGAGGAATATACACAGGGCATGTGCAGACAAAGGGACTAAACTTTAGGGCCGTTTTCATTCCACTCTTTACCAACATCTGCACATCTGTTGTATTTGATGTGAAAACATAAAATGACAGAAAACTCGCAGTACATGTTACTCATTGTTATGTCAGTAATCTACAGCAGAAGTTTCAAATTTCATTGACGTTCTGAAAGTGGTCTCTCTGCTCCGCGGCGCCCCCTGCTGTTCTCCCCAGGCCAAGCCCAGCCGCATGCACTGCTCTCACTGCGACGAGACGTACAGCCTCCCGCAGAACGGCGCCATCAAGCTGTACAAGGAGCTGCGCTGCCCGCTGGACGACTTCGAGCTGGTGCTGTGGACCTCGGGCTCCAAGGGGAAGAGCTACCCGCTGTGCCCGTACTGCTACGGCAACCCGCCCTTCAGGGACATGAAGAAAGGTGGGTACAGCGCCCCCTGCAGTGAGGGCTGAACCATTGCATTTGCAGTTTTATAGCAATATTACACAACGCAATTTCCAAATCATCACGTGATTCGGGCCCTTGCAGCTGATGGCCGCGGCCCGTAGGAGTGAATGTAGCGGCGAGAGACGGCAACAGGCGCTCTGGCGATTGTGGATGTACCATGAAAATATCAGTGTTTATAATGCAGCCACCGCAGAGGACTATTGCTTTTTTCTCCATTAGCATAGTGTTAGCCGCAGCGCTAGGCAAGGAAGACAGAACTTATCTCATAACCACCAAAACATAATTAAGTTGCAAATTATTTAGGCTATTTATTTAGCGCTAATCTGACAATAGCTTTTAACTCTTTTGAAACTGAAGTCTCTGGGACTAGGTGATGCCATTTGGAAATGGATTTTTAGTTTTTTAACCTGTAGGCCACAAAGGGCTAAGGTTAATGACTGTCTCTGATGAACTCTCTGTGAGTACTGGTTTGCCACAGGGTTGTATTTTGAGTCCATTGTTGTATATTCTGTACTCCCACGATTGTGTTGCATCTAATCCAAACACCTTAAAGGAACAGGCCGCCGTTTTTACATACTGAGATATGTTCTTACCTTAGCTTTGACGAGTTCTTTAGGACCTGTCTGATCTTCCCCCGTGCCTTCAGTCACGTAAACACAGCGCAGACGGCGTTAGCATTTAGCCTCTCCCTCTCTCCTCTATAGCTCCAAAACAGGTCAAGATAGAAGCTACCAAGCTCTTCCACGTTTTCCCTATTTAAATATGGTTACGTGAAGTGTTCCACTACAAAGTATAATTACACAAAGTTAAACAATGTGGATTTTCTAAGCGGATAAAAGGGGGAACTATATTGTAAGGCGTAATAATACCAGGAGTAGTTTGAAATCCGCGCAGTAATCCTCACTTTTCTGCGCAGTAATCTTCACTTTACTGTGCGGATGCCAAACCACTCCTGGTATTATTACGCCTTACAATATAGTTCCCCCTTTTATCCGCTTAGAAAATCCACATAGTTTAATTTTGTGTAATTATACTTTGTAGTGGAACACTTCACGTAACCATATTTAAATAGGGAAAACGTGGAAGAGCTTGGTAGCTTCTATCTTGACCTGTTTTGGAGCTATAGTGGAGAGAGGGAGAGGCTAAATGCTAACGCCGTCTGCGCTGTGTTTACGTGACTGAAGGCACGGGTGAAGATCAGACAGGTCCTAAAGAACTCGTCTCAGCTCAGGTAAGAACAAATCTCAGTATGTAAAAACGGTGGCCTATTTCTTTAAGGGGAGACACGGCAGGTGAATGTTGAGATTTTTAGCTAGCTTTCTTCCATAACATCTTCATTTTCATGCCTGAGTATAAAAAAGACAAAACTTACCCCGTACGACTCTTATTTTATGAAGTTTTGTCGCTTACGAAGTGGAGATATCCCAGAAGTCCATAACCACTACGTCGCTTTGCAAAGCCGGCTTTCCCTCACACATTCATTCACAAAAACTGTCAAAAAAGTGCTCGGTTCAGTTGGGTGTTAGCTGTGTGGTCTTTCATCGAGCTCTGATCTAAAGTCACTAAAGTCCCTCCATGTTTCCCGAGCGGGGCTTTGAGCAGTGACCGTGTGCCCGTTCTGTTGCAGGGTTCGGCTGTAACGAGTGTACCCACCCCTCGTGTGCCCATGCCCTCTCCTCCCTGGGCATCGGGCAGTGCGTGGAGTGCGAGTCCGGCGTCCTGGTTCTCGACCCCATCTCGGGCCCTAAGTGGAAAATGGCCTGTAACAAGTGCAACGTGGTGGTGCACTTCTTCGAGCAGGCGCACAAAGTCCAGGTGCCACTTACACCTTTACATTTGTTTATGTCCAGATTTAGATTTTAGGACCGAGGATTATTCACGCACTTTGTTTCTGTGTCATTAAAAGGTCATCAATAACATCGAGATTGCGATATTTTCCAGCCTCAATATATCGGACTTCAAATTTTGATGTCGTGACAGGCCTACTGAGACACTTTCCAGAGTCCGCTAGCCCGCTCAATGCATTTTTCCCATAGCCGTTAGCATCAGCCACCAAACATTGTAACTAATGATGCATCCAGATGTTTTCACCTGTCAACACATCGGCCCCATTAAGTCAGTGGCCACTAAACATCATTGTATAAAACTTTAATGATAGAGAAACCACAGGAATGATGTAAATCCCATTAAAAGGACAAACCATGCCTCCCCATACGTTAGAATTGCCCCTGGCTTCCCTATTCATTTTTATGGGGATGTAACGTTTAACTTATATCGGGTCCAGGCTAACAAAGTGTGCATTTATAGGAAGGGGCTCAGATAGCTAAAGGCTTTTCTCTCAAACAAGTACATTTTGAAAGTAGATGTATTCGCTGAATGTACTGCTTCAAGCCTCACAGATGTAGTAATATTTTCCATCTAGTTATGGCTGTAAGATAATGAGTAAATAATGAATGTTGTCTTCCTCCCCAGGTGTCGTCGGACAGCTGCGACACGTGCGACGCCGCCCTGGTGGACGTGGACTTTAATAAGTCTCGCTCCCCCCTCCCGCTGGGGCAGACGCAGCACTCCGGGTGTGTGTTCTGTGACCCGGTGTTCCAGGACCTGGTGGAGCTGAAGCACGCCACCATGAGGCACCCCATGCACCGCGGCGGGGCGCGGCGAGGGGGGCGGGGCCGGGGCCGAGGGCGCCGCGGCAACCCCAAGAAACCCAAGGACAAGATGGCGGCGCTGGCGGCGTACTTTGTTTGATATTACTTTATGTGGATTATTATGGATCAATGATGAAGCGTCTAATAAATATGTCGTCTCAGTCAAAGTTATTATTGTTTCCATTAAAGGGGGGGGGGTATTATGCAACATGGACTTGTTCAAGCTTTCCATCATGTTATTCTGTCATTCCCTCATTAAAAACATGCCTGAAGTGTTGCCTTGGCACATTCACGTATTTTTGAGTAATCTGTAAAAACTCTGATGGCGGCCATTTTAGGGATAGGTTTACCTGAGTCCTCCTAGGAACGCCCCCACCTCCTGGAGACGCCCCCGAGCTTTCCTCACCAGCCGAGTAACCAACCACTGCTCCTCAGCAGAACCCCCTCCCCACTGATGCCACAGACAGCGTGTGGAGGGGGCGTGTCGGAAAGAGTCTGAGGTTCTTAAAGAGACAGAGGCCTATTTCAAGACATTCACTACAGCCATTTTGAGAGAGACATTTTATACAAGGCAGTTATTCTAATTTACTGCATTTACAGACCAACAGAAGGTTTGGTCATCATTGTAGTGTGATATAGACTGGTGCTGTGTGATTGGAAAAAGCAGAATACCCCCTCTTTAAGAACAGATTCTTATTTACAATGAAGGGACAAAACTATTCCAGCAAACACAGTGTAAAGTTATACAGGAAACAGCATCATTCATCAGTTAAGCATTTCCATGAGTGAGTGGCACCGTGGCCCCGCCCCATTCATGCTAATGATCTTGTGTTTTGTGATAATAACATGGTGCACCTTGCTCCTCCTCCAGAGTGTGATCCTATAAAGGGGAAAAAGGCGGGATAGCCCAGGTACAGGCCAATTGTGCTAACACCTTAGCAGAGCACATTTTCTCCAGTTTCAGCCTTACCCAAATCTAAAAGCTTCTTGACATGAGAGTTTGCAGCCTATGGGCCAGAGTGACGGCTCATTTAAAAGCTAAGACCTTTCCTTGGTTTTATTGCATTTTCGTCACGTTTTCCGTTGTTTTCGTCACGTTTTGTTTGCGTAGGTTTCCTCTGGTTTCCCTTACCACTCAAAACATGAACAATAGGTCAGATTGATATGAGAGTGCGAATGTGGGACGATGGGTGGAAAATGTTGTTGCATGAGTGAGTCATAAACATGCACTGTTCTGACCAAATAAACAATAAATCAGTAAATAAATAAAGCTTTGGGCTGATTCCAGTCATTAGAAGTGAAAGGACCTGGGCTGTGGCTTTATAATCTGTGACAATGTGCCGATGTGCATTTATATCATTATATCTAACAGCTGAAAGACCCAACAGTCTTTATACTCTGTGTGACCGGAGGACTGGGACTGAAAAACAGCCCTGGACTCTGACCAGCCTGGCCCAAATTAGCGTAATTGTGACACTTCCACAAATACATATTTTAACCTCTTACCGCCCGCCTTAACATTAACGAGTGCATTTTCCCCAGGTCGACTTTTTATTTTTATTATTTTTTTGATTAGTATCATCAGCAAAAAGAACGGGAAAGGTGGTCGTAGAAACAGAAGCAAAATCATTAATATAAAGAATAAATAATAATGGTCCCAAAATGGAACCTTGTGGTGCACCATGCTCCACGGAATTCCTTTTACATTCATGTTTTTTTTTTTTTATACTGGGCTTTACCCAAATCTAAAAGCTTCTCGACTGGAGAGCAAAGGAAAGCTAAGACCTACAAAAGTGATGGTAACTTTTCGTCACGTCATTTTTTTCATATATATATATTTTATTTTATTTTATTTTTTCTATCATTCGTTTGTGTTTTTGTCATGTTTTTGGAGTTTTTTTTCTCCATGTTTTTCTCATGTTTTTGTTGCCTTTTCATCACATTTTTTGTCACTTTTTCATCCTCTTTTTCTCGCTATTTTGATGCTTTTCTTTTTAGCTTTTAGATTTGGGTAAAGCTCGGTTGAGGCGGGACCGGTGGCCCTAGAGCCAGTGGCCCTTCTGTGCTCTTCCAGAATGGACATATGGCCAGTCCGCCCCTGGTGACCGGTAAACACTCAACAAAATCCTACTGGTCAGGAGGGACACCCGGCCGGCACCCTAACAGAATTCACTGCATCGAGCAACTCACGGAGGAGCAAAACGAAATGGAATCTGAAAAGAACATACAATTTGAACAAATGCACCTCTATGTTTGATTTGACGGAAAAAAAAGCAACAATATTTTTACATTTTCACTTGGTTTTGGAAATATTAGCTCTGATCTGAGGAATGAGCCAAAGTGACTGGGATAAAGTGTAACAGAGACGACACATCGCCCTGGAATGAAGAGATTTGATTCAGTTTTATTGTATTTTTGTTTGTTTTTTGTCTAATACATGAATCAACACATAAAAGTGACATCATAAAAGGAGCAGAATCAGCCAAACCATCTGATCTTTCTGTTGTTTATCCATCAACATTTCATCTGTCACCAAAGCGTTTAAGAAAATATCAACAGTAAAAGATGCTAAATAGAACTAAAGCATAAAAATGAGGATTAACATCATGACGGTTTCAAAAATACCTTTGACACTTTGACTTTCTGCTGTGTCTGATCTGTAGGGGAGACCGGGGCTGGTTGTCACAGTGCTTTTCACAGCCACACTAGGGGGCGCTGTGACTTGATAATGATGGATGATGGATGAATGATAGGTTTTTGTCTTCATTCTTAGTTGAAAGTGTTCTTCTGGTGGAGCAAATCCTAAGAACAGTCCTGAAGAAATATCTGCTGTTTTAGAATATTATCACGGTCAAAATGGACCCAAAAACTAACATTCCTCTCTCATGATCAAGATTATATTTCTACAAATTATTTTTATGATGAAATTGAGAGAATGTGATAATTATTTTTAAAATTATGATGTAACAGTGGGACAAGGCCTCGTGGAAGGCCCAGGACACGCTGGTGGGACTATGTCTCCGAGCTGGGCTGGTGTCGCCTCGGGGTGGAGGAGGTGTGTGTGGATCGGGAAGTTTGGGCATCAAGTTTGGGCATCTCTGCTGAGACTGCTGCCCCCGCGACCCGGGCCCGGATAAAGCGGAAGAAAATGGATGGATGTAACAGAGGAGAGAAAATAAAACAGCTTGAAAATACTGATATTGCCAAAAAAAAAAAAAGGTTTAATTAATTCAACTGAATTTGTTAACTGTTTGTTACTTAGATTTCGTCATTGTGGATTATTGTTATATTTTAAAATGATATTACGCAGATACAGTGGTATGCCAAGGTTTGGGCACCCCTGTAAATGTTCATGATTTATAAATCATTGGTTGTCTGGATAAGACATTTCAGTTAAATATATCATATAGGAGACAAACAGTGATATTTGAGAAGTGAAATAAAGTTTGTATGATTTATGGAAAGTGTGCAAGAATGATCTAAACACAATTAGGCATGTGCATGAACTTAGGCACCACAAAAGAAAATGAACTCGATATTTTCTGCGTCCTCCTTTTGCAGAAATAACAGCCTCTAAACACTTTCTGTGGCTTAAGTTTAGGGTCTGGGATTCTGGCAGAAAACATTTTGGACCATTCTTCTTTACAAAACATCTCCAGTTCAAAAATTACATAAAAAAGTTATTGTAGTAAAAGTACTTTTGGCCTCTGCTCAGGCGTTTGTCATGCCCATATATGGACGTTTAGAATCGTGTCTTTGTCTTTACAGCTCTTATGAACTATGGTCTTTACCAGGTAACTGGTAAATTTTCCATCTCCCACTTGGAAAAATGCGATGGAGCGCCGCTTGAAGTGGTCATTACAACTCTTAAACTCGGACACCTCCAGACTGATGCGAGTTTGTATGCAAGATGAAGACAGTGATGGCGCCCCCCAGTGGAGGAGCATCAGTGAGGTGAGCGTTACTTTTGGTCACAGCTTTCTACATAACGTTATGTCGCACGTTTTTAATTATATGGTCGTATAACGTTAGCATCGTATGAGCTAGCAGGTGTAGCATTAGCCGTGTTGCTTACATACGAGTTTAATCACCTGGAACGCTCTGAGGTTGTTCAAGTGGGAAAGATACCAGTCACCAGTAACGCACCATAGTTATTTCCTCATAAAGGCGTCCAAAAGTGGAGACAATGTTCAAGAGCACGAGGGTGATGTCGGTCAGTAGAATAAGAATAATGTGAATCTGATCAAATGATGATCAGGGAAAACTTTTGCTTTCATTTCTCTCCCATAGAGCTGTATGGCACCTGCTCTGACTGAAAGAGACGACCAGCCCCTCACACTGTAATAAAGGACGAGAAGTGAACTCAAAACGTGACAACCAGCCCCACTCCCCTAATGCACAATTCAGTCTGACACAAAAGTGGCACCAAAGCATTTTCTAGCAGAAAATACAGCTGCATCTTCAACATCAGCATCAGCATCAGTAGCATAAAAGTAAAACAATTAAAGCCATAAAACTGAGTTAGGATTACCATAATGATGACTGGAATCTGTCTCTGAACAGACGCCGAAAACACCATAAAGCTCCATAAAACGTCGAAAGTTATTAAAATACAATATAAATATATATATATTACAATATTTATCCGTCTATCTTTCTATTAGGGATTTAACAATATTACAGACTACACTCCCTAAATCAGAGTCTGAGCTGAATTTAACCAGTGCTACATGTTGTCGTCATTACCTCAGTGTTTATAAGACGACAGGCTAATGATGCTAACTAACAGCTAACTGCTTTATGCCCAGGGGCTTAATTAATGTAACTGTAAAATGAAGAGATACAGCATGTCCATATGATAGACTTGACAGACAATAAAGTTTATCCTGACAATAAAGTTTATCCTGACTAGGAGTGCTGTCTATCATAGACTGTACAATGAAGAATAGACTTATTGTGGCCGACTGGTCTAATTAGTGGTACTATTGGTACTAATTAGTGCCACACCTCTTCTTGCAAGACTGTGGCTAAAATAAGGCATGTTTTCTCATAGGACCGGTCAGAACCACAACCGGGTCAGCAACTTTGATGAAATCTTCTAATGTAAGTTGAGTTGTGCTAAAATAAAATTATGCAGCAGCTCCTTGTTTCCATCTTTATTGATTGGAATGAACTTCGTGTGATGGATTTATTTTTTTGTTATTTGAAGATTTCAGTACGTCATGAATTAGCAACATCAGGCCATAAAGGAAAACTGCAGTAGCTCCATCTGGTGGCCACAGTGACCGCATTTTAGTAGTATTTAGATTTATTACAGTTTTTTAGAACATGCCATTTTAGTGAATTTCTATAATCATTGTAACAATAACATACAAGGATATATATTTAAAAAAAAAAATCCCTTTTTTACACTGACCAAAATGAAACCGTTGGTGTTGTTTGCAAAGCGACCACAAGGTGGACCTATTGGACCAAAAACAAGAGTTCCACGTCCAAAAATAATGTGCAATTATAATATAATTTGCAAATAAGTAATGGTAAATAGAGGTATCTGATGTACAATGTATTATAAAACCTCAGGAAAGGGAGTAAAATCTGATAATTAGTCATACAAACTGTAGATCTTTTCTGGATAAATTGTTTGCACCTTTCTAAAGGTGATGAAGCAGCAGCAGGGAGGGCACTGATGATCAGGAACAGCAGGAATGAAGATGCTCCTGAAAATCATGATGCTCTTCCTGTTACCAGTGCTGCTGCTTAAATACAATTATAATTTTTGCCTGTTGTTGCTAATTTGCGCCATACCTGAAACTATATCTGTACTATGTGTTACAGATGAATTAACAATCTCCACTTAATTTACCATCAGCTTGAAAGCAAAAACACTGATAATATATATTTTTTGCATGATTGGAAAAACATTCAGGCGTTAACATTGAGCGTTTGAGCCTCTCTTTAAAGCAGTACTAAGTAACGTGTTTACCTTAATAAATCCTCTCCGTAGTCCCTGTGGGGGTAATACAAGTGTTTATGGGATGATTGGAGGGTCTTTCATCGCCCCCTGGTGTCTCTGGACAGAAAACCATGTTTGCAACTTGACTGCCACCGGACCAGAGTCACCAATACACACTAATGGAATCACAAAGAAGAAGCTAACAGGCTAACAGGCAAAGCTAACTGCGGGCTAACGTCACTTTAAACAGTATTTACAGCCAAGTTTGAGTGAAAAAAAATATTCCCTTGACAGACAATAAAGTTTATCCTGACAATAAAGTTCATCCTGACTAGGAGTGCTGTCTATCATAGACTGTACAATGAAGAATGGACTTATTGTGGCCGACTGGTCTAATTAGTGGTACTATTGGTACTAATTAGTACCACACCTCTTCTTGCAAGACTGTGGCTAAAATAAGGCATGTTTTCCCTTGATGTCTGTTTGCACATCCATGCTGTATCTAGGAACGTTTTGCAAGCACTAGTTTCTCATAGGACCGGTCAGAACCACAACCGGGTCAGCAACTTTGATGAAATCTTCTAATGTAAGTTGAGTTGTACTAAAATAAAATGATGTAGCAGCTCCTTGTTTCCATCGTTATTGATTGGAATGAACTTCGTGTGATGGATTTATTTTTTTGTTATTTGAAGATTTCAGTACGTCATGAATTAGCAACATCAGGCCATAAAGGAAAACTGCAGTAGCTCCATCTGGTGGCCACAGTGACCGCATTTTAGTAGGATTTAGATTTATTACAGTTTTTTAGAACATGCCATTTTAGTGAATTTCTATAATCATTGTAACAATAACATACAAGGATATATATTTAAAAAAAAAAATCCCTTTTTTACACTGACCAAAATGAAACCGTTGGTGTTGTTTGCAAAGCGACCACAAGGTGGACCTATTGGACCAAAAACAAGAGTTCCACGTCCAAAAATAATGTGCAATTATAATATAATTTGCAAATAAGTAATGGTAAATAGAGGTATCTGATGTACAATGTATTATAAAACCTCAGGAAAGGGAGTAAAATCTGATAATTAGTCATACAAACTGTAGATCTTTTCTGGATAAATTGTTTGCACCTTTCTAAAGGTGATGAAGCAGCAGCAGGGAGGGCACTGATGATCAGGAACAGCAGGAATGAAGATGCTCCTGAAAATCATGATGCTCTTCCTGTTACCAGTGCTGCTGCTTAAATACAATTATAATTTTTGCCTGTTGTTGCTAATTTGCGCCATACCTGAAACTATATCTGTACTATGTGTTACAGATGAATTAACAATCTCCACTTAATTTACCATCAGCTTGAAAGCAAAAACACTGATAATATATAGTTTTTGCATGATTGGAAAAACATTCAGGCGTTAACATTGAGCGTTTGAGCCTCTCTTTAAAGCAGTACTAAGTAACGTGTTTACCTTAATAAATCCTCTCCGTAGTCCCTGTGGGGGTAATACAAGTGTTTATGGGATGATTGGAGGGTCTTTCATCGCCCCCTGGTGTCTCTGGACAGAAAACCATGTTTGCAACTTGACTGCCACCGGACCAGAGTCACCAATACACACTAATGGAATCACAAAGAAGAAGCTAACAGGCTAACAGGCAAAGCTAACTGCGGGCTAACGTCACTTTAAACAGTATTTACAGCCAAGTTTGAGTGAAAAAAAATATTCCCTTGACAGACAATAAAGTTTATCCTGACAATAAAGTTCATCCTGACTAGGAGTGCTGTCTATCATAGACTGTACAATGAAGAATGGACTTATTGTGGCCGACTGGTCTAATTAGTGGTACTATTGGTACTAATTAGTACCACACCTCTTCTTGCAAGACTGTGGCTAAAATAAGGCATGTTTTCCCTTGATGTCTGTTTGCACATCCATGCTGTATCTAGGAACGTTTTGCAAGCACTAGTTTCTCATAGGACCGGTCAGAACCACAACCGGGTCAGCAACTTTGATGAAATCTTCTAATGTAAGTTGAGTTGTACTAAAATAAAATGATGTAGCAGCTCCTTGTTTCCATCGTTATTGATTGGAATGAACTTCGTGTGATGGATTTATTTTTTTGTTATTTGAAGATTTCAGTACGTCATGAATTAGCAACATCAGGCCATAAAGGAAAACTGCAGTAGCTCCATCTGGTGGCCACAGTGACCGCATTTTAGTAGGATTTAGATTTATTACAGTTTTTTAGAACATGCCATTTTAGTGAATTTCTATAATCATTGTAACAATAACATACAAGGATATATATTTAAAAAAAAAAATCCCTTTTTTACACTGACCAAAATGAAACCGTTGGTGTTGTTTGCAAAGCGACCACAAGGTGGACCTATTGGACCAAAAACAAGAGTTCCACGTCCAAAAATAATGTGCAATTATAATATAATTTGCAAATAAGTAATGGTAAATAGAGGTATCTGATGTACAATGTATTATAAAACCTCAGGAAAGGGAGTAAAATCTGATAATTAGTCATACAAACTGTAGATCTTTTCTGGATAAATTGTTTGCACCTTTCTAAAGGTGATGAAGCAGCAGCAGGGAGGGCACTGATGATCAGGAACAGCAGGAATGAAGATGCTCCTGAAAATCATGATGCTCTTCCTGTTACCAGTGCTGCTGCTTAAATACAATTATAATTTTTGCCTGTTGTTGCTAATTTGCGCCATACCTGAAACTATATCTGTACTATGTGTTACAGATGAATTAACAATCTCCACTTAATTTACCATCAGCTTGAAAGCAAAAACACTGATAATATATATTTTTTGCATGATTGGAAAAACATTCAGGCGTTAACATTGAGCGTTTGAGCCTCTCTTTAAAGCAGTACTAAGTAACGTGTTTACCTTAATAAATCCTCTCCGTAGTCCCTGTGGGGGTAATACAAGTGTTTATGGGATGATTGGAGGGTCTTTCATCGCCCCCTGGTGTCTCTGGACAGAAAACCATGTTTGCAACTTGACTGCCACCGGACCAGAGTCACCAATACACACTAATGGAATCACAAAGAAGAAGCTAACAGGCTAACAGGCAAAGCTAACTGCGGGCTAACGTCACTTTAAACAGTATTTACAGCCAAGTTTGAGTGAAAAAAAATATTCCCTTGACAGACAATAAAGTTTATCCTGACAATAAAGTTCATCCTGACTAGGAGTGCTGTCTATCATAGACTGTACAATGAAGAATGGACTTATTGTGGCCGACTGGTCTAATTAGTGGTACTATTGGTACTAATTAGTACCACACCTCTTCTTGCAAGACTGTGGCTAAAATAAGGCATGTTTTCCCTTGATGTCTGTTTGCACATCCATGCTGTATCTAGGAACGTTTTGCAAGCACTAGTTTCTCATAGGACCGGTCAGAACCACAACCGGGTCAGCAACTTTGATGAAATCTTCTAATGTAAGTTGAGTTGTACTAAAATAAAATGATGTAGCAGCTCCTTGTTTCCATCGTTATTGATTGGAATGAACTTCGTGTGATGGATTTATTTTTTTGTTATTTGAAGATTTCAGTACGTCATGAATTAGCAACATCAGGCCATAAAGGAAAACTGCAGTAGCTCCATCTGGTGGCCACAGTGACCGCATTTTAGTAGGATTTAGATTTATTACAGTTTTTTAGAACATGCCATTTTAGTGAATTTCTATAATCATTGTAACAATAACATACAAGGATATATATTTAAAAAAAAAAATCCCTTTTTTACACTGACCAAAATGAAACCGTTGGTGTTGTTTGCAAAGCGACCACAAGGTGGACCTATTGGACCAAAAACAAGAGTTCCACGTCCAAAAATAATGTGCAATTATAATATAATTTGCAAATAAGTAATGGTAAATAGAGGTATCTGATGTACAATGTATTATAAAACCTCAGGAAAGGGAGTAAAATCTGATAATTAGTCATACAAACTGTAGATCTTTTCTGGATAAATTGTTTGCACCTTTCTAAAGGTGATGAAGCAGCAGCAGGGAGGGCACTGATGATCAGGAACAGCAGGAATGAAGATGCTCCTGAAAATCATGATGCTCTTCCTGTTACCAGTGCTGCTGCTTAAATACAATTATAATTTTTGCCTGTTGTTGCTAATTTGCGCCATACCTGAAACTATATCTGTACTATGTGTTACAGATGAATTAACAATCTCCACTTAATTTACCATCAGCTTGAAAGCAAAAACACTGATAATATATATTTTTTGCATGATTGGAAAAACATTCAGGCGTTAACATTGAGCGTTTGAGCCTCTCTTTAAAGCAGTACTAAGTAACGTGTTTACCTTAATAAATCCTCTCCGTAGTCCCTGTGGGGGTAATACAAGTGTTTATGGGATGATTGGAGGGTCTTTCATCGCCCCCTGGTGTCTCTGGACAGAAAACCATGTTTGCAACTTGACTGCCACCGGACCAGAGTCACCAATACACACTAATGGAATCACAAAGAAGAAGCTAACAGGCTAACAGGCAAAGCTAACTGCGGGCTAACGTCACTTTAAACAGTATTTACAGCCAAGTTTGAGTGAAAAAAAATATTCCCTTGACAGACAATAAAGTTTATCCTGACAATAAAGTTCATCCTGACTAGGAGTGCTGTCTATCATAGACTGTACAATGAAGAATGGACTTATTGTGGCCGACTGGTCTAATTAGTGGTACTATTGGTACTAATTAGTACCACACCTCTTCTTGCAAGACTGTGGCTAAAATAAGGCATGTTTTCCCTTGATGTCTGTTTGCACATCCATGCTGTATCTAGGAACGTTTTGCAAGCACTAGTTTCTCATAGGACCGGTCAGAACCACAACCGGGTCAGCAACTTTGATGAAATCTTCTAATGTAAGTTGAGTTGTACTAAAATAAAATGATGTAGCAGCTCCTTGTTTCCATCGTTATTGATTGGAATGAACTTCGTGTGATGGATTTATTTTTTTGTTATTTGAAGATTTCAGTACGTCATGAATTAGCAACATCAGGCCATAAAGGAAAACTGCAGTAGCTCCATCTGGTGGCCACAGTGACCGCATTTTAGTAGGATTTAGATTTATTACAGTTTTTTAGAACATGCCATTTTAGTGAATTTCTATAATCATTGTAACAATAACATACAAGGATATAAAAAATAAAAAAAATCCCTTTTTTACACAGACCAAAATGAAACCGTAGGTGTTGTTTGCAAAGCGACCACAAGGTGGACCTATTGGACCAAAAACAAGAGTTCCACGTCCAAAAATAATGTGCAATCATAATATAATTTGCAAATAAGTAATGGTAAATAGAGGTATCTGATGTACAATGTATAATAACACCTCAGGAAAGGGAGCAAAATCTGATAATTAGTCATAAAAATTGTAGATATTTTCGCCACTTAATTTACCATCAGCTTGAAAGCAAAAACACTGATAATATATATTTTTTGCATGATCGGAAAAACATTCAGGCGTTAACATTGAGCGTTTGGGCCTCTCTTTAAAGCAGTACTAAGTAACGTGTTTACCTTAATAAATCCTTTCCGTAGTCCCTGTGGGGGTAATACAAGTGTTTATGGGATGATTGGAGGGTCTTTCATCTCCCCCTGGTGTCTCTGGCCAGAAAACCATGTTTGCAACTTGACTGCCACCGGACCAGAGCCACCAATACACACTAATGGAATCACAAAGAAGAAGCTAACATGCTAACGGGCAAAGCTAACTGCGGGCTAACGTCACTTTAAACAGTATTTACAGCCAAGTTTGAGTGAAAAAAAGTATTTCCATTGTATAATTGGATGCACAATATCCCTCTCTCCCTTCGCCTTTTCTGTCAGTGTAGTATTTACTCTCCAAGACAATTAATAAGTTCAAAAATCGTAACTTGCTACTACACCTGCAGTGGCGCTTATGTCCTCTAGGGGAAGAGTTACTTAGTACTGCTTTAATTTAAGTCATTATTGAACACAGGCTTGTCATTCTGACCTCCACGTGTTTGTCTCCGATATTTTTCCTATTGTTATTTTAACTTTCTGCACTGTTCTGTATACAGTAGGTCTATAATCCTGTGTATGAAGCTTCTAAACTGTATAATGTGTCAGTGTTGAGCTGTGACAGCAGGGGGCGCTTTTTTGGGGCATAGGTCTGATTTATTTAAAAATATTCCTTTTTACTATTAGGTGCTTCAGAGGGAGCTCGTTTTAAAGACTAAACTCAGCAGATTCCAAAAGTCTCTGTCTCTTATGGTTCAGAAATTATAAGCCAAAGTCTGAAACATAGAAGAGGAAAACCCCTTTATCACGTTATGAAACAGTAAAAAGCGTAATGATTATTGATCTGCTGTGATCACGCGAGCAGGAGAGGTTCTTCGATCACATCTGGTCGAGGACGACGTCAGTGCGTTCTTCTTCAGGGCGGGCTCTGCGTCTCCGGGCTCTCTGTGCTCTCTCGCGCCCCCCCATGGCCTGAAACGACACGGCGCAAAAGAATTAGGGTTCAGTTTAAAATCACGGTCACTGTTTCCCAACTCGCGGTGCACGGCCCAGCGTGTAACCACGGCAACAAGGAAACGAGGACACAGGTTCAGGAGTGAGGACGTGAGCTGGTACCTGGCGGTAGAAGAAGTACGGGATGAAGTTCAGCATCAGCAGCAGGAGGAGGACCAGCGCTCGGGCCACGAGCTCGGAGTCAGACTCTGGAACACATCGGACAGACGTCACTAAACCGGGACGAACCAGGGTGAACCGGGTCAAACCAGGGTGAACCGGGTCAAACCAGGGTGAACCGGGTCAAACCAGGGTGAACCGGAACATCACACACACATGGCAGTCACTCATGCAGAACTACATACCGGTATATTAATCACAGTCAGAAATAAATTATTTTCACTTAAAGGAACAGGCCACCGCTTTTCCATACTGATATATGTTCTTACTTTAGCTCAGACGAGTTGATGTGTACCTGTCTGATCTTTGTGCGTGCGCTCAGTCACACAAATGTTGTTAGCATTTAGCCTCTCCCAGCAAAGGTATAGCTCCAGACCCTGAGATACGTGAGCCTGAACACGTTCAAGTCTAGTTACACAAGATTAAACATGTCGATTTTCTAAGCGGATAAAAAGAGGCACTATATTGTGAGGCGTAATAACACCTGAAGTACTTTGACAATATTACTGCGCGGATGTCAGAGTATTACGTGTTATTACGCCTCACAATATAGTGCCTCTTTTTATCCGCTTAGAAAATCGACATGTTTAATTTTGTGAAACTAGACTTGGATCATGTAAAGGCTCCTGTAACTGTGTTTAAATAGGGAAAACGTCACCCCAGTTTGGAGCTATACCTTTGCTAGGAGAGGCTAAATGCTAACAACATTTGCGTGACTGAGCGCACGCACAAAGACAGGTACACATCAACTCGTCTAAGCTCAGGTAATGGAAGGTAATGGAAAAACAGTGGACTGTCCTTTAAGCACTGCAAGGATCTGTACTCAGGAGCTGTACTTAACTTGAGTAGTATTTGGGCTGAGAACTTGTTACTTTCTACTGAACTGTTTGTGAAGGCTCTCATACCCAGGGAGTGTTCACCGTAGAAAAGGTTAAATCATCACCTGGACTGGGTTTTGGTAAAGTTGAGGACGTTTCGCTTCTTCTTAGCTCTTATTGTCATAAAAGACACTGTTACCCAAACTGGAGTGGACTAAATAAGACCCAGGCTCCAGGCAAAATCCCTTCCCTATATTGGGTAGGGAAGTTTGGCAGTTTTGGTTCCCTCCTCCTGTGTCTTTTTAGTGTCTTTTATGACCTAAAGAGCTAAGAAGAAGCTTCTGTGACTAGAAGTTTTACCAAAACCCAGTCCAGTTGATGATTTAACCTTTTCTACGGTGTCGACTGAACTACATTTCTTCAGTTTTCAGCCTGGCCGTAGCAGCTGTTTATTTGCTAGTCCAGGAACTGCCACATTTATTGTTTTTAATAATAAATAATCTAATCGAGATCGATCAATATGGGGGAAATAATCGTGATTTTTTTTTCAAAAATCACTCAGCCCTACTGAGGTTAATGTGCACTTAAAGACCCAGAGGATCATTAATTAGGCCTAGCGCTTAGCACGTTTAAAATGTCTAGTCTTAAAAAAATGTCGAAAAGTCAAAGGGCCATGATACACTAGTCTGTGTCTTAATATTTGAAATATATTGAAATATAGTTTAGAATAAACACAGATTAAACACAGATACTTCCCTTTGTGGCCTTACCTCCTGGATGGATGTAGAGGGAGCTGTTGGAGGAGAAGCTGTGGTTGAACATCTGCAGGAGGTAAACACAGGTGTAGCTCCCTTTGTGGGCGGGGCCTATGTCAGTAAACAGGAAGTGGGCGGAGTGATTGACGGCCGGCAGGGTGAGGTTGAGAGTGGGAGAGAGCAGCTGGAAGGAGCCTCCCGGGTACTGCGGCTCCACGGAGCATGTGACCCGGAAATGTGCCCCCATCTGCACCCAGACCCCGCCCTCTCCCGGCGACGCCCAGTCACCCTCCTGTGCCCGCGGCGCCCAGACCCCGCCCTCTGCCCGCGGCGCCCACACCCCCTCAGACACGGACACCTCCGGGACGTTCAGCAGATCTGAGGAGCAGAGGTTACATTGAGCTCTCTTTAAAGCAGATACCAAGCAGCGTAGTTCCTCTTTGCATTTCTCACAGCGACTCAAAAGCTACGGCCAACATGGCAGACAATGTAGAACATATGCTGGCGCGTAGATTTGGATTTTTCACAGAAAAAATGACAATACTGTTGTTCAAATCCTACTGTAGACTCTGTACACTGCACAGCTTTGATCAAACTATAAAAGAGGAACTTTGCAAAGGCTGCAGGTGGCCTCTAATAATGCTCTAGTGAGTCAGATGTTTGTCACTGCTGGAATAAACGCGCTGCAAGCCACACTGCGGACGCTTAAGATTAAATAAATCAGTGAATGCAGTAGTTGGGTCACTGGTTAATGTCGTCTGGCATAGCTGTCTTTCTAAAGTCATGGTGTAGTTGTTTTTTGTTTTTTGTTTTTGTTTGTGTTATTGTTTTGTTGTGTCCCTCTGTCTCTTTTGACCCCGAGTCCGTATAAAGTTAAATAGAATTGATGTTGAAGAGCAGATGACGCTCTGAATAAGTCATCTTGAGACTTTACGCACGTGTTTGAACACATTTCTGTTCCATGATTCTGTTCAGATCAGGTTTAGTTTAGCTTCATTTATGCTGCAGTCTCATACTATGTCCTGACATGACACACCTAAAAAACACCTACAAAATGACCCTGTCCTTCAAAATGACAGAGAAATGATCCTGAGTGAAACGACTGCTGTGGAGACAAACAGACTGTGGATCTGTCCAGAGCAGACCTTATGGTCATGTGACTAAACCGACCAATGGGCCGTGGCCACAGTATTCACTGAAATAAGAGTCAGGCTGCTTTAAAATCATTTTACTCAAAGTAAACTCGAGTAAACTTGATGAAATACTTGAGCAACTGTTGTAAAGTTTGATTCATGTTTCAGTTTCATGTTTATGGGACAAGACAAAAAGAAGAAGAGATTGTGAGTAGCTCTGGAGAAGAAGAGATTCAGGTTTAAACAAACCTGAACAAATCACCAGGAAGTGGCTGGAAACACCTGAGAGATCACCTTCAACACAGTC
This sequence comes from Gobius niger, assembly GCF_951799975.1. Lineage (NCBI taxonomy): Eukaryota > Metazoa > Chordata > Actinopteri > Gobiiformes > Gobiidae > Gobius > Gobius niger. The sequence goes on along the minus strand of NC_136852.1, from coordinate 38,277,025 downwards.
TCTGACAGCAGAGCTCATGTTCACACAGTCAGTGCGGATGTGCCACACCTCACTCCTGTTGAACCCGCCCCTCTCTTCTGCAGAAACAGCAAAGCCACAGGCCATGTCCCGACACACCGCGCCCGCTGTCTCCAGGTCCCAGAGGTTATGGTGGAGAAAGGGTTCAAAGGGCCGTACTGGTCTCCACTCTCCTCTGTGCTCCAGCTCCACCGTCCCCTCACAGCGACTGGCCCCTCCCACCAGCCTCAGCGGCTCTGGACACAAACACAGGTGAGCCCCGCCCCTCTACAGGCCCCGCCCCTGGCCTCGCCCCTTTACCTGCACAGGTGAGGTAGAGACTGGGACAAGTCTCACGGCCGGTCCTGGTCCGGGGACAGTCTATCAGCTTAGACTCGTTGCCCTCACAGTGGAACGTCTGCCCCAGAGGAGAGAGCGCCCCCTGGAGGAGAGGAGCCCCACAGCCCAGCTCCCTGCACAGCACCTCTGCTCCGCGATCGCCCAAGGCCCCCTCACACACCCCGGCCCAGGACTGGGCCAAGGACTGGTCCTGGATCTGCAGAGATCCTGAACACCGGCTCCGCCCCCCGACCAGCCGTACTGAGTCTGCGTATGAAGATGAGATCACAGTCTGAGTCTCTCCTTTATGCGTTCCAAATTATTATGCAAAATGTATTTCAGTGCCATAAAGGTAAAATAAAAAACGTTTTTCAATGAAACTTTTGGATGGTATTGTGTCTCAGGGCTCTTTGGATCTCAGAGCCCTTTTCCACCAAGCTGGTGCCGGTGCTGGTTCTGGGCCAGTTCCAGTTTCAGAACCGGTTCTTTCGTTTTCCACTGAAAATACGCTGGCTCTTGGTACCAAAATCTGGTGCCGGTTGGGAACCAATTAAAAGCTGGACCAAGAAACGAGCACCAGTGATGTCAGCAGCTGCGGGCGTGGCTCTCTCCTCCCACAAACAATCAATATTAGTTAGTTTGTGCTTAGAACTTCCTGGAGAAGCCAAAACAGTCTCTGTGGAGGAAACTGTTGCTTTGCTTTATGCTCTTTAGCTAAAACAAGAGTTAGAAAGAAGAAATCAAAATGTTAACGGCTGCTATGACTGGAACATAAACTTATTTTTCTGTATTTTATAACCAGAAGTGGCTTTAGTAAGATGTTACTATCCATTTTTGATGTTGACTTCCCCAAGCGTTGCCATGACAATAGGCACAGCTCTCATTTTGGTGGAAAACCAAGTCAGTATGGAACCAACCCGGCACCAGAACCAGCTCTGAACCAGCCCAGAACCAGCACCTTGGTGGAAAAGCCCTATCAGAGACCTGGGATGATTAGTTGTCAGTTAAGTCCAGTTGTGGGAGAAACTACTGACAAAGGACGTTCCACAAATACATCAGATTAAGAGAACAGCTGATACAAAGCAGCAGACAGGTATTTGAAGCTTCTGGTGCCTCTGGAGTCTCCCGAACATCAAGGCTGCGGTTGTGCATAAACCTTCTATCCGGCCTCCCCTAAACTGTTCATTGAATGTTGATAAACTTGTGAATTAATTTGTCTGTACTTTTATTGAAACTATCAGAGTTTTTCTTCCAGCACATGGTTGCTGCCCTTTAAGTGACGTCACTGAAAACTATGAATGGGATTATTTATTATTGTAGTATTTCAGACTCACCTGAACAGGTCAGCTCCAGACTGTGGTCAGAGGGATATGTGTAATAGTCAAAACAGTCGATCAGTGAAGAGTCGACACAGTCGCGAGGCTCGAGGCCAACTGTTGGTCTGAATGAAACTTTTTTGCTCTCCGCACTCAGAACAGAGCCACAGTTGAGCTCAGCACACAGTCTGTTTCCTAACGACAGAGGGGCGCCCCATGGATACACAGCAGTCCAGTTCTGTCCCGCCCCCTGCACCTGCAGCCCCGCCCTCTGCACCTGCAGCATCTCCACCTGCAGCCACCCCTGACACCGACTGTCACCATCCACCAACCGCAGATACGGCTCTGAAACAAGTCAGTGTGGCAGAGTGGTTAGCTGTGCCATAACAGAGTGGTTAGTGTGTCAGTGACAGAGTGGTTAGCTGTGTCAGTAACAGAGTGGTTAGTGTGTCTGTGGCAGAGTGGTTAGTGTGTCAGTAACAGAGTGGTTAGTGTGTCAGTAACAGAGTGGTTAGTGTGTCAGTAACAGAGTGGTTAGCTGTGTCAGTAACAGAGTGGTTAGCTGTGTCAGTAACAGAGTGGTTAGCTGTGTCATAACAGAGTGGTTAGCTGTGTCAGTAACAGAGTGGTTAGCTGTGTCATAACAGAGTGGTTAGTGTGTCAGTAACAGAGTGGTTAGCTGTGTCATAACAGAGTGGTTAGTGTGTCAGTAACAGAGTGGTTAGCTGTGTCATAACAGAGTGGTTAGTGTGTCAGTAACAGAGTGGTTAGCTGTGTCAGTAACAGAGTGGTTAGCTGTGTCAGTAACAGAGTGGTTAGTGTGTCAGTAACAGAGTGGTTAGCTGTGTCAGTAACAGAGTGGTTAGCTGTGTCAGTAACAGAGTGGTTAGCTGTGTCAGTAACAGAGTGGTTAGCTGTGTCAGTAACAGAGTGGTTAGCTGTGTCAGTAACAGAGTGGTTAGTGTGTCAGTAACAGAGTGGTTAGCTGTGTCATAACAGAGTGGTTAGTGTGTCAGTAACAGAGTGGTTAGCTGTGTCATAACAGAGTGGTTAGCTGTGTCAGTAACAGAGTGGTTAGCTGTGTCATAACAGAGTGGTTAGTGTGTCAGTAACAGAGTGGTTAGCTGTGTCATAACAGAGTGGTTAGTGTGTCAGTAACAGAGTGGTTAGCTGTGTCATAACAGAGTGGTTAGCTGTGTCAGTAACAGAGTGGTTAGCTGTGGCAGAGTGGTTAGTGTGTCAGTAACAGAGTGGTTAGCTGTGTCAGTAACAGAGTGGTTAGCTGTGTCAGTAACAGAGTGGTTAGCTGTGTCAGTAACAGAGTGGTTAGTGTGTCAGTAACAGAGTGGTTAGCTGTGTCAGTAACAGAGTGGTTAGCTGTGTCAGTAACAGAGTGGTTAGCTGTGTCAGTAACAGAGTGGTTAGTGTGTCAGTAACAGAGTGGTTAGCTGTGTCAGTAACAGAGTGGTTAGCTGTGTCAGTAACAGAGTGGTTAGCTGTGTCAGTAACAGAGTGGTTAGTGTGTCAGTAACAGAGTGGTTAGCTGTGTCAGTAACAGAGTGGTTAGCTGTGTCAGTAACAGAGTGGTTAGCTGTGTCAGTAACAGAGTGGTTAGCTGTGTCAGTAACAGAGTGGTTAGTGTGCCAGTAACAGAGTGGTTAGCTGTGTCATAACAGAGTGGTTAGCTGTGTCAGTAACAGAGTGGTTAGCTGTGGCAGAGTGGTTAGCTGTGTCATAACAGAGTGGTTAGCTGTGTCAGTAACAGAGTGGTTAGCTGTGTCATAACAGAGTGGTTAGTGTGTCAGTAACAGAGTGGTTAGCTGTGGCAGAGTGGTTAGTGTGTCAGTAACAGAGTGGTTAGCTGTGTCAGTAACAGAGTGGTTAGCTGTGTCAGTAACAGAGTGGTTAGTGTGTCAGTAACAGAGTGGTTAGCTGTGTCAGTAACAGAGTGGTTAGCTGTGTCAGTAACAGAGTGGTTAGCTGTGTCAGTAACAGAGTGGTTAGCTGTGTCAGTAACAGAGTGGTTAGCTGTGTCAGTAACAGAGTGGTTAGCTGTGTCAGTAACAGAGTGGTTAGTGTGTCAGTAACAGAGTGGTTAGCTGTGTCAGTAACAGAGTGGTTAGCTGTGTCAGTAACAGAGTGGTTAGCTGTGGCAGAGTGGTTAGTGTGTCAGTAACAGAGTGGTTAGCTGTGGCAGAGTGGTTAGTGTGTCAGTAACAGAGTGGTTAGCTGTGTCAGTAACAGAGTGGTTAGCTGTGTCAGTAACAGAGTGGTTAGCTGTGTCATAACAGAGTGGTTAGCTGTGTCAGTAACAGAGTGGTTAGCTGTGGCAGAGTGGTTAGTGTGTCAGTAACAGAGTGGTTAGCTGTGTCAGTAACAGAGTGGTTAGCTGTGTCAGTAACAGAGTGGTTAGCTGTGTCAGTAACAGAGTGGTTAGCTGTGGCAGAGTGGTTAGTGTGTCAGTAACAGAGTGGTTAGCTGTGGCAGAGTGGTTAGTGTGTCAGTAACAGAGTGGTTAGCTGTGTCAGTAACAGAGTGGTTAGCTGTGTCAGTAACAGAGTGGTTAGCTGTGTCAGTAACAGAGTGGTTAGCTGTGTCAGTAACAGAGTGGTTAGCTGTGTCAGTAACAGAGTGGTTAGCTGTGTCATAACAGAGTGGTTAGTGTGTCAGTGGCAGAGTGGTTAGCTGTGTGGTGTAAATACCTCTAGAGTTCCTGTTCTCAGCCGTGGCTCCTGAAACAGAAAAGTCGTGTCAAATGGCTGCTGTTGATCACATGATGCAGATTTAAAATGGTGGATGTTTTCTCTGGCTGCAATCGCTGTAGAAATAAAAAGGAGAAGCGGCGTTCGATGCTAGCGTGTGCGAAGAGTCAGCGAGTCGTCTGGTCCAGGAGACTTTTCAGAATACAAAAAGGTGTTAAATCTAAATACAATGATTAAATACATCAATACATAAACACATTGCTTTTACTGTAAATGTATCAGTTCATGGAAAACACCAACATTTTGGTCTAAAACATGTCCGCTGCAGTTTTGGCACAAATGACATATTTCTTCGAGCCTGAAGTAACAACTTTTTGGGTGACAGTGCAGGACTTTAGCGGCATTTGTGGTGAATAGGTCTGAGCTCAATGTATTTTTCCTATAGCTGTTATATACAGTGCCTCTCAAAAGAACAATAGATCAACTGCTCTTGCTCTGGTTGATCTTATAGAAAATATAACCGATGCAACTGAAGATAAAATGTATTCTGTAGGAATATTCATAGACCTCAAAAAGCCTTTTCATGCAATTGATCACTGAATACTAGGAAATTACTACAACTTGGGATAAGAGGAATCGGATACAACTGGATGAAGTCTTATTTAACTGACCGTCAGCAATACGTACAGACGGGAGAGCACAGGTCAAGATTGAGGAGAATCATTTGTGGAGTCCCACAAGGTTCAATATTAGGTCCAATAATGTTCCTGATATACATAAATGATTTATGTAATCTATCATCAAAACTGAAATGTATGCTATTCTCTGACACCACAAAACTGTGCTCAAATTAAGATCTCCAGCTGCTCATAACAGATCACAGAAGAATTAGATAAACTTAAAGTGGTTTAATACATATAAAAAAATCACTGAATATATCACAAATGAGATCACAGAAAGCTGCTGAAGAAAGTTCGACATGCACATACCAACATTTTACTGCTACAACCACTAGTCAGTGTACTGACAAGCAAAACAAAACATATCTTTAAAGGTTCCGGTCATACTGAATTAAGAATAGAAAGGAAACGATTCAGCAATGGTGCTGCTGCTCTGTTGTTGCCCTGGACATGGTCATTACTCCTGCCACACAAGACACAAAGAGAATCAGGACCGACGGGGTGAATGGACCTGTTGGATAGAGGGGCCCCTCCAAACAGATGTGTCAGTGTTACTGTGTGGATACTTGCATATGGAAACAAAAATAATCTTGCTGTTGAACAAAAAAATCAAAGTTACAACTGAATATGTACAGCACGAGGGTGATTAATAATGATGAACGAGGAGTGGGCAAACATAAGCTCGGCTTCAGCCTAATCCACTTTATTTGTACAGCACATTTAACCAACACAAATGTTTCCAAAGACATGACGCACTTTCCACAGACGGACGCTTGTAGTTTATTTACGGATCCAACATGACAGCAGCAGACGTAAAGCCATCTTTCCATCAAACTTTAGATGGTGTTACAACATGCAGACACATAGACATTTGTAGCGCCCAATAAACGGCTATGGACGATCGTAAACCATGCCCCTCCTATGAGAAAATGAACGGGTGGTCCCAGACTAAATATCACTGGTGATATTCATTGCATAATAAAGATGCACATGAGGAGATATTTCTTCCCATATGCATTAGTATGGGGAGAGAATGTTTACCCAATTTAAATCGGGTCTGGGATTCGACGGCTAAAATAATGTGTGCTCAGAGCTACAGGCATTTGTATCGTTTCTATGGCAATCGCTCTGGCTGTGGACTTTTATAAACACTGCTCTTCTTCTCTACCACCTCAAATAACGACTGATTACTCCTTGTAGTATTTTCACTGTAAAAGGTTTATCGTAGATCTTACAGTAACCGACTGGCAACAGGGTTCCAGTAATACAGCAACACTGTAAGTCTACTACAGTAGTGACGCAGTAATGTGAACTACAGTTACTGCAACAGTATTACTGTAACATGCTGTAAGTTACAGTAAATTAATACAGCGATGTAATGAAACTGATTGCCTTAACTGACACTAATAAAGTTCATATATTGTAGATTTAAGATAGAACATCACTGATCTCACAAGAGAGAAATCCATCTGTCAAACAGCTCTAAAACAGTCCTCACGTCTGAACGGCCTCACAGTGACGTGCTTTAAGTCTCCTTTCAACGCCGTGTGGTCCTCTTTTTATTTGACTACTTTAGTTTTTAGTTTTTATATGTATTTTCTGTTTGTTTTATTCATCAAAACACAAATTGATTTCTTATTGTTTTAATGATTTATTATTTTAGTGTTTGTGTATGCTGCAGCTTCTGACCGTTTTGAAACCTTTTATAGCCTCATCATTTCTGTTTTTTATGTGGCAGCATCATTCACTTTTTCTTCTGTTCATAATAAAGCTCTACACTTTACCCAACAATAATACATTTTATGAAAACAGAAAAAAGACTGGCTGTGAGTGTTGAAAGTGGTCAGAGAGGTTTGGAGGCACTCCGGAGTTGTGAAAATTAAAAATCTTTTATTGTGGCATGAACAAAAAGATTAAAAACCGCCAACACGTTTCGACAGCTGTGTTTTCATCAGGACGACTTTTGTGACAATCTCTGCCTCCAAACCTCTTTGACTGCTTTCGACACTCACAGCCAGTCTTTTTTCTGTTCTCATGCACTATCGGCTCCTTGGAAGAGCACCCGTGAGTTCACTACAACTTGTTACACCTATGGAACCCAAAGCAGCGCTCATTTTCTATTTTCAACAATAGATTTTAACTGAACATGTGAAAAATGATCGTGACCGTGGTTTTTATGTTCAGACTTTATACAACAACTGTGGATCCATTCTATTGCTCTCAAATAGTCGTGTCTAGTTCTGTGGTGAATAATCTCTGTGATATATGTAATATATGCACTATGTATAATACATGTGATACAGAAATATGCAGCCTCTGCATAAACCGTACATTAAAGAATAAAAAACATTTGGAACATTTTCAAAATCAGATTTGATTAACATGCCATGAACATGCCACATCTGTCCAAGACCTTTACACAACATACTTCCTTATTATTGGCCAACAAAATAAAATAAATAACAATTTAGCTCGAAATGAAGTGGGAAGAAGACAAACTTATTTACTCCCGCCCCCATTCATATATTCTAAATAATGTAAATACTGTGGTTGCTGCACTAACAAAGTGTACAAAGTCATCAGCAACACAACCCACACAGTATTTATACTGTATATAAGTGTTTTTTTTAGATATATAAGATAAGATAAGATAAGATACTTTATTGATCTCACAGATGGAGAAATTGCATTTGATGAGAGAGCATCCGGCAGCAGCACCCATTCAGTGCGCACCACTCTTTTTTTTTTTTTTTCTTTGGTGAGAGATCGTCGTGTCGCGGCCGCCATCTTCACTGTTTTGGTCACAGGAGGAGCACTGGTTGATGGGAAATCCGTAGACGATGACCACGGCGGTGGAGCTCTTGCGCTTGGCCACGATGTTCTTGGCCACACAGGTGTAGTTGGCCGTGTGGGACAGACGCGCCTGCTTGATGATCAGGTTGTGTCCACGGTGATGTAGAAGTTCCTGTCCTCGGCCGGGTCGATGATCTCGTTGTCCTTCAGCCACTCCACCCGCATGACCTTGGAGGATGGAGAAACTGTAGCTGCCCTCTGTCTCCTCTGATCATCTGAAACGGTGCACCGCCTCCTGGGCTTGTCCCCGTCTCAGAGCGTGGTGTCCTGCACTGGTCAGCTCCACCTCGTCCTTCCTCTTCCTCCTGCACAGCTCCCTCCACAGTCTTTCACCATCTCCTCGTTGGTCCCTTTTGTTGTTTCCTGTAGCTCCTCTTGTGACGCCTCCTCCGTGCTGCAGGTGTGGGGGCTCTTGGTGCCTCTTCACTGTTCAGTGTCTCAGAAGATGTTTGTAGATCTCAAATGGGTTTAGCTGATAAGCTAGCAGTTTGTTTACCTTCAAAAAGCTGCTTTCTTCAGGAGCATTTTGGACTCTCAAAGTAAACAAATCCACCAAACCTCCACAAAAACACGGTAAAGACGTTCAAAAGTATCCAGAAAAACAACGTGGTTCGCTGAAAAAGGCAAACAATTCACTGAAAAAGGCAAACAATTCAGCTGCACCAGGAGAGAGGGAGGTCACTTCCTGTTTTCACGTCGCCATGGCGACGACGCCATAATAACATAACATAACATCATCTATTCATGAGGAGTATAGTAATAACAGAGTGATTCACTGATTGATGCTCATGGTAAATAGATTTTATTTGAATGATGTGTATCAAAAGGACCTGATGCCAGAGGGGAGCAGCCCCCGAGCAACCGGCCCCCCCTTTACTGTCTATGCTGTGCATTAAAAGAGACAAGAGTTAAGAGCCCGCCTGCCCCGCACTACAGTACAGTACATATACAGTACAGTTGAATGTGGAATACATGGCTATGTGTACTGTACATGTTATAGCTTCTAAAAATGGATGTATTTATTTCCTATCCATTTAGTTTGTTTCTAGGAAGACATGAACTGCTATACATCAATTTAATGATATAATAACAACAACAGCAACAACAGTAATAGCAATGATAACGATGCATCATCAATAAACTAATAAAGTCACAATAAATAATGAATAACCAGCATTATAGTTGTAGTTAGTTATAGGTCCTCTTATAATAATAATCAAATAAAAATAACCACAACAATCATCATCATCATCATCATCATCATCAGAGGTTATATCTCCTGAAGCCTGACAAAACTCTCACCACTGTCAGCTGTTAAAATGCACAGAGAACATCTGTGTCTCTGTAATAAGTACTCACCACAGAGGAGCCAGGTGATGAGGAGGACGAGGAGACACATGTTTCAAAGACAGACGTGTGAAGGACGAATGAAGCAGAAGTGTCTGAGCTTCCTGTTTCATACACTTTCTTATCAGCTTCATCTTCTGGGGCTTTTCGGACTAAAACTAAGAACTGCATTTACCTAGGGTGGAGGCACAGGGTTACAAAACATAAAGTTAGTAAAGTCCAAATGTGATGTCTGATTCACCTTCACACTGTTTAACTGTGAGAGGCTCTGCAACCCGCCATGTTTCTTATTGCCTTTGCCATCGGGACAAAGTCATGACAGTGTGAAAACCTGACAGAAAATGACACTGAATCCACATTTTTGCACAGACTTGACTTTTAAAGGCATGTGGTCCTAAACCTTTTTAGGATATTTCAGTTTATTTGCTGTTTTCAATAAATGTTTTGTCTGTTGCATATTGAAGTTCTACTTGGACTTGCCTGGATCTGCCATACTATCCCCTGTCCATTCCACACAGGAGTCAGTCTGGTCACGGAGCAACTGGAGCAGTTTGAAGGGGCGGGCCTAACGTGCACAGATGGTCAGTGAAATAAACCAATCAGCAGTTAGTCCAATTCACAAAAATATGAAGTGAATATAAACTCACGCGGAGGCAAAAACTGACAACATGGTGGTGCAGCGAGTGACGTCACCTTGTTTCTCTGTGACGGTCGTGATTGGTTCAGCCTTCGCCGCCAATCAGACACTTGTTTACCGTGCATGGCCACACCCACCTTCTTTCACGCAGAAAAGAGGTGGGTGTGGTTTATCAGGCTCCTTGTTCAGATCCAACCATGCAAAATATGAATCTTTGCCATTTCTCAAATGATCTTAACTTTTGATCGGGGCAAACTCTCTGACATCTTTCCCGCTGAAATATTGACACCATAAACCACTTAGTTTAAATGTAATCTTCGTACACATGCCCTTATAGTCTTACAGTTTCAAGTTTTCATAGTTTCAAGTTATGTGTTATATGTTTCATGCAGCACGATCGACGGAAAAATAAAATCGTAGTTATCGTAGTTGCGAACCTGTTCATGACCATGGCAACAAAAACAATTCTGATTCTGAAAGTCTTTCATTCAAATGGGTTGGAGATCATTCAAGTACAGCTGCTCACAACTTCAATCATGGGGGCTGGTGTCGCCACGTCGTCAAGGAGACAAATGTGAACATCTATAAAGTTAAGTGAGGGTGAGGATGAGGATGAGGATGAGGATGAGGATGAGGATGAGGATGAGGATGAGGATGAGGATGAGTGGTTAAGTCACGGTGCGTTCGGACGTCGGGCTCCTGCACCGTCTGTGTCATCGTCCTGTCGGCTGCAGGATCTATAAACCTTTAGGAGAGTGACATTACATAATTGTATTGTGAAGCAATGGAGATTTCAAAGGTAAAATACTGAATTTATTGTTCAAACTATAGAAAAGTATAAAATATAAAAAATCTCAACCTTGTTTAATGGAATATTTGCAAATTAAAATTAAAAAATTAGAAATATTAGAAAAAACTTTATAGACTATTACAGTATATGCAATGATGAACAGTATGTGTTTCAATAAGTTCAATAACATCATTAGCAGTTAAGGATTGTATTGAGAACAACAGCTGTTGATCACAAAGAAGGTGTGTGGTATTTATCATTCTTTGCTATTATTTAGTGAGTTCTGTGTTACTTGTGCTCCTGAAGGTTGGGGGTGTTTGGGGGTGAAGGCACCGCTGCTTTGGTTTGTGTTGTTAATACAACAGTTTATATGTGTTTGAGTGTGTGAACCCTCTTGAAGGCCCTGTCTGAGACCCCACAGCCCGACAGTGATGAAGCTAAACCTTTACTGAATACAACGTGTCTGCACACTCTGTGCTGATCTGGTTCACACATTTGGGTAAATACTTGTAAAACACACTTAGAGCCAATAGTTAAAAGCCCTGAACCTGATTGTCCATCCATCCATTTTCTTCCACTTGTCCGTTTCCAGGTCGTGGGAGCAGCTGTTGGAGTTGCCCAAATCACACTGCACCAGCCCCTTATGGCTCCTCCTGCAGGTGGTGGGTCCACAGAAGGACCTAGCCCCCGACAACAGAGCTCCAGGATCATTTGGGTGCTCAAACCCCTCCACCATGGCGGTTCCAGGAGGGCTATACCTGAATTTTTTTTTTTTTTATATATTAAATTACAAACAATAAATGAGCAAGCCACCAAATTAAAATAATAATAATAGTGATAGTTTTGGTCCATATCATTCCTCTCTGCCTTTAAGTCACAAAAAAGAGTTTAAATCTGTTATTTATAAAACAATTCAATGGTATGGACTGAGATGAGTTAACATTAATAAAGACATTTGTCATAAAATAAGTCATGGTTTGAAAATAGACTTAATACATGATGTTATTAGTTTACAGAATATCATAAACTCCGTATTGCTTCACCAGCGTCAGCTTTTCATATGATTAGTTTGATCATTCATGTCATTAGTGATATTTTGACACGGTCTGCAAAGTGAGAAGAGTCATTATAGGAAAGTTGGAGGATGTTTGTGTTCTAATAGTGCATCTGTAAGTTCACACCTCGGGACGATCGTATCAGCTCAGAAACACGAGCTTCTTATCGTTTGGCCTGATCAGTGTGAGAGCTGAGCTGCAACACCTTCAACAGCACAGAGGAGGTGTGAAACATGACTTTTCTCTGACGCTTTGGCAGGTTATTCTGATCAGAACTGGCATCAAAAGTTTAATAGCCAAGATCACTACATCACAATACAATAATAAAAGTGATGAAATGTAATGAATATAAAACTCACCCGAATCGATTGGAGATTTCTTTCATTTCATGAGTAAAAAGTGGCAAAATTCTTGACCATCAATTATTAGTCATGCATCGAGCCAGGGATAAATGCATGCTTATATTTTGTCATTAGCTAACTGTCTATTTTCCTTAGTTCATCTTTCTACATGGCAAACATTTTAACAATTCCCTTCCAATATGATATATATAATATATAATCCAATATATATATGAATATATAATCCAATATGATCAGTGAAACAGAAGCTTAAAGCAGAAGTAACTTGTTTACCTTAATAAATCCTTTCCGTTGTCCCTCTGGAGGTAATACAAGTGTTAATGGGATGATTTGAGGGTCTTTCATCTCCCCCTGGTGACACAAAAAAAAACACAATTGCAACTTTCCTGCCACCGGGTCTGAGTCACCAATACACAGTAATGGAGGTTTGAGCGAAAAAAATGATCTCCATTGTGTAATTGGATGTACAATATCCCTCTGTCCCTTTGTCTTTTCTGTCAGCGTAGTATTTACTCTCACGGACAAGTAATGAGTAAAAAACACAACATGATTCAACACCTGCAGTTGCGCTTATGGCCTCTTGGGGCAAGAGTTACTTAGTACTGCTTTAATGGAGGGATTTCCTACATTTTTTTCCGAAATGCAGTTGGCTCTGGTTTAGGAGCCTGTTTTCTACGACCTCAGAGCGTTCTCGTTCCAAATGCGAGTGGTGATGATAATGTGGCAACGGTGGCGCAGGTGGTAGAGTGGGTCACCTTGGGTCACCTCCTGGAACCTCCACCTTAACGTGGTGGAGGGCTTTGAGCCAAATGATCCTGGAGCTCTGTTGTCAGGGGCTTCGTGCCCCTGGTAGTCAAACAGGTACTAGGTCAGGGGTCAGACAAAGAGCGGTTCAGAAGCTCCTTTTGAGAGACCAACAGGCCCTTTAGAAATCATGAGACCGTCCTTCTGTGGACCCCCCACTTGCAGGAGGAGCCATAAGGGGGCTGGTGCAATGTGATTTGGGCAGCTCCAACACCTGGCAACGGACAAGTGGAAGAAAATAGGTGGATGGACCACTATTTCATTTTCTTTTCTTGCCATTTATTGGGCTGAATGTCTCTCATATGTGTCTGCACATAGTCATAGCCAATCGTATCATCGCATCAGATGACGTATGACGTACCCGCTGTAAACTTTCAGCTAAACTATTTAGAACACGGTCTAAAGCGTGATGGAAAGGTGGCGTCGTGTCTGCTGCTGTCATGTTGGATCTGCAATTTTTTTTATCCGTAAACAAACTACAAGCTTCCGTACGGGGAATAGGCGTCATCATCCTGCTGTCCCTCCTCGTTCTGTGATTGGTCCCCAAATCCATGGGAAGATTTCGGCCCTTGGGCAAGACACTTCACCCTCCTTGCCTCCAGTGTCTGGGTACACTGGTGTATGACTGAGAGAGTGAGTGGGTGACTGGTTCCTTACTGTAAAGCCAAATCATGAGACCGGTGTGATAGGTAGAAAAGCGCTACATAAGTTGAATCCATTTACCATAATAATAAATTGCCACAAAAACAAGCAGAAGTTCATCATTTAGGAATGAAAGCACAAATCAGCCTGGTGTTTTCTTCCAGGATTTTCCCCTCTTCGCTTTTCTTTTTTTATTTTTTACAATATTTACATTACATTTCCTTGAAATAAAGAAATACATGGACTCTTTTGAACCAAGTGCCACGTGAACAACAGGAAACACCACTAACTATAGTTTCCTGAATCTTTTCAAGAAATGTGCTCATTTTGTGGCTTTTTCTAGATACTGACTGAGCTCAGAATGTCACCAATATTCAGCTCAAGAACTGCAGACTGTGAAAACCGTTTGTTTCTTTTTTGTGTCTTATTTTAGTTAATTTTCGATGTTGTCAATTTTGAAAACTTTCCGACAGATTAGACTGGAGTGTCGCACACAGGAAGCAACATCAGATAAGACTTGACCACGATACAGCGGTATAGTTTAGACCCGGTTTAGTTGTTTTGTGTATGAAACTGTTTTTGGTGCATCAAATGTGGATCATACCTTTACTTCCTGCACCACATAAACTAAATATAATCTTCAACGCAATTATTGACTCATTTCAGCTGATTCGTCTTATCTACAGACTGAAACATCTGAAACCACTGAACTCTTGTTTACTTCTCTGTATTTGTTTTGCTTCAAAAGGATCTCTACTGTGCACTGCGTTCCAAATTATTATGCAAATTGTATTTTTGTGTCAAAAAGGTAAAAAATATATATATATCTTTTATGAAACTCATGGATGGTATTGTGTCTCGGGGCTCCTTGAATCACTGACATGAATCTCAGAGACCTGGGATGATTGGTTTCCAGGTTAAGCCCAGTTAAAGGAAAAACTACTGAAAAAGGGTGTTCCACTTTATTAAGCAGATTATCATTTTCAAGCAAAATGGGAAAGAAAAAGGATCTGTCTGCTGATGAAAAGCTTTGAATAGTTGAATGCCTTGGTCTAGGGATGAAAACCTTCAATATTTCATGTAAGATTAAGCATAATCATCGTACTGTTAAGAGATTTGTGGATGATTCAGACACACACAGGTTTGTGCAGATAAGGCACAATATGGACGGTTTTTGCCAGACAAACACATCAGATTAATAGAACAGAAGCTACAAAGCAGCATGCAGGTATTTGAAGCTGCTGGTACCTCTGGAGTCTCCCGAACATCAAGGTGTAGGACCCTCCAGAGGCTGCAGTTGTGCATAAACCTTCTATCCAGGCCTCCCCTAAACTGCTCATTGAAGCTGATGAACAGAAACGGCTGCAGTGGCTCAGAAATACATGAGGACTCATTTTCAAACAGTCTTGTTCACTGATGAGGCCGTGTAACCCTGGATGGTCAGATGGATGGAGAAGTGGATGGTTGGTGAATGGCCACCATGTCCCAACAAGGCTGTGACGTCAGTAAGGAGGTGGCGGAGTCATGTTTTGGGCCAGAATCATGGGGAGAGAGCTGGTCGGCCCCATTAGGCCCTTTTAGGCTCCCTGAAGGTGTGAAAATGACCACTTTCTTCTATGCTACAAAAAGAAGAGCCGAGCTTTCCCGAACAAGATCATCTTCATCATGACAACGCACCATGTCCTGCTGTAAAGAACACCTCTGCATCACTGGCTGCTATGGCCATAAAAGGAGAGAAACTCATGATGTGGACCCCCTCCTCCCCTGACCTCAACCCTATTGAGAACCTTTGGAGCCTCAACAAAAAAAACTTCTATGAGGGTGGGAGGCAGTTTTCATCCAAACAGCAGCTCTGGGAGGTTATTCTAACATCCTGCAAAGAAATCCAAGCAGAAACTCTCCAAAAACTCACAAGTTTAATGGATTTAAGAATTTTGAAGCTGCTATCACAGAAGGGCTCCTATGGTAAAATATAACTTGACCTGTTATTATTTTTTTGATTGAAATAGCTTTTGATTTCAGTAAATATGACCTCCTAATGCTACAAATTCAACAAATGACCATTTTCAGTTAATTACAAGCTTTAAAATGTATTGAAACGATGAGTTGCATAATCATTTGGAACAGTAGATTTTGAGGTTTTTACTATAATTATTTTTGAAAAAAATACTGTTATCACTGGGAGATTTTTTCAACCACATTTAAATGATCCTCTACCAGTTAAAGACTTGACAAATATGCTGACTCTCATTTGAGTTGACAATTTAGAAAATCTTGAAAAATGTCATTTGCATAATAATTTGGAACGCGGTGTATATACTTTACTATTATGTGGTGTTAATCTTTAGTGCAGTGATGGGAGTGAGGAGGTTAGTGCGGGTGATGGGAGTGAGGAGGTTAGTGCGGGTTATGGGAGTGAGGAGGTTAGTGCGGGTGATGGGAGTGAGGAGGTTAGTGCGGGTGATGGGAGTGAGGAGGTTAGTGCGGGTGATGGGAGTGAGGAGGTGAGTGCGGGTGATGGGAGTGAGGAGGTTAGTGCGGGTGATGGGAGTGAGGAGGTTAGTGTGGGTGATGGGAGTGAGGAGGTTAGTGCGGGTGATGGGAGTGAGGAGGTTAGTGCGGGTGATGGGAGTGCGGAGGTTTGTGCGGGGAATGGGAGTGAAGAGGTTAGTGCGGGTGATGGGAGTGAGGAGGTTAGTGCGGGTGATGGGAGTGAGGAGGTTAGTGCGGGTGATGGGAGTGAGGAGGTGAGTGCAGGTGATGGGAGTGAAGAGGTTAGTGTTGGTGATGGGAGTGAGGAGGTTAGTACGGGTGATGGGAGTGAGGAGGTTAGTGTTGGTGATGGGAGTAAGGAGGTTAGTGTCGGTGATGGGAGTGAGGAGGTTAGTGCGGGTGATGGGAGTGAGGAGGTTAGTGTGGGTGATGGGAGTGAGGAGGTTAGTGCGGGTGATGGGAGTGAGGAGGTTAGTGAGGGTGATGGGAGTGAGGAGGTTAGTGTTGGTGATGGGAGTGAAGAGGCTAGTGCGGGTGATGGGAGTGAAGAGGTGAGTGCGGGTGATGGGAGTGAGGAGGTTAGTGCAGGTGATGGGAGTGAGGAGGTTAGTGCAGGTGATGGGAGTGAGGAGGTTAGTGCGGGTGATGGGAGTGAAGAGGTTCGTGCTGGTGATGGGAGTGAGGAGGTTAGTGTGGGTGATGGGAGTGAGGAGGTTAGCGTGGGTGATGGGAGTGAAGAGGTTAGTGCGGGTGATGGGAGTGAGGAGGTTAGTGCGGGTGATGGGAGTGAGGAGGTTAGTGCGGGTGATGGGAGTGAAGAGGTGAGTGCGGGTGATGGGAGTGAGGAGGTTAGTGCGGGTGATGGGAGTGAGGAGGTTAGTGCGGGTGATGGGAGTGAGGAGGTTAGTGCGGGTGATGGGAGTGAGGCGATTTGTGCAGGTGATGGGAGTGAGGAGGTTAGTGCGGGTGATGGGAGTGAGGCGATTTGTGCGGGTGATGGGAGTGAGGAGGTTAGTGCGGGTGATGGGAGTGAGGAGGTTAGTGCGGGTGATGGGAGTGAGGAGGTTAGTGAGGGTGATGGGAGTGAAGAGGTTAGTGTTGGTGATGGGAGTAAGGAGGTTAGTGTCGGTGATGGGAGTGAGGAGGTTAGTGCGGGTGATGGGAGTGAGGAGGTTAGTGCGGGTGATGGGAGTGAGGAGGTTAGTGCGGGTGATGGGAGTGAGGCGATTTGTGCGGGTGATGGGAGTGAGGAGGTTAGTGCGGGTGATGGGAGTGAAGAGGTTTGTGCGGGTGATGGGAGTGAGGAGGTTAGTGCGGGTGATGGGAGTGAGGCGATTTGTGCGGGTGATGGGAGTGAGGAGGTTAGTGCGGGTGATGGGAGTGAAGAGGTTTGTGCGGGTGATGGGAGTGAGGAGTTTAGTGCGGGTGATGGGAGTGAGGAGGTTAGTGCGGGTGATGGGAGTGAGGAGGTTAGTGCGGGTGATGGGAGTGAGGCGATTTGTGCGGGTGATGGGAGTGAGGAGGTTAGTGCGGGTGATGGGAGTGAGGAGGTTAGTGCGGGTGATGGGAGTGAGGAGGTTAGTGCGGGTGATGGGAGTGAGGAGGTTAGTGTGGGTAATGGGAGTGAGGAGGTTAGTGCGGGTGATGGGAGTGAGGAGGTTAGTGCGGGTGATGGGAGTGAGGAGGTTAGCGCGGGTGATGGGAGTGAAGAGGTTAGTGTGGGTAATGGGAGTGAGGAGGTTAGTGCGGGTGATGGGAGTGAGGAGGTTAGCGCGGGTGATGGGAGTGAAGACGTTAGTGTGGGTAATGGGAGTGAGGAGGTTAGTGCGGGTGATGGGAGTGAGGAGGTTAGCGCGGGTGATGGGAGTGAAGAGGTTAGTGTGGGTAATGGGAGTGAAGACGTTAGTGTGGGTAATGGGAGTGAGGAGGTTAGTGCGGGTGATGGGAGTGAGGAGGTTAGTGCGGGTGATGGGAGTGAGGAGGTTAGTGCGGGTGATGGGAGTGAAGAGGTGAGTGCGGGTGATGGGAGTGAGGAGGTTAGTGCGGGTGATGGGAGTGAGGCGTAGCAGTGAAAGTGGAGTCCATGGTGGCGGATGATCTGACCGAGGGGAAGCATGTAGATGGTGAAGAGGAGGGGGCCAAGCACAGAACCTTGGGGTTGACGGGGAAAAGTGTGGGAGTTGCAGGTGTTGATGGAGACGAAGTGGTGACGGTCGGAGAGATAGGAGGTGAACCAAAGGAGTGCTGTGCCGGAGATGCCTATGGATTGCAGACGGTGAAGGGGAGAAGATGGATATGGAACCAGAGTCAGCAACGACGAGGAGCTCTTTAGTGACTTTGAGAAGTGCCGTTTCTGTGCTGTGGTGTGAACGGAATCTGGATTGAAATGTTTCGAAGAGCTGAAAGAAGTGGAGATGTTGGTGGAGTTGGGTGATGACGGTGCGTTCCAGAATTTTTGAAAGTAGCTGGAGATTGAAGATGGGTCTGAAGTTGTCCTGATTGTCGGGTTGAGGCCGGGTTTTTTCAGGAGGGGTGTGATGGAAGGGAATTTGAGCGGGGATGGGACAGATCCAGAGGTAAGGGAAGTGTTGATGATGCTGGTGATGAGGGATGAGAGTGGGATGAGAGTGGGTATGCAGGTTTTGAGGAGGGGAGATGGGATCGGGTCAAGCTGGCAACTGGGAAATTTCAAGGTTGTGAGAAGTTTGGTGACAGAGGAGAGAAAGAGGGAAGGCTATGGAGAGTATTCATGTTTAGAGAGAAGGGTGGCAAATGAACGGTGTATGGTACGGAATTTGTAACGGTAGCATGACAAGAAGTTATAGCATTTATTATTTATTTGTTTATTTGGTCAGGACAGTGCATTCTAATGAACATAAATGGGACACATACATGTAAACACACCACGCCGGATTGTAGCCTTAAGCTAATTTGCATCCGTTGTCCTGCACTCTGTCCCGCCGTCTTTTAAGACGTTCAAAGTGACCGTGCTGCATAACACATGAATACAATTAAACTTGAAGCTTTAAGATGCATCTTAATGTGAGATAAACAGCGGTGGCAAATGTTCCAGTACATTTTCGATGTTATCAATTTTGAAAACTTTCCAACAGATAAGACTCAAGTGTCACACACAGGGAGCAACATCAGATAAGACTTTAACACGATACAACGACAGAGCCCGTTTAGACCTAGTTTAGACTTGGTTCAGACCTGGTTCAGACCTAGTTTAGACCTAGTTCAGACCTAGTTTAGACCTGGTTCAGTCTGGTTCGGTCGGTCGGTTTTCGTGGTCATGGATCCTCCAGTTCTGCTGTTGCTCCTTCTCTTCTGTTCAGGTAAAATTCTGTTTACATTTGATCCAAATGGCATTAAATGATGTGGTTAAAACGGAATCAAAATACACGACGGGACTGAAGTCGTCCAATCTCAAAGAAGAAAAAAACAATTATTTTATTGAAGAAAGGGAGTTATTTTATGGTCAATCTATCTATTTTATTTTAGTGGCAAGTTTAACTGACGTGATACAATCAACAAATGAAAATGTCAAATGTCCCCAAACGTAACATGTGGTTGAACTTACCTCACTCTCCACTATGAGAGGAAAGATCTTCACGTTTTTAAAGGTTTTTTTTCATCACTTTGAATAATATGAATGAGTTAGTTAATACATTTAATAGATTCTTTGTGGATATTGGCCTGAACCTTCCTGTGAAAACTATTACAAACGTTGAGAAATATAATTGTGAGCTCATAGACACAAATCCTATGTCCTTGGCTGGAGATAGACATCTATATATTAATAAAAAGCTAAAACATTATGGGATTAGGGGAGTAGCACTATGGGTTACCAGTTATTTAAAAAACAGAAAACAATGTGTGAAAATAGGTGATAATCAGTCGAGTTGTCAAGAAATTGTGTGGTTTACCTCAAGGGTCCATTTTAGGTCCAAAATTGTTTAATACGTACATTTGTACGGACATTTGTAAAACATCTCAAATACTACTCAAATTCATCTTGTTTGCAGATGATACAAATACTTTTGCTTCAGGAGACGATTTAAAACAACTGTGTCAGATTGTTAACATGGAACTCAAAAGTCAATAAGTGGTTCAAACGAAATAAATTATCTCTAAATCTGAGTAAAAGCAAAATGATGATATTTCATAAGTCTAATGCTCAGGAAACAATTCAGATAGAGGGTGTTATTATAGAGCAGGTGCATGAAATCAAATTTCTTGGAGTTATTATAGACGATAGAATTACTTGGAAATTGCACATTAAATATGTAACTACTAAAATATCAAGAAGCATTTCAGTAATAGCAAAAGCAAAGCACATTTTAAACATCAATTCTCTACATGACTTATACTGTTCTCTGATTTTGTCCTATTTATATTATTGTACTGTAGTATGGTGAAATAGGGGAGGTGTATCTATATTGGACCCCCTAAGGACATATTCGTATATCCCCTTTCTAACTGAGTGCATCAAAAGCATTTGTGCCTCAGTGAATGAGTTACAATAAGTGCTCTATGCATACAAGATATGAGCTTGTCAAATATTATATTATTGCAGTTAAATCCAAAAATCGTTTTTTTGAAAGTGGTCCAATTTGGGGACATGGTGACCTATATTGGACCAGGTCGATCCCAATATTGGAACACATGTAAAACTGTGTATAATTTGGCCTAAACAAATAAAAAATTGATTAAATACTTCCGTACTTACTCACAGCACACACAGTCACAATCCTGACCTGTAACCAACTGTTTATGCCTTTTGTTCCCTCAGTGTTTGTGTTGTATGAAAGTTTTGTGTTAAATGGCAAGTACAATGAGCATATACTTAATTTAATGATTTATTTATTAATTAATCTATGTATTTATTAATTCATGCCATTATAACCCTGAAATGTGTGCAGATGTTTTAATCATGTTAATGCGTGGAGAGAGTCCATTGCATTACATTGGACCGAACTGGTCCAATATGAGGACACATGGGGTGGTCCAATATCGGGCCGGCACCCACTTGAGTTCTCGGATGTACACTATATGTTAGCAACCGTGTACATATGAGTCATCATTCCTCGTTGTATTCATTAAATTTATGAATTTATAACAACCCGCACAGGCCATCCTAGCTAGTTCTCCTAAAGTTTGCGGTCACACCACACTCCCAAAGATGATCTAAAATTACAAAGAAATGTGTGAAAACACTTTTTCTCACCATTTGCTCATTTTGATAATTCCCGCCGTCAATCATCTCAGGCAGACGTAATATCACGCCGCCCGTCATTTTGATCGCAAATTGATGTGCTAACTGTTTATGGAAAGGAGAACGAGTGGTGGTCCAATTGCGGGACCGGTCCAATATAGGTACATCTCCCCTACTTATAAAACCACAGTAAAAATCAATAGCAATGCTCGATTAATTCATAAAGTTGGGTTTTTGGACTACACAAACTCATTATTTTTAAAATCAAAGATCATAAACTTTTGTGACATTGTTGAGTTCCAATCAGTACAGATGTTATACAAAGCAAGATACAAACTGTTACCAGGTCGTTATAAATTATGTGATGAATTAAACTTTAGGAAACACAGCACAACTTTGAAGTTTCAGCCCGACAGTTAATGGTGTACAATTGTGGAATAAATTGGAGATGGAGATGAAACAATGTCCAAAAATAAACCTGTTCAACGAATACGAAATAATTGTACACAAATTAATTATTAAAAATATAAATGTATGTACACGGAGGATGGTAATGAGAAGTAGCAAGATCATTGAGTATAATACGGATATTATTGTGCCTTTGACTTCACACTAGTGATTTCACTAATGTACTAATGTTTGGCATTGGTAACAGTTTGAAAGAAATATATTCATGGTCACCATTTGTTATTTGCTTTGTACTAGACATCGTACATGAACGAGACAGCTGCTGTTGTGTTTTGTATCTACTCGTTTCTATCCATTACTGGATCAGTTAAAATTGTGCCCTGTAAGTTTGGTCTGTGTTAAAATAGCCGATTTGACTGGATATAGACGAGATATTGTGAGTGTTGTAGTCCATTCTTTTGCTGTTGTTTCTTTATTGATTATTGGTTTTCATGTTCTTTATTGCCGAAATGTCGGAGATTTTTCCCATTGACTTATAATGGGGCTCCCGCAAATCCATGCTTTTCTGCACTTTTTTCTGCATTTTCTGCAATTTCTGCACTTTGTGCATGTTCAGCTTCTGCAACTTGTGGGTTTTGAGAAAAAATTGGCCTTCTGCAGATTTCCAGTTTTTTTATACAGGAGTTTGAAATTTTTGCATTGGTGTGTATGTGGACCTGTCGCATTAGTGTGTATGTGCGAATCCAGCCAATCGGGAGACTCCAGGCCTTTCAGCCATTTGTGCTTCTGCCAATCAAGCTCTGAGGCCATTTCAACAGTTTGACCAGTTTATGGAATATAAAAGTTTATGCAATATTAACAATTTATGCAAATTAACCAGTTTATGCAACTTAAGAGTTTATGCCATTTAGGATTTATGAATTTTAAAGCGTTTATGCAATTTACATAATTTATGCGAATTATCCCATTCATGCATTTTACCACTTTATGCAGTTTATACCGTTTATGCAACATGACATTTTATGCATTTTACCTGTTTCTGCAAATTTGATTATGCAATTTGAAGAGTTTCTGCAATTTCTGCATTCGCTTCCCGCATTTCCGCAGTCAATCGCAATGACGCAGCCTTGCACTATGTTCCTTGCTTTGATTGTTAAATGAAAATGTTATTGTTTTTATTTTGGGTATGGGCGCTTATAAGCCTTTTGCTTCAGCCCACTCCTTTTCAGCAGACTAACGGCTCTGGTGTCTCTGCAGAGTGCTCTCTCAGTGAGGAGGAGCTCAGAGCCGACGTGATGCTGCTTCTGGACGGATTCAACCACATCAGTCCAGACCACTTCTTCAGAGTGAGAGACTTCCTGAAGAAGCTGGTCCCGATGGTCGGTCCGATTGCTCCTAATTTGGTGCGGGTCAGTTTGGTGCTGAGTTTCACCTGAACACGTTTCACGATCTGTCCTCGATGGTCGATGCGGTGTCACGGGTGTCTCAGAGTCCCCCGCTCCCTGGAGGATCCACTGCCAACGCTGTGCAGTTCATTAAGGGAAATATAACCCAAGCGGATCGAGGACACAGAAGGAATGCCCCTGACATCCTAGTCCTCGTCACTGACAGGAACTCATCAGGAGTCAACACAGACTTGCTGAACAGTCTGTGGCATAGTGATATGAAAGTGTTTGTGGTCAGAGTTAAAGTCACTGATGAGCTACAGGTCATCGAGAAAGGTGCCGATGACGCAGAGGTCGTCACTGTAGAAGATTATAACAGCATATCCAACATTTATGAAAAACTGTCTCAGTCCATGTGTCGCTGGCTCAAACAGAAGCTGAGTAAGTTATAAACTCAACTAGCCTGGGAACCAGACTCAACACAAATATAGAGGGGAATCATAAATATATTTCATTGAAATGTTATATGAAAGACACACACTAAGTGACACACAGTCGTGAAATGAAATTTATACATGATTTTTATATTCTTAATAAATTAAAAACTGAAAAGTGGGATGTGCATATGTATAAGCCCCCTTTCCTTTTAGTGCCTTCAGAAGTTGCCTGATGATTTCTGAATGATCATATGTTGACCAATGACTAAATAGAGTCTACCTGTGCGTAATCTAATCTCATAAGAAGCAACCATAAGAAGTCCTGTTTGCTGTTTGTCAGAAGCCACATGGAGGACACGTGATTGCTTCTGGCAAACAGCAAACACGACTAATAGTTGTCCTGTGGACAGTTTCCCCCACCTGAGCTGTGTCTCTCTGCAGTTCATCCAGGGTCAGCATGGGCTTCTTGGTAACAGCTCTGGTCAGTGCTGTCCTTGTTCGGTCAGTAAGTTTAGGAGGACGGCCGGGTCTTGGTAGGTTTGCAGTGATGCCAGACTCTTTCCATTCCTGGATGGTGGATTTAACTGTACTTTGAGAGATGTTCAAAGCTTCTTCTCAATAACTTTATTCTGGACCTGTCTGGTGTGTTCTTGGACTTCATGATGCTTCTGCCCCACAATAGTTTCTAACAGACCTGAGACCATCACAGAGCAGCTGTGTTTGAACTGACATTAGATTACACACAGGTAGACTCTATGTAGTCATTAGGTCAACATGTGATCATTCAGAAATCATCAGGAAACTTCCGAAGGCACTTGGTTGCGCTAAGAGGAATGGGGGGCCTGTACTTATGCACATGTCACTTTTCAGATTTTTATTTATAAAAAAAATCAATAAGATGTGACTAAAGGCAGTAATAAGAGATTAAACAGGTCAGGTTCTCATCCAAATCCACTCTTTGATGACCCACTGAACATTTTCTGTGTCTGCTGCTCATTAGGAGCATTTTTTGTTTTAATGTTACGCAGTGTGCCTTTAAATAATCTCTTCAGTACTTCCTCTACTGAGTAGAAGTAATGTTACTTTATACTGAGTTTGTTTATTGCTGATCATAAAGCATGTGTCCAGGTCGAGCACAGCCTGAGTCTCTGAGGTTCACAGACGTCCAGCCCAGGAAACTGCGAGCCTCATGGGAGTGTAACCACCGGGTCCTGAGATTTGGTCTGTTTGTGTACCTGAGTCATCTGGCTGATCCTGAGTCTTATCTTCAGAGGATCTATGTCCTGGGACACAAATGCAGCGCAGAGATCCTTCACCTCCTCCCGAACACCTCCTACAGGATCGCTGTCTATGCAGGGTATAGCATTGGATACAGTACTCCAGAGACTGGAGTTCTGACCACGCCACAAGGTACAGTCCATAAATATAATATACAAGAGATCCGTTCAGCTCCATTCATAGTAATGATCCCGAGTGGTCTGTGAAATTAACAGGGCTGCTCAATCTCTTTCTACAAAGCCTGTTCCTTAAAAGGGCAAAAAGGTGAGAAGCCTTGCGGGGCAGCGGACCAGCTACTAGCCTCCACAGAGCTCCAGTTTTTAGAGCTGATGTACAATAACCAGCATGGTTAAACATATACATTGTCACATGGGTCATAGCAATTTTTGGAAAAAAATAAAAATCTTTGGAGCCAGATGTCTGTGTAGGCTCTCAGTCGTACAGGAGTTTTTGGAGCCAGGCTTTTAAGCAGTGCTAGGGAGGTGTGAAGTCACCACTGCAATCCTGTGTCTTTTGGAGTCGTCCCTGGCCACCAGGGGGTGGTATTACAGCAATGTCAGCTCCCTGCCATGAGGACCAACGAGAAGGGCTTTCCTCACCCAATGGTACAGTCCCAACACTCCTCCCTCTCCCCTCTTCTTCACATCAGAGTTAAAGGTCCTGTATGAAGGTACATTCCTGGAATATGATGAAGTCACAGTTTCAGATGGAGCAGGGATCAAAACAACTCATGGGATAACACTGTAATTAAAGGAATCTACAACAAGAAAATCTACAAATGTTGAACCTGATCAATATTTGTGAGGAAGGGAAGGAGTCTTTAGTGTTTTCTGTGACTGAAGTGTTTAGTGTTTTCTGTGACTGAAGTGTTTAGTGTTTTCAGACGGGGTGCGCCTCAGTGCGGGTCCCGGACGCTGCTCTGGTTCTGTGGAGCTGCTGATGGACGGGTCTTGGAGCAGTGTGTGTGGGAGGGACTTTGGTCTGACTGAAGCTGCAGTGGTCTGTGCGGAGCTGGACTGTGGCGCTGTGTCTGAGCTCCACCAGGGGGCGCTGTTCACTGAGGGTAACTCTCTGTTGGTCTAAGGCCCCGCCTCCACTGCAGAGAAACTCATCAACCTTTATGGTTTCACACTCTATTTGTAAACTGTCCATGTTTGATCCAGATGAAGTGCTGAGGTCAGATGAATTCAGCTGTGCTGGTAACATGGAGCTGAGACTCAGTGACCCGTGGAGACCAGTGATGACCAGTGAAGGCCCGGACTTGGACTTTGGCTCAGTGCTGTGTGAGCAGATGGGCTGTGGATCTGCTCTTGAAGTGAAGTATGAGAGGGTTTACTATGGGCCGTTCTGGTGGCTTCAGCCTGAGTGTGTGAAGCAGAGGTCTGGCCTCACAAACTGCCTGGACCTGGACTCACACATGATCGAGACCAAAGGCCGTCTGCATCTGATCTGTTCAGGTCTGTAACACCGACAGTGAGTTAAACATGTCACCTGTTGTATCAGTTGTGAATACTGAATACATTTCCTCTTTCTTTATATCTTCGCTCACCTGTAGCTAACAATTTTCACTTCACCTGTTGATTCTGATGAAACAACGTTGTTTCTCTGTCCTTTGTGTTATTTTTAGACGTAATGCATTTTAATTGTATTCATTTTTATAGAGAATCAATGGGAAAAGATTGTGCAGATTTACAACAGGCATTTTATCTGCCTCCACCTCCTTTACACCACAGATGGGTGTGACCCCTGTTCTCTCTCTCCACAGAGTTTGTTCCTACTGTCCGAGCATCCGTCTCCTCTGAGGGGGCGGCTGTCTCCTCTGAGGGGGCGTCCCTCTCCCCTGAGGGGGCGGCTGTCTCCTCTGAGGGGACGTCCCTCTCCCCTGAGGGGGCGGCTGTCTTCTCTGAGGGGGCCTATCTCTCCTCTGAGGGGGCGGCTGTCTCCTCTGAGGGGGCGTCCCTCTCCCCTGAGGGGGCGGCTGTCTCCTCTGAGGGGGCGTCCCTCTCCCCTGAGGGGGCGGCTGTCTCCTCTGAGGGGGCGTCCCTCTCCCCTGAGGGGGCGGCTGTCTTCTCTGAGGGGGCCTATCTCTCCTCTGAGGGGGCGTCCGTCTTCTCTGAGGGGGCCTATCTCTCCTCTGAGGGGGCGTCCTGGGTGCAGAGGGTCCTCCTGATGCTGGGGACAAACTTGTGTGTGTCCTGCTCTTTAGATGAACCCTTCCTACCAGGACAATTCCTCCTTTTGTCTCCAACTGGAAACTACACCCTGCCATCTGTCAATCACTCCGCCCACTTCCTGATCCAGGACTTCAGCCCTGCCCACATCGGGAACTACACCTGTGTTTTCTGTGGCACTGTCGACTTTAGAAAATGCTTGAAGAGCACAATTCTGTACGTTACTCCTGGAGGTACAGTTTGGGTTCAGAGAGATTCCAGTTTTATGTTTTCATTCTTCTATTATGCAGTGGTCTGTTAGTAAAATTACATACATTTCATTTCAATTGGAAAACAAAATCACTGATGACCCAACAATAATACAGTGAAGTAAACATTGTGAAAATAAAGATACAAATACTATTCCTCTCTTCCGAAATACGTGCTCGGTCAATCCTGACGGAGAGTCAGGATTGACCGAGTTGGGACAAACATCAGTCAAACATCAGTGTAAATTTGCCAGAACTGCAGAAATATTTGCAGTACGGCCACACTATCTCTGTAGGACAGTCATAACCTTGGTTCATCGTGAATAAATAGTCATTGTGTAAGAGTCATGTCTCCTGTGTTTGCAGCTCCAGACTCACCTCTGCTGATCAGAGCCACCGTCTATGTCGTCATCCTGACAATGTGGGCCATTGCCATGACGATCTACTACAAGGTACTAAACCAGGACTAAACCAGGACTAAACCAGGACTAAACCAAGACTAAACAAGGGCTAAACAAAGACTAAACCAGGACTAAACCAGGACTAAACCAAGACTAAACCAGGACTAAACCAGGACTAAACCAAGACTAAACCAGGACTAAACCAGGACTAAACCAGGACTAAACCAGGACTAAACCAAGACTAAACCAGGACTAAACCAGGACTAAACTAGGACTAACCCTCTGGTGTGTTTTGTGACAGATGTCGCCGTCAGAGGAAACCGATCAGACGAGATCGCCGCATGACGCCTTCAACTGAAAACGCAGTCCAGATGATTATTCTTTAAAAACCTTTACTCCCAAAAAAAGAATTAGAGTTTATAAGAATGATGGAGCTAATGAGCCACGCGGCAACTAGTGATCATAAAACACATTTCATTTTGATGTTTATAAGAATTTATACATATACATATTTATACATATATATATATATATATATATATATATATATATATATATATATATATATATATATATATATATATATATATATATATATATATATATATATATATATATATATATGATAAAGAGGTTTTCTACATTTTCTCATAATAATTGTGTCATGGTCAGTTTTAGTAACATTGTGCTTTTAAACTTTTTTGATTCATATCATTTATAAAAATATGCTGTTTTTCAAATCGCAGAAATGTATTTTATTTCTTTTTGTACAGTATTATTGTCAGTTCTGGTTGTTGTT
Organism: Gobius niger; assembly: GCF_951799975.1. NCBI lineage: Eukaryota > Metazoa > Chordata > Actinopteri > Gobiiformes > Gobiidae > Gobius > Gobius niger. The sequence goes on along the minus strand of NC_136852.1, from coordinate 38,248,663 downwards.
TGAGATGCATCAATCCAATACTGGTATCGGCTATCGGAGCCGTTACTGAAAAAAAAAACAATATCAGGTATCGGCTACAAATATCCGATATGGAACTGATACTTGTTTTGGCTCTCACCCGAGGATATTTACTGTAGTATAGAAAACTCCAGTAATTCTTGTCAAATGTTTATCCATTACAGTTTATTAATAAAGATATATATATATATGTTTTTTTCATCATAAAATAAATGAAAATCCATTAATAGAAAGCTGTGATGAAGGCTGTTATTTATTTATTTTTCTTTAAGCATATTCAATTAAAAAGCATAGTTAACATTTTATTCAATTTGCTAACTTTAATACAATAGATGTGAAGTTATATACTGCTATATCTACTGAGTGCGGCCCAGTTATTTGTATATGTTTCTGTATGTGGTCCTCAGTGAAAAAGTGTGGACACCCCTGACTTAGAGAAAGACACTTTTAAGGAAGTCTCTTGGTATCGGTAAATATCGGATATCGGCAGTATCGCATCGGAAGAAAAAAGCTGGATCGGTGCATCTCTAGTTGTTGTAAAGCGCTTTTATAAATTGTATTGAAAATTTGATGGAGTTAAACAAACGTGTTTGCAATATAAACAAATGTTAAAGCCACATTGCGGAACATTGCAGGCGATACGTCTCTAAACTAAACGACTCCAAACACAAACGTCAAAATAAAGCATTTTATTTAAACCTTATCTTTGCTACCTGCATATCCATGGAGGCGAGCAGGTGATGTTACGCAGCGTGGCTTTAAAGAAATCTATAAAAAATGGCTGATAATGTCACGGATAATCTGACCATGTCTGAACCGCTGTGTTTTTATGTTTTTATATTTTTACATTTTATTGTTTTGTTCGGCTCTTGTATATTTACGTTAAAGAGCGGGTGTTTTGCTTTTATCCAGGTTTTTGGTGATAATCTCCAGCACATCTTTATCACTCTCTTATCACAATATGGATGGAAAACAGCTGAAACCATAGAAATAAAAAGGAGAAGCGGCGTTCGATCCTAACGGATGTGAACGGTTAGCAGGTCGACCAGTCCGTTAGCCTGCTCAATGTATTTTTCCTATAGCCATTAGCACTAGCCATCAAATCCGCAATTTATGAACAATTTAGATCTAGCCAAGGTGATATTATAGCCTGGTTAGAAATCATTAATGAATGCCTATGTTGAGATTACCGTATTTTCCGGACTATACGTCACTCCGGAGTATAAATCGCACCAGCCAAAAATTGCCTAATGAAGAAATAAACAACAGGCTGAATAGGCTTACGGTATGCTAACTTAACACATTGACAGTTAGCTATAGAGTTCGGGAAAGTCTACAGTTACCATGGAGATCGGCCATCTTTGCAGCTGTTAGCATACATTTCCATTGACTAACATTAGCTAAAAACAGTTTATAAAGTGGAGAAAATAGCCATGGAACAGCTCCGTTAGCTGCTGAGTTACTGCTGGTAAATACATCTAACTCACTGAGGTGTCCAAGTGTTTTAATGTGAGCAATAACTCCAGTATTTTAACATTTACTGCTAATCCCATAATGCTCAACGATATGACGTCACATTCCCGAACTCTATAAACAACTAAATAGATGTCTGGTATGTTAACGTCACATAAAGAGTTCAGAAAACTATAGCATAAAGAACAGACCAAAGTCTCCAGCTCACTCACAATCACTAAATCCAAATTTTTCAATTTTATTTATAAGTAAAATTCTACGCGGTGTGCCTTTAAGCAGATCAACATCAACCTCACTAGAAGCTGATTGGTCTAGATCAGTTTTATCCAGCAGAGGGCGCACTATCACGGTGCATCTGCCTCAGTTTCTTTTCCCTTTCCTCAAGTAACCCTGGACATTACAATTCAAACACACAATTCTCAATTCAGCCCAAAGATTGGAGGTAAGGAAACAGGGAAGAAGCTGAAGGTACAGCTTTTATTTTTTACTTTGTTAAAACCCTAACATTATTAACCCAATGATTTCTCTCCTTTTCTGCACTGATTACAATGGCCTGTTGTAATTCACAATAAAAAATGTATTTTGTTCATTAAATTGTCTCTGTCTCTTGATCCTTTTTATTGAAATGAACAAATGAAGTATAGGAGTACATTTTTTTTTATTTGTCATTTAAAAATAACAAATAATACCATGTACAGTTATACAGGAAAAAAGCTACAATTAAATAATTGGGACTGAACATATTTACCAGGGGTGGACTGGGACTGAAAGACAGCCCTGGACTCTGACCAGCCTGGCCCAAATTAGCCTAATTGTGCACTTCCACAAATACATATTTTAACCTCTTACCCCCCGCCTTAACATTAACAAGTGCATTTTCCCCAGTTCGGCTTTTTATCATTATTTTTTTGACTGGTATCATCAGCAAAAAGAACGGGAAAGGTGGTCGTAGAAACAGAAGCAAAATCATTAATGTAAATAATAAATAATAATGGTCCCAAAATTGAACCTTGTGGCGCACCATACTCCATGGAATTCCTTTAAGATTCATGTTTTTTTCTACTGGGCTTTACCCAAATCTAAAAGCTTCTCGACTGGAGAACAACAATGTAACGCCTCATTTGAAAGCTAAGACCTACAAAAGTGATGGAAAAACTTTTTCTCTTACATTTTCACATTTTCTTAAAGCAAAAAAGTGGCACAGAGCAACAAAAAACGTGCTGGAAAAGCAACAATAACACAACAAAAAAGCGACAGTAACACAACTAAAGAGTGACGAAAAAGCAATAAAAAAATCAACAAGAGAGCCACGAAAGAGCGACCAAAAGGTGACAACAATGTGATGAAAAACACGACAAAAAGGTTACGATCAGTTTGTAGGTCTTAGCTTTCAAATGAGGCGTTACACTGAGGCTGGAAGATCTAGTCCAGAAGCTTTTAGATTCGGGTAAAGCCGAACTGGGGAAAATGGGCTCAGTTCAGGTGGAGGTTAAGACGTAGAAAAAAAAATATATATAAATTGCACAAAATAAGGTTAAGGTGCTTTATCAAGACAACCAGTACCTCAAAATAATAGACTGTGACCAATCAAAAAGACTAACCATAATGCATTCTGCTAATCTGTTACCATATTAAAGGTGTTGTGTTCATTTTTATATAATTTTTTTTAATATCCTGTACCCTAATATCTTGATGCAAATGTTCCCCTTTTCTGTCTTCTTCTGTTTTGTATGATTTCATTTAATTTTATTTCATGTATTTTATTTATTTTATTTATTTCTGTGCTTCCTGTGGGCTTTAAACCACGTGCATATTTGTTTACATGTGTATTTATTTCTGCTACACTATTATTTTGTAATTACATTTTTTTTTTAAGGGAAAAAAAAGGGTGAAAAGGAAAAGACGGGGTGAGCACTTCCCTGCAGGGCCACCGGCGGCGCTGTGGTCCGCTCAGGTCCAGGCGGCGGCGGCGGAGGCGGAGGAAGCGGCAGAAGAAGCGTCACTGTTTCCTCCATCAACATTTTTTTCTTTTTTTTTTTAAAACACTTTTAAACTTTATTTTGGATATTTCCGCGAGCTTCACCGTGTCTGTCATTCGTTGCGGATCCGAGCTGCCTCTGAGCGCCTGCAGGTGACTTTCATATGCACTCATTTAACGCCTGTTTTACGGAGAAACGCCTCTGTTTCCGACAGAAGTGTAAAAACTAAAAGAGGCGCGGTCCGTTACACTCGCTACACTTTAATTCATGCGCTTTTATTCACGTCGCTGACATAAAACCTCTTTATTTCGCACGTTTCTACCTTTAATTCGGAGTTCGGTTGTGTTTCAGTGCGAGCCATGAAAAGGGAGTGTCCCGCAGTTTCCTCTCCGTAAAAACCTCACGTTACAGGGATATTATTCATTTGTTTTGGTTGTTTATCAACGGTTTAAGGCGAAACGCTATTTTGATTTCGAGCTTCAACTTTCGACACAGAAAAGTCAAATATGCACCCAAAAAAATCGTGTTATTATTTCACGGAATCCTCTTTAATACAGGTTTTTAAAAAATGAAAATATTTAAAGGAGATGCTGGAAAAAAAATAGTATCCAAGTTTTGATGCTGCTGGTCCAGGTACAGTGCTAATTAAAGGAAGTGACTTGGTTGCTCCAGCTCAAATATTTTTACCCCAAATAAATTTTCCCAATTTTTTTTTCTCTTTTTCCAAAAATGTTCCCTCATTTTTGCTTATTTTCCATATACCCCCCTAATTTTTCTAAATTTTTACACAATATATTCGACATTTTTCCCCCTATTTTTCCCCCATTTTTGTAACCGCTTAACACCCACCTGAACCAACAACATTTTCTTCAGTTTGTCATTAACCAAATCAAAAAGCTTCTTGAAAACGGCGCCAAAATAGAGACTAAAAACTAGATGAAAACGAGGATGAAACTGCAACAAAAAAGCCACCAAAAAAAGTGACCAAAAATGACCCCAAAAAGCGATGGAATAAGTGGAGAAAATGCACTCGGTTAAGACGGGAGGTTAACACATTTTCCCCTGTTTTTGCCACAATTTCGTCCAATTTTTTTCCTAAATTTCCCCCCATTTTTCCTACATTTCTTAACATTGGAGATGAACCCGATATAGTAAATGTGCAGATCTGGTCCTAGACGACAAAAATCTGAGCATAGGCATCGGAAAAGGTATATCGTTTAGTTATCGGTATCGAAAACCAAGTATCGTTAAAGTACTGGTGTCGGATAAAATGTAATGGTACCCAGCTCTAGTGACATTTTTTCCTTGTGCCTCTATCTCTGCTACTGTGCATTTTGTTGTTGCGAATGACGAATTCCTGGTATTTCCTGGACTTTTCTTCACAAACTTGTAATTTAAATCATGTAAAGGTATTATTACTACTTGTTTGGTATTGTCCCAAAAACGTATCCATGTTATTAACCTACCGCGATTTTCCTACAGCTGAAGGAGGAGCTGATGGAGGCCAAGGAGGAAGCGAAGGAGGAGGCGGAGGCGGCGCGCAGCTTCCTCTCCAGGTTCACGGAGGAATTCCCCGCTGCCCTGGAGCAAGGCGCTGCGCTGCCCCTGCGCCCCGTCAGCAGGAGGGTCAGTGAGGAGGAGCTGCAGGGGGAGAGTGTGGAGCTGGGCCTGAGGCTGCTGTCAGACAGGTACCGCTTTCCCCGAACACGAAGAAAAGTCTGTGGCTGCAACTTTCAGGCTCCAGACGTTTAGCCGAGGCGAGTGCCGCGTGCAAGCAGTGTTCATTTGGTTGACGAAAATGTTTAGTCATCATTTTAGTAATATTTTTGCTGAAGCTAAATTAAAGGTTTTTTACTAGACTAAAACTATGACTAAAAAAATATCCAGATATTTTCGTCAACTAAAATACGACTAGAAAAAAATGAAAAGAGACTAAAATCATCCAAACTTCCAATGACCGTCTGAAAGAGCCTCATATCATTTAAATTCACTGCCAAAGGAACAGCTCTGAGCTTTGTTCACGTGGGAGACGCTCCATGAAGCAGAGGACCTGATTAAATGCTATTATAATGAATATTATACATTTAAAGTTTGACTAAATTGGTTTTAAATTTAGTCAAACTAAAACTAGACTCAGATTGAAGAGAACTATACGTCTAAATCTGGACTAAAATTAGATGACATTTTTGCCAAAACACTAAAACTGAAAGGAATAGGCCATCGTTTTTACACACTGAGATATGTTCTTACCTTAGCTTTGACGAGTTCTTTAGGACCTGTCTGATCTTCCCCCGTGCCTTCAGTCACGTAAACACAGCGCAGACGGCGTTAGCATTTAGCCTCTCCCTCTCTCCTCTATAGCTCCAAAACAGGTCAAGATAGAAGCTACCAAGCTCTTCCACGTTTTCCCTATTTAAACATGGTTACGTGAAGTGTTCCACTACAAAGTATAATTACACAAAATTAAACAGTGTGGATTTTCTAAGCGGATAAAAGGGGGAACTATATTGTAAGGCGTAATAATACTAGGAGTAGTTTGGCATCCGCGCAGTAAAGTGAAGATTCCACAAAATCCACATTGTTTAATTTTGTGTAATTATACTTTGCAGTGGAACACTTCACGTAACCATATTTAAATAGGGAAAACGTGGAAGAGCTTGGTAGCTTCTATCTTGACCTGTTTTGGAGCTATAGAGGAGAGAGGGAGAGGCTAAATGCTAACGCCGTCTGCGCTGTGTTTACGTGACTGAAGGCAGAACTCGTCAAAGCTAAGGTAAGAACATATCTCAGTATGTAAAAACGCTGGCCTATTTCTTTAAATATGCTAGTATATATAGCATGCTAGTACAGATGTCATAATATCCATATAAAGTTGTCCAAATGTTCCAAATAGCCGCCACATCAAGCAAATGCGCTCCTCTCTGTTTCGTCCAAATGAACTGAAGGGAAAATGAAATGAAAAGTCGCTGCACACAAAAGGCTGTCAGCTGTTCAAGTGAGTCCCGTTAGTTTCAATGGGACTCACCCAATGTTGACTTCCAAACATCTGACAAACACTAAAGGGGCGCTTGACCAATTTGAGAATTCGGCCATGTTTAATTTGGGTATTAAAATGGACCCGATCTTAAATTTGACCGACATGTTACTGGTGTGGTCAAGTCTAGTTTTAATTACTTAACATGACTTGTAAGAGTCAAATACATCTTGTCGAGGCATCATTTTGAAGCTGTTGTTCATGCCTTTGTGACGACTCGACTCGATTGCAGTATTGTAATGCTCTTTTTGTTGGTTTGAGTAAAAATGCACTTTTGCAAAGGGAAAAAAAGCCTCTTAAAGGAGCTATACCTGATTGTACAAAGAAACAGGGTCACATTTCAAATTGCTATTTTCTGGTCCAAGCTCATCTCAAACTTTCCTGATGCATTCACAACATCAACATTCATCACAGGGACTGAGTTTTTTTTATTTTTTGTATATCTTTATTTGAATTGGGACAGTGCACATTAATCAACATGTGTTTCTTCAACATGTAAATGTGCCGGAGTTAGCCATATAGGCTCATTTTCATCCGTAGTCCCAGGGCAGGTTGATGTCATGACAGATAGGACAAACACAGGCACAAACATACAGCAAAAACACCATCACAGAGACATAAATGAATGACAGTGAATGATAAATGACAACATTAAATATGTAAAAAGTAGGTACATTTTCACAGATAAACGATCAGAAAGGGACAATACACAAAACACCACAATCTTCCACACAGCAAGACCTGTATCAGTGGTTGGTGACTCTAGACCATGCTGTGTTCACATGTCTGATTGTCCAAAAGCCACTTCTTCACAGAGTTTCTAAAAGTGTGGAGTGAGGTCAGGTTCCTCAGTTCTGTTAAACCAGGTTTCACAACTTTCAGGAGGAAAACTGTCACTTCACTGTAAAATATGCCTACTAGCCTGACATTATATGACTGTTTAAAAGGCTTTAAAACCAGTGTTTTTTGGATAAATGTCTGTTTTTACCATATACTAAAGGACAAAACAAATGTTATTCCAATAACAGAAAATCAAAAAATCAAGGAGAGCTCCTTTAAATGACAGTTTTGACTTGAGATCACAACAAATGGATCTTCCCGCCAGGTCTCCACAGTGCCATGGTTCAAACAGAGAGGAGCACAGAGACATGGGTTTTGGAGGAGATGTGCTGATGCTCGCTCTCCTCAGACTGTACAAACGCCTCTGGTCTCACCGGGTCTGGACTCGCTCTGCAGCGTCTGGAGGAACATTCCAGTCGTTCCAGAGTGGAGTCTCTCCTGTGTGTTCATGCACCGCGGACCCACAGGTGTGATTCAGTAAAAGCAGCTTTAGTTCAGCAGCTCTCCACATTAGACGGACCTTCAGGCGGAGCACCACTTCCTGCCTTTGTTCTGTGGCGCCTCCTGTGTTTTCTGGTTGTGTGTGAACCTTCCTTGTGAACTTTTGAGTTTTGGACTTTAAATTATTTCTGCGGAAATCATTTAGAATAGAGTAGTTGTGTTTTCCAAGGCACTTATTCAGCTCTGGTTAGTTTAGTTTAGTTTAGTTATGTCTTTTGCCAAAGCCTCGCCCCCTGGTTACTGTTGCTAGCTCTGTCAGGAAGTGGAGTTTAACTTTAACACATCTCATAACAGGGAGAAGTGTGCGTTAGTGACTCTGTTTGGTGAAATACACCAGCACGATCTCCTCCAGATTGATGCTAAATGGGTCACAATGTCCAGGAGTGTGACACTATATCGGCATTGCAAAATATCGCAAGCAGAACAGCAGAGGGCAGCACTTGGACCAGCACTTGGAAAACATACCCAACACATATGTTATTATATCATTTTAATTATAGTTTTATAATTATACAAAAGATTGATTTGGGGTTGATTTTGTGGACAGTGGTTTCTTGTTTATTTAAAGCCACACTGCGTAACATTTTACCCTATAAAAATATTGAAATTACAAGCCTTTATTTTACGTCAGATATTTTCATCATGGAAAAACACCTCATACATGTACAAACAAACAAGTGCCTTTGCTGTGAGTGGCTCATCTCTCCTAAGACTGGCTGTAACTTTACTGGGAGTGGGTACATCTCCCGCTCGTTTCCATGGAGATGTGACTAAAGTCGGCAGAATTTGAGATTTAAACAGGTTTTGTTCTCATGCTAATCCGCTCTTTGATTATCCACTGCATTTTCTGGGTTGAGCTGGTCATTAGGAGCATATTTTGTACTGATGGCAACAGTATAGTCCAAAAAGTTACGCAGTGTACCTTTAAATATAAATGAAGTGATGTCACTAAATCAATAGATACAGACGACATCTCGTCATAGGAGGGGGCGTGGCTTCGCCGAGGGGAAAATAGAATCTTTAGAGAAACACAATTTTTCACTCTTTTTTGCCATTTTCTGGTAGAATATCAACTTATTTATCACATAAATAAAGTCAAGTGTAAATCGGGCCCATATGGATATTTTCTCACAGCAGATTGTTCAGTAGAAGTGAAAAAACGGCAGTTGTAGCTGGCCCTAGCTAACCGTTAGCATTAGCCCGATGCTAACATGTAGCATCATGTTAGCATTCTCCGTTATTCATGTATTTATGGGCTGTTGAACCACTTTGCTCCTCTCCATGTCTTTGTATCTTTATTTAGTAGAAACTATGTTCATATATTTCAGCATTTGTTACAGTGGTTTTTGAATAATTAGAGAAAATATACATTTTTTCAAAATTGTTTTCCCCCTTAACTGTTTTCAAAAATGACCATATATGGGCAATTCCAGAGATGCCGTCTGTATCTATAGACCTATTTCCAGTGATTAAGTCAAGGATCATTTATTCACTTAAGAAAAAGGGGAACACAGCTCATAATAACCAGTATAAATCTTAAATAATAGTATGTAGTTCTGTTTTTGGTGTGTGAGGATGCTTGGTTTCTGTTTCAGAGGCGCTCCCTCAGCCCTGGCCGCTCTCCTCATTCACTCTGCTGCCTCTGAGCTGCTGCAGAAGGATCTGACGGCGCTGCGCTGCCCCCTGGAGGACGAGCAGCCCGTGTGTGAGTCCAGTCCTGCCCGTGACTCGTTAGCTCAGTGCTGAATGTGACCTGTCTCTCCTCTTAGTGCTGGAGTCTGAGGGTGTACAGCTGCTGTTCCTGAACGCCCTGATCAACAGCGCCCTCCGCTGGCGCGACTCGCTCCCTGCGCTGCCCGCCGTCCCACCGCGGCTCGTCTCGCTCCACGCCATCAAGAACTCCCGCCGCAAGATGGAGGACAGACATGTGGCTTTACCGCACTTCAGCGAGATGTTCGGACTCAGTGTAAGTACTACTACTACTACTACTACTACTACTACTACTACTACTACTACTACTACTACTACTACTACTAGGGTTGCAAAATTTTGAGAATTTTCAACGTTGGAAATTTCTCAAGGGAATTAACAGGAATGTATGGGAATCAATGGAAATTTACAGGGAATTCATACACCTGAACACAACACCTCCTATTGTATTGGTCAACATTTGTCATTGTTTCAACTCAAATAAATAATCCCCCTTTACATGTTTTTTTTTTTTGCCCCAATTTTTTCTCTCTTATAGAATTATCAATGCTTAAATAATGGTTTGTTGTTGTTAATAATTGTTAATTCATTAGACAAATGCAGAAGTATCATGTTTTGTGGTAGAGCCAAAGCTCCAGTGGCGTTTGATGTGTAATGCCCCCCCCCCCTGCAGGACGGCGTGGAGCGCTCCTTCTTCGCCGTCTTGGATGGTCACGGAGGAGTGGACGCCGCCGCCTTCGCCGCGGTGCAGCTCCCTGTGGTGCTGAGCCGGCAGGAGAACCTTCAGACCAACCCCGAGGAGGCGCTCACTCAGGCGCTCGCAGAGACCGACCTGATGCTGCAGCGCAAGGCCAGCAGAGAGGTACGAGCACCATGAGCACCTCAGTGAGAACCTCAGTGAGAGCCTCAGTGTGAGCCTCAGTGAGAACCTCAGTGAGAGCCTCAGTGTGAGCCTCAGTGAGAACCTCAGTGAGAGCCTCAGTGTGAGCCTCAGTGAGCACCTCAGTGAGCACCTCAGTGAGCACCTCAGTGAGCACCTCAGTGAGAGCCTCAGTGAGAACCTCAGTGAGAGCCTCAGTGAGAACCTCAGTGAGAGCCTCAGTGAGACCGTCTGAAAGAGACTTCAACAATCCAACACTTGGTGAATTGGTCTTCTTTTAGAACATTAGCCTTTTCTTTTCAGTTTTATTTTGTAGTTTTATTTTGTAAAGCTTTCAAAAATTAGACAGCAACAATTTTAGGCTGTATCCAAATGTCCACACTATTCCCTATATAGTGACTATATAGTGCTCACGCCATGTTGTAGGGGTGTCCGAAAGTAGTGAGCATCGATGGTCACTAAACGGGTCAATATAGACCACAATGCATTGCGAGAGTCGGAGAAGAGCCTGACAGCGACAGGTCTTTGAACTAAACAACACGACTGAATGAAATCAGCTGTTTCAGTCGTGTGTTGCGGATTTCTCATGAATAAACGACCAAAATATAAACGGTTACAGTGAAAAGATGCTAACGTTAGCTGCTAACCTTTAGCTTGAGCTGTTAGATGACCGACAGCTTCCTCTCGGATAATCCAAGCCATTCATGTAAAATCCATGTGAAGTAAAAGCGTATCTGTCGTATTTATCCATAAATATTCCACTGTCTCATGAGTCTGGTTGGTCTTTATCTCAGAAATAATTTATTCCCGGAGTTTCGCAAACTTTTATCAGATGTAGCACTCACTCTGCTGGTGCTTCGGACACCGGGCTCTGACCTACTTTCGGCGTCTCTGAGCTCACGCTGGGGTGACTTTTTTTTTTCTTTTTTCTTTTTCTTTTTTGTGATGATAGTAACGCCTGTAAAAATGCCAAAACAGTCGCTCTGGTTCATAAAATAAACGTTTGTAACAATAAATAAATTCAGATAAAGAAAAATAAAAAAAAACACGTGACAAAACGTGACGTCACACAGCGCGGAGAAAGTAGTGGACTTGTGTCCGAATCGCCAACAGAATCAGTGACTATATAGTGACTATATAGTGCGGGCCTGTGTAGTGAATGAGGGGTTAGGGAATAGTGTGGACATTCGGATACAGCCTTATTCTCAGACTATAGATACTGTCTAATGATGAACATTTAAGTTATTTTATTTTAGAACCAACATATTTATATTGCACTTTCATTCTGTTTTCTTTTCCAAAAGTTTCCTGATACTTCCTGTATCGTAATACGTATCGATTCAGCCCCGAAGTATCTCCGCATGTCTTGTGTGGTGACCCCAGCGGGTCGTCCCAGCCCTAATGTTTCTATTGTTCTTCTTCTGTGCTCAGCGTCTGCGCGGGGGCTCCACCGCAGTGGCCGCGCTCTTCCAGGGACAGCGCCTCCTGCTGGCCTGGCTCGGAGACTCCCAAGCTCTGTTAGTGCGGTGCGGGACAGAGGAGGAGGTTATGGAGGCGCACAAGCCAGAGAGAGAGGTGAGAGGGAGAGGTCATGGAGGCCCGGAGAGAGGAGGAGGAGGAGGAGGAGGAGAGAGAGGTGAGAGGAGGAGGAGGAGGAGGAGGAGAGAGAGAGGTGAGAGAGAGGAGGAGGAGAGAGAGAGGTGAGAGGAGGAGGAGGAGGAGGAGGAGAGAGAGAGGTGAGAGAGAGGTGAGAGGAGGAGGAGGAGAGAGAGAGGTGAGAGAGAGGTGAGAGGAGGAGGAGGAGAGAGAGAGGTGAGAGGAGGAGGAGGAGAGGTGAGAGGAGGAGGAGGAGAGAGAGAGGTGAGAGAGAGGTGAGAGGAGGAGGAGGAGGAGGAGGAGGAGGAGGAGGGAGAGAGAGAGAGGTGAGAGAGAGGTGAGAGAGAGGTGAGAGGAGGAGGAGAGAGAGAGGTGAGAGAGAGGTGAGAGGAGGAGGAGGAGAGAGAGAGGTGAGAGGAGGAGGAGGAGGAGAGAGAGAGGTGAGAGGAGGAGGAGGAGAGAGAGAGGTGAGAGGAGGAGGAGGAGAGAGAGAGGTGAGAGAGAGGTGAGAGGAGGAGGAGGAGAGAGAGAGGTGAGAGGAGGAGGAGGAGGAGGAGGAGAGAGAGAGGTGAGAGAGAGGTGAGAGGAGGAGGAGGAGAGAGAGAGGTGAGAGAGAGGTGAGAGGAGGAGGAGGAGAGAGAGAGGTGAGAGGAGGAGGAGGAGAGAGAGAGGTGAGAGGTGAGAGAGAGGTGAGAGGGGAAGGTCATGGAGGCCCGGAGAGAGAGGTGAGAGGAGGAGGAGGAGAGAGAGAGGTGAGAGGAGGAGGAGGAGGAGGAGGAGAGAGAGAGGTGAGAGAGAGGTGAGAGGAGGAGGAGGAGAGAGAGAGGTGAGAGAGAGGTGAGAGGAGGAGGAGGAGAGAGAGAGGTGAGAGAGAGGTGAGAGGGGAAGGTCATGGAGGCCCGGAGAGAGAGGTGAGAGGAGGAGGAGGAGAGAGAGAGGTGAGAGGAGGAGGAGGAGGAGGAGGAGAGAGAGAGGTGAAAGAGAGGTGAGAGGAGGAGGAGGAGAGAGAGAGGTGAGAGAGAGGTGAGAGGGGAAGGTCATGGAGGCCCGGAGAGAGGAGGTAGGAGGAGGAGGAGGAGGAGAGAGAGGTGAGAGGAGGAGGAGGAGGAGGAGGAGAGAGAGGTGAGAGGGAGAGGTCATGGAGGCCCGGAGAGAGGGGTGGGAGGAGGAGGAGGAGGAGGAGGAGGAGGAGGAGAGAGAGGAGGAGGGAGAGGTGAGTGGAGGGGCAGGGAGAGGTCATGGAGGCACAGAAGCCGGGGAAAGAGTTGGGAGGAGGTGAGAGGCAGAGGGAGAGGTAGGAGGAGAGAGGTGAGAGGAGGAGGAGGTGGAGAGAGATGAGAAGAGAGGAGGAGAGAGAGGTGGGAGGAGGAGGAGGAGGAGGAGGTCATGGAGGCCCGGTGAGAGGAGGAGCAGAGAGAGGAGGAGGGAGAGGTGTGGAGGGGCAGGGAGAGGTCATGGAGGCGCAGAAGCCGGGGAAAGAGTTGGGAGGAGGTGAGAGGGAGAGGTAGGAGGAGAGAGGTGAGAGGAGGAGGAGGTGGAGAGAGATGAGAAGAGAGGAGGAGAGAGAGGTGAGAGGGAGAGGTAGGAGGAGAGAGAGATGAGAAGAGAGGAGGAGGGAGAGGTGGGACCTGGGTCAGGTACCTAGTCCAGACGACACTCTCTTGGGACAGATGTGTTTGTGCGTTTTGCCTGTTCTCTGACCTCTGACCTCTGTGTTCAGGACGAGAGGCAGAGGATTGAGCAGCTCGGAGGCTGTGTGACCTTCATGGGCTGTTGGAGAGTCAACGGGACATACGCCGTGTCCCGCGCATTAGGTCAGTACTTAACTTAACTACATCATTGTGCTGCTCTGTGCTGTGACACTCTCTCCTCCCCCCGTCTCCCCCGTCTCCCTCGTCTCCCTCTTCAGGAGACTTTGAGCAGCGCCCGTACGTCTCCTCTGAAGCTGACGCCGTGTCCCTGGAGCTGCGCGGGGACGAGGATTACCTGCTGTTGGCCTGTGACGGCTTCTTCGACTCGGTCAGACCCAGCTCTGTGCCCGGGCTGGTGCTGGAGGCGCTGAGGAGCCCGCCGCCCTCTGAGGCCCCGCCCTCTGAGACCCCGTCCACTGAGGCCCCGCCCTCTGACCCTCAACGCGCTGCGCTCACAGCGGCCCAGACTCTGGTCTCTCGGGCCAAAGACGAAGGGTCCAGCGACAACATCACAGTCATGTTGGTATTCCTCAAACCGCCCTCGCAGATCCTCCAGGAGAGCGTCTGACCCCGCCCCCAGGAGAGCGTCTGACCCCGCCCCCAGGAGAGTGTCTGACCCCGCCCCCAGGAGAGCGTCTGACCCCGCCCCCAGTCTGACCCCGCCCCCAGGAGAGTGTCTGTCCCCGCCCCCAGGCCATATATCAGCCTGATATCTGCACAGGCCGATGTAGGCTGTCTGACTCCTGTGATTGATTGATTGATTGATTGATTGATTGATTGATTGATTGATTGATTGATTGATTGATTGATTGATTGAGTTTATTTCTCTAGTCCAGTGGTTCCCAAAGTGGGGTCCTCAGAGTCATCACAGGGAGGGCCCCAAAGCTTATCCACAAAACATTGGAAAAAAAAAACATTTGAAATTTGAAAAGAAACGTGCATTGATTTGCTAATATTTACTAGGGCATTAACGACTACTGATTTTTAAAGTCGACTTATTTGTCGTAACAGTAGAAGTGGAGTCGACTAACGAGGAAAACGCCTCACTTACATGAAGTCCTCGTCCAAGTCCGTCATGTAACATGGAAGCAACTAATGCAGCTTATTTTCTAAGTTAAAATACAATCTAGTGGCTTGTTTCCACTATGCTTTAACTTGATTTTGAAGCAATGCTCAGTGTTAAACACACTCTGCGCCTCCAGAGTCACTGCGTATCCGTGTCCTCCTTTGTCTCACGGTGCCTCCCTCTGCTGTTCAGGATCATCCTTGTTGTAAATCCAAGGTCTGAAGCAAACGAGCTTTCGGTCCCAAAGTTGCATCATAGTTGACTCCATGTCAGTGTCATGTCTAACGACTAGCGGTCAGTGGTTTTTGCCGGTGTTTAATGTCCCTCCAAAAGGGGTTTTGCCTTGAATGAATGAATGTTTAGACTAGGCAGAGAGAGAGAGGACTCGTCTAAAATGATATCGTTTCGTGCCGTACCAATCGACCAGTCAGATAAAGCCTATTATGTACTACTTTAAATCAGTATTTAGCCGACAGTCATCACTAGAATTTGTTTTTATGTCATTTTAGCTGTAAAACAATAACACATGTCGATAAAGCTGCTGCTGAGATTTACGTCCAGAGCTGCTCCAGTTCAAAGTCCACATTTATTGACTTTATATTAGGGCTGGGCGATCTCAGTTTGGACCATTAAAAAGGTCATTTCCGTTACAAATATTCCTCGTCTGCTCTCAAAAGCAAAACTTCTTATCAAGCCATGGAGTTTTCAGAAGCGTTTAAGTTTTATCCTCCTCATGACAACCGTCTCCATGGAGACTCAAGGGGAAAGGGGCGGAGTTAAATGGTGCTGCTCAGAGTGAGGGGAGGTCAGAGGATCAGACCAGACACTTTGTAAAGCAGCAGAGTTTCTGGGTTCTCCACTGGCGTCATTTTCGAAAACAGTCGTCAAACATGGTCTGTTTTTAAAAGCAGGAATGAATCGCCCAGCCCGACTTTAGAGGATTTTCATATATTTGGATGAAAGTCGTCAAAGGTCAGGAGCCGCTCTGGAGTTCAGAATCGAACTCTTCACGGCTCTGAAAGGTCAAAATGTTTCTTCATCCACAGAGTTTAACCGTCGCTACACGAGGAGACGAAGCGGTTTGATCCAAGTGCCAAAAACCCCTTCGCTTTCCCTCAAAGAGTCGTCCACTTCCCCACAGCCCCCTGCGTCTGCGTCTCTTCACTTTCTATTGGTGCTAAAACATTTCAGTGTTTCCTGTTTTTGTACTGATTGACTGTAAAGCTCTGACTGTTACTGCACTGAAGTCTGCCGTGCTGCTCTTGTTTTGACAAAAAACTAATAAAGAAATCGTTTAAAGCGTTTGGTGATGTATTATTCCGTGTGGGCTGCAGTCAGGAATGTTTCGGTAAGTCCCACTTTCAGACGTTTGTGGAGAATATTGCTGGGACCGGAGCTGTCCATGGTGCTGATTTGGAGAAAGAAGAGCCTGGAGCTTAACCTTTTTCACACTGTGGCTCATGTTTTTTGTCTCCCCTTTCACCTCCCGCTCCCGGTTCTGACACCTTTGTTCCAACAGACACCTTAACCTCTTACCACCCGCCTGAACCAAATGCATTCTGTCCTCTTTGGCTGTTATATAGGCCCGTGTAACACCTCATTTGAAAGCTAAGACCCACAAAACTGATCTTTTTCCTCGCGTTATTGCTGTGTTGTGTCACCTTTTGTATGTTTTTTTTTCTTTTTTATCGCATTTTTGTTGAATTTTTGTCATTTTTTTGTTGATTTTTTTGCTGATTTTTTGTCATTTTTTTGTTGATTTTTTGTCATTTTTTTGTTGATTGTTTTGCTGATTTTTTGTCATTTTTTTGTTGATTTTTTGTCATTTTTTTGTTGATTGTTTTGCTGATTTTTTGTCATTTTTTTGTTGATTTTTTGTCATTTTTTTGTTGAATTTTTGTCATTTTTTTGTTGCATTTTTGTCACTTTTTTGTTGAATTTTTGTCACATTTTTGTTGGATTTTTGTCACATTTTTGTTGGATTTTTGTCATTTTTTTGTTGGATTTTTGTCATTTTTTTGTTGGATTTTTGTCATTTTTTTGTTGGATTTTTGTCATTTTGTGGGGGATTTTTGTCACATTTTTGTTGAATTTTTGTCTTTTTTTGTCTTTTTTTTGTGAATTTTTGTCATTTTTTTGTAGAATTTTTGTCACATTTTTGTCACTTTTTTTGGAATATTTGTCATTTTTGTTGTTGAATTTTTGTCATTTTTTGTTAATTTTTTGTCTTTTTTTTGTTGAATTTTTGTCACATTTTTGTCACTTTTTGTTGCATTTACATCCTTGTTTTCTTCTCATTTTTTGTGGCTGTTTTGGTGCTTTTTTCCCAAGAGGCTTTCTGATTAGGGTGAAGCCAAACTGGAGAAAATGGGCTCCGTTCAGGTGGGAGTTAAGAGGTTAACTGGGGATGTCACGATACTACATTGAGTCACGATTATTGTTAGGAGAAATATTGCAATAATTCAATTATTCAACGCAAGGAGGAAAATCTTGAACATTTCTCCAAACTTTTACAGTCCTGTCTAAATGTCCACAAAAGAGAAGCAAGGCATTTTACGTACATTTTCATATTCATTTAGGGTTTAGTCATTAAATCAAAAAAAGTGAAATAATGTATTAAAAGCAAAAGGTAAACTCATAAATAGGCAGTAGAATATTATTTTTAGCTAAAGAAAGCAAATTTATGTGGATGTTTTCAGAAGACCCATTTGTTTTCATGCTCACACAGTTCATGTCCCTTTGTATGTGACATGAATGCACGTGATTCTTTTGGGACTCTTCCTTTGACAGTTATGAAAATACGATTAGCACATTTGACTATTGAACCTGCTGTTGAGTTCATGTGTGATGAGTGCACACAAATAACATGAGACCATTTACCATGGGCCTTTTATAACCATGGTTATTGTACAATCGGTTCATCTTGACATCCCGAACCTTAAAGGGACTATATGGAGTTTAAAAATGTTAAGGTAAAGTATTTTCCCCCATGTCCTAATGTGTAGAATGAGCTCAGACCTGTTCACCACAACTGCCTCTAAAATCCTGCACTGTCACTCAGAAAAGTTTTACTTCAGGTCTGAAGTGCCGTCATGCACGAGCTCAATATAGAAGCTGCAGTTACGCGTAAGACCTGAGGTGGCAGCAGTGAGTGTAAAATGGCCACCTTGCATCTAGTCCCTTTAACATTACACATTTGAGCGTAGTTTTCTGAGTGGGACGATTGTAGAAAAGAACATGTTACTGTTTGTGTCCCAGACAAACCAAATAATGAGCCACACGACCAAAGAAAAGGTTTTTAAAAGCATTTTATTTCTCTTATTCAGCCTAAACATCTGGGGACACGTCTCCATGGTTACAGCAGCTAATCAATAACACGTCTCCATGGTTACAGAAGCTAATTAATAAATTATCAATAAATATAACAGTAAAAGACTTGTACGAACACAACAGGATCATATTTATATCATTTACAAGTCACGGTCAGCTGTGGGCCTGCTCTGGTTTAGTCCTGGTTTAGACTCGATTTAGACCCAGTTAAGTCCTACTTTAATCCTGGTTTAGTCTCAGTTTAGTCCTGGTATAGTCCCTGTTGAGTCCTACTTTAGCCCTGTTGTAGTCCCAGTTCAGTCTTGGTTTTTCCTTGGTTTAGTCTCAGTTTAGTCCTGCATTAGTCCCGGTTTAGACCTGATTTAGTCCTGGTTTAGTCCAGGGTTGCTCCTGAACTCTCCGTTCTCTGTGATCTGCAGGGAGGAAGTGTTGCTAGGCGACAGTCCGTTGCGTGATGTCACGGCGTATCGCTCCTTCAGCTGCGTCAGCGCCGCCATCAGGCGAGTGTTCGCCGCGTCCAGACTCAAGATCCGCTTTTCCTGAGCACAAGACCAGACCGGGTCAATCTGGGTTAGTCCAAGGACTAAACCAGGACTGACCCGGGACTGACGAGGATTAGTCCCGGGGTCAGTCCCAGGCAGAGACTGTAAATGAAGAATGGACTTCCCCCCACAGCGTTAGCGCAGGCTAACTGAAGCTCCTTCATGCTACTGGTTTGTGGAGCCAGCTCTTTGTTTAGAACATGAAATGAAAACAAGAGCATGTGCAGACAGAATGACAAGCCTGTGTTCAATAATGACGAGGTGAAAACATGTACATGGAAGTCCATCAGACCGAGGAACTTCTGGAGCCACTTCCTGTTAGGCTTCAGGAAGGAGGAGGCAATAATTAGTCCAGACTTAATTTACAGTCTTTAGTCCCGGGTCAGTCCTGGTTTATTCATAGTTTAATCTCGGGTCAGTCCTGGTTTAATCTCGGGTCAGTCCTGGTTTAGTCCCGGTTTAATCTCGGGTCAGTCCTGGTTTAGTCCCGGGTCAGTCGGTCCTGTACCTGGGCCTCGATGATCTTCTGTTTGGAGTCCACCACGGCCTGCATGTCTGAGTGGTCCTTCTTCAGCTCCTCCTCCACCGCCATCAGCCTGAAAACAGAGACATGAGATCAAATCAGGGCTAAACAAGGATAAAACCAGAGCTAAACCAGGACTAAACAGACTAAACCTCAGCTAAACCGAGACTAAACAGGGACTAAACCAGGGCTACACTAGTGTGAACAAAGATGCTAGAACTCTGGGAAAAGCCTCCTCTCGACGTGATGGTTCATGATGATGGTACTGTAACTGTTAATAATGAGTGTGAGGGACGGACCGTGTGATGATGCTGTTCATCTGTAAATCCTTATCGTCCTGAAGTCTCCTCAGACGGCCCTCGGTGTCCTCCAGGCGGACCTGCAGCACAAGAGGATCACAGGAAGTGGTCGGAACAGTGGAACTATTAGCAGCAGTAGTAGTAGTAATATTAGCAGTAATGCTGTAGTAGCAGTGGTCGCAGCAGTAGTACCTGATACTCCTGGAGCATGCGCTGGTTCTGCTGGTCCTGAACCAGAAGTCGAGCCTCACACTCCTCCTGACGCAGGGCCGCCACACGCAGCTTCTCCTGCAGCAGCGCGATCTCCTGCTGGTACTGCACACGTATGAGCAAACTCACATGAGAAGGTATGTGTGCAGTGGGAGGGAAGACACTGCTGTACACGTTTGGAATTTCTTACATTTCTGCCTAAATTGCTCATAAAATGTGGTCTGATCTTGTTTAAAATCACAAGAATGAGTAAACGGTGTCTGCTTAAACTCATACCACCCAAACATTATTATGCAAAATCAACTTTTTCAAGCTTTCCATCATGTTATTATGTCATTCCCTCATTTAAAACATGCCTGAAGTGTTGCCTTGGCACATTCACGTATTTTTGAGTAATCTGTAAAAACTCTGATGGCGGCCATTTTAGGGATAGGTTTGCCTGAGTCCTCCTAGGAACGCCCCCACCTCCTGGAGACGCCTCCGAGCTTTCGTCACCAGCCGAGTAACCAACCACTGCTCCTCAGCAGAACCCCCTCCCCACTGATGCCACAGACAGCGTGTGGAGGGGGCGTGTCCGAAAGGGTCAGAGGTTCTTAAAGAGACAGAGGCCTATTTCAAGACATTCACTACAGCCATTTTGAGAGAGACATTTTATACAAGGCAGTTATTCTAATTTACTGCATTTACAGACCAACAGAAGGTTTGCTCATCATTGTAGTGTGATATAGACTGGTGCTATGGGATTGAAAAAAGCAGAATACCCCCTCTTTAACATTTGGTCATATTTTTATTGAGCATAACATGTAAACACTCACAGGACAGGGAGGAATAAGTGAGTACACCCTTAGATTCAAGAGCTGGTAGAACCTCCTTTGGCAGCGACAACTTCATCCAGACGTTTCCTCGATCAGGATGAATCTTGGACAGATTCCTGGGATGTCAGGTGTGAATGGTTTTCTTGAGGTCAGGCCACAGCATCTCAATCAGGTTTAGGTCAGGACTTTGACTGGGCCCTTCCATGACGCGTACTTTGTTCTTCTGAAACGAATCTGCTTTTGTGCTTTGGGTCATTGTCTCGCTGCAGCTCCATCCTCTTTTGAGCTTCAACTGTCAAGTTTTTCTGCAAAATATCTTGATAAATCTGTGAATAGTTTTTTTCCATTGATGATAGCGCAATGTCCAGGACCCGAGGCAGCAAAGCACCCCCCACACCATCAAGCTCGCTGCCCCAGACTGCACAGTGAGGAGAGGGTTTGATTAGATGTTGGCGTGCTGATCCATCTTTTCCTCCACACATGACGTTGTGTGTTCCTCCAAACAATTCAACTTTGGTTTCATCAGTGCTCTTTCTCAAACTTCAAACGTGCAGGGATTTCTTTTTTTCCTCCATAAACCTCGTTCTTGTTCAGTGTTTTACATATTGTAGACGTGTCAACAGAGATGTCGGCCTGTGCCAGTGATTTCTGTAAGTCTTTTGTGGACACTCTAGGGTTCTTTTTTACCTCACTGAGTATTCTGCGCTGGGCCCTTGGAGTCATCTTTACAGGACGGCCACTCCTTGAAAGCAACAGCCAAACTGTCTCCATTTGTAGACAATCTTTCTAACCATGGATTTATGAACATCAACCCACTCCTTTTGAGCAGAATGCATACTACTCAAATAAAGAAATAAACAAAACTAAGCCACGCCTCAGTGACGGGACTTCAGGTTGGCTTTACAACTGACTCTAAATGTCTGCATACATTTGTCTTATTAGCTCTTGGAGGATCCTTAGCCAGGCAGTGTACTCACTTATTCCTCCCTGTCCTGTCAACATGTTATTTCCAATAAAAATATGTATGTAAATGTTATTAATGGTGCTAGTTTAAGCAGACACGGTTTGCTCATTCTTGTAATTTGAAGATCAGACCACATTTAGTGACCAGTTTAGGCAGAGGGAGGTGTCTGGGGAGAGGGAGGACAGAGGGAGGTGTCTGTGGGGAGAGGGAGGACAGAGGGAGGTGTCTGTGGGGAGAGGGAGGACAGAGGGAGGTGTCTGTGGGGAGAGGGAGGACAGAGGGAGGTGTCTGTGGGGAGAGGGAGGACAGAGGGAGGTGTCTGTGGGGAGAGGGAGGACAGAGGGAGGTGTCTGGGGAGAGGGAGGACAGAGGGAGGTGTCTGTGGGGAGAGGGAGGACAGAGGGAGGTGTCTGTGGGGAGAGGGAGGGCAGAGGGAGGTGTCTGTGGGGAGAGGGAGGACAGAGGGAGGTGTCTGTGGGGAGAGGGAGGACAGAGGAAGGTGTCTGTGAGGAGAGGGAGGACAGAGGGAGGTGTCTGTGGGGAGAGGGAGGACAGAGGGAGGTGTCTGGGGAGAGGGAGGACAGAGGGAGGTGTCTGTGGGGAGAGGGAGGGCAGAGGGAGGTGTCTGGGGAGAGGGAGGGCAGAGGGAGGTGTCTGTGGGGAGAGGGAGGACAGAGGGAGGTGTCTGGGGAGAGGGAGGGCAGAGGGAGGTGTCTGTGGGGAGAGGGACGGACAGAGGGAGGCGTCTGGGGAGAGGGAGGACAGAGGGAGGTGTCTGTGGGGAGAGGGAGGACAGAGGGAGGTGTCTGGGGGGAGAGGGAGGACAGAGGGAGGTGTATGTGGGGAGAGGGAGGACAGAGGGAGGTGTCTGGGGGGAGAGGGAGGACAGAGGGAGGTGTCTGGGGGGAGAGGGAGGACAGAGGGAGGTGTCTGGGGAGAGGGAGGACAGAGGGAGGCGTCTGTGGGGAAAGGGAGGACAGAGGGAGGTGTCTGTGGGGAGAGGGAGGACAGAGGGAGGTGTCTGTGGGGAGAGGGAGGACAGAGGGAGGTGTCTGTGGGGAGAGGGAGGACCGAGGGAGGTGTCTGTGGGGAGAGGGAGGTGTCTGTGGGGAGAGGGAGGACAGAGGGAGGTGTATGTGGGGAGAGGGAGGACAGAGGGAGGTGTCTGGGGGGAGAGGGAGGACAGAGGGAGGTGTCTGTGGGGAGAGGGAGGACAGAGGGAGGTGTCTGGGGAGAGGGAGGACAGAGGGAGGTGTCTGGGGGGAGAGGGAGGACAGAGGGAGGTGTCTGTGGGGAGAGGGAGGACAGAGGGAGGTGTCTGTGGAGAGGGAGGTGTCTGTGGGGAGAGGGAGGACAGAGGGAGGTGTCTGGGGAGAGGGAGGACAGAGGGAGGTGTCTGGGGAGAGGGAGGACAGAGGGAGGTGTCTGGGGAGAGGGAGGACAGAGTGAAACCTTCTCAACAGCGGCGTCGTCCTGTCGTTCCTCTTCGGTTTCTCCGTACGATGAGTTCATGTTCAGGAGCCACGCAGCCGTCCGGTCCAGTGCACAGGGGGAGGGCGCCTGCACAGACGGGTCAGCATCGGGTCATAACCGGGATATTACTGGGTCATAACTGGGTCATTACCGGGTTATAACTGGGTCATAACGGGATCATTACCGGGTCATAACGGGATCATTACCAGGTTATAACGGGATCATTACCGGGTTATAACGAGATCATTACCGGGTTATAACGGGATCATTACCGGGTTATAACTGGGTCATAACGGGATCATTACCGGGTTATAACGGGATCATTACCGGGTTATAACGAGATCATTACCGGGTTATAACGGGATCATTACCGGGTTATAACTGGGTCATTACCGGGTTATAACTGGGTCATAACTGGATCATTACCGGGTTATAACTGGATCATTACCGGGTTATAACTGGATCATTACCGGGTTATAACTGGGTCATAACGGGATCATTACCGGGTCATAACTGGGTCATAACTGGGTCATTACCGGGTCATAACTGGATCATTACCGGGTTATAACGGGATCATTACCGGGTTATAACGGGATCATTACCGGGTTATAACGGGATCATTACCGGGTTATAACGAGATCATTACCGGGTTATAACGGGATCATTACCGGGTTATAACTGGGTCATTACCAGGTTATAACTGGATCATTACCGGGTTATAACTGGGTCATAACGGGATCATTACCGGGTCATAACGGGATCATTACCGGGTTATAACGGGATCATTACCGGGTTATAACGAGATCATTACCGGGTTATAACGGGATCATTACCGGGTTATAACTGGGTCATAACGGGATCATTACCGGGTTATAACGGGATCATTACCGGGTTATAACGAGATCATTACCGGGTTATAACGGGATCATTACCGGGTTATAACTGGGTCATTACCGGGTTATAACTGGGTCATAACTGGATCATTACCGGGTTATAACTGGATCATTACCGGGTTATAACTGGATCATTACCGGGTTATAACTGGGTCATAACGGGATCATTACCGGGTCATAACTGGGTCATAACTGGGTCATTACCGGGTCATAACTGGATCATTACCGGGTTATAACGGGATCATTACCGGGTTATAACGGGATCATTACCGGGTTATAACGGGATCATTACCGGGTTATAACGAGATCATTACCGGGTTATAACGGGATCATTACCGGGTTATAACTGGGTCATTACCGGGTTATAACTGGGTCATAACTGGATTATTACCAGGTTATAACTGGATCATTACCGGGTTATAACTGGATCATTACCGGGTTATAAGTGGATCATTACCGGGTTATATCTGGGTCATAAGTTGATCATTACCGGGTTATAACTGGGTCATTACCGGGTTATAACTGGGTCATTACCGGGTTATAACTGGGTCATTACCGGGTTATAACTGGGTTATAACTGGATCATTACCGGATTATAACTGGGTCATTACCGGGTTATAACTGGGTCATTACCGGGTTATAACCGGGTCATTACCAGGTTATAACTGGGTCATTACCGGGTTATAACTGGGTTATAACTGGATCATTACCGGATTATAACTGGGTCATTACCGGGTTATAACTGGGTCATTACCGGGTTATAACCGGGTCATTACCGGGTTATAACTGGGTCATTACCGGGTTATATCTGGGTCATAAGTGGATCATTACCAGGTTATAACTGGGTCATAAGTGGATCATTACCAGGTTATAACTGGATCATTACCGGGTTATAACTGGGTCATAACTGGATCATTACCGAGTTATAACTGGGTTATAACTGGATCATTACCGGGTTATAACTGGGTCATTACCGGGTTATAACTGGGTCATTACCGGGTTATAACTGGGTCATAAGTGGATCATTACCGGGTTATAACTGGGTCATTACCGGGTTATAACGGGATCATTACCGGGTTATATCTGGGTCATAAGTGGATCATTACCAGGTTATAACTGGGTCATAAGTGGATCATTACCAGGTTATAACTGGATCATTACCGGGTTATAACTGGGTCATAACTGGATCATTACCGGGTTATAACTGGGTCATTACCGGGTTATAACCGGGACATAACACGTGACACATGAATCATACCTTGCGCTGCTTCTCGGGGCTGTCTCCTTTGGAGGAGGAAGACGTCTGTCGCAGTCTGGAGCTCGGCCAATCGGGGCTCGATGACATCATGCTCCCGGAGGCAGGGCGGGGGTAGTGGGCGGAGCCGGTCAGCATGCTGGGGGGAGTTCGTCCACGAGGGGGCGCCGCAGGAGGAGGTTGGTCAATGCGGCGCTGCGGCGCCGTCTGACGTGAGCCGCCTTTAACAAACAATGCTGTTATAGATGTAGCACCTGAGACCCGCCCCCTCTGAGACCCCGCCCCCATCTGGGTGAAAACAGCTCCTTTTATTCTATAGCAGTTCATACAAAATGTCAGATGTTTTCTTGTTCTGGGGATAAAATATTCCGCCCCAATGTCAGAACCAAAGGAAAATGTCCAGTCTCACTCACAAACACATTAGCTTACTGGCACTGGACGATCGAGAGCTGTTTATTATGAATAGAAAAAGAAACAATGAGCCAGTTTATGAATTGTGCTCATCTATTAATCCTCATTATTGGGGAATAGCTCCATCTGGTGGACGTGCATTAGCCCTTTGTGGCCTTAAATCGGTAAATGTTCTGCCGGATTAAACATGCTGAGCATTAGGCCTCATTTATGATTCAGTGAATCTTCAAACAACATTAACTTCTGCAACAGCAGCAGAGGATTAGCTGCTGAATGAACACAAAACTATATCATAGGCTACAGATGTTTGAATAAATAACAACATAAAAGGGACAGAATAATAGCGTTATAAACCAACAAGTCTTTGTTCCGCATTAATGTGACTAATGTAATGATCACTGTGAGTTCAACTCATCACTTCCTTTGCCTTTTCAGATTTGACGAAAAATGAAACTGAATGACGATCATTCATTTCAATGGATGAGAGTTTCTGTTTCACTGAGAGAGCGCTAACCTTCACAGAGACGTAGAGGCTGCTCACATCTCTACACCTGGGGGCGGGGTGATACCTGTGAGAGGCGGGGTCATACCTGTGAGGGGCGGGGCCTCCGTGGCCCTGAACTCATCTCCGCTGCTGGAGCTCGAGAGTCGCTCTGGGATCGGCTTCTGGAAAGGGGTGGGGTCTGGGAGGGGCTTTTGAAAAGGGGCGGGCTCTGGGAGGGGCTTCTGGAAAGGGGCGGAGTCAGGGGGCGGGAAATGGACAGGGTCTGACATCTGTGTGAGAAAGGCGGGTTTGGGTGCGCCGTCCTGTGCGGAGGCAGGTTCCGGGGGCGTGGTTTCAGGTGGCTGTCGTGGCGAGGGCGTGGTCATGTGATATACTGGGTTCTGGAAGGAAAGGGGAAGGAGCCCGGCGCGGTGCCACGCCCCCTCGTCATCCAGGCCATCTCCGGGGGCAGAGTCCAGGCCGGCAGAGTCGTCGCCGATTGGGTCATTAGCATCATTAGCTTCATTAGCATCATTTGGGTCAGAGTAGGATGAGCTTGGAGACATTCTCAGGCCTGGGCACAACAGCCAGCAGAGGTTTGTTTAAATACTTTGAGAAGGGTATGTTTGAATACTACAACCAGCATATGTTTGAATACTATGACCATTGTATGTTTGAATACTATGACCTGGGCATGTTTAAATACTTTGACTAGAGTTGAAGGGAGTAACAGATGTCTGCCATAAAGGAACACGGCTACTTTTAGGGGCCTTTGGGCTGATAATGGGGAGTTCACTCAGCAAAACTATTATGGACCAAGGTGCATTATGCAACTTTTTAAACCTTTTTTGCCCTTTCAGAATGCCAGCTGCAAAAAGTATAAAAATATTGACAGATATTTAAAAAAACAGTGACTGTCCCCAAAAATAAAGTCGCTACTAAAATGCCAGGTCTCATACTACTATTTGGTTGTTCTGCCTTAGGGCCTTGAACATAAATACTGAAATAAAAAGTATTGCTATTAACACTTTAACTGTTGATGATGGTGTGGTATGGACTGACCGGGTGCCGGTTGCAAACTGGAACCTTTCGTCACGAAGAAAAGATCTTTATTTTCAGGAGTCGGAGAGGGCAGCCGCGTGAAGTCCACCAGCCTGAGAAACAACACACTTTGGTAAGAGACAGAGCTGCGCACATCAAACAGGTCTCACGTTCAGAGAAGTCCTGGCCACAGAGGGAACCCTACTGTACATGTTTTAATGGTGGGGAAAAATCGGAGCACCTTGCTAAAGTGTTACGCTGCTCCATGGCGCTATGTAGCTAAAGTCTTACCATGCTCCATGGTACCCCCTGTGGTTGATGTCTAGTCTGCCTCCATGGCGCCCCCTGTGGCTAGGGTCTTACACTGCTCCATGGCACCCCCTGTGGCTGAAGTCTTACCCTGCTCCATAACACCCCCTGTGGCTGAAGTCTTGCCCTTCTCCATGACACCCTCTGTGGCTGAAGTCTTACCCTGCGCCATGGCGCCC
Source organism: Gobius niger (assembly GCF_951799975.1). Classification (NCBI taxonomy): domain Eukaryota; kingdom Metazoa; phylum Chordata; class Actinopteri; order Gobiiformes; family Gobiidae; genus Gobius; species Gobius niger. The sequence goes on along the minus strand of NC_136852.1, from coordinate 38,221,147 downwards.
TCTGTGGCTGAAGTCTTAACCTGCTCTATGACACCCCCTGTGGCTGATGTCTTAGCCTGCCTCCATGGGTCCCTCTGTGGCAGAAGTCTTACCCTGCTCCATGGCGCCCCCTGTGGCTGACGTCTTACCCTGCTCCATGACACCCCCTGTGGCTGAAGTCTTACCCTGCTGCATGACACCCCCTGTGGCTGAAGTCTTACCCTGCTCCATGACACCCCCTGTGGCTGAAGTCTTACCCTGCTGCATGACACCCCCTGTGGCTGAAGTCTTACCCTGCTCCATGACACCCTCTGTGGCTGAAGTCTTACCCTGTTCCATGACACCCTCTGTGGCTGAAGTCTTACCCTGCTCCATGACACCCCCTGTGGCTGAAGTCTTACCCTGCTCCATGACACCCCCTGTGGCTGAAGTCTTACCCTGCTCCATGACACCCCCTGTGGCTGAAGTCTTACCCTGCTCCATGACACCCTCTGTGGCTGAAGTCTTACCCTGCTCCATGACACCCCCTGTGGCTGAAGTCTTACCCTGCTCCATGACACCCTCTGTGGCTGAAGTCTTACCCTGCTCCATGACACCCCCTGTGGCTGAAGTCTTATCCTGCTCCATGACACCCCTTGTGGCTGAAGTCTTACCCTGCTCCATGACACCCCCTGTGGCTGAAGTCTTACCCTGCTCCATGACACCCTCTGTGGCTGAAGTCTTACCCTGCTCCATGACACCCCCTGTGGCTGAAGTCTTACCCTGCTCCATAACACCCCCCTGTGGCTGAAGTCTTACCCTGCTCCATGACACCCCTTGTGGCTGAAGTCTTACCCTGCTCCATGACACCCCCTGTGGCTGAAGTCTTACCCTGCTCCATGACACCCCCCTGTGGCTGAAGTCTTACCCTGCTCCATGACACCCTCTGTGGCTGAAGTCTTACCCTGCTCCATGACACCCCCTGTGGCTGAAGTCTTACCCTGCTCCATAACACCCCCCTGTGGCTGAAGTCTTACCCTGCTCCATGACACCCCTTGTGGCTGAAGTCTTACCCTGCTCCATGACACCCCTTGTGGCTGAAGTCTTACCCTGCTCCATGACACCCCCTGTGGCTGAAGTCTTGCTCCATGACACCCCCTGTGGCTGAAGTCTTACCCTGCCTCCAGAGCTCCCACCGACGGGTTGACGTTGGTTAGGGGCGGGGACAGAGGAGGAGGCGATGCCATTCGCTGAGGCTCTGACCTGACCATGCCCCCCATTGAGCCTGCCACACCCATTCCCGTTGTGATCGGGCCTCCTGATGGACAGGCCACGCCCCCGGGGTTTGCCAGGGCCAATGAGAGCTCTCGAAGGATCCGCGGCAGTGGGGGCAGCTTGGCCAGAAGGGACTGAGAGACATCCAGCAAGGGTTAGTGACAATAAAGTAAAACAATGACGAGTGGTGACCCATGAGGGTGTTGCTATGGTTACCTGGTCGAGTTCGCTGAGCAAGCTGTGTAGCGTGGACAGCTCTCGGCCCAGGTCCATGTAGCCCTCGAAGCCCTGGCTCTGATTCAGCGACTCGTGATTCGAAATCTCCTGAACAAACCTCTGCATGGCGCTCCACTGGCGCTCCACGAAGTCATTCATGAAGAGCATGTAGTCCTCCTTCACCCCGAACCTGCACCGAGACAGGGCGGAAGAGGGTTACAGCAAAACCGGGCCAGGTCCAGACCAACAGCAGAACCGGGCCAAGCAAGAGCAGTCCGTACTTGCTGACATGAGTGAGTTAGTGAAATGTCCACAGACTGCTAATGATTATGGGGATCTTAAGGCCAACTGCAGCAGGCGAATATGAGGGAAAAATGTGTTTTCTGTCATTAAAGGTTTTCCGACAAATATAAGGCATATGGATACAAATTTCCAAAAAACGCTTTCTTCATAGAGCCAGGTGTAAATGCATAGTTTTATTTTGTGACATATGTTTTATTTATTTTATTCATATTCCCAAGATTTGCTCAGAAATATTGTTTAGTTTTTGAATAAAGTTAGTGATTAGTGTACATTTTTTTTAAATACATTTTATAATACAAATGATGAAAAATACCTCTGAAAAACTTTCCAAATGTTGTTGAGTCCGAGCCTGTAAAGTTTGGAGTCTGTAGGAGCTACGAAAGTGGAGATAAAAAACGGCCCCAAAGTTAAGTCACTTTGTCTGCACATGCGCCCTGTGTATATTTCTCCTTCTCTCTCGCAGCTGCTGTCCCACATAAAGGAAATGACCATATTTGGATCACAGCGTCATCTCGGTCATGGCCTTTCGTGCTACACGTGGATATCAAACATGTCCGTATTTGTGAATGAATAAACGTGGGAAACTGGCAGGCGAACCGCAATTACTTCCAGGACATTTCTGGCTCGCTAGTATCGATATCTAACAATCTCAACATTGACCACTGCAGGAAAGATCCATGTTTCCACCTGCAGCGTCTCTTTAACAAACATAGACAGGGACAGTACGTACTTGCTGAAGTTGGCCAGGTTTTGGATGACTTTGGCGATGAGCGTGAGCGTCCGCGCCGTGCGCTCGTCGGGATATTCGGCGCACAGTTGGAAGAGTGACGGGGACATGACGGCGGGACACAGGAAACGCAGGAACAGGGACGCGGTGATGAGACGCTCTGAGATGTCTCCACGTCCTCGAGACAGACACTCCTCACTCCACGAGCAGAAGACCTCCTTCAGCTCCCGCGGAAACACCCTGCACACAGTCAGAGTTAACTTAAGGGCTGGGTGTCGCTACATTTTTTCCGATACCAGTACTTTAATGATACTTGGTTTAGAATAATGATTGTTAGTGTCATTTTTGCTTGAAACGTACATTGAGAAAAAGTTGATGCTTTCACAGTGGTGCCTGTGCATGTTTTATACTAACTTCACTGAAGCAAGTCATAAAACAATAATATTTTGAAGTTACACAACTAGTTAATCTAATAGTTTTATACCTACAGACACGTTGTGTAGTATTAGTAGCAGACTAGTCGGTAGTAACAGTAACTGTGCTGTACCTACAAAACATTTGAGTAGTAACAGTGGTAATGGTGCTGTGTTTACAATGGCAAAAATGATGTTGCTAATGTTTATTCATTTATAAGTAGTGAAACGACTACAAAAAGTAAATACTGGACATGTGCCGTTTACAGGCATAGTTCACAAGTTGCTCATGCAATGCTAACTTTATGCTAGCCAGGGAATTGAAGAGACGATTTTGTCTTTTCCTAGTAGCATTTCTACCAATGTCAATCATTACAATGTTTATGCAAACAAAGTATAAAAGTATTTTTTTTCCCTCCTTCAAACATCCTGAATTTGTTTATGTGTATTATTTGGCTTCTTCACTCAATTCACTTTGCTGCATTTGTTCAAGTATGGCATCTTGGAAAATATACACTCAAATTGATTTGGTCTAAATATCTTACAAAACAGTCAAGTTCGTTACCTCAGTTGAAATCAAACCTGCAAATCTGTAAACTGACCAGGACGGGACGGTTATTTCTGGTGCTCGTACAGCCTGCGTGCCTCATACACAAGCTTATCATTGAGGCTGCAGTTATGCGTTTGGCCTGAGTGAGGGGGCAATCACGAGTACAAAACTGACAAACTCCACATAGCCCCTTTAAAGGTGCATTATGTAACTTTTAATGTGAAAAAAGGTCTTTTTGACCTTGTAGTGATCCAGCAGCTGTATGAGTGGTCAACATGGCGCCTTTACTTTCTGTCACAGTGATCTCTGGGACGCTCCAGGTTTTCTGGTAAGAGGCTCGGCCAGCAGTGAAAGCCTTCTGAACAATTGATCCTGAATTTGGAGCATGGGGTTGTTTGTAAATGTTCCAAAAAATAATTACATATCATATAGGTTATTATGTGGAATATATAACAATTGTTTTTAGTTGCAGCTCTCGCCCACAGAGAAGTTTGTGCCAGAATAAATGCGTAATAACTGGGCTGTGCGCGTGTTGTGAGTGGGCTGCGTTTGCGTTGTGTGTGTGTTGAATCATTTGTGTGTGTGTTGTGAGTCAGTTGTGTGCGTGTTGTGAGTCAGTTGTGTGCGTGTTGTGAGTCAGTTGTGTGCGTGTTGTGAGTCAGTTGTGTGCATGTTGTGAGTCAGTTGTGTGCGTGTTGTGAGTCAGTTGTGTGCGTGTTGAATCATTTGTGTGTGTGTTGTGAGTCAGTTGTGTGCGTGTTGTGAGTCAGTTGTGTGCGTCTTGTGAGTCAGTTGTGTGCATGTTGTGAGTCAGTTGTGTGCGTGTTGTGAGTCAGTTGTGTGCGTGTTGTGAGTCAGTTGTGTGCGTGTTGTGAGTCACTTGTGTGTGTGTTGTGAGTCAGTTGTGTGCGTGTTGTGAGTCAGTTGTGTGCGTGTTGTGAGTCAGTTGTGTGCGTGTTGTGAGTCAGTTGTGTGCGTCTTGTGAGTCAGTTGTGTGCATGTTGTGAGTCAGTTGTGTGCGTGTTGTGAGTCAGTTGTGTGCGTGTTGTGAGTCGGTTGTGTGCGTGTTGTGAGTCAGTTGTGTGCGTGTTGTGAGTCGGTTGTGTGCGTGTTGTGAGTCAGTTGTGTGCGTGTTGTGAGTCAGTTGTGTGCGTGTTGTGAGTCAGTTGTGTGCATGTTGTGAGTCAGTTGTGTGCGTGTTGTGAGTCAGTTGTGTGCGTGTTGTGAGTCAGTTGTGTGCGTGTTGTGAGTCAGTTGTGTGCGTGTTGTGAGTCAGTTGTGTGCGTGTTGTGAGTCAGTTGTGTGCGTGTTGTGAGTCAGTTGTGTGCGTGTTGTGAGTCAGTTGTGTGCGTGTTGTGAGTCAGTTGTGTGCGTGTTGTGAGTCAGTTGTGTGCGTGTTGTGAGTCAGTTGTGTGCGTGTTGTGAGTCAGTTGTGTGCGTGTTGTGAGTCAGTTGTGTGCGTGTTGTGAGTCAGTTGTGTGCGTGTTGTGAGTCAGTTGTGTGCGTGTTGTGAGTCAGTTGTGTGCGTGTTGTGAGTCAGTTGTGTGCGTGTTGTGAGTCAGTTGTGTGCGTGTTGTGAGTCAGTTGTGTGCGTGTTGTGAGTCAGTTGTGTGCGTGTTGTGAGTCAGTTGTGTGCGAGTACCTGTAGGAGTCGAGGATCTTGCAGAAGGCCAGCTCGCAGCACATGCGGAGGTTGGCCTGGTGCTCTTGGAGCTCTGATGCCGAACAGCGAGACGGATCCACTTCACAGTTTTCATCCGACTCATACAGCGCCTTCACAAACTCGCCTGCAGGGGGCGACAAACAGGCTTATTCTTTACTTGTCATAACATATTCACCTGCAGGGGGCGACACAGTACTTATTCGCTTATTCTTTAGGTTTCTTTTAGGTCCATGCTTAGTTTAATCAACCAATCAATAAAGTTGTATTTCTAAAGCGCTTTACGAAAACCAAAGCTGACCAAAGTGCTGTACACAATAAAAATACAATTTAAAAAGGCATAAAATATAATTAAAAACAGACCATTATCATATTCACAACAAAGTTTCACAGAACTATTTTGGAAACACAGAATATAGTGGGTCGAGTATCGGTCAGCCGACATTCCTCTAGGCACCCGCATCGGCCGGCGGTCATCATTTTGCGTACCTAGAGCGTCCTGTAGATACTTCTGTCCGATCAGTTTGAGGTACTCCTCAATGCTCTTCGTGGCCAGAGTGTTCTCTCTGAAGATCAGCTGATCATTGTCACGGCAACGGTCAACTTCTGCCATCATCAGGTCTGTTAGGAAGTCCTGCAACAGCCAATCGGAGGAGAGGAGTGTTACAACAACAGCCAATCGGAGGAGAGGAGTGTTACGACAACAACCAATCAGAGGAGAGGAGCGTTACGACAACAACCAATCAGAGGAGAGGAGCGTTACGACAACACCCAATCAGGAGAGTCACAGGCCTTAGCCTTGGGGTTATGTTCAGGAGTCACTGACCTTGACCAAGGAGTTGGGGTTAGGGTCGGGGGTCACTGACCTTGGCCTAGGAGTTGGGCTAGGGGTCGGGGAGTCAGGGTTAGGGGTTGGGGTTACGCACGGGGGTCACTGACCATGGCCTAGGAGTCGGGTTAGGGTTGGGGATCACTGTCCAATGAGTCTGGGTTAGGGGTCGGGGAGTCAGGGTTAAGGGTTGGGGTTACGTACGGGGGTCACTGACCAAGTCCTAGGAGTGGGGTTAGAGGTTGGGGTTAGGTTGGGCGGTCACTGACCATGGCCTAGGGGTTTGGGGTCAGAGGTTGGTGCTAGGGTTGGGGGTCACTGACCTTGGCTTTGCCCGTGCTGTGCAGGATGTGCACCAAAGCGGCGGAGATCTCATCCTTGGCCCTCAGGCTGAGATTGGACTCTAAGGTTCCACACAGACGAAGGTAGTTGGCGCTGATCCACTCGGCAAACTCTTTGTACTGCTCCATCGGCAGCACCACCACCGACTGGAAGTGTGCCCGCACTCTGAGGGCAGGACCCGACTTCCCTGGACCACAAAGAACCATAGTGACACAATCTGCATACCCCAGAAGGTTCATCTGACTGACACCGAAACTCGAGGATCTTGTTCAGTTTGAATTCACTCGTTTGGAAAAGCAGATTTCTGTGGACAGAAATACTTCTTCCTTCATGTCATGGTTAGGGTTAGGCCTGGGTCTCACCTCTGTTGGGTCATGGTTAAGGTTAGTCCTAGGTCTGACCTCTGTTGGGTCATGGTTACGGTTAGTCCAGGGTCTGACCTCTGTTGGGTCATGGTTAAGGTTAGTCCAGGGTCTGACCTCTGTTGGGTCATGGTTAAGGTTAGTCCTAGGTCTGACCTCTGTTGGGTCATGGTTAGAGTTAGTCCAGGGTCTGATCTTTGTTGGGTCATGGTTAAAGTTAGTCCAGGGTCTGACCTCTGTTGGGTCATGGTTAAGGTTAGTCCAGAGTCTGACCTCTGTTGGGTCATGGTTAAGGTTAGTCCTAGGTCTGACCTCTGTTGGGTCATGGTTAGAGTTAGTCCTAGGTCTGACCTCTGTTGGGTCATGGTTAGAGTTAGTCCAGGGTCTGACCTCTGTTGGGTCATGGTTAGAGTTAGTCCTAGGTCTGACCTCTGTTGGGTCATGGTTAGAGTTAGTCCTAGGTCTGACCTCTGTTGGGTCATGGTTAAGGTTAGTCCAGGGTCTGACCTCTGTTGGGTCATGGTTAGAGTTAGTCCAGGGTCTGACCTCTGTTGGGTCATGGTTAAGGTTAGTCCTAGGTCTGACCTCTGTTGGGTCATGGTTACGGTTAGTCCTAGGTCTGACCTCTGTTGGGTCATGGTTAAGGTTAGTCCAGGGTCTGACCTCTGTTGGGTCATGGTTAAGGTTAGTCCTAGGTCTGACCTCTGTTGGGTCATGGTTAGAGTTAGTCCTAGGTCTGACCTCTGTTGGGTCATGGTTAGAGTTAGTCCTAGGTCTGACCTCTGTTGGGTCATGGTTAGAGTTAGTCCAGGGTCTGACCTCTGTTGGGTCATGGTTCAGGTTAGTCCTAGGTCTGACCTCTGTTGGGTCATGGTTAGAGTTAGTCCTAGGTCTGACCTCTGTTGGGTCATGGTTAAGGTTAGTCCAGGGTCTGACCTCTGTTGGGTCATGGTTAGAGTCAGTCCAGGGTCTGACCTCTGTTGGGTCATGGTTAGAGTTAGTCCAGGGTCTGACCTCTGTTGGGTCATGGTTAAGGTTAGTCCAGGGTCTGACCTCTGTTGGGTCATGGTTAGAGTTAGTCCTAGGTCTGACCTCTGTTGGGTCATGGTTAAGGTTAGTCCTAGGTCTGACCTCTGTTGGGTCATGGTTAGAGTTAGTCCAAGGTCTGACCTCTGTTGGGTCATGGTTAGAGTTAGTCCTAGGTCTGACCTCTGTTGGGTCATGGTTAGAGTTAGTCCAGGGTCTGACCTCTGTTGGGTCATGGTTAGAGTCAGTCCAGGGTCTGACCTCTGTTGGGTCATGGTTAGAGTCAGTCCAGGGTCTGACCTCTGTTGGGTCATGGTTAGAGTTAGTCCTAGGTCTGACCTCTGTTGGGTCATGGTTAGAGTTAGTCCAGGGTCTGACCTCTGTTGGGTCATGGTTAGAGTCAGTCCAGGGTCTGACCTCTGTTGGGTCATGGTTAGAGTCAGTCCAGGGTCTGACCTCTGTTGGGTCATGGTTAAGGTTAGTCCTAGGTCTGACCTCTGTTGGGTCATGGTTAGAGTTAGTCCTAGGTCTGACCTCTGTTGGGTCATGGTTAAGGTTAGTCCTAGGTCTGACCTCTGTTGGGTCATGGTTAAGGTTAGTCCTAGGTCTGACCTCTGTTGGGTCATGGTTAAGGTTCGTCCTAGGTCTGACCTCTGTTGGGTCATGGTTAGAGTTAGTCCAGGGTCTGACCTCTGTTGGGTCATGGTTAAGGTTCGTCCTAGGTCTGACCTCTGTTGGGGCATGGTTAAGGTTAGTCCTAGGTCTGACCTCTGTTGGGTCATGGTTAGAGTAAATCCAGGGTCTGACCTCTGTTGGAGCTGGGTGTGCTCACTGGGAACCATCGCTCCTGAATCTGGCGTCCGGCCAAAGAGCTTACGCCGATGTTCACCAAACCTGACCATGAGAAACACAGATGAACGGATGACCTGGACTGTCAGGTCCATAAATATACAGCGACCAAGCTTTGATTCCTTTGTCTGTTTGTCAAATATTCAGTCACATAATGGATATGGACTTAAAGTGCAGACTCTCAGCTTTAATTTCAAATCAGAAAGAGCTCAGGAAATACAGCTCCTCAAAATCAATCAGTCTCTTTTTCAGATGCTCCAAAGTAATGGGACAGAAGCTGAAACACATCACCTCTGCCTGGACTTTCTTATTGTTTCACCTTGTTCTAATCTATGGGTTAGGGTTAGGTTTGGGGTTAGGGTATTCTGGACACTGATTAGGCCCACTAAAGATTTGACATTTGAAAGGTTTACTGATTAAGGCTCAACACTTGAAGTAGAACATTTGAAGTAGAAAACACTGAGGTTTTTTATTTAGATTATTATTAAGAGTTTGGACGAATAAATAAGTCAATTTAGAACAAAGAAAGCTGTCGTGATGAGAAACAAAGTAACATGTCGGTGTAGGATTTCTGTTTCCAACTATTAAACTATGTATCTACAAAAATGCTAAAGAAAAGTGACTACATAAAGGTGCGTACACACCTAACCGGTCGAATCGCGTCACCACTTCTATTGATCACTTGAAACAGTTGCAATTAGTCGCTCACATGTGTTCTTTTCTTGTGCTTTGGTGACAGTGGAATAGTTTTACTACCTTTCTCTGACACTTGACACTTAACACAAACCTTGCCGCTATGTGAATATCCTCAAAGTAAAGCTGAGAGTCTGCACTTAAAGCCCATGTATCCATTGTGCTACTGAACACTTGGAGAGCGTTTGTACGAGTAGGAGCGTGTGTAGATGTATATATGACCCGGACGACTGACCCACGTAGCTGGACTTGTCCTTGCGCCTCTTGGGGTTGGTCTCCTTGTACAGGTGGAGGGTGATGGAGCCGATGGACGGGAGCCCGCTGAAGTCAAAGCGCTCTCCCCAGAACACGTTATCGGTGCGGGCCTTACAGGACGTCCGTGCGTACAGGCAGTCGTCCAGACACACCTCCACGAAGTACCTGAGGGGGGTCAAAAACATCTCAGCCAACAATAATCCATTCTGAAACTGTCTAAAGGCTGTTCTCAATGAGAACAACTTTGGCCTGAGTTTTGTCGAGAGTTTTAAGATGAGACGCTGCAGATGAACTGGGAAAACAAAAGTAAATGTAGTGGTAACAGTTTGAACCTTTCACTTGACTGCAAGATTGGAATGAAAACCTACTTGGAGAAGTTTCTAACATCTCCCACAAAGGAAATTACCCAAAGATATTTAATAAAACTCTAGCTCAGACATGACTCTTGTTGATGTGGCAAACGTTACAGAACATGAGATTAGCTGATAGACAATGGTTGACACATAATCATTCTGAACATAACGTGAAGTACAGGTAAAGTACAAAAACACAGCCACAAACAACTGACTCACATATAGGCAGTCATCCTCTCTGCGCAGAGGAGTGCAAAACTAGGATAAAAGGGAACTGTCAATGGAGTTCGGGAGTCGGGACTTCACTTTTTCTCTCTCTCTGAGTCTGGAGTCATCCGCTGGTTTTACTTCTTTGTAACTAGGAACAATGGCAATAAACGGCTTATCTTTGAGATGACTTTGAGCTCCAGCGAGTGCTTTAGCTATTTCTAAATATCTGTTCTCGCGTGATACAAAAGAGCTGGGTCAAAATACCAATGCAAAACCAGGAGCAGCATTTTCATTGATCCAAGGGCAGAATGTGACACACTCATTGTTTGTGATCGGTTTATTACTTCTAAGTCTCGTATCTCAGTCAGGATCAGTATAATTCTTTAAAACGTCGTGTTGTTTAGCCGTATTAGCTTTGTTTTCTCCATTCATTCCCAGGGTTCAGTGGTTAACATTTACTGTATCACTGTCCCCTGTTCAATACATTTTGGTCATGTCGTGTTAAAAAGTACAGAAAGACTGTTTTAAATAGAAGTGAATGATTTGAAGTGTTTGACAGAGGAAAATCCATGAACAAATGGAGCTAAAGTCTAAAGCCTCCTATGAAACTGGAATAACATTTGAAAAACTGCCAAAACATTATTTTCTTGCCAGATCTGACATAAGGTCAGTCACAATTATCAAAGAGCCATGAAATAACTCAAAATAGATCAAAACACTACCAAGGAAATAAGTGGTGTTTCCCATTTGATTGCATTGCATTGGGCTAGATGGGCCAGTCCCAAGATGGCCGCCAGAATTGCCATTCGTTCATTGTTCAATATGGCCATGTCCTATGTAAAGTTTTATTTCTTTGGGAAACCTACTTGGGGAAAACGGCCCTAAAGATTTTATAACGTCTGCACATGCGCGTGTATATCCCTGTGCATTTTGGACACATACGTATGTAGATTATTTTATTTTATTCAACTTTTATTTAACCAGGATTACAGCATAATCTCGGTGGGCTTGCTACACGTGGATACCAAACATGTCAGTATTAAATTGTGAATGATTACGCATGGGAAACGAGTGATTTCCAGGAAAACTTTGAAGCGATAATACACATTGTAAAGAGAGTTTGGTCATTTTTTCCTCTGACATTAAACCTTAGACTTACACCACTGTGTGAAAAGTCAGTGTTTTTACAGCAGCGTTTCCACTGAAATGTCGATTGAATGGTTTCATGAGTTGTTCTAGAACAGCCATGTTCTTTAGGAGGAGTGAAATATAAACCTACTCAGTGTTGAGCAATAACGATTAGATTCTGGACAGGACACACATCCTGGCAGCTCCACAAGGGGGCGCCCTGTGCCTGTGTGTCAGTTCAGAGGCTGACCTCTTCTTGGGCGCCAAGTCCTTTCCCTCCAACACCCAGATGGTGAGCAGGTTCTCTGTCCTCCTGATGTTGTCTTTGTTCGGGAGGACGGCTCGACGCAGGTTCTCCATCCACTTGTCCCTCTCAGCGGCCGAGCGGCATGAGAAGCACTTGGTCCCAGACGCCGTGGTCACCTATGACCGGAGAATATCAGAGTAAAGGCAATGTAGGTCCTTACATTTACAAACAAAGCCACTATGGTGTCATCTACTGTGCAGAACATGGTCACAGAGGATAAAAAACAAGTTTAACATCACTGTATTATAAAATTGTAATTGTATGGGCTGTGACAAAATATAATTTCACAATATATCACAATACTTAGTTATTTAGATTAAGGATGCACAAGATATCACAAAAACATCGTATCGCAATATTAGGTGATGCAATATCTGCATCGCAAGAAGCCACAATAAATGATGATGCTGCCATTTAAAGTCTTCATCTGACTGAGATTGACAAACATTTTTTTAACTCAGCCAAAAAACAAAAACAACAAACAGAGCTTAAAAATGTTGAAAAAAATTGGGAGGCTGGAGTGCTACTCGGATGTAAAGAGTTGTATAAGTTTAGTCTTTTGGGTGCTCTTCAGTGCAGGGATCCGTTTCAGCAAAAAATCAAACAAACTGAGGCACTCCAAAAGTAGAAATATTAAAAAGCTTAAGGCCTAGAGCCGAAACACGTTGGCAATTTTACCTAATCTAGCCATGTTTAAATAAAGGCTTTTTAATATTTGTACTTTTGGAGTGCCTCAGTTTGTTTGATTTAGAACTTAAAAATGTGCCTGGTCAGCCAGATGCTCCTCCCTTCTGTCTGCGCAGGTGCTCGCAGCCGATCATTTTCTAATTTAGTTCAATTTTTCCCTTGTGTTGCTCCTGATTTAGTGTTTTTTGATGACTTCTGCTGGCTGAAAAATGTTGGCTTGGTAAAATATCGCAATAATATCGTTATCCCAATATTGCACGGTCGCATGTCACAAGTTACATTCAATATCGTGCAGCCCTAGTTGTGATACATTTATAGTATCAGAAACTATGTATCGCAAAACTTTTGAAACTCAACTAAGTTATAGAAAAAAACATAAACAAATATAGATTCGATGCTAATTGGTTAAAAGAGCCCTTCTGCCATTTGCGCTTTTCAAAATGTTTTCATTTAGATCAGACTGATTTATATTTAATTGATAACTTTTGGAAACTCAACATTTTCTTATTAAATTAATTTGGGGTAAAAAATCGCAGTTTGTTCTAATGAAAAATCATAAATTTGGATCGCGACAAAAGTGCATCGTCCCAGCCCTAATAATGATGGGTTGGGGTGTCTTCGCTGTATATCAGAGGAAGTAGGTCACACTCACGACCAAGCGCAGAGAGATAAGACGTCTCAGGCCAACTTGGACACGGACCAGAGTGCCGGTGCCGCGGAGGAAACCTTTCGGTGGATTCTAACCTATTGGGATTACACGATTGTCCATTGACGGGCAGATTATTGCTTCACGGAGCTGCTGGGATTTTAGATCAATCTGACTCTATTCCATGTTATTATGATGTGCATTGTTTGTGTTTTGTTGTAAATGGGGTTATGCTCAAGACTTTTGGGGGTTATTGATGTAACGCCAGTTAACTAAACTCAAATCCCAACGCTATTTTATTAGTTTATTTGTCATTCAGTCCCTAGTGGTCCACCTGTTACCTGAAAGTGCATTGTAGCTTTAATCAGCTTGGAAAAGACCGGTCTACTGACATTAATATGAAACAAACTGCACTGAAAGGTTTCTATATGTTTTCAAATTTAAATATTTAAATAATAATATAAAATGTAAGTTATGGACAGTGCCAGGTATAAATGTTTTGTTTTGCATAAATGTTTTTTATTTGTTAGTTACAAAGATTTGCTCAACATCAATTTGCTGTGAGGCACATTGAGTTGTCATGTACATGCAATGTGCCATACAAATAAACTTGCCTTGCCTTGCATGGGAGACATTGTTAAACAGTGGAATAAACACCTCATTTGGAGGATACGGGCCTGAAGTTTTATAACGTCTGCACATGCACACTCTGTATATTTCCCCTGTATCCAGCCGCTGCTGTCTCCCAGAGAAGGAATGACCGTATTTGGATTACAGAGTGTTGTCGGGGGGAATACCATGTGTCAGTATTTGTGAGGGAGTACTTTTACCTCGAAGCAGAAGTCCTGTCCGAGCAGAGACGAGTGGACTGGTTTGATGATCACTGATTGGTCCATTCTGAGCTCCAGGGACGACACTGAGCCGGCGCTAAGCAACGAATCTCCACCCACCGCTCGCATCACACACCTGCGCAGGTAAACAGGAAGTGTCACACACCTACACAGGTAAACAGGAAGTGTGTCACACACCTGCACAGGTAAACAGGAAGTGTCACACACCTACACACGTAAACAGGAAGTGTGTCACACACCTGCACAGGTAAACAGGAAGTGTGTCACACACCTGCGCAGGTAAACAGGAAGTGTGTCACACACCTACACACGTAAACAGGAAGTGCCTCACACACCTGCACAGGTAAACAGGAAGTGTGTCACACACCTGCGCAGGTAAACAAGAAGTGTGTCACACACCTACACACGTAAACAGGAAGTGTGTCACACACCTACACACGTAAACAGGAAGTGTGTCACACACCTGCACAGGTAAACAGGAAGTGTGTCACACACCTGCGCAGGTAAACAAGAAGTGTGTCACACACCTACACACGTAAACAGGAAGTGTGTCACACACCTGCACAGGTAAACAGGAAGTGTGTCACACACCTGCGCAGGTAAACAAGAAGTGTGTCACACACCTGCACACGTAAACAGGAAGTGCCTCACACACCTGCACAGGTAAACAGGAAGTGTGTCACACACCTGCGCAGGTAAACAAGAAGTGTGTCACACACCTACACACGTAAACAGGAAGTGCCTCACACACCTGCACAGGTAAACAGGAAGTGTGTCACACACCTGCACAGGTAAACAGGAAGTGTGTCACACACTTGCGCAGGTAAACAGAAAGTGTGTCACACACCTACACACGTAAACAGGAAGTGCCTCACACACCTGCACAGGTAAACAGGAAGTGTGTCACACACCTGCACAGGTAAACAGGAAGTGTGTCACACACCTGCGCAGGTAAACAGGAAGTGTGTCACACACCTACACACGTAAACAGGAAGTGCCTCACACACCTGCACAGGTAAACAGGAAGTGTGTCACACACCTGCGCAGGTAAACAGGAAGTGCCTCACACACCTACACACGTAAACAGGAAGTGCCTCACACACCTGCACAGGTAAACAGGAAGTGTGTCACACACCTACACAGATGAACAGGAAGTGTCTCAGACCTGCGCAGGTAAGCAGGAAATGCTTCGCACACCTGCACAGGTAAACAGGAAGTGGCTCATACACCTGCACAGGTAAACAGGAAGTTAACATGCACGCTTCAATTAATCCAAACAATGGATGAAAATCTGGTCTTTCTGAACAAGGACAATAACCAACTGTAAACGATTGTACTTTCATCATTCATTGAAGTAATTGTAACAGTTGTAAAAGCAGGGCTTGTCAAATGATTGGGGCTGTGGTGGTGATGGCCACAGTTGTGGATTCATCCCACAGTGTCCACTACTAAGGACACTATTAACAACAGCACTCTATTCTACGGTACATATTTTCATCTTTATGTAATAGTTATTTACATAAAGTTATTTATAGAGAATATCGTATAAGGGACGATGTACAGATTAAGCTCACAGGGACAGAGATGTGCTGCTCCAGATTATAGTTAAGTAGTTTTCATCCGTCATCCCTGCACACTTTTTCAAGGCCATCAATGGTCTGGCCCCGGCCGACCTCGCCGAATTAGTAACGGTCTACGAACCAGCAAGAACTCTGCGCTCCTCTGAACACACCTCCCTGGTCACTCCCAAGTTCAAATACAAAAAGTCTGGAGGCCGGTCATTTGCCGCGCAAGGCCCAAAGCTGTGGAACGCACTTCCGGTACAGCTTCGAAACATCACAGAGCTGAGTGTTTTTAAATCACAGTTGAAGACACATCTTTTCAGAAAAGCCTTCGATACATAGCCACCAACTCGACTGCTGTTTTTATGTGTTTTTGTATTTATTGCTGTCTTCTGTGATTCTTGTTTTTATCCTGGAAAGCGCTCTGGGCACCTTCTGGTTGTTATTGGGCGCTATACAAATAAAATGTGATTGATTGATTGATTGATTGATTGATTGCACACAAAATAACTACACAGGGCACATTCAGAGAAGTGTTTTATGTATACACATGTCTGGGGCCGCAGTGAGAAGTTCATGTGTGCCTCAGAGCAGTGGCTGAACTTTGCACCAGCTTGTGTTTGATGTGGACAGACCCTGGAATAATGAATTATAGACACATTACAAGTCATTACAGAGGTGTAACCAGCCCCAGCAGCAGGTTCTGGCAGACGTTCAAACGGACTGACGGTGCGTGTATTTGGACAAACACGAGGCCGAGACAGAAACAGTAACGCCACAGTAACGCGCTGCTCTCGGGGGAGAAACGTCGGAAACGGGGGCTCAGGTCTGCTTCTGCACCAGGACCGTAACCGCCCGGTGTGACTGCGGCCGCGGACCACACGGGTTCACACACGGGTTCACACCGGGTTTAGGCGAATCTGCGCGATTTTACTCCAAAATGTTGCGGTCGCTGCGTCTTCGGCCTCAAACGAGAATGAATGAACCTGCCTCTGAGCGCGCGCCCGGGTGCGTGGACAGAGGCGCGCGAGGACACGGGCGGGGGCAGAGGGGACGTGGGGTAAAGAGGGGGACATGGGGGACAGCTTTTAAAAGGCGCGGCTCTGGAGGGGAGACACACGGAGCGTCTGCGTTAGCTCTGCGCGCTAGCCTCCGTTAGCTGCAGCCGAGGCACCTGCTCCTGTGTCCCCCCCTCCGTGTGTCTCCCCCGCCTGTGTCCCCCCCCCCCCCCCCCCCCCCCCCTCTCCTCTGCCTCCTCTGTCCTCTCCTCGCTCCTTCTCCCCTCCGCTCCATCCCTCCGTCCTAAAACACAGAACAAAGCGCGGACTCACCAAGGAGCATCCTCTCTCGGACCGACCCAGACCAGTGCGCGCGGCCGTGGTGGGCGAGGCGCGTGCGTGCGTCTGTGCCCGGCTCGGTTCCGGCCCGGTCCTGGTCTTTTGCCTGGTGTGGCCCGGTTTGGATCCGTTTGTAGTCCGGTTTGGCGCAGGTTTTTGGCGCTGGATCTGTGTTCGAGAGCGGCGCGTCCTTTCAGAGCTGCTGAGGCCGCAGAGCGGAGCGACAGCACATCCAGGACCCCAGCGTTTTTCACAATAAAGCTGTTACTCCTGGGAATGATGTGTCACAAATAAACGTTTTATGTTTAAGCTCTAAAAATGTAAATATAAGTAAAGGTGCATCCGCTGGGTCACTGAAAGCTCAAATACGCATGAACAGTGCACCTTATGCCTGGGTGGGATCTATGGAAAGGCTCTCCAGTGGTTCAGATCTTACCTTGAGGACCGAACTTACAATGTCGCGATGATGATGATGGCATTGACCTGTGGTGTTCCCCAGGGGTCGATTCTGGGGCCCCTCTTGTTCAATCTCTACATGCTTCTACATGCTTCCACTGGGTCAATTGATATCCAGTAATAATGTGTCCTACCTGACAGCGGGTGAACATGGGCCTGCGGATTCACTGTGTCACCGTATCAAACAGATTAGTGTGTGGATGCAAAACAACTTCCTCCAGTTAAAGGTCCTATATCATGCAAAATCGACTTTTTGGAGCTTTTAGCCATGTTGTTATGCTATTTCCTTATCAAAAACACCCCCAGAGTGGTTTGTGGCTTCATTCACGCAGCTCTCAGTAATCCTCCTGAATCCTGCTCTCTGAGGCTCCGCCCTCTCCTGGTGAACGACTGAGTGTTCAGTTGTGTCGTAACAGCGGAATGGAAGTGCTCGACGTCTGTAATGTAATGTCTTAATTCTTTGCTTACGGCCTGATTTTAATTTGTAAAACAGCGTTTTCATTATTTCGGTCGTAAGAGAGAAACAAAGAGTAAAAAATGAAAAAAAAAAAAAAAAAAAAAAGGATGTGCCCGAGGTGCTTCCAGGTCAGCTGTGGCCAAAACAAACACATCGCGTCTGAACAGATCAGTCATGTTTGCGCTGCAGCTGTGAAGATGGAGCTCGTTATAACTGGACACACCTGTTCTTTATTCTTACCTAACGATAATGTCACGGACGGAGAAAAAGAAGCGCGTTTGGCAACGAGGACGAGGAGTTTATATTCAACCTTTTTCAAGAAGAGGCCACTCAGCTGTTTTTTTCTCCGGGATTCAGCGACTATCAGCCAAAATATTGTTTTTCTGTGACTGTCACTGATGTTTGGGGAACCTTCGCCAGAATCAAAGTGGATTAACTTTTATAACCAACGCGAATCCCATCATGTAAACAGCGATGGAGCAGAGGGTGAGTCAATCCAAACGCGGGTTAGCTTGTGTGTTAGCATATTAGCACGTGTGTTAGCCATTTATGAAGCTGTATTGCAGATGTCAACTCTGTATAACTGCATCGTGAAGTGACTTCACTTATTGTTGTTTATTTATATTACGGTAAAGTTGTATGTGCGGAGAGAGGGGGCGGAGTTAACTGAATGGAAGCGTTGTGTCTTCCAGGTTTGAAAAATACTTCCAGAAAACACTTATATTTATCACAAAAATGAGTGCTCCATAATGGTAGAGGTATAATATATCATATAAATGCCTATACTTAACTTTGGAATGGCTAAAATAGCATGATATAGCCCCTTTAAATACAGATAAAACTGAGATCATTGACCAAAAAGTCAAGTTAGAAAAATCTTGGGGTAATCATGGACTCAGACCTGAATCTTAACAGCCATATTAAGTCCATTACATCAATGGTCTTTTACCACCTAAAAACATTGCCAAAAAAACAATGTTTGATTTGGAGAGATTAGCCTAATGCATGTGTTTGTAACGGCCTGTTCCTTGGCCTCACTAAACGAGCTGTGTCCACTAAACGAGCTGCAGTGTATCCAAAACGCTGCTGCTCGAGTCCTGACCAGAACCAGGAAATAGGACCATATTAGTCCAGTGCTCCGGTCTCTGCACTGGCTTTCAGAGAACAGAATTCAAATTAACTCTGCTTGTGTATAAGTCTCTTCATGGTCGGGCACCAAAGTCCATCTCTGACATGTTACAGCCGTATGAACCACCTCGGGCCCTGAGATCCTCAGGAGGGGCCTCCTGGTGGTTCCCAGAGTCACCACCAAACACGGAGAGGCTGCATTTCATGCAGCAAAAGTCTGGAACAGCCTCAGTGAGGACGTGAGACAGGCCTCAACTCAGGCTGACAGGACACCTTTTTAAGACTGTCTATGGCAATTGATTGTATTTAAACACATTTTAATATATACAATATACATATATTTGTAATGTATTTTTAAAGTACTGTTTTATGTCATTTCATTGTGTTTTTAATGCTTTTTATTGCATTTTATTTATTGTGTTTGATTGTCTGGGTGTCACATTGAGTACATGTGCCATACAAATAAACTTGCCTTGCTTTAAAAAAAAAAACTGTACATTGTACATGTAAAAGTACATTTTGAGAAAATGTGTCTTGAACAATTTCACTTCCATTGAACACTGGCCCAAACCTTGACCCAAAAAATTCACCCAAACCCTGGTTTTGCCAGTAGTGTCTTTCCTTAAGCCCATAAGCCCTTAAGCCTTTTATGACTGAGGCTGAGCTTAAACGTCCATTTTATTCTTTTGTAGTATTTTGGTCATGCTCTCCGCCTGTTACTTTACCAAACACCACTGAAGATTAAGTCTCAACAATTGTTTTTTTGTCTATATGGTTGCACTAAAATATTTTAAGTTTGAGATTGAAAATCCAAAAACCGTTGGGGAGTCCAGGGCTGGTTGCCTCAACAGAACGTCACGGTAAATGTCATATGTGACACATTGGACACAATGGCCACTGTTTTCTGTTGTTCTTACCTGAGCTTAGACGAGTTGATGTGTACCTGTCTGGTCTT
Organism: Gobius niger; assembly: GCF_951799975.1. Lineage (NCBI taxonomy): Eukaryota > Metazoa > Chordata > Actinopteri > Gobiiformes > Gobiidae > Gobius > Gobius niger. The sequence continues at coordinate 38,201,612 of NC_136852.1, read as the reverse complement.
TGGGCCCGGAAGAGCACGGTCGCTTCTAACTTCACCCCGTTTGGAGCTACAGGAACATGGTGGGAGAGGCCAAATGCGAACAACATCTTTGGTCTTTGTGCGTGACTGAGCGCACACACAAAGACCAGACAGGTACGGATCAACTCGTCTAAGCTCAGGTAAGAACATATTTGCTAAAGATTTGACCCAGCTTTCTTAAGTCCGAACATTTTTGTGATGTTTACAGTTTCCCGTCCTTATTAGACACTGACAGGAAGTGACATAGATGAAGGCAAACAATTTTAAACTGTTGCCGTGCCGACCCTGTTATAGATACAAACGGCATCTATGGAATTGCCCATATATGGTCCCGTTTAAAGCAGTTGAGGGGGGAACAAAGAGGAGAAAAACATGTAATTTCTCCAAAACTACTTTAACAAATGCTGTATCATGAATATCGTTTTCTACTCAATAAAAAAAAAACGCAGACATGGCGAGCATGCCCATAACTACAAAATAACAGAGGATGCTACATGCTAATGCTAGCTATAAGTGCCGTTTTTTTTTTCTGCTGTGAAAAAACATCCATATGGACCTGATCTAGACCTGACTTTGTGTGTGATGAATACGTTTATATTCCACCAGAAAACGGCTATAAAGAGTGAAAAATTGGGTTTCCCAAGAGGTACTTCCTTCCCCCTCGGCCAGGCCACACCCCCTTGTATGATGTGTCGCCATCTGTATGTATGTCAATGGGAAATTAGTCAAACTGTGATGGAACTGTACCTCTATCTGTGTCAGAAACTTCATATTTTCAAAAGTCATATGCACTGGGCATAGGCACTGTTGTTAGCAGATTTGTTTTTCTTGTGGTGGGACGAAATTGTTCTCCTTTATTGTAAACTCAAACATGTGTGGAAAAAACCTCTGTGCATCTAATTATAAAGCATTTGCAACAATTTAGGAGGTCACTGGGAGCGGAGGAGGTGCAGAAGAGGAGGTGCAGAGGAGGAGGAGGAGGTGTAGCGGTGCGGCCATGGGCCCACGGTCTGAATAGAAGTGAATGGAGCTGAATAAAGGAATGTGTTTCCATGACAACGGCACCAAAAGAGTGGAGTCCCCGCTTCAGTCCAACCCACTTTATTTAAACAACAAAACCAAAGTCTGCGCATTAGATAAGCTTCAGTCCTGGGTCAGTCCGGCTTCAGTCCTGGTTTTGTCCCGGTTTAGTCCTGGTTGGTCCCAGTTTAGTCCTGGGGAGCGTCTATGAGGTACGGCCTGGTTTTTACAAACTCCTTCCCTTACTCTCTCCTCTCTCCTCGCCTCCTCTCTCCTCGTTTCATTTCCCCCTCTCTCCTCTCCCTGTCTTTTAGTCTCTCCTGTCCTTCTTGCCTTTCCTCCTATCTCCTTGCCTCCTCTTCTTGTCTCCCCTCTCCCCATCTCCACCTCGTCCCCTCTCTCCCCGTTTCCTTTCCCTCTCGGTGGTGACCTACTTCTGCTGCTTCACTCTGGTCCTCAGACTGTGGCTTAATCGATTTATTTACTTGAATTTGGACAGTGATTCATCAACATCTCAGCAATAAGTTTCAGCGTAAACAAGTTTATGTTTTTTTATTGAACCAAGACTTGATTGCTACATTACCAATTATCAACCCATACCCCCCGCCCAAAAAAAGTCAAGGCTTTCAACATAGATTATCGTCATCAAGTATCCTGAGTGTTTTAACAATGTACAAGGCGCTACAATACGAGATCCATTCATTGAAGAAGGCATTCAAATGCGAGGTGGTTGTAGTCCATATTTTCAGTATCAGTGTAGCTGATTAGGAAAGGCAGCTTGTGCTCACCACCATCAGCATGGACTGAATGAACCCCCTCCCTTTCATGTGTGAAGCGCTTTGGGTGTGACCTGTGTCATATGAAAAGCGCTATACAAATAAGATTCCCTTCCCTTGTGTGAGAGTTAGCATCACTGCTAAATAAGCCTCTATGTAAACACGTCATTCTATCTCTCAACCCAGTTTCCTAACTTTAACCTGGTCTCTAACCCTAACCCTAAACATTTGTAAAACTAAACTTAATAAAGCCAACTGAAAAAGCTCGATTTGGTGTGTCGTCCAATAAGAATTCACAGGTCATGGATTATGGCTCAGTTTGGAAAATCAAATGAGGCTAAACGTGCCAGAGTTAGCATCACGGCTAAATAGGCCTAAGCCTCTAAGTAAACGTGCCAGAGTTAGCATCACGGCTAATGAAGCCTCTATGTAAAAGTGCCAGAGTTAGCATCATGGCTTAATAGGCCTTAGCCTCTAAGTAAACGTGCCAGAGTTAGCATCATGGCTAAATAGGCCTAAGTCTCTAAGTAAACGTGCCAGAGTTAGCATCATGGCTAAATAGGCCTAAGCCTCTAAGTAAACGTGCCAGAGTCAGCATCATGGCTAAATAGGCCTAAGTCTCTAAGTAAATGTGCCAGAGTTAGCATCACGGCTAAATAAGCCTCTAAGTAAACGTGCCAGAGTTAGCATCACGGCTAAAGAAGCCTCTGTGTAAATGTGCCAAAGTTAGCATCACAGCTAAAGATGCCTCTGTGTAAATTTGCCAGAGTTAGCATCATGGCTAAATAAGCCTCTAAGTAAACGTGCCAGAGTTAGCATCACGGCTAAAGAAGCCTCTGTGTAAATGTGCCAGAGTTAGCATCACGGCTAAATAAGCCTCTAAGTAAACGTGCCAGAGTTAGCATCACGGCTAAAGAAGCCTCTGTGTAAATGTGCCAGAGTTAGCATCACAGCTAAAGATGCCTCTATGTAAATGTGCCATAGTCACCATCACGGCTAATTAATCCTCCATGTAAACGTGCCAGAGTTAGCATCATACTGTAGAGGCTAATTAAGCCTCTACAGTATGTAAACGTGCCAGAGTTAGCATCATGGCTAATTAAGCCTCTATGTAAATGTGCCAGAGTTAGCATCACGGCTAAATAGGCCTAAGCCTCTAAGTAAACGTGCCAGAGTTAGCATCACGGCTAAATAGGCCTAAGCCTCTAAGTAAATGTGCCAGAGTTAGCATCATGGCTAAATAAGCCTCTAAGTAAACGTGCCAGAGTTAGCATCACAGCTAAAGATGCCTCTATGTAAATGTGCCATAGTTAGCATCATGGCTAAATAAGCCTCTATGTAAAAGTGCCAAAGTTAGCATCATGGCTATTTAAGCCTCTATGTAAATGTGCCATAGTCACCATCACGGCTAATTAAGCCTCAATGCAAACGTGCCAGAGTTAGCATCATGGCTAATTAATCCTCTATGTATACGTGCCAGAGTTAGCATCATGGCTAATTAAGCCTCTATGTAAAAGTGCCAAAGTTAGCATCGTGGCTAATTAAGCCTCGATGCAAACGTGCCAGAGTTAGCATCATGGCTAATTAATCCTCTATGTAAACGTGCCAGAGTTAGCATCATGGCTAATTAAGCCTCTATGTAAAAGTGCCAAAGTTAGCATCGTGGCTAATTAATCCTCTATGTAAACGTGCCAGAGTTAGCATCATGGCTAATTAAGCCTCTATGTAAACGTGCCAGAGTTAGCATCATTGCATTTTCTTCAAACTTAGGTTATAGACTGATTCATAGGGTTTGTCTGGAAGTCCGTTTCCGCCATGTTTAAAAAATAAAAGCCCAGTAGGAAGTCGAAATTACGAGATTCAAAGTCAGAATTCTTTGTTTTAAAAACGACATTTTTCACAAAATTACGAGTTTTAATTTTGAAATTGCGACTTTTAACACTCGAAATTGTGTGTTTAAATCTCATACTATGAAATTACGAGTTTTTAAGATCGGTGATCATAGACGTTGGAACGGGAGGGGGCGTCACGTTGGAGCAGAGCCGCGGCACAGATGTAAACAGTCAGAATCATGGAGGAGCTTCATCGTATTTTGAACTGGAGCTACTCTGGCAGCAGCTCTGGGACTTTTACAAAGACACACATCAGTGTTTCTTTTACTCTGAGCTGGGCTTGTTGATTTTGTAGCCCCTAGTTGGACGCTTGTACTTATTGAAGACAGACAAATTTTGACCAAGGCCGAGAAATGTATAGTTTATAGCAGAGGTGGGAGACTCGAGTCACATGACTTGACTTGAGTCAGACTCGAGTCGCAATTTTCGGGACTTGAGACTTACTTGACCAAAGCTGCAAAAGACTTGACTTGACTTGGGACTTGCTGTTTGTGACTCGAGACTTAACTTGGACTTGAGGCTAATGACTCTCAATGACTCGCTGTGACTTTATAGTTATTATTTATCTGAGTGAAACTGTTGAAAGATCAGGATTCATTGCGTAAAAGCGGCGCATCTATGTTTACATTATGGTAATTAGCCACATGCGTGTTCGGTTTCCCGACACAGGCTTCTAATCAATACAGCGCGAAAAGGCAGGAGGAAATACGACGTCGAAATACGTGCATTAAAAGTTTTCTAAACAGAGTGAAGAGGTGGAGATTTACAGACAGGAAAATGTTTCAAACAATGGACTGGACCTACAGCGCAGACGGGCGCCTCGAGAACGACGATGCGTAAGAGCTGATTAATCAACAGGAATCTTGGGGCTTTTCGATGTTTAAGGCGTTCACACAAAGTTTACAGCATTTAGTGGCTATTTTACGCATCCGCACACAGCCCAGTGACAGCGGGACTGAAGGCTACGCGGAATCTACTTTAGCAGGGGTGAATCCGAGTATACAGGGGCTGGGGCAGTACAGGGGCACCACTGACAGAAAAACTGCCAGAAACTAACAAAAATACAAATATTATTTTAGATTTATCTTTCAGACTGCAGGGAAAAGCAGCTCATATTTAAAATACTATATTTCATATTTTTTAAGTCGCCCCCCCAGGGCCCCCTTCCTTAAAATGCTGTCCCAGCAATTTTGTACATAGACTGTTTATTTATAATATATATACTTTGAATGTTGTGGCGTTTAAATATTAATTAGACTTTAAATCCAAATCCATGAATTTTTAAATGTTTGATTTTAGCCTAAATTTTCAAAATTACGGTATCTTGAGAAAGCACTTGTTATTTTCAAGATTAAACACATGAAAAGTCGACACGCTGGCATTTGTGACTTGAGGTGACTTGCCGGCTAAAGCAAGACTTGACTTGACTTGACTTGACAAAAGCTATGACTTGACTTGACTTGACTTGAGCCCATGACCGATTGACTTGGACTTACTTGGGACTTGGACCTTCACGACTTGGACTTGACTCGAGACTTGCATTTAGTGACTTACTCCCACCTCTGGTTTATAGGTTTCAATTATTGCAACATGGTGAGTGTGAGAGCAGAGAATAGGTGCAGCCAATAAAAACAGTTAAAAATGATTAGTAAAATAGACTCAAAAACAGGGCTTATCTAAACGCCACTAAATTAAATCTAAAATAAAGGTAACGGTGGGCATTATCCACGATGACTCCTCTCCTCCTGCGACGGGGCTGTACAGGGCGGCCAGGGCTCGAACGTCCACACCAGCAGGTTTCTCTCACTCGCTCCTCACCACGGCACATCTGCTCCGTTCCACAGGCCACACTAACTGTGCCCCCTCGTGGATTTCCATATGACCCCCTCAAGACTGACGTCTGACGACGGGACTGAGTAAAAGAAACACTGTTGTGTGTCTGTCAAAGTCCCAGAGCTCCATTAGCTCCGGTTCACAACACGATGAAGCTAATCCTCCATGATTCTGACTGTTTACATCTGTGCCGTGGCTCCGCTGCAACATCACTGTTGGCAATACCATTCCATCACGGAAACACAGCAAATCTCCGGCTAAGTACACACTTAGCGATGCTATTCTGTGATTTAGACTGATGTATAAAAAATATAGAGGGGAATCATTCTGGTCTCACCAGGCTACTATTTCTGTTCATACCCTCTGTCTGTATATCCTTCAGACCAGTGGTTCTCAAAGCGGAGTTTGGGGCCTGTCTCTGAACGCTTTTGATCTGACAGTGTGTTTTGTTATTTCACTATTTCAGGGCGGAGTCATGTCAGTGTCCAATCAGAACAGTTCCCGTCACCCCTCTCCCTGCAGAACCCCCGCCCCTCCCTGCAGAAGCCCAACCCCCTTCAGGCTCAGGGGGTGGAGCCTGGGCGGTCGGAGCCGCAGGAGGGTGAGTGGCACAGTGGTTAGGCCTGATCCATGTGGACAGCCATCGTCTGTACATGTTCATGTGTTATAAATACACTGCACGATCAAACAAGTGTCCTTTACCTGGATGTAACTAACTGATCTGGGGCTGCGGCAGCTGCTTTAGCAACACTATGTCCCCAAAGAATGAGATCAGCTGACTACCTCAACATCGTGTATGACTAGGTTATTCCATTGATGGATACTCTTCTTTCCTGATGGCACGGGCATATTCCAAGATGACAAGGCCGGGATTCATTGGGCACATTGTGATAAAGTGGTTGAGGGAGCATGAGATGGATGGATGTGAAGGCGACATCTTTAATAATGGGGCGTGGCCAAAGCTCTCAATCATAATGGGAAAGGAAATACATCTGTCAGACACTGAAAAGTCCAAATCTGTTAAAAGAGAGATGCAGCCGTCTGGAAACTTCAATAACATTGGGATGGGACCAGAACAAAACCGTTTTTTTTGGTTACCAATAGCCAACAGGGTCGCAAGAAAAAAGTTTACAGGAGAAAACACAAAGTCACTATCACAGACTGAACAAAAATCAAGCATGGAGGCTTCAGGAATCCATAGTCTCACACTGCTGCCATTTTCAGCAGCTGTAATAGAACTGAAGTGCCGAGAAGTGCAAGGTGTTCAGTGAAAAGTGTTACACCTGTCTCATGCTGGCAATTGTCTCTGAACTGCTTGTACTTCTGGACACCTCAGGTCAATTAAAGCTGCTGAAAATGGCAGCACTGGGAGATAATGGCTTGTGGAGGAAAATGAGGTCAAAAACTGACTTTATTCATGTGTCTTAGGAAGAGGACAGTCTGATCGACCTCGTCCTAAAGAGTCAGAGTCAGCGTCTGGAGAACCAGCGAGCTCCGGTCAGTCTGCTGCAGGAGCCCGCACCAGGACCTGAGCCTGCAGAGGAGAACCACCTGGACCCACAACAGGTCTGTGATAACCAGCTGAGTCCACAGCAGGTCTGTGAGGACCACCTGGGTCCACAGCAGGTCTGTGAGGACTACCGCAGCATGTCTGTGGACGTCAGAGCTTCTCCAAACATGTGAATAAAACTGTGCTGCTTTCTTTTATCAGGAGACGCTGCTGAGTCTGATCTACAGAGTCCAGTCCAAGAGAATCGACGAACAACGAGTCCTGTTCCATAATCACACTTAGTCTTCTAGAACCTATAGAATCACACTCAGTCTTCTAGAACCTATAGAACCACACTTAGCCTTCCAGAACCAGATCTTGCGTTTCTAAATGCAGACTGTAGACTAGACGTTTGCGCAGACGGATGGCGCTTTGTACGGTGGGGGGTCACGTCACGATCATGTTTCTACAGCATGGAGTTTACCCCCCCGCTCTTTACTTGCGCTAGACATGGACAGTGTTTAACTCACAGTGGGAATAATGGTTTGTAGTTTGTCCTACAAAAGCTTAAAAACAAGTGCGAAGCTGCGTGCAATGTTAATGTAAGAAGAGATCGAGCGAAGGGGATGCAGTAAGCGCTGTCAGGGCAGTCAGTGCTGCTTGTAGCACACGCCTCAGGTGACCCATTTTTTCCCTAAGCGACTCCCTCAGGCTACTAGCAAAAGCTATCTCGCGCACCGTTCTCTGTGCGCAAGATAGCAGCCTCACCTCCACCAATGCTGTCCTTGCGCCAGGCGGAAGATTGGGCCCTTAATGTAGTCTTTATAGAACCACACGTAGGCTGTGTCCTCTGCCCCTCGGCCCACATTTACTACATGCCTCACTATAGTAGATTATAGTCACTCATTCAGTCGTTGATTCACAGCTCCTTCTCCTCGCTGCAGATCACGCTTGGGTAAGCTGTGAATATCCAACAGAATGAGTGACTACATCTGCTATAAGTTCACTAAACTACAGTAATAATGGATTTCACCGAAGAGAGACACTTTTTTTAGTGTCTCTCTGGACATTCCCGGACACAGACACCAGTGGTTTATAATGGGACTGAGGTCTATCACCAAAACAGCAGCATTCAGCCCAGCTTGTGCTCTTCTCCTTTTCAAAGGACACTGTCTGAGTACCTGCTTCTGCCACTGAGGACAGTTCTAAAACAGAAATCCAAACTGCATCAAACCCCACTCCATGTTTGTGGTGACAGGTTAACTAGGTCTTGTTCACTTTCCTTATTATTTCTAAATCGTACCGCTGCACCCCTACTGGTGAGGTGTGAGAATACACAATCAAAGGTTTCCCCCAAAGTTCTTAATGAACGTGAACAACACCAGTTGATAAACAAATAAAAACATTGATGATTTCGGTCCCAATCCAACCAAGTCCAGTTGACTATCAGGTGTCAGTCCGACCTTAGTCTTCCACTCCCACATTTAGACCTGCTTTAGTTCTCTTGCACAAATCATAAATCTCCTCATTTTTAAATATTTGAGAGATACATTTTACTAAATATAGGCTATGTCTTATATCGTTTTGAATGTGTAAAATAACAAACTAACGATCTATTTTTTACTGTGAAAAATATGTAAATAAACTAAAATATCTGTTGAGAAAATGTGAATAATAATGTTTTTTACTCAATAAACTTAATTCACCATTTTAATGTGTTTATTATTATTATTATTATTATTATTATTATTATTATTATTATTATTATTATTATTATTATTATTATTATTATTATTATCATTATTATTATTATTATTATTATTGTATTTATCTATATTTTTCTCTTTTATTTTATTTTTCCGTGAGGCTCATTGGAGCTGGTTCGCGCATGCGCAGTTTTGCTCCCGGAAGTAAACATTGGAATCAGGAAGCGTCGCTGTAGTTTTGTGCGACACGCGGTTCTAGGATTTCACGTGAATTCGGCCCCGAACTTAACGGTGAGTTCGTTTCGTTTTCTGTGAAATTGCCGAACAGAGCCGTGATTTTCCGAGAGGAGACTTCACAGCCTGTCAAACTGTTTCCCCGCCGTGTTAGCTTGCGTGGATACTTGTGCAGCTGAGAGCGGTCAGGTTTGTTTTGTTTTGTTTCACTCCGCTTTGGCCTGAGATGAGGAATGAGCTGAATGTAGAGATGAATGTAATTAGATCATCTATTCAGGTAGCCAGTTTAAATGTTTGGTTTTATTTTGTGACAGTTAGGCAACACAATTTGCTCAGGGGGATTTTGAAACTTGCGTAAATGTTTTGAAGAAAATGTATTCTGAAAAATTCATGTTTCTCCTTGTTTTTTGGGTTCAAAGCTTAATATACTTGCGATCGCATGGTCGACATGTCAGGGGGCTATGGTAGGCAATTTTAAAGGAACAGGCCACCATATTGAGATAAGTTCTAGAGCTCAGACGAGTTGATCCGTACCTGTCTGGCCTTTGTGCGTGCCCGTGGAAGAGCTTCTAACTTCAACCCTTTTGGAGCTATAGGAACATACTGGGAGAGGCCAAATACTAACAACATCTTTGGTCTTTTTGCGTGACTGAGGGCACACAGTTCTTCCATACTGTGATATGTTCTTACCTGAGCTTAGACGAGTTGATACGTACCTGTCTGGTCGTTGTAGGAATACATTGGGAGAGGCCAAATGCTAACAACATCTTTGGTCATTTTGCCAGACAGACAGGTACATATGAACTCGTCTAAGCTCATTTAAGAACATATCTCGGTGTGTAAAAATTGTGTCCTGTTCCTTTAAGCCACATTGCGTAGAATTTAGCCAATTAATGAAATTGAAATACAAGCATTTGTTTTAAGGCGTATATATTTTCATCATTGAAAAACACCTCATAAATGTAGAAACAAACATGAGCCTTGCTGAACCTACTGCTATAAAAGCAACATCTACCAAAATCGGTACATCCGGGTTAGGGGAGAAAAATGCTAACGGTGCAGCAGCTACGCTAACCCCGGAAGTAGCGACTTTAGTAAATATTACTTTTTAGCTGTAGGTGAGGCATTTTTGGTTACTTAGTCTGAGAAATGAGTAGGTTCAGTAACTCTCCGTTGAGTTTCATTAATATTGATGGCTGTTTTTAAGAGTTTTTTAAATGTTTTTTCTCACATATTTGCTAGTCTGCTAGTACGCGGAAGCCGAAGTGGTGACGTCACGCTTAACAAACGTATTCAGCCTGTTGTTTTTTTCACTAGGCAATGTTTGACTAGTGCGTGTTATACTCCGGAGCGACATACTGTCCAGAAATTACGGTATCTAAAAATGTCAACATTGGCCACTGCGGTAAAGATCATTGTTTTTACAATACAATAATACTAAACTTTATTTCTGATACCATACTACTATGGTTTAACGGTCCCCAGCCCTAGCCTTGAACAGCCATCTCTACAATGACAGGGTCAGGTGCAGCTGGAGCAGCAGAAGTTGTTTTGAGAATTAAAAGTGTCACCTTTAACCCCCAGGCGTTCCTAATGGATCCACCCCCTGACACCACAGACCCCGTCACTGCCCACAAACTCAAGAAGAAGAAGAGGAAGAGCAAACATGCGCACGACGACACAGCAGTAGAAGAAGAAACGGTCACCGAGCAAGGCGCTGAGGAGGGCAGACAAGGAGACGAGGAGAGGACGGAAGGAAGCGATGGGGTCAAGAAGAAAAGGAAACTGAACGGGGAGAGCACTGACCCCGAGGAAACAACACGAGGAGCTGACGAGAGGAAATGTGGAGGCGAGAAAATGAAACGAGGAGACGACGGGGAAATGACAAAGAAGAAGAAGAAGAAAGGGACCACCGAGAAGGAGGAGGAGAAACAGACCCCAAGCAAGGCAAGGAAACAGAAGAAAAGTGGGGAGAGAGCGCCTCCTGAAGAGCAGACACCGGTGAGGGTGAAGTTGGTAGCGGGTCTATGTTTCAGGGTGTGACACAGGGAAATAAAGTTTATTCTGTTTTTTTCCTACAGCAGAGAAGAATCCAAACAGAAGAGCTGCTCGACGAAGACGAGGAGCTTCCAAACTCCCCCCACCACAGGTCGGTCCCAGACACGCCGTTCACACTATTTTTGTACTTAAGTTTTGGGTTTTGTCTAGTCTGCTTTTGAATAAATTAAATGAAAAGTAGTGGGGCTGCACAATAAATCGCAATATCAGCAGATTAATGTCTGTATCAAAGCCACAATACAACTTGAAGTAGAGGTGGGCAATATTGACAAAAATGAATATCTCACATTTTCTTTTCAATATCTCGATATCGATATTCAGACGATAGTTTTGCGATCGTCCAAAGACATGTGTGGAATATTGCAACGAAGTACTTGCAGGTCTTTTGACTTGATGTGTCCTATTGTATTGATTTAACTGCACATAAAGATATTCCCCAATGAGGCCATGGGGAAATAAAACACTTTAAAAAGTTTTTTCTTCCAGGAGTTTATTCCTGATGTTCTGTTTCTTCTCCTCAGGGCGATGGAGGCAGAGCTGGCAGAATTGGAGGAGTATATTCCTGATATTCGGACCAAAGCTGCCGACGTGATCTTCAAGATTAAGCGATACGACCTGCCCAGATTCCGAGAGTTCAAACGCCAAGGTCTGGACAGAACTAAACCCAGTCTGAACTTGGCCTGAACCAGGACTAACCTGAGTCTTCTGTCTCAGGGCTGAAGATCCGCTGGGGCAGATACTCTCATGAGGAGAACCTTCGGATCAGGAGAAACGTGGACGACTTCCTCAAACTCACCGGCATCGAGACGGTGGACGAGCTCCTCTTCCCTAGGAGGTATCCAGACAGAGAGCTGAGTCTGAAGACCCTGAAGAGCCAGTACTGCTTCTACCAGAGACTATGTATGAAACACCATACACCTCCCCCAAACACCTAACATCTCAAAATATCTACTACTACTACTACCGAACTTCGGTATATACAATGGGATCAAGTTAAGAAGTAAATATATATAGCCATAAACCATATCAGGTCTTAACAAGCCAAAGACAGGTCTACTGCAGCACTAAACAAGACAAATGCTACAGAAGGAACAAGGTCCAAGATAACCCAGTGATTCGTAAACAACACAAGCCTCTTGCTCTTACAGCTGTGCGGACAGAGGCTGATCAGACACTTGTCTGCTCCAAGTGTAGACTTTATGAAAAAATTCCGCGGTATATGACACTCGCACTGTTATTTATTCAGCTTGAGCCGCTCTTATCCACGTTAACTTCTACCATTGAACAGAAAAATGCAAGGAGCTAAGTGCATTAGTTCCAGGTCATGATATAGGCCAGAGGAAACTTCGGAGAAAAAGCTGTGATACATTGTTTCCTCCCTCAGAGAGTGTTCGGGCAGATCATAAACCGTCACTGTGTTTGTGTTGCAGCGGACGGTTTACAGAGGACGTCTGAACAGGTTTATAACCGCGCCAAGAAGATGTTCGACCGACGCAACCACCTGGGCAGGTAGTATTACTACTAGAAACCCACTACTACAAAAAACACTACTACTGCTACTACAGTACAGACGACTCTAACGATGGGAAGTTCAGTCGGTACAAAGTCCTCTCTCAGGCTCTCAGAGGAAGAGGCGTAACTGTCCTCTCAGGCTCTCAGAGGAGGAGGCGTAACTGCCCTCTCAGGCTCTCAGAGGAGGAGGCGTAACTGCCCTCTCAGGCTCTCAGAGGAGGAGGTGTAACTGTCCTCTCAGGCTCTCAGAGGAGGAGGTGTAACTGTCCTCTCAGGCTCTCAGAGGAGGAGGAGTAACTGTCCTCTCTCAGGTTCTCAGAGGAGGAGGTGTAACTGTCCTCTCTCAGGCTCTCAGAGGAGGAGGCGTAACTGTCCTCTCTCAGGCTCTCAGAGGAGGAGGTGTAACTGTCCTCTCTCAGGCTCTCAGAGGAGGAGGAGTAACTGTCCTCTCTCAGGTTCTCAGAGGAGGAGGTGTAACTGTCCTCTCAGGCTCTCAGAGGAGGAGGAGTAACTGTCCTCTCTCAGGTTCTCAGAGGAGGAGGTGTAACTGTCCTCTCAGGCTCTCAGAGGAGGAGGAGTAACTGTCCTCTCTCAGGTTCTCAGAGGAGGAGGCGTAACTGCCCTCTCTCATGCTCTCAGAGGAGGAGGAGTAACTGTCCTCTCTCAGGTTCTCAGAGGAGGAGGTGTAACTGCCCTCTCAGGCTCTCAGAGGAGGAGGAGTAACTGCCCTCTCAGGCTCTCAGAGGAGGAGGCGTAACTGCCCTCTCTCAGGTTCTCAGAGGAGGAGGAGTAACTGCCCTCTCAGGCTCTCAGAGGAGGAGGTGTAACTGTCCTCTCTCAGGCTCTCAGAGGAGGAGGCGTAACTGCCCTCTCTCAGGTTCTCAGAGGAGGAGGTGTAACTGCCCTCTCAGGCTCTCAGAGGAGGAGGCGTAACTGCCCTCTCAGGCTCTCAGAGGAGGAGGAGTAACTGCCCTCTCAGGCTCTCAGAGGAGGAGGAGTAACTGTCCTCTCTCAGGTTCTCAGAGGAGGAGGTGTAACTGTCCTCTCTCAGGTTCTCAGAGGAGGAGGTGACGGTGCTGGAGAAGCTCCACACGCTCCATGGAAACGACTGGAGAACCATCGGAGACAAACTGGAGCGCAGCATCCAAGCCTGCGAGAAACGCTGCGCCGAGCTCGGTATGAATACTTTTTCATGACATTTAAGCCCTGCATTTTGACACAATTTATTCAATGAGTTGACAATGCTTCTTGATGTATGCTCAGGCTTCCAAAATGGCCCCTGGACTCCAGAGGAACTGCAGAGATTCCAGCGCGTGATGAAGAAGCACGTCCGACGCCAGATCCGAGCGTCCCAGAGTCCGGACGCCTCCTGGATTCAGCTCTGCTCCAAACTGCCCTGGTCCAAGATCAGCCATAGAATGCAGACACGCTCCTGGAACCAGTGTCGCGCCAAATGGTCAGTCAGAGTCCGATGTTCTCCCCATAGGAATAACAGAAACAATGTTAGCCCTGAGCTACAGGTTAGATCGGGCCCGACCCGAGCCCGCAGGCCTAAAGCCCGACCCGACCCGAGCCCGCAGGCATAATGCCTGACCCGACCCAGCCCAAGCAATTAACTTGAAACAAACCTGCTGTAAATATTTGTTTATTGAAGGCTCAGATAGGTGCATCTGTTTGAGAGAGAGACACAGCAGTCGTGCACACACCTGGGTAGGGCAGAGACGTACACGGCACTGAGCAGGTCATGTGCCAGCGCCGCAGCTCAATGTCTCTGTCTCCTCTTTGCCGTCTCCTCTTTTCCATCTCTCTCTCCTCCTCCTCCGCCTTGTTGTTCATAAACAACGCGCTGCATTTACAAAAGCTGCTTTTCACGCGGTAACAGGAACCAAACTGCTTATTTATCCACTGTAAATGAAACGCTGTCCTGAGAGAAAGGGTGAAGAGCGATGTTCTCTGCGTGGCGCCGGTATCACAGCCTGACCATGCTGCTTAAACCAGTCCCTCCAGGATTTCGCGGGCATTTTGTCTGATTGTTGCGGGGTAAAACGCCTGATTTCGCGGGCCATTTTGCCCAAAGTTGCGATGAAAAGTTGCAATTTTTTTTCTGCTTAAAACAATATATTTTTACATTAAAAATAACTTTTCTTTGTATTTTCATCAGTTTTAATCAAAGAGGCTCTGGGGAATAATAAAGGACTTAAAATATCAGTTATTTTAGATAATTGTATCATAAAATAAAAAAAGAACCATGTGCGCCCCTCCCCTCTCGTCTCCTCCGCTCAGCTACAGAAAGTAGGCGGGGCTAAAAGGCCTGTTTCTGCGAGTGTAGGATCTGACTCCACACAAATCTGATAAGATACAGCCACGAATGAGAATCCGCGGAGAACAGACCAAAGGACGAATGTTTATTTCACACATCCACATTGAACTTCAGCTCTGGTTCAACAGAACGGTGACTCCTAAAGCTCACGCAGTAAAAGCTCCAGCCCTCAGACACACGCCACCGCCTCACGGGGGAAAGACGCGACTAAACGCACACGCAGCGTTTACCTGTCAGATAAACTTGGACAGAGCGGTAGGAGATCCATGGTCCACACAGCGGCTCAGGCTGTACAGGCCCGAGTGAGAGGAGGCGGAGCTTCAGGCCCAGGCGAGTGAGAGGAGGCGGAGCTTCAGGCCCAGGCGAGTGAGAGGAGGCGGAGCTTCAGGCCCAGGCGAGTGAGAGGAGGCGGAGCAGAAGCCAAAGGCCTTCGGTCTGAGGCGGAGGCATATACACAAAAATGTAACAAGTAAAATATATTTCAATGATCAGAAACTCACTTTAGTTGCGCATAAGTTGCGGAGTTAAGAAAAAGTTGCGAAGGAAGTTGCGGATTGTTGGAATAGTTGCTGCGGGAAAGTTGCGGGATTTTGGAAAAGTTGCAACTCCTCTGATTTCGCGGAGTTTGCTTGATGTTGCGTTAATAGTTGCGATCGAAATCCTGGAGGGACTGTTAAACGTGACAACACAGCAGCACGTGCGCCCGCCCCCCGCACCTGCACCCCCTCCCTCCCGGACTCCTCTATTTTATATTGAGTATAACCACATTTTGTGTCCAATAGGCTAAGCCTATAGCATAGATTTTTATTAGAGATTATAATGACAAATCTAACCTCTGCCCTGAGCCTGTTCTCCATAATAATGTTTCCAGGCCCCATAGGTATGACATGTCCGTTTATGACATGTCTATCATTTCTGTGCTTTCTCCATCATTAACATATTATTAGAGGAGGTTTAGTGGCCACTGGATCGGACCCACAACTGAAGGTGATTTAGCATTTAGATCAGAGGACACTTTAATATGCTTATTTAAAGTCATAACTCCAAAGGTCTGTACGTTCATTCATGATTTCTAACAAGGCTTTGACGTCACCTTAATGTGGACAACAGCTTAAAACATCTGGATCAGTCAGAAGCATAATAACAATGCTAATGGCTGCAGGAAAAATATATCAGACAGGGTAATGCTATCGGCTATAGTAACAATATGTTGAACAGGCTAATGCTAATGGCTACAGAAAAATATTTTGGACCAGGCTAATGCCAACGTACAGGAAAAAATGAATGAATGAACGGGCTATTTCTAACAGCAATAGGAAAAGTACATTGAACGGGCTATTGCTAATAGCTATAGGAAAAGTACATTGAACGGGCTATTGCTAACAGCTATAGGAAAAGTACATTGAACGGGCTAATGCTAACAGCTATAGGAAAAGTACATTGAGCGGGCTAATGCTAACAGCTATAGGAAAAGTACATTGAACGGGCTATTGCTAACAGCTATAGGAAAAGTACATTGAGCGGGCTAATGCTAACAGCTATAGGAAAAGTACATTGAACGGGCTATTGGTAACAGCTATAGGAAAAGTACATTGAACGGGCTATTGCTAACAGCTATAGGAAAAGTACATTGAACGGGCTATTGGTAACAGCTATAGGAAAAGTACATTGAACGGGCTATTGCTAACAGCTATAGGAAAAGTACATTGAACGGGCTATTGGTAACAGCTATAGGAAAAGTACATTGAACGGGCTATTGCTAACAGCTATAGGAAAAGTACATTGAACGGGCTATTGGTAACAGCTATAGGAAAAGTACATTGAACGGGCTATTGCTAACAGCTATAGGAAAAGTACATTGAACGGGCTATTGGTAACAGCTATAGGAAAAGTACACTGAACGGGCTATTGCTAACAGCTATAGGAAAAGTACATTGAACGGGCTATTGGTAACAGCTATAGGAAAAGTACACTGAACGGGCTATTGCTAACAGCTATAGGAAAAGTACACTGAACGGGCTATTGCTAACAGCTATAGGAAAAGTACATTGAGCGGGCTAATGCAAACTGCTATTGGAAAAATCCATTGAACAATCTAATGCTGGAGAGAGCGACTTGCTAAATATTTAAATACGTTAGGATCGAACGCCGCTTCTCCTTTCTATATCTATGATCCTCCCTGTGTCAGAGTCGGATGCCCTTCCTGTAGAGCTCAAATTCCTAACTGTGATCTATTGACCACAGCCCTGTTCCCTGTGTCAGAGTGAGTCAGATGCCCTACCTGTGTTTCAGGTTCTCGTATCTGAAGAGGAGGCTCAATGGGAATCAGAAACCTATTCCTGGAGTTGCCATTCAGACGAGGATCAGGCTCATCCAAATGTGAGTCACTACCACAGTACTTTTACTGCTATTACTGCTACTACAACACTATCAGAGTACTGCTATTACTGCCCATACCACTACTATCACAGTACGTTTACTGCTCATACTGCTACTACAACTACTACCACAGTACTTTTACTGCTACTACCACTAGAGGTCTACCGATAGATCTGTCTGATATATTTTATATCTTCAGGCATTTAGCCTCCCAAAGTTTTCCGATCTCTGCACGAGTATGAAAATATGAGCTCTGTCATGCAGCCTTAGAGCCACAGCCGCATCTAAAGGTTTTATTAGAGGAAAACTATACATTTATGGCAACATTACACACTTTTGTTTACATTTTACAAGAACAAAACTTAAGCCACATGAATAATTGAGTCCGCTGTGAAAGAACAGATGCTAATGTAGCCGAACTAAAGGACATGTGTAGTTGCAGAAATTACCAAAAACGGAAATCAAACAGTTGTCTTTTGGTGATTTATTAAGAGCGGTAAAAAAAATGATAATTTGTGAAAAGCAAATGAATAAATGATCAAACACATGTAAACATATGAGTGAGACTGACAGACAATGTGTGATCACACCGAAATCTCAAGTCAAGTCTGAGGTGTTCTTCTCTTCACCCCAAGTATATAGTCATGCCAACAGATGGACAACGGAACATCAATGAGATTAGCAACGTTCCTAAGGAAATAATAAAGTACTTGAGGTGGCAGTTTTACGGTAGTGTTCTGTTTCTGAAGAGGTAAACAGATCGGACAGGTCATGATCTCTTCACCAGTGTTTATCCAAAGTCTCAACCTGGAGAAGTCGGGGTTCAGGTCAGTACTTTAGTGTGTTAAAGTTCACTTAGATGATTATATTCAACATATTCAAGACACAATGATAATTATTCCATAATATTATAGCAAATATTTGACTTTGTCTTATTTCTGTGACAGCAGTAGCAGCAGACATTAGGATGAAGCACTTTATTCATCATCAGTCTGTGTTGTTTCATATCACCGTGGTTCATGTTGAGTCTGTGATAATTGGACAGTGATGTTTAAATTCGTTGCTAGAGGATATGGAGCGTATATTGTACGACGTAACTTCCTGGTTGTTCTGTGTTAAGAAGGTTCAGATTGTCCGGATTGTCCTCACAGAAAGAGCAGCTGAAGCTCCTGATCCTGCACATTGAGTTGCCCTGTGCAGGAACAAATAAACATGCCTTGCCTTAACTGCAAATGGCTCCTCAAGGTCGACCTCATGACGTCGGCCTCAAAGGTTAAGGAGGTGCAGCCTTAGTTTTCATACAAACACTAAGTTATAGCTACTGTTGTTAGTTAACTGGTGTTAGCTTCAGAGAGAGGCATTCTATTCTATTTAGAATAGAATAGAATGCTTTAATTGTCATTATACACAAGTATAATGAAACCTGTATGGCATAAACAACTTACCACCACTGAGTATGGAGTGAATGTAAAATTGTCTTGTGGCTTTGTGACCATGTCTGTGAAAGATGCTCTACAAATAAGGCTCTTCTTCTATTCAAAGTCTCAATAATGAATAATAACAGAAGCACTCACAGACTAAAACAGTAGTAGCGGCTACAATGTGGTGCTAAAGTGCTATTAAAGGGATATTTCAGGATATTTGACATAGGGCCTCATTTCCTAGTTGTCCAGAGTGTTGCTGATTTCTGGAGATATTTTTTTTGTAATTCAAGCAGTTCTTATGTTTGAAGAGTTACGTGGCGCTAGGCTAGTGCAAGGCTAGTGCATTTCTATGGTATGAGCTAGCCTGCATTAAAAAACAGTCTGTGTCAATAGAATAATTTTAGCCATTTTGTATTTAAAAGACCTTATATTTGCGCAGCATCAGCTTCGTGGTTGTATAAGCTCCGCAGCGGTGGAGTGATCTGCTGAAAAATAGTCCCTCAAAATGCGATCATTCATGTGATTCAAGGTCAGTTATATTCCAAAAATTACTCTTATGGACACAGACATTTATATGGTTAGTCTGGTGTTATAAGTGATTTGCCTCAGGTGCACTGTGGAGCGGGTCACACTGTTTTTAATGCAGGCTAGCTGATACCATAGAAATGCACTAGCCTAGTGCCACGAAACTCTTCAAATATAAGAACTGCATGAATTACAAAAAAAAAAGATCTCCAGAAATCAGCAACACTGGATAACTTGGAAATGAGGCCCTATGTCAAAAATCCTGAAATATCCCTTTAAGGTGTGATGGAGCTAACAGCTTGGTGGTAGAAACTGTTCCTCACCGCTGGTGTGTCTTTAAAGGAACAGGCCACCGTTTTTCCATACTGAGATATGTTCTTACCTTAGACGAGTTGATGTGTGCCTGTCTGTTTTTTGTGCGTGCGCTCAGTCACACAAGTAGACCAAAGATGATGTTCGCATCTAGCCTCTCCTCTATAGTGTCAAACGGGGTAAAGTTAGAAGCGACCAAGCTCTTCCACGTTTTCCCTTTGTAAATACAGTTACATGAGTAGTTCCACGATCCAAGTATAGTCACACAAAATTAAACATGTGGATTTTCTAAGCGGATAAAAAGGGGAACTATATTGTAAGGCGTAATAACACCTTTGGAGCACTTTGATGTCGAAGTGCGTACAATATAGTACAGTACACATTTTATTCAGTACCTCCTTTTTGATTTTTCTATACCAGTAGACCCAGCCCGAGGCGTTTTACAAAAATATTGCACGTGCATATTGGAATGAGCCTCAGCAAAACCCCTATCGGTCGACCTCTGGCTAACTGCTTGTACCATGGTACTCTTGCTGCCGTAACCCTGTGCTGTTGTCCAGTCTGTTCCAGCAGCAGGTCGAGGAGGTATGTGACATCGACTGGATCGAAATCTCCAAATCTGTCGGGTCAGTCCTGTTTAATTCACCTTTATTTAACCGGGTCAAATGTTTGAGAACTAATCGTCGGGAACCGGTGTAACGTCGAGATGCACTGAATGGTCTTGCTTTATGATTATTGACAAAACTTGTACTTTTTTGTTTGTTTTTAAAGCCTATATTTACAACAGACGGATATTTAAAGGCAAATTGTTTTAGCAGCTACGTCATTTACTAATTACATGTAGAATAGACTGCCTAATTCAACAGTAAAATTAATGAAATCATGTTATTTGCTGAATGTAAAGTGACTCGATAGTACATGCGCAGCAACGAAAAGCCGTCCGTTTCGATTGTACACCGGCAGGAGAACATCCATAACAACAAACCAGACATGGACAAAAACATGACACAGCAGCAGAGAGAGAGAGAGACTAACCATATAAATGTCTGTGTCCGTAGAATCATGTTTGGAATATAACTGACCTTGCATCACATGAAAGATCGCATTTTGAGGGACTATTTTCTAGCAGATCACTCCGCCGCCGCGTAGCTTATACAACCACGAAGCTGATGCTCAAATATAAGTTCTTTTTAATACAAAATGGTTAAAATGATTCTATGGACACAGACATTTATATGGTTAGTCTGGTGTTATAAGTGATTTGCCTCAGGTGCTCTGTGGAGCGGGTCACACTGTTTTTAATGCAGGCTAGCTGATACCATAGAAATGCGCTAGCCTAGCACTAGCCTAGCGCCACGAAACTCTTCAAATATAAGAACTGCATGAATTAGAAAAAAAAATCTCCAGAAATCAGCAACACTCTGGATAACTAGGAAATGAGGCCCTATGTCAAAAATCCTGAAATATCCCTTTAAAGTAAATGCATTCATTGTTGAAGTGCAGGGTGGGATTACTGCTTTTTGAAATTAACTAGAATTTAGAAGTCAGCTTAGCGCCCATACGAGCGATCTCTGTTATTGTTTACTTCAGCAATTTTGGCCGGATGTTTTGGTGAATGGTCGGCAACAGCTGATACATCCAGGCCTCTAACGGGGTTAAAATAAATAAAAAATATATAAAATGATAGATCTGTTACAGCGCATCAGAAGCAATGCCCTGTTTATGAACATCGCTTTTTTACCCATCATAGAATTCTTTTCATTTGTTTAAAAAATCGTAAAATGCTTATCACGGCCCCCAGATGTGACGACATCAGGAGCGCTCGTATTCGACTATGGCAGGGGTAGGCAACGTCAGGCCCGGGGGCCAAATCCGGCCATCAAGCACAGAACCTCTGGCCCCCAAGATGATTTCGAGAAATAATATTGTGCGGATAAAAAAACAAATACCTGTTAAAGTAGTCTAAAAATGTGACAAATAGTGTCAGTATTTTTAAAATGTCCTGTCAGAACGTCCCTCTTGGTCATATAATGTTAAATAGTGATTCTCTACTGGTGGGTCAGGACCCAAAAGTGGATCACGGCGTCTATAGGCTATATTTTATTCAATATTTTCCAATTGAAACTGCACGGAAACACTAACTGTGTCTGTTAATATGAATGTTATTGGGTTGTTTTGATCATAATTTCAGTCTTAAAGGGATATCTACTGCTTGTTCAACAAAAACCTGTGTGGAAAATACAATATTTTATACGAAATATGACAAATTACAGTTTTATTTGTTATCCAAGGGTAATGGTGGGTTCCAAAGCCCTGCCACTTCGGAACAGCTGATGAAAACATTGGCATTTGCAGATAATAGTTCTTTACTTTAGGCTACAATGTTGAGCTTTGGCCCTTGGGTGTTTTGGCAATGATGAAAATTGGCCCTCCACAACGCAAACTTGCCAACCCCTGGACTATGGTGTAGTTTAGCATAGCAGCATTAGCATTGGATATCAAACCGTTTTCTCTGCAAAAATCATACGGAATAAAATAGCAGAGTTTGTAGCCGGCGGACGGCTCTATAGACACTGCTAAATTAGACCTACAATGATTTTTGAACAACGTGGTAAATCTGAATAAACTGTCATGTAGATAATCCAGTGCAGATGGAAAGAGACTGTCTGTTTATGTGTTGATGTTTTTCTGTTTATGTGTTGCCTTCAGGGGCCTGACTCCGATGTGTGCGCAGAGGTTGTTCCACAGGTTAAAAGTGTCTCGTGTCGCGGGATGGAACACGCTGTCTTTCGCAGGTTGGACATTTTTACAAAGTTACATTTAGTTTAGACAAAGGCTGTGTCCTAAACTCTTCATGGTTTTCATTCCACTTTTCCAGCTTTAGTAGCTTAAAAGTGTCACTTTAAACTAAGGTGTTTTTCTGACGATGTTTTTGTCTTCGTCTCAGAAATCGTGGACGATCTGTTTCAGAACGAGATTCCGGGGCTTCAGATGAAACTCGCGTCCAACAAGAACCACGCCCACAACCCCGCCCCCGAACAAGAACCAACACCAGAAAACTTCAGTCTGGACCAGATCTTCCCAAAGAACGAGGAGGAGTTCACAGAGCTGGACAATAGCTGAGGCTCAATGCTGGACATACTCTGCTACAGCCGAGGCCCCCTGCTGGACACAGTCTGAGCTACAGCCGAGGCCCCCTGCTGGACACACTCTGTTACAGCCGAGGCCCCCTGCTGGACACAGTCTGAGCTACAGCCGAGGCCCCCTGCTGGACACACTCTGTTACAGCCGAGGCCCCCTGCTGGACACAGTCTGAGCTACAGCCGAGGCCCCCTGCTGGACACACTCTGAGCTACAGCCGAGGCCCCCTGCTGGACACAGTCTGTTACAGCCGAGGCCCCCTGCTGGACACACTCTGTTACAGCCGAGGCCCCCTGCTGGACACAGTCTGTTACAGCCGAGGCCCCTGCTGGACACAGTCTGAGCTACAGCCGAGGCCCCCTGCTGGACACAGTCTGTTACAGCCGAGGCCCCCTGCTGGACACAGTCTGTTACAGCCGAGGCCCCCTGCTGGACACAGTCTGTTACAGCCGAGGCCCCTGCTGGACACAGTCTGAGCTACAGCCGAGGCCCCCTGCTGGACACAGTCTGTTACAGCCGAGGCCCCCTGCTGGACACAGTCTGTTACAGCCGAGGCCCCCTGCTGGACACACTCTGCTACAGCCGAGGCCCCCTGCTGGACACAGTCTGAGCTACAGCCGAGGCCCCCTGCTGGACACAGTCTGAGCTACAGCCGAGGCCCCCTGCTGGACACAGTCTGAGCTACAGCCAAGGCCCCTGCTGGACACAGTCTGAGCTACAGCCGAGGCCCCCTGCTGGACACACTCTGCTACAGCCGAGGCCCCCTGCTGGACACAGTCTGAGCTACAGCCGAGGCCCCCTGCTGGACACAGTCTGAGCTACAGCCGAGGCCCCCTGCTGGACACAGTCTGAGCTACAGCCGAGGCCCCCTGCTGGACACACTCTGAGCTACAGCCGAGGCCCCCTGCTGGACACACTCTGAGCTACAGCCGAGGCCCCCTGCTGGACACAGTCTGAGCTACAGCCGAGGCCCCTGCTGGACACAGTCTGAGCTACAGCCGAGGCCCCCTGCTGGACACAGTCTGAGCTACAGCCGAGGCCCCCTGCTGGACACAGTCTGAGCTACAGCCGAGGCCCCCTGCTGGACACAGTCTGTTACAGCCGAGGCCCCCTGCTGGACACAGTCTGAGCTACAGCCGAGGCCCCCTGCTGGACACAGTCTGAGCTACAGCCGAGGCCCCCTGCTGGACACAGTCTGAGCTACAGCCGAGGCCCCTGCTGGACACACTCTGAGCTACAGCCGAGGCCCCCTGCTGGACACACTCTGTTACAGCCGAGGCCCCTGCTGGACACAGTCTGAGCTACAGCCGAGGCCCCTGCTGGACACAGTCTGAGCTACAGCCGAGGCCCCTGCTGGACACAGTCTGAGCTACAGCCGAGGCCCCCTGCTGGACACAGTCTGAGCTACAGCCGAGGCCCCCTGCTGGACACAGTCGGTTACAGCCGAGGCCCCCCGCTGGACACGTGATGTGATTTTATTGTTTTGATATTTTTTTATTATTTTTATGTAGAAACTCAAATGTTTTATTAATATATTACATTTCGAGTTTCTTTAAAGTCATTTCACTAATTTGGTCTCTAAACTGGTTCTCTTTAAAAAAAAAAAAATACTGAACAAACCGAGGACGCCTGTTACTGCACCCCCTACAGGCTGAAAAATGTTATTTTTCCTCCAGTGACATCAGCCCTGTACCGCTGGAATCAGTGTGCGTCATAATCAGCCACAAACTGTCCGACACTCCACAATAATATATAATATATAGTAATTCATCTCCTCCACACATGACATTCAACCTGTTTTTGTTGTTTGTTTTCCTCCTAAAATGCCTTAATTACAGATGGAAGAAAACATGCAATATTTGTATTTTTTATTTGTCGGTTTTGGTTATTTTCTACTGTTAATATCTCTGTAATATTTGTAATTAAAGTTCAGCTGAATGTTGCATTTGTCAGAGAATGAAGACGGCCATGTTTGTAGTTTTCATTGGTGAATAAAGTCGGCCATAATTGTAGTCCTTATGTTGGTTATTCGTCGTTTCCATGGCGATACAACAGGTGGGCGTGTGCCCGGGGGCGGGCCGTCGCCATGGCGGCGCGGCTCTTGTCCAATGAGGTGTTGAGGCCACTGTCAACGAACATCCCTCCATGAGACTGCGCCTCGGAGAAACGCGAGGAGAGCGCGAGGCGAGTCTGAAAGTACATGTAATTAAGCATGAATTAACAGGTGACGCATAATCACGCATGAATTAACAGGTGACGCATAATTACGCATAAATTAACAGGTGACGCATAATTACGCATAAATTAACAGGTGACGCATAATTACGCATGAATTAACAGGTGACGCATAATTACGCATAAATTAACAGGTGACGCATAATTACGCATGAATTAACAGGTGATGCATAATTAAGCATGAATTAACAGGTGACGCATAATTACACATGAATTAACAGTTAGGAGGAGGTACTCACAGGCAGGTGGTGGGGCGTGGGGGCGGAGCTTCCGTAGATCTGGTTGCTCGTCCTATAGAGAGGATGGACCTGAGCCGAGCTGCAACACAGACGTCAGTTTAGTCGATTTTTTTAGTCCTGTTTTAGAACCGGTATGGTCCTGGTCCTAGTACCTTCCGTACCCGCGCCCACAGTCCGGGCGGGTGACTCGCTCCGGGAGGGCGGGGTCAGTCTCTCCCTCCATCAGCTCAGACAGGAAACAGAAGGGATCACTTCACTGTCAGTACTTGAAGTATCTCAGATATCATAACATTAAAGACGCTGCAGAACATTGTGGACAAACATAAACATTAGAGCTGGGACACAATCATGTTTGGTAATATATTGCAATATGTCTGTTGTGATATGTGTATCGTATTGGAAGCCTTATATTGATATTCAACTCAGATCTACAAATGTTTTTGTAACTTAAAGTCTATAAAAGAGCTGGTACAAAATATCCGATCGGACTTGGATCACAATACCAAGTATTGATAGTTTTTCAAGTATCGCAATACTTTCAATACTTTCAATACTTGTGTTTGGAGGCATTTTCTACACTCCTCTGTTTTCCAGCACTTTGTTACATTTTATGCTAATGTGCTTTTCAATCTTAACATTTCAAAACCTGTCAAATGGCATTGGGTTTTTTAAACTTTGGACACATGACTTTTCTTTTTACAATGTTTAAGGTTAACATATTACAAATCATAATTACTTATTGTATCGCAATACGTATCGGATCGGCCCCTGAGTATCGTGATACGTATTGGATCGTGACAAAAGTGGATCGTCCCAGCCCTAATAGACACGCACATCCACAGTTCTCAACCAAAACAATGCAGTGGAAAACAGGAGATCCTGTATGTGCAGGTGTGTCGGCTGCTTCAGGCTGAAGAAACTGCTGAGCACAGAGCCTACAGGTGATCTCCTTTTTTACACAAAATATCAGATCGCAAAAGAGTTTGGGAAAATTCACTGTTACCATGGAATATTCCGCAGACTAATATTTGCTAAAAACAGTATAAAAAGTCAGTTACTTTATATATGACTCCATATACTGGTACTTTAAATATGACTCCATATACTGGTACTTTAAATATGACTCCATATACTGGTACTTTAAATATGACTCCATATACTGGTACTTTAAATATGACTCCATATACTGGTACTTTAAATATGACTCCATATACTGGTACTTTAAATATGACTCCACACTGTATTACTGGTACTTTAAATATGACTCCATATACTGGCACTTTAAATATGACTCCATATACTGGCACTTTAAATATGACTCCATATACTGGTACTTTAAATATGACTCCATATACTGGCACTTTAAATATGACTCCATATACTGGCACTTTAAATATGACTCCATATACTGGTACTTTAAATATGACTCCATATACTGGTACTTTAAATATGACTCCATATACTGGTACTTTAAATATGACTCCATATACTGGTACTTTAAATATGACTCCATATACTGGTACTTTAAATATGACTCCATATACTGGTACTTTACATAAGACTTGATACTGTTCTGTTACTTCAGATATTAATGCAGTAGAAGTGAAGAAAAAAATACTGTGATGAAGTGCAGTACTCACCGTTGTTTTTGTTGACTTTATTGTGACGCTTTTGGTTTTGTCTCGAGTCAGACCACGACTGTGGACGAAAGCCGTTGTCATGGAGACGGGGCAACAGATAGATCACATGACCAGAATGTCTGCAAAGGCAAAAGTGCAAATATCCCAGAGTTTCTTTTTTTTTTTTATTATTATTATTTACTGGGAGTTTTGTTTTGCCCTTAATTCCATCTTTACAACAATAACTTATTTTATTTTATACTTGATATTTTCCAAACAAGATTGTATTTTCGATGACTCGCCGTGAGTGGACAGCAGAGGGCGCTGCAGTGTAAGACTGTGCAGCTATTCATTGTCCAATGGATTATTTTAAATGAAACCACATATAAACGTTTAAAAGAGTTTTTTTTATGACATGTTTGTCTGATCATTGTTGCGTTTTTGTTTCGTCATAAAACAACACTAACACATATTTGTGGGTGTCAGATTCAGATAAAAACGAAGCCAGTGTTCATTTCGTCGACTAAAATATTTAGTCTTAATTTTAGTCAAAGTGATATTTTTGACGACTAAAATTGGACTAAAACTAAATGAAAAGTTTCTCATGAGACTAAAACTGTGACTAAAATGTCCAGATATTTTAGTCGACTAAAATAAGACTAAATAAAAATGAAAAGGAGAGACTAAAATCATCCAAACGTCTATTGACCGTCTGAAAAAGCCTCATATCATATAGATTCACTGCCAAATGAACAGCTCTGAGCTTTGTTCATGTGGAGCAGCTCCATTAAGTCGAGGGCCTTGATTAAATATGATTATAATGAATACTATAAATGCAAAGTCCACTAAATTAGTCTTGAATTTAGTCGACTAAATTGACATGCAATTTTAGTCAACTAAAACTAGACTAAAATTGAAAAGTTTTTTTTTGACTAAATCTCGACTAAAATTACATTACATTTTAGTCAAAAGACTAAGACTAAAACTAAAATAAAATGTGTTTTCAAAATTAACACTGAACGAAGCCCAACTGTTTCTGCAGACGTAAAGGCATTTCCCACATTCAGGTCTCACTTTTTAGGAATTACAACATTTAAGACCGGCTAAAGAGCACTAAACACTAGTTTTGTATAAATGATGTAATTTAAAACAGAAACAAGCGACCCGCCTATCAATGAACAGGTGGTTATGAAAATAAGTCTAAGGGATCGAGGCATTTTACATATTCCCTCACTGTGGAAATAAACAGCAGTTAGTCCAAAGTACAAAACCGTTTATTCACATTATTTTACAAACTTCAAACAAACAAAACCATCAAATATGAAAAACAACTGTTCATCTGGGAGAGAGAGGGCGGAGCTTCGGGAGTGGTCAGGGAAAAGGGTGGAGTCACAGGTGCAGGGGGCGGCGCTACATTCGGCAGGTGTCGTGGAAAGCCTCTAACGTCCTGAAGTCCCTCCAGGTCGGGGGCAGTCCCTCCTGGAGGAACCGCCCACAGCGTTGGCACGGCGACTGGAACAGCTTCACGTAACTGCGCAGCCACGTCTGAAAACAACAAGGACTCCGATCAAACTGTGTGAAAACGATGAAAACCTTTAGAGAGGTGTATTCTGCGAGTATTTTGAATCATCTCAAACACATCTTTATCACTCTACTGATCCAAAACAGACGGAGCTGAACCTTTGCTATGCAGCTGTTTCACTTAAGAGCTGCTCCTGCTACCATGAGTGTTGAAGGACACTGACCATGAAGGAGCGCACCACCACGTCGGGCATCTGTGGGAGCTGATAGTGCAGCAGGGCCGTGGTCGCGTGGTCCGTCACCTGTCAGTCACACACATGGCCAATCAGAGGAGAGGAGTGAGGGCCAATCAGCAGAGAGGAGGGGGCGGGCCTTACCTTCTGAAACACCTGGTACTGGGACTTGGTCCAAATGTCCAGCTAAAACAGAAGGGTGAGAGACTGGTGTGAGATGGAAAAACGCTGGCCTGTTCCTTTAAGGCGCTCTCACATTTACTTAGACTTGAATTTTAATGCCGCTCTAATAAACAATTAGCTTTTATGGTTTTAATTATGTGGAGTTAGTTACAGGTGATGTGGGCCACAAAACATGATCCGATGATTATAAATGTGTCAGCTACGTCTTTTGTGAAGTAGGTTGTCCAAACCATCCTTTAAACAAGGTATTGATTATTTTTGACAGGATTGTAGATTGGTGATTCTCTTTGTGTTTGGCCGGTGTTAGGGCTGTGCATGTGCGGGTGCCATGGCTACCTTCCCGTCCTGGCTGTAGTGGTTCTCATTGAAGCCTCTGACGATGGTTCTGTCGATGAACAGTGACCGCATCACCACCACAGCCTTCAGCACTTTCCCCAGAGTCACCTGTCAAGATATCAGAAAACCATGACCAAAACATCACCAAAACACCCCCCTTAGCAATTTCCCCAGAGTCACCGGTCAAGATATCAGAAAACCATGACCAAAACATCACCAAAACACCCCCCTGAGCACTTTCCCCAGAGTCACCTGTCAAGATATCACAAAACCATGACCAAAACAGCCCTTCCCCAGTCACCTGCAAATTCACCACCAAAACATCACCCAATCACAACCAAAACATCACCCAATCACAACCACAACCAAAACATCACCCAATCACAACCAATACGTCGCCCAATCACAACCACAACCAAAACATCACCCAATCACAACCAAAACATCACCCAATCACAACCACAACCAAAACATCACCCAATCACAACCAAAACATCACCCAATCACAACCAATACGTCGCCCAATCACAACCAAAACATCACCCAATCACAACCAAAACATCACCCAATCACAACCAAAACATCACCCAATCACAACCAAAACATCACCCAATCACAACCAAAACATCACCCAATCACAACCAATACGTCGCCCAATCACAACCAAAACATCACCCAATCACAACCAAAACATCACCCAATCACAACCAAAACATCACCCAATCACAACCAAAACATCACCCAATCACAACCAAAACATCACCCAATCACAACCAATACGTCGCCCAATCACAACCAAAACATCACCCAATCACAACCAAAACATCACCCAATCACAACCAAAACATCACCCAATCACAACCAAAACATCACCCAATCACAACCAAAACATCACCCAATCACAACCAAAACATCACCCAATCACAACCAATACGTCGCCCAATCACAACCAAAACATCACCCAATCACAACCAATACGTCGCCCAATCACAACCAAAACATCACCCAATCACAACCAAAACATCACCCAATCACAACCAAAACATCACCCAATCACAACCAATACGTCGCCCAATCACAACCAAAACATCACCCAATCACAACCAAAACATCACCCAATCACAACCAAAACATCACCCAATCACAACCAAAACATCACCCAATCACAACCAAAACATCACCCAATCACAACCAAAACATCACCCAATCACAACCAAAACATCACCCAATCACAACCAAAACATCACCCAATCACAACCAAAACATCACCCAATCACAACCAAAACATCACCCAATCACAACCAAAACACCACCCAATCACAACCAAAACATCACCCAATCACAACCAAAACATCACCCAATCACAACCAAAACATCACCCAATCACAACCAAAACATCACCCAATCACAACCAAAACACCACCCAAAACACCACCCAATCACAACCAAAACACCACCCAACCACAACACCACCCAACCACAACATCACCCAACCACAACCAAAACATCACCCAACCACAACCAAAACATCACCCAATCACAACCAAAACATCACCCAACCACAACCAAAACATCACCCAACCACAACCAAAACATCACCCGTCCACAATCAAAACATCACCCAATCACAACCAAAACATCACCCGTCCACAATCAAAACCAAAACACCACCCAATCACAATCACAACCAAAACACCACCCGTCCACAATCACAACCAAAACACCACCCGTCCACAATCAAAACCAAAACACCACCCAACCACAATCACAACCAAAACACCACCCGTCCACAATCAAAACCAAAACACCACCCAATCACAATCACAACCAAAACATCACCCGTCCACAATCAAAACCAAAACACCACCCAACCACAATCACAACCAAAACACCACCCAACAATCACCAAAAGAGTCTGAGGGTCACATCAAACATGGATGACCTGTAGAAAACTCAAAACCTCACAGTCTGGGAATCGAACCAGGGACCTCCTGATGTGAGGAGAGTGCTAACCACTGTGTGTGGAGCTAGGTAGTTCAGAGTAGGACGGCAGAAGTGTGATGTACGTGGTGTGGTCTAGTTTGACCTGGTTTGGTCTGGTTTGGTAGGGTTGGGCCTGGCTAAGGGGTAGTTACCAGGAGAACTGCAGAGGTGCCGTTGGGTCTGAACAGTTCTATGGACAGGTCCGGAAACATGCGGCCGATTCTGGAGATCACATCGTCCACGTATCTACAACACATGATTAAGAACAGACTGGTCATGTGGACTCGCTGAGGCCATGCTGAGGCCGTGCTGAGGCCACGCCGAGGCCACGCCGAGGCCGTGCTGAGGCCGTGCTGAGGCCATGCTGCAGTCATGTAACTCACTGTGGGGGCAGGACTAAGGTGGAGGGCTGGACTTTCGGCCGCCTCTTGGCTGATGCTCCCATCTGATTGGCCGATCGCTTGAGTGACTGCTGGTTCAACAAACTGGAGGCCAAGCCGGCGTGGAACTGGAGCTGAGAGAGAGAGGGGAATAAAATCTTTATTTCCAATGTTGACAAAATAGTTGAATTGGTTGTTGTTGTTGCTGATGGACATCTGTCATGCAAATCCTGTCGTCGGAAACTTGCAGTAAAAGGCGCTGAAACAACATCTTGGAGATAATCCTTTGCTGTAAATGTCCAAATCAATGTAACAAACTGCATGATTCCCAATAAAGCTTGTCCAAATGTTTGGGAATAGCCACAACTGGCTCTGGGTGCAAACAAAAAGCTAACTCGCTCCACTCGGCTTTAGCGAAATAAACAAAAAGGAACGTGAAAGTGCAAACACACACGTGAGAATCAGCTGTTCAAGCAAGTCCCGTTAAAGGGAAAAAAAACTCTGAGGTGTTTTTATAAAGAAATAGCATAAAAACATGGTTAAAAGCTCCAAAAAGTCGATTTAGCATGATATAGGGCCTTTGAAAAGGCATTTAATATCAAATAATATATTTGTCGTTTTCTTTTCATTCGGTCAATAATCCTGAATAATCATAAAACCGTAATATTTTCTCTCACAATAATCGTGATCATTTGATCACTTATAAGCCTACGTTTACCTTATTAGACCACTTGTAGGCCTGCAGGAGCTGGGAGTACAGCGGCGTCTTGTCTTGGACCGGGTCAAGGCTCAGGAGGCCGCTGTTGTGAAGGGGGTGGGACTCCGAGGGCCGGCCGACCAAGCCGCTGAGCCGCTCCAGCTCACTGACCAATCAGAGGAGAGAACACTGCGGTTAAAAAAACATCAGTCCCGTCCACCTATAAACCCCCGCCAGTTCAGGAAGTTAAAATATTTGTTTTCCCATAGACCACAGTGTGAATATTTAAAAGAAAAATATGAAATAGTCCCAAACATCATGTTTACAGTCGATTTTTCAATCTACCAGAGTAACGTTTCTTGAAGATTCCTCCTCCTAGTTTGACAAGGATTTTTTTATTTTAACTTGTCGTTTAAAGATCATGGAGCAGGTTTTCTCTGTATCCCTAACTCCAACTCCTGAAACCCATGAATAAGCTGCTTCTCTCAGGTCAAGAAAGGTTTCAATTCTCCTAACATTAGTTAGTCTGACAGTGACTTGGTGTAATCAGAAGTAATGCCATGTTAGCCGTTTGTTGCTAGATAGTTTTGACAGCTCTAAGACTTCTTATTGAGGCAACAGAAAAAGAATTATTCTAAGTTTTTGTAAGAAACAAGAAATAATGGCTTGTCTGACTCCTGTAAAATGGCATTCATAAAAAAAAAGGTTTCTTGTAAAAGTCACAAATTAGTAACAATAGTATTTTTTAGAGTTATGTTTACAATAAACAAAGTGTCTACGATGCTCTCGGACAGTTTCCGGCTATTTTCCCGTCACATGTTGGATATGGATAATTAAAGGAACAGGCCACCGTTTTTCCACACTGAGATATGTTCTTACCTTAGCTTTGATGAGTTCTTTAGGACCTGTCTGATCTTCCCCCGTGCCTTCAGTCACGTAAACACAGCGCAGACGGCGTTAGCATTTAGCCTCTCCCTCTCTCCTCTATAGCTCCAAAACAGGTCAAGATAGAAGCTACCAAGCTCTTCCACGTTTTCCCTATTTAAATATGGTTACGTGAAGTGTTACACTACAAAGTATAATTACACAAAATTAAACAATGTGGATTTTCTAAGCGGATAAAAGGGGGAACTATATTGTAAGGCGTAATAATACCGCGCAGTAATCTTCACTTTACGGCGCAGTAATCTTCACTTTACTGTGCGGATGCCTAACTACTCCTGGTATTATTACACCTTACAATATAGTTCCCCCTTTTATCCGCTTAGAAAATCCACATTGTTTAATTTTGTGTAAATATACTTTGTAGTGGAACACTTCACGTAACCATATTTAAATAGGGAAAACGTGGAAGAGCTTGGTAGCTTCTATCTTGACCTGTTTTGGAGCTATAGAGGAGAGAGGGAGAGGCTAAATGCTAACGCCGTCTGCGCTGTTTTTACGTGACTGAAGGCACGGGGGAAGATCTGACAGGTCCTAAAGAACTCGTCTAAGCTAAGGTAAGAACATATCTCAGTATGGAAAAACGGTGGCCTGTTCCTTTAAGGTTGAGGTCAGGAAAACGGTTTGGATTTGGTTAGGAAATAGGTTTAGTTAGGGTGAGGTCTACTTGGGAATAAATACTGACATTTATTCTATCGCTCAATGCCCCTGAAACCCATGAATAAACTGCCATTATCGGGTCTGACGTTAGCTTATTGGACAGTTTGATGTTATTGTTTTGGTTGTTAGCCGTTAGCATTAGCTTACTTGAGGTCCCGGTTGACCGCCTGCAGATGCTCCTGAAACTCGTGAAGAAACTGCTTCTCGCGGGTCTCGATAGAGTCCCGGTACTTGAGTCCGTCCCGGAGACACTCGAACACCCGCGTGACACTGGACCGGAGCGCGTGCACTCCGCTGATCGCGTGAGAAAAAGCGTCCAGATTCACGCCGACGTTCACCGCGTCCGCCATCTTCGCTCTCCGCGGGCTTCTCTTCCGGTGCTACAGGAAGTGACGGCACGGGTTCATAAAGGTGTCACGTGGATCAAAGTCCAATATGAATGGTTAGTATGTTTTATTTATGTTGGTGTGATTTATGTTGGTATGTCATATATGTCAAATTCTATTAACTACATTTCTTAAAAAAAAAAAAAAAAAGTTTATATTAATTACAAGGCAAAAACGGAATAACCCCCGCCTAAACCCGAGCACATTTGGCTTTACCCAAATCTAAAAGTTTCTTTAAAAGAGCGTCAAAAGAGATGAAAACGCACTGGGAAAATGTTGCAAAATGCGCCGACAAACAATGCAACAAAAAAAGTTATATATCAGTTTTGTAGGTCTTAGCTTTCAAGAGGCTGTAAGCTCCTGTTAAGAAGCTTTTAGATTTGGGTAATGCTGAACTGGAGAAGGTGTGCTGGGTTAAGGCGGGGGGGTCATAGGTTAAATCAATGCATTCATTAGTATAATAATCTGACAATAGCAAATCCCAGGCAGTACCTCTTGAAATCAAATGTATTTATAGCACATTTAAAAAAAAGTGGACCAGGACAGGAACAACTTTTATAACTAAAGGTAGAAACAAGAATCTGTGTCCAAAACCATTTTTTATGTATTCATTTATTGTACGAAACATGGCTACAAAATGTGTATTGTTTACATTTCAGACTTCTTTTTGTGTGAAAAGGGACTCTTCCAGAAGCTATATGAAGCTAATAAGTTGTTCTCTGCTCTCTACTGTGTACAACATGTACTACTGCTACTACTACTGCTACTACTACTACTGTACTGTCCGCACTACTGTTACTGCGGAGGAGGAGGTGGAGGAGGAGTGACAGCAGGACAGAGGATAAAGATTAGGCTGAAGTGTCACACAGGCAACCAGGGACTCACAGTCATTTAAACTACTGTTTGAAACCCATGGATAGGTTCAGAGGAGAGTCGCAGCTCTGATGGTTCAAACCGAGGCCGGAGGAGACGAGGAGACAAAGACAGAGGAGACGAGGAGATGACCAGTGCCCGTCAGAGGTGAGTTTGAAAGGCTTGATTCCAGAGTGTCAGAGGGGATCATTTATCCACATAGGTGCTAAATAGCCAGTGCGGGCTGGAAAATGGTTTGTAGTTGTGTAGGGGGATATTGCACCTGAATCACCATTTGAAATTGCATGTGTTGTTGTATTAGGGCTCTAAATCTGTTATGATGGACAAATCGAATGGACAAATGCATAAATGACTCGTTTGCTGATCCTTTAGCATGTGTTACTTGTTATGTATGATTAAACACTTGCCAAATGCACTGACTGTACAACTCTAATGTACAGAAATGAAGGTTGCAGACGGGCGGAAAATTCATGATCAATTTCCAGAAACTTACCGGAAACTTTCACTGGTAACTTTAGCTGGGGAATTTTGGGAATTCTCGAAAATAAAATAAAAAATGCTTAAATGAAAATGTTTTCTTGTTGAATACGCAATTGATGAACAATGAGCTCCTCATTAATGATGTTTTTTACTTACCATAAAACATGCACTGGAGTGATGTCACACTTCAGAGGTGAGGACCATTTCGTGAAAACATAACAACCAAATTTCTGCTTAATCCTCTTTCTAATGAGAGGTGGGACAAACGGCAAAGTTATATGTTATTTTATCACACAATTTTTTTATTGGTTTATTTGGTCGGGACAGTGCTTGTTAATGAACATACATGTAAACACGCCACACAGGATGCCTTGGGCTAATTTCAATCCATCGTCCCCCATGCACACTCTCAAACCTCAGTCATCCTGGCCGATTGTACATGTTTTTGGTGGTAGGGGAAACCGGAGTACCCAGAGGAAACCTAAGCAGACACGTGGAGAACATGCAAACTCCACACAGAAAGGCTACTTCCCTGGTGGGAATCGAAACCCAGGACCTCCTAGCTGTGAAGCACAAGCACTAACTGCTGCGTTACCGTCCCACCCACTATGATTGGTTAAATTCACCTGTCATTTACTCAGATCATGACAGACGGTGACCAATAGGCTACTGTATGAGGAGTGGGCGGGGCCTGTGTTTTACACCGAGCTGCATTTACAGAACAGACCTCATTTCCATCCATCCATCCATCCATCTGAGCAGTCTCAGCAGAGACGCCCAGACTTCCCGATCCACACACACCTCCTCCAGCTGCTCTGGGGGGACCCCGACCTCCTTCAGCTGTTCTGGGGGGACCCCTAGGCGACACCAGACCAGCTCGGACTCGGAGACATAGTCCCACCAGTGTGCCCTGGGCCTTCCACGAGGCCTCTTCCCAATAGGACAGACCTAAGTTATAATATATTATACTGTGCACACTTGATGAAGAGATGGGTACTATCGAGGAATGAACCTGTTCCGTTTCCAAAAGCTCTTCTTTGTATCGGCCACAACGTAAAACAATGTCCTCTTCACTTTTCATCTCCCTGTGATAGATATTTGAAATCAAATTTTATGCTTCAGTTTATATCTGTCTGTAAAGAATCATCCTTCAGTTGTGTTCATTCTCTGTTTATTCCCATTAATTTGCGTTAACTCCATTGGAAAATTTCTCACGTTGAAAATTCCTAGAATTTTGCGACCCTAACTAACCTGGCTAACGCCAGACTGCTGTGTGCGCTCGAATCATTTGGAACTGCACAGCAGCCTGGGGACCATGGTCGAAATTTTCGCATGGATTTGGGACCAATCACAGAACGAGGAGGGACGGCAAGATGATGACGAGCTATTCGATATACGGAAGCTTGTAGTTTGTTTACGGATAAAAAAATAAAAAAGTTTATTTACGGATTGAACATGACAGCAGCAGACGCGACGCTATTCTTCGATCAAGCTTTAGGCCGTGTTCTAAATAGTTTAGCTCGAAAGTTTACAGCAGGTGCGTCATACGTCATCGGATACGATGATACGATTGGCTGTGGCCTCGTGCAGACGCATGATAGACATTCGTATCGCCCAATAAACGGCTATGGACGATCGTAAACCACACCTCTCCAACGAGAAAATGAACTGGTGGCTAAACCCTAACAGTAATTGATGTGAAATAACGTCAACTCAAAATCATGTGCAATAACTTCTGCAAATACTGTTGTATTGACAACTTTGACATATTTTATTTTCTGTTCAGATTTGATTATTGATTTTTTTGCTGTCCCGCCATTGTACATAAGATATTGTACCATCATTTAGAGAAAATGTTATTATTATTAGGACTTTATTGGTCTCACATTGGAGTAATTCACCTGTTACATCAGCTCTCAAGAAACACTCAGGGGGTGCAGATAGTAGAACAGGATAATGTGCAAACGAGTAATGATAAATAGATTTCTTATGTTGAATGAATAAACAACTTTAAAAAGAATAAAATAGAATAGAAATAGAAATAGAGAATAAAATATCAAAAGTGTAACAAAAGTAGACGTCCAATGCGCACACAATTGCAGAATGACTCCCCTGGTTCAAGAGAAAATATAAAAAGACGTCCAGTAATAATAAATCAAAAAAGTAGTAAAAGAAGGGATGGAGCCGCTGTAACTTGCAGCTATCTTGACTGTGCCGACTGTTTCTTCAGAGCTGTTGTAACAAGTACAACAGGGACAAGATCAGGAGAGACAGAACCTCCTGATCTTTCATTCGTCGTGTAATTATTCTCCGTAGTATTCATGGTTCAGGTGTAGGATCAGACTTTCACTGAAGTGCCTTCTCCTTTATTGTATTGTAAACCCTTGTTTTGCAGACTGTGATCATGTGGCTCAGCTCCGCGCTACCATTGGAACATCTCAGCCTGTGACGTCACAATGCTCTGGCTCCTCCCTCTTGGCATCTGGCTCCTCCCCCTTTCACCAGTATCTGCCCAAACGCCGGGTATGTGCTACAAACCGATAAGCATAAATATTTACTGCAAGTCATGAAGCTAACGGCTAACACTAGTGAATGAAAAACTTTGGGGGAAAAAAAGTAATTAGGCAACAGTGATTTTTCCCACGTGAACATTACGACCTCAGAGCGTTCAGCGGAATAAGTCGTATGTGAACAAACGGCTAATGCTGCAACAGTTAGCGAATGAGATGCTAACATTGTATAAACGTTTCTTCACAGCAGATATAATTAACAACATGCTGAATCATTTCATGTTTATGTTCACTGATGCAGTGGTTGTGTTACAGTTTTATCACTAGCTGCACTTCTTCACTGGAGTTGGTGTCTGAACTCGGACCACTCTGATCATCTCTGAGTTTGCAGTTTGAGCATCAAGTCTGACTTATTACTGTTATGTCAATTTGTTCGAATCATGCTGCTGTTTAAGTGTTTTGGTGTTGCCATTAGCCATTAGCTTCTACTCTTAATTAAGCAAAGGTTTAGTTTAGTTTAGCTAGTTTTATTTATTTATTTGAAGGACAAATAAATAAATAAACTTTTTTGTATGCATTAAAAAGATGGCTGCACCTATTTAGCACCATGTGTGATCTGTTGGAGCAGAGCGATGTGTCATGGGCTGCTTTGGAAAGTGTTTTAGAAAACTAGACACCCTTAAATGGGGGGTATCCTGCTAAGTCACCTCAGCTTTTTCCATGTCCCAAACTTGTTCTCCTCAAAACAAACCTGGAGCTGTGTTTCTGTGAGCGATTGTTAAATCTTCCCAGTTTCTGTTCTGTGCAACACGATGACAGCTCAGAGAAAGCTCTTCCTGAGCTCCTATGAATCCAGGAAATGCTTTCATCACCTCTCCATCTCTGGATAAGCTTCATCCCTTCATCGCCATACGGGCCAAGTGGGCTATTTTTTTTAATATATACAATGAAACAGCTGCGCAGTGAAGGGGGTAAGCAGAGGAGAAGGAGGGGCTTAACGGGAGATTGCTTGAAAACCAGGAAGTTAAACTCCTGAGTATTTAGTTTCAGCTGTTTTGGAAAAGTGTGTCTGTATTGGGCTCTGAGTATTTGTACTATTAAACCCCTCAAACGCAGAATTGTGTGTTACATGTTAGGTCCTTACCTGCATCTCGGTAATTGTAACTGATATTATAAAAAACGTCCTAACACAAACTCTCTGCTGAGGCGCAGGTCCGTTCTCGTGGTGCAGCGCACTCCGCTCATCAGAGTCCGGGCCCTGGGTGGAGTTTGGACCCTGTGAACCTCCGAGCCGCAACATGAAGGAGCTGATGAAAATCCGAGTGGAGCCTCCTGGGATCACCTGTGGAGACCCGCCAGAACGCTTCTGCAGCCTGGTACTGGACCTTTAGCTTCTGCAGCCTGGTACTGGACCTTTAGCTTCTGCAGCCTGGTACTGGACCTTTAGCTTCTACAGCCTGGTACTGGACCTTTAGCTTCTGCAGCCTGGTACTGGACCTTTAGCTTCTACAGCCTGGTACTGGACCTTTAGCTTCTGCAGCCTTGTACTGGACTTTTAGCTTCTACAGCCTTGTACTGGACCTTTAGCTTCTGCAGCCTGGTACTGGACCTTTAGCCTCTACAGCCTGGTACTGGACCTTTAGCTTCCACAGCCTGGTACTGGACCTTTAGCTTCTGCAGCCTGGTACTGGACCTTTAGCTTCTACAGCCTGGCACTGGACCTTTAGCTTCTGCAACCTGGTACTGGACCTTTAGCTTCTACAGCCTGGCACTGGACCTTTAGCTTCTGCAACCTGGTACTGGACCTTTAGCTTCTACAGCCTGGTACTGGACCTTTAGCTTCTGCAACCTTGTACAGGACCTTTAGCTTCTGCAACCTGGTACTGGACCTTTAGCTTCTACAGCCTGGTACAGGACCTTTACCTTCTGCAGCCTGGTACTGGACCTTTAGCTTCTACAGCCTGGTACTGGACCTTTATCTTCTACAGCCTTTTACTGGACCTTTAGCTTCTGCAGCCTGGCACTGGACTTTTAGCTTCTACAGACTGGTCCTGGACCTTTAGCTTCTGCAGCCTTGTACTGGACCTTTAGGTTCTGCAACCTGGCACTGGACTTTTAGCTTCTACAGACTGGACCTTTAGCTTCTGCAGCCTGGACCTTTAGCTTCTGCAGCCTGGACCTTTAGCTTCTGCAGCCTGGACCTTTAGCTTCTACAGCCTGGTACTGGACCTTTAGCTTCTGCAGCCTTGTACTGGACCTTTAGGTTCTGCAACCTGGCGCTGGACCTTTAGCTTCTGCAGCCTGGTACTGGACCTTTAGCTTCTGCAGCCTGGTACTGGACCTTTAGCTTCTGCAACCTGGCGCTGGACCTTTAGCTTCTACAGCCTTGTACTGGACCTTTAGCTTCTACAGCCTTGTACTGGACCTTTAGCTTCTACAGCCTGGACCTTTAGCTTCTACAGCCTGGTACTGGACCTTTAGCTTCTACAGCCTAGTACTGGACCTTTAGCTTCTACAGCCTTGTACTGGACCTTTAGCTTCTGCAGCCTGGTACTGGACCTTTAGCTTCTACAGCCTGGTACTGGACCTTTAGCTTCTGCAGCCTGGTACTGGACCTTTAGCTTCTACAGCCTGGTACTGGACCTTTATCTTCTGCAGCCTGGTACTGGACCTTTAGCTTCTGCAACCTGGTACTGGACCTTTAGCTTCTACAGCCTGGTACTGGACCTTTAGCTTCTGCAGCCTTGTACTGGACCTTTAGCTTCTGCAGCCTTGTACTGGACCTTTAGGTTCTGCAACCTGGCACTGGACTTTTAGCTTCTACAGACTGGACCTTTAGCTTCTGCAGCCTGGACCTTTAGCTTCTGCAGCCTGGACCTTTAGCTTCTGCAGCCTGGACCTTTAGCTTCTACAGCCTGGTACTGGACCTTTAGCTTCTGCAGCCTTGTACTGGACCTTTAGGTTCTGCAACCTGGCGCTGGACCTTTAGCTTCTGCAGCCTGGTACTGGACCTTTAGCTTCTGCAGCCTGGTACTGGACCTTTAGCTTCTGCAACCTGGCGCTGGACCTTTAGCTTCTACAGCCTTGTACTGGACCTTTAGCTTCTACAGCCTTGTACTGGACCTTTAGCTTCTACAGCCTGGACCTTTAGCTTCTACAGCCTGGTACTGGACCTTTAGCTTCTACAGCCTAGTACTGGACCTTTAGCTTCTACAGCCTTGTACTGGACCTTTAGCTTCTGCAGCCTGGTACTGGACCTTTAGCTTCTACAGCCTGGTACTGGACCTTTAGCTTCTGCAGCCTGGTACTGGACCTTTAGCTTCTACAGCCTGGTACTGGACCTTTATCTTCTGCAGCCTGGTACTGGACCTTTAGCTTCTGCAACCTGGTACTGGACCTTTAGCTTCTACAGCCTGGTACTGGACCTTTAGCTTCTGCAGCCTTGTACTGGACCTTTAGCTTCTGCAGCCTTGTACTGGACCTTTAGCTTCTACAGCCTGGTACTGGACCTTTAGCTTCTGCAGCCTTGTACTGGACCTTTAGCTTCTGCAGCCTGGTACTGGACCTTTAGCTTCTGCAGCCTTGTACTGGACCTTTAGCTTCTGCAGCCTTGTACTGGACCTTTAGCTTCTGCAGCCTTGTACAGGACCTTTAGCTTCTGCAGCCTTGTACAGGACCTTTAGCTTCTGCAGCCTTGTACAGGACCTTTAGCTTCTGCAGCCTTGTACAGGACCTTTAGCTTCTGCAGCCTTGTACAGGACCTTTAGCTTCTGCAGCCTTGTACTGGACCTTTAGCTTCTGCAACCTGGCACTGGACTTTTAGCTTCTACAGCCTTGTACTGGACTTTTAGCTTCTGCAGCCTGGCACTGAACTTTTAGCTTCTACAGACTGGTCCTGGACCTTTAGCTTCTGCAGCCTGGTACTGGACCTTTAGCTTCTGCAGCCTTGTACTGGACCTTTAGCTTCTGCAACCTGGCGCTGGACCTTTAGCTTCTGCAGCCTGGTACTGGACCTTTAGCTTCTACAGACTGGTACTGGACCTTTAGCTTCTACAGCCTTGTACTGGACCTTTAGCTTCTTCAACCTGGCGCTGGACCTTTAGCTTCTACAGCCTGGCACTGGACTTTTAGCTTCTACAGCCTTGTACTGGACCTTTAGCTTCTTCAACCTGGTACTGGACCTTTAGCTTCTACAGCCTTGTACTGGACCTTTAGCTTCTTCAACCTGGCGCTGGACCTTTAGCTTCTACAGCCTTGTACTGGACTTTTAGCTTCTGCAGCCTGGCACTGGACTTTTAGCTTCTACAGACTGATACTGGACCTATAGCTTCTGCAGCCTGGCACTGGACTTTTAGCTTCTACAGACTGGTCCTGGACCTTTAGCTTCTACAGCCTTGTACTGGACCTTTAGCTTCTTCAACCTGGCGCTGGACCTTTAGCTTCTACAGCCTTGTACTGGACCTTTAGCTTCTTCAACCTGGCGCTGGACCTTTAGCTTCTACAGCCTGGCACTGGACTTTTAGCTTCTACAGCCTTGTACTGGACCTTTAGCTTCTTCAACCTGGCGCTGGACCTTTAGCTTCTACAGCCTTGTACTGGACTTTTAGCTTCTGCAGCCTGGCACTGGACTTTTAGCTTCTACAGACTGATACTGGACCTATAGCTTCTGCAGCCTGGCACTGGACTTTTAGCTTCTACAGACTGGTCCTGGACCTTTAGCTTCTTCAACCTGGCGCTGGACCTTTAGCTTCTACAGCCTTGTACTGGACTTTTAGCTTCTACAGACTGG
Source organism: Gobius niger (assembly GCF_951799975.1). Classification (NCBI taxonomy): domain Eukaryota; kingdom Metazoa; phylum Chordata; class Actinopteri; order Gobiiformes; family Gobiidae; genus Gobius; species Gobius niger. The sequence goes on along the minus strand of NC_136852.1, from coordinate 38,158,907 downwards.
TCCTGGACCTTTAGCTTCTGCAGCCTTGTACTGGACCTTTAGCTTCTGCAGCCTTGTACTGGACCTTTAGCTTCTGCAGCCTTGTACTGGACCTTTAGCTTCTACAGCCTTGTACTGGACTTTTAGCTTCTACAGACTGGTCCTGGACCTTTAGCTTCTGCAGCCTTGTACTGGACCTTTAGCTTCTGCAACCTGGTACTGGACCTTTAGCTTCTACAGACTGGTACTGGACCTTTAGCTTCTGCAATCTGGTACTGGACCTTTAGCTTCTGCAACCTGGTACTGGACCTTTAGCTTCTGCCAAAATACATTCATCATAAAGTGCATATGACAAATTAGACACAACCCTTTCCCGATTTTTCCTCATTAAATCACCTCTTCCCTGAAATATTATCATGATTCAAACTTCCCAGATAATATCCATCAAACTGAGTCATAATTTCAGAAGGAAACAAACCAAATTGATTCATAATAAAATGTAAATATCTTCTCCAAGGTCGCATTAACGCCATCCCAGACTTGATAATGTGAGTCAGAGCAGGGGCCGATACAGCTCAATGTCCAAATGTTTTCCCTGATCATTATTGGAAGTGACTGCCACATTCGTCCATTTGGAACATGAGACAGTCATGTGACCTTAGTTCATGTGTTTTTGTTTCATGTGGTTAGGTCCAGCCGTTACAGAGACATTAACCATAACCACACTCCTACTTACAACTCCTGCTGCCCATTGTAAACAGAAGTTGATCCAAGCAGTCATGACACTCATTTCTCCACAGAAGTTGGGGATAATCAGATTACTGTCGGTGGTAATCAGATTACTGTCCGTGATAATCAGATTACTGTCCGTGTAAACTGGGCTCTCGTTCCTCCAGGCAGTGAGTGTGTTGATCTGTGTCAGTGAGCCGCGCTTTGTGACCTCTGACCCTCCTGATTCCGCAGGACAACCCATACCTGTGCAGCGACGAGTGCGACGCCTCCAGCCCGGACCTCTCTCACCCCCCTCAGCTGATGGGCGACCGCGAGCGGGGCGGGCTCGTCTCCTATTGGCAGACGATCACATGGTCGCGCTTCCCTGAGCCGCTGTTGGCCAACGTCACTCTGTCGTGGAACAAAACGCTCGAGGCGACCGATGACATCGTCGTCACCTTCGAGTCCGGGCGGCCGTCGGCCCTGGTGCTCGACAAGTCTCTGGACCGAGGTATGCGCCAACACACACGTCAGCATTCAGCACTTTAAACATTCAGACCTGCCCTCAACCTCTTCACCCCCACCTGAACGGAGCATGTTTTCTCCAGTTTGGCTTTACCCAAATCTAAAAGCTTCTTGAAAAAAGCAACAAAAACGAGGAGGAAAATATAACCAAAAAGTGGGGAAAGCAACAAAAGAGTGACAAAAACACGAATAAAAAGTTATGAAAAAGCAAAAAAAAATGAGCCACAAAAAAGAAACAAAAAAGCGTCAAAGAAGGAGCAAAAACGTGCCGGAAAAACAACAGTTAGACAATTAAAAAGCGACACAAAAGCAGACAAAAAAACACACACACAAAAAAGAATAAGACAAAAATCTACAAACAACAGGCAAAAAAGAGACGACAACTGCACTGCACACAACATCTCTCCCAAACCAAACCACCAAGAATCCATGGCACAGGCAGTGAATGTTCAACATGAAGAAAACATATGATGGAGAATAAAGCACTGCCCTGTTTCATGAGGAGAGTTTTGTAGCGATGGTGTTTTTTCTGAGACGTGTAGCGTTAGTGTCACAGTCAGGTTTAGTGTATTTACAGTAGGGATGTCCCGATCCGATCACGTGATCGGAAATCGGGCCCAATCACGTGGTTACAGACTCGATCGGAATCGGACAACACCTCCCGATCAGGACTCGGATATTTATGCGTGTCCATTCTCGTTACTTTTGATCAGATTTCGAGCTACCGCGAACCACTTTCTGTCCCCTCCCCCTGGCCCAGCGCCTCTGTCCTCTCCCCCTGGCCCAGCGCCTCTGTCACTCACCTGGCCCAGCGCCTCTGTCACTCACCTGGCCCAGCGCCTCTGTCCTCTCCCCCTGGCCCAGCGCCTCTGTCACTCACCTGGCCCAGCACCTCTGTCACTCACCTGGCCCAGCGCCTCTGTCCCTCACCTGGCCCAGCACCTCTGTCACTCACCTGGCCCAGCACCTCTGTCACTCACCTGGCCCAGCGCCTCTGTCCCTCACCTGGCCCAGCACCTCTGTCACTCACCTGGCCCAGCGCCTCTGTCCCTCACCTGGCCCAGCGCCTCTGTCACTCACCTGGCCCAGCGCCTCTGTCCCTCACCTGGCCCAGCGCCTCTGTCACTCACCTGGCCCAGCGCCTCTGTCCCTCACCTGGCCCAGCGCCTCTGTCACTCACCTGGCCCAGCGCCTCTGTCACTCACCTGGCCCAGCGCCTCTGTCACTCACCTGGCCCAGCGCCTCTGTCCCTCACCTGGCCCAGCGCCTCTGTCACTCACTCCACCTGCTGCGTCAAACCGCTCGCACCATCGCTCAGTCCGTGTCCCCCCTTCATCTGAGAAATCCCCAAATCCACACAAGTGCCAGGAGAACAATAACAACATCTCCGATAACCCGTGCAGAGTTTACTGTGGGCTAAGAGGAGAGAGGAGTGAGAACGGACGGGAAGACAGGACGGGGAGAGCGGTAAGAAGTAGCAAACAGCTGTTTTTATCGCTATTACACCGCTACATGTGATTAAACCAGGCCTACTCAGACCCGCACTGAGCAGAGAAACCCTCCTCGCATTTCCGCGGAGATGTTTAAAAGTGAGTGGACAGAGACGAGAGCGCGGCCCGCTGCGCTCATACGTGCGCAAACGCTGAAAGACGAGGGGAATCTTCGTCTCTATAACCTGATAACCGCTGCCTCCTCACTTCGCTTATCCCCGCGCTATGTTCAGGAGGTGAACGGAGGAAGAAGCACTTGTTGTCACTCCTGGTTGTCTTAAGCCTTTAGTAAAACACACGCACCCTGTGCACGCCCACAGTAGATGACACGCGCTCAAGCCACGGTGAACGGCGCGCGTGCACAGTTCGGTGGACGGTGCACGTGCACAGTTCGGTGGACGGTGCACGTGCACAGCTCGGTGAACGGTGCACGTGCACAGCTCGGTGGATGGTGCACTGCGCGCGCGGACCTCGACCCTGTCCCGGTTTTCAGGCTGGGAAATGTAGTCACCGTATATCTACTTATTAAAGAGACTGTAATCAAGTTAACATGTCACATTTAGCTTTTGGCCAAATATGTGTTATTTAACTGTTGCCACATTACTGCAGTGTTTTTTTCTGTGCTGCCAGACAGTTTTTTACATTGCAGTGCATAAAAAATGTATTGCCCAAGTTTTGTTTTCATTGCCAATCAACAAACACATTTAATAACAAATGGGATTTTAGATCAGCCTCTCTGTGTAAAACTATATTACACTGTAAAGACTAATAGTCTTGCTTACTTGAGAAAAAACGGACAAAGTAGAGTTACTCTCTACATCCAAAACCATTAATGTAAACAAGTGGAATAATATTTTTTTTTTTCTTAATTTTTAAAACAATGTATTAGGTATCGGATCGGGACTAGATATCGGATCGGGACTCGGTATCGGGCAATTCTCAAAATCAAATGACTCGGATCGGGGGCAAAAAAACCTGATCGGGACATCCCTAATTTACAGTGTATTATGAGAAGTAGTTTCTGGAGCTTCTCGCCTCTCGATGCACATTGCATTACCCAAATGGAACCATTTTGCCGTAGTAGTTGCACACCACTGCAGGCTCTGGAGCAGCGTCCTATGTATCTTGGGGCTGCATCAAGATTGACACAAACTGTGAATTTTTCCTCCATTCAATAAGTGATTGTTTACCAAACATTCATTGGTAAAATACAGGGGAGGAGGGGGTCCACATCATGAGTTTCTCTCCTTTTATGCCCATCGCAGCCAATGATGCAGAGGTTTTCTTTACAGCAGGACATGGTGCGTTGTCATGATGAAGATGATTTTGTTCGGGAAAACATGGCTCTTCTTTTTGTAGCATAGAAGACAGTGGTCAGTCAGAAACTCCACATATTTTTCAGTGATAATTTTTACACTTTCAGGGAGCCTAAAGGGGCCGACCAGCTCTCTCCTCACTGACATCGCAGCCTTGTTGGGACATGGTGGTCATTCACCAACTATCCACTACTCCATCCATCTGACCATCCAGGGTTACACGGCCTCATCAGTGAACAAGACTGTTTGAAAATGAGTCCTCATGTATTTCTGAGCCACTGCAGCCGTTTCTGTTCATCAGCTTCAATTAACAGTTTAGGGGAGGCCCGGATAGAAGGTTTATGCACAACTGCAGCCTCTGGAGGGTCCTACACCTTAATGTTGGGGAGACTCCAGAGGCACCAGCAGCTTCAAATACCTGTCTGCTGCTTTGTAGCAGCTGTTCTATTAATCTGATGTATTTGTCTGGCAGAAAATTATTGTGCCTTTATCTGCACAAGCCGGAGTGTGCTCTGAATCATCCACAAATCTCTTAACAGTATGATGATTAAGCTTGATCTTTCGTGAAATATTGAAGGTTTTCATACCTAGACCAAGGCATTCAACTATTTCACACTTTTCATCAGCAGAGAGACCCTTTTTCTTTCCCATATTGCTTAAAAATGATCTGCTTAGACTCAAGAAGAGCAGTGTCAAGAAAAATGGGAGAAATGGACAATTTTCACTTCAACTTCACATTGTTAAAACCAAAAAAAAGTTTTACTTTTAATATCCCAAGTATCCCATGTTTGTAATGTTCAAAACTTAAAAAACAATAAAAAAGAAAGTTACAAAAAAAAGAAAATGATCTGCTTAATAATGTGGAACGTTCTTTTTCAGTACTTTTTCCCTTAACTGGGCTTAACCTGAAACCTAATCATCCCAGGTCTCTGAGATTAATGTCAGTGATTCAAAGAGCCCTAAGACAATACCATCCATCCATTTCCTCGTCTCGTTCATTAACTTTGTGGTGTCTGCACTTTCATCCATTGTTTTCTGTGCTCATACCGCATATCAAAATGACTGTAGTTGTGAGTTAAACTCTTTGGCCGGAGAAAAACAGAGGGGAAGTGCTGCATCACTCGTGACAGACGCAGACCTGGTCCGAGAGCAAAACGAGACAATGAAGCATGAGTGGAGAATATTTAAACTCTGCAGGAGAGTTACAGTGCAGTAGAATGATGTTCAGGTGTCAATAATGCCTCGTTGTGGACCTTTAACAGTACAAACCTGTGATTTCAGGGCGGACGTGGCAGCCGTACCAGTTTTACGCGGACGACTGTTTGGAAACTTTCGGAATGTTCCCCAAAAAAGTCTCAGATTTATCTCCCTCCAACTTAACGAGAGTCATCTGTACGGAGCAGTACTCGCAGTGGGTCGGTGCCAAGGTGAGGAGGACTTGTTCTTTCAAGCCTTTGTTTTGCTGTGGTGAGATTGTTTTATCTCAGTCTCTTAGCTCCCGACAGAAAACCTCTCAGAAGCACAGCCCAGCTCGATCGCTTCAGTCAAGACCTGCTGCTGTGACGCTTATTTTAACACTTCAGATTGGCCGGTTTCCTCTGTCCACTTTAAAACGACAGCGAACGGGCTTCTGTGGAACTCTCTCCTCAAATACACTTTCCTTCCTCGCGCAGGAGGAGAAGCGTGTGGTGTTCGAGGTCCGCTCGCGCCTGTCGGTCTTGGCGGGACCAAAGCTCCTGAACATGGACGCGTTGTGGACCAGGCTGGACTCCAGTCCTGGTCTGAGGGACTTCTTCAGCTTCACTGACCTCCGGATGCGGCTGCTGCGGCCTGCGCTCGGGGGAACCTACGTCCAGCGGGAGAATCTCCGCCAGTACTACTACGCCATCAGCAACATCGACGTGCCGGCGCGGTGAGGTTTTTAAGCACTATCTTAGGAGCAAACGGTCAAATCTGTCCATATGTGCGTTCTTTTGGAGTTCATCATATACATACTATTTTAGTTTGGGAAAAACAGAGCTTATCGGAGGATTCTGAGTAGAATCATTTAGCTAGCAACAGAAATGTTTAAAGGGGCGATTGAAAGCGTCATCGTAGTAAACATGAGGCCCATATTTCACTGTTGGAAATGTTAATAGGAGCTTATTTACATTGAAGTGTCGTGTGTAAGCAGTATTCTTTTTTCGGTGTGTTTGTTTCAGGTGTAAGTGTAACCTCCACGGCGCCTCCTGCTCGCTGCTCGATGGCGCCCTCGTCTGTGACTGTGACCATGCCTCCTCGGGGCCCGACTGTGACGTCTGTAAACCAGGCTTCAACAAACGCGACTGGAGGCCGGGCTCCTACCTGCCCCTGCCACAAGGGAGCGCCAACATATGTGAGTGCTGCCTGCTCTGCTCAGAATCAGCAGAACTACAGCTTTCTAAGATACATTTGTATCAAACAATATAAATCAATAGTTTATATTGTAGAACATTACAAACATTATCAAATGGTCTGTGTTTCAGGTGAAGCGTCGGAGCCGTCTCTCAGTGAGTGTCAAATACTGTATAAACCTGTGAGCACCTGTATGGTCTCCCACGAGCACCTGTATGGTCTCTCATAAACACATGTATTGCCTGCTGAACACATGCATATTATCTACCTGAACATCTGTATAGTCTCCCTTTATACCTGTATGGTCTCTCATGAGCACCCGTATTGTCGCTCATGTGGAATTGTGTGGTCTCTCATGATTCATGAACACCTGTATGGTTTCTCATGCACACCCGTATGGTTTCTCATGAACACCTGTATGACTTCTCATGAACCCTTGTATGGTCTCTCATGAGCTTTTGTATGGTCTGCCATGAGCACTTGTATGCTCTCTCCTCACTACCTGTGTGGTCTGTAGTTTGCACCTGTATGGTCTCTCATGATTCATGAATACCTGTATGGTCTCTCATGATTCATGAATACCTGTATGGTCTCTCATGAACACCTGTATGCATAATTTCCCTGCATAGAGCATTTATCTGAGGAATAGCCTCTGGATTAAAGCAGTACTAAGTAACGTGTTTACCTTAATAAATCCTCCCCGTAGTCCCTGTGGGGGTAATACGAGTGTTTATGGGATGGAGGGTCTTTCATCTCCCCCTGGTGTCTCTGGCCAGAAAACCATATTTGCAACTTGACTGCCACCGGTCCGGAGAAAGCAATACACACTAATGGAATCACGAAGAAGAAGCTAACATGCTAACGGGCAAAGCTAACTGCGGGCTAACGTCACTTTAAACAGTATTTACAGCCAAGTTTGAGTGAAAAAAAAAGTATTTCCATTGTATAATTGGATGCACAGTAACCCTCTCTCCCTTCGCCTTTCCTGTCAGCGTCGTATTTACTCTCCAAGACAATTAATAAGTTAAAAAATCGTAACTTGCTACTACACCTGCAGTTGCGCTTATGGCCTCTAGGGGGAAGAGTTACTTAGTACTGCTTTAAAGGAAGCCTCTGGATTCTTGTTCCAGAGAATCTTCAGTGACTTTAGATTGACCATTCATGACTCCGCCCCCAGGTTCACCAGACTCCACCTCTGCAGGAACTGATGAGAAACTCCCAGAGCCTGAATTGGACGCAAATCCAGGTTTGTGTATAAGTCAGACTGAGACCTGCTCAGAAGAGCCTCACACAAACACGCTCCAGCGGCTCATTCCAGAAGAGCTGCTTCTCTGTAACAGTCCTGCCCCGGATTGTCCACAGAGGACACACTAGGTCCCGGTCTGGACTCAGGTTATTTTTCTGATTTTTTCAGGCGATTTGACCAAAGACTTGTCTGCGGACCTGGACTCTGTGGACCCGGATTCTGCAAACCCAGACTCTGTGGACCCGGACTCTGTGGACCTGGATGCCGTGGACCTGGACTCTGTGGACCTGGTCTGGGTTGGTCCCTCGTTGGTCCCGCCTCAGTCCGGTGCAGACCTGGATCCAAACCTTTACTCTGCGTCTGAGGCCTACACCGTTATAGTCCCTCTGTCTGACCCAGACCCCGCCCCCTCTGACCCCGCCCCCTCTGACCCCGCCCCCTCAGAATCTCAGGTCACTTCTCCTCTGGACTCTGATCTGTCTGTTCCAGGACTTGACAGGTCCCCCGAGTCTCAAGCTCCTCAGACCAGATCCCCTCCAGAGACCGAAGACCCCAAACCAGACCAGGCCTCAGACCAGGTCCCAGACCAGGGTCCAGATCAGGTCCCTGACCAAGTCCCAGACCAGGTCCCAGACCAGGGCCCAGACAATGGTCCAGACCAGGTCCCAGACCAGGTCCCAGACAATGGTCCAGACCAGGTCCCAGACCAGGGCCCAGACAATGGTCCAGACCAGGTCCCAGACCTAGACAAGGGTCCAGACCAAGTCCCAGACCAGGTCCCAGATCAGGTCCCAGACCAGGGCCCAGACAATGGTCCAGACCAGGTCCCAGACCAGGGCCCAGACAATGGTCCAGACCAGGTCCCAGACCAGGGCCCAGACCAGGGCCCAGACAATGGTCCAGACCAGGTCCCAGACCAGGGCCCAGACAATGGTCCAGACCAGGTCCCAGACCTAGACAAGGGTCCAGACCAAGTCCCAGACCAGGTCCCAGATCAGGTCCCAGACCAGGGCCCAGACAAGGGTCCAGACCAGGTCCCAGACCTAGACAAGGGTCCAGACCAAGTCCCAGACCAGGTCCCAGACCAGGTCCCAGACCAGGGCCCAGACAATGGTCCAGACCAGGTCCCAGACCTAGACAAGGGTCCAGACCAAGTCCCAGACCAGGTCCCAGATCAGGTCCCTGACCAGGGCCCAGACAATGGTCCAGAACAGGTCCCTGACCAAGTCCCAGACCAGGTACCAGATCAAGTGCCAGAACAGGTCCCAGACCAGGTCCCAGAACAGGGTCCAGACCAGGGTCCAGACCAGGTCCTAGACCAGACCCCAGACAAGGACCCAGACCAGGGTCCAGACCAGGTCCTAGACCAGACCCCAGAACAGGTCCCAGACCAGGTCCCAGAACAGGGTCCAGACCAGGTCCCAGACCAGGTTCTAGACCAGACCCCAGACAAGGGCCCAGACCAGGGTCCAGATCAGGTCCCAGAACAAGTCCCAGACCAGGTCCCAGAACAGGTCCCAGACCAAGTCCCAGACCAGGTCCTAGACCAAGTCCCAGAACAGGCCCCAGACCAAGTCCCAGAACAGGTCCCAGACCCCGGTCCACAACCCAGTCCAGAGATCACTGAGAGTCTGGCTGTCGAGGTGGCCCTTGAGGTCCCTCCTGTGGACGAGGCAGCCCCTGAGGTTCCCCCTGTGGACGAGGACAAAGGTAAAGAAACTGGACCAGTCCTTGGGGCTTTTTGTGCAGCTGCACCAGACGTCAGGCAACATCCAGAACTGATGTAATGTTCACATCAGCATCAGTGGCAGATGGAAACGTCCTTAGACCTTCTATTCGACAAGGAAAAACTGAAAACCCCAGAGAGGGAGAAGAGAAACCCTGAGGAGACAGAAGGAGCGATCCACTCCCATAGACGGACAGGCTATGGACAGACCCAGAGCTGATGGGAGTCCCTCTGCAGACGGGGCTCCATTAGCACATTGTCATTTTCTGCCACCTTTAGAGGCGTTTTCCACTTTGACCTTGGGGTTCCCAGCCCACACTCTGCACAGATGTTCCTGTACACTATACCAGCTGTCCCTGCAGCATCTTACACCTGCATGTGCTGGATTGTCTCAGGGGCCGACACCTGGGGTCATGTCTTGTGTGGTAGATGTTTCGGTGGTACATCATGGCTGGCCAGACATTCACTGAGCACGGTGTCTTTTCCTTCGTGCACTTTTTGTCTATACATTGGCAGGACAGTAACATGAATAAACCTGTTTCTTATTTTTAACAGAAACCTCTAAACCTGGGTCAGAAGCAGACTTCGCTCCAGTCGACTTCTCCTTCCCCGACGAGAGACCGGAGTCCAGACCAGAGTCCAGACCAGAGTCCAGACCAGAGTCCAGACCAGAGTCCAGACCAGAGTCCAGACCAGAGTCCAGACCAGAGTCCAGACCAGAGTCCAGACCAGAGTCCAGTCCAGAGTCTAGACCAGAGTCCAGACCAGAGTCCAGACCAGGGTCCAGACCAGAGTCCAGTCCAGAGTCCAGTCCAGAGTCCAGACCAGAGTCCAGTCTAGAGTCCGGATCAGAGTCCCAACCGGAGTCTAGTCCAGAGTCCAGACTAGAGACCGGACCAAAGTCCAGATCGGAGTCCGGACCAGAGTCCAGTCAAGAGTCCGGACAGGAGTCGAAATCAGAACCAGGTCAGTGTAACAGTGCATTCATATGACAGTCTGTAGTTTGCATTGGAATTGATGCAGCGAAGAATTCGATCGTGGTAACTAGGGGCAACAGTCCAAATGCTGAAATGATGGTGCGTTCCAGGCAACTGAAACTCTTTCCCAGTTGTAAATTACAACCTCCGACTTCAGAGCGTTCCAGCTGAAGAAACTCTTATGCAAACAAAACAGATGATGCTAATCATGTTAGCTTACACAGATATAATAAAAAACATGCTACATAGGCTAACGTTATGTTCAAGGCTGGGACCAAAAGTAACGTTCGCGTCACTGATGCAGTGGTTTTGTTGCAACTTTATCTACTCCACTGGGAGCCGTGGAAGTCGTAAGTCTCCGATTAATCTCTGAGCCATTAGACTTGGTTTATGTTTGTAGCACACTGTCTTTGCCATAGAAATAAAAAGGAGAAGCGTTCGATCCTAATGTATGCAGACAGTTAGCAAGTAGGCTTGTCTGGGAGACTTTTCCCTTAGCCTGAGTTCAGGATCGTGATGTCATATTGCTAATCAGCAGTGACTCAGATCATCAGATCAGAAAAAAAAAGACTCAGATCCGCCATTTTTGTGGATGCTACCATACAGTTTCCATAGACTAACGTGAGCTAAAAACAGTCGAAAAAGTGTAGCTGGGCCAAGCCGTGGAACAACTCCCTTACCTGCTGAGTCACTGCTGGTAAATACATCTAGCACACTGTCCTACACCTTCATGTTTGGGAGACTCCACAGGCACCAGCAGCTTCAATTACCTGTTTGTTGCTTTGTAGCAGCTGTTCTCTTAATCTGATGTATTTGTCTGGCTGAAACCGTCCATATTGTGCCTCTATCTGCACAAACCCGTGTCCTGAATCAGCCACAAATCTCTTAACAGTAGAATGATTACACTTGATCTTTCATGAAATATCAAAGGTTTTCATACCTACTCTAAGGCATTCAACTATTTCACGCTTTTCATCAACAGAAAGATCCTTTTTCTTTCCCATATTGCTTGAAAATGATGATCTGCTTAATAATGTAGAACATCCTTTTTCAGTAGTTTTTCCCTTAACTGGGCTTAACCTGAGAACTAATCATCCCAGGCCTCTGAGATTAATGTCAGTGATCCAGAGAGCCCCAAGACACAAAACCATCCATGAGTTTCATTGAAAAGCTTTATTTATTTGACACTGAATTACAATTTGCGTAATAAAATGGAACGCGGTGTAGGTCAAAGCCTAGCCCAAAGCGAATGAATGTACAGACTTTTGGATATTTTGCTTTAGATACAAGTCAGCGTATAAAAGTGTCTCCTGAGCTGAACACTAACTCCAATTCTGTTTGGTTTTTGCTTTTTGGGGGGTCAAATGCACATCCATTGGCCACTAAACATCTTTCTATGAGATGTTATTGTATGGGGATCGAGCGTTCAATTTAAATCGGGACCGGGAGCCGTTGGCAAACAAAGGCAACAAGTAGTCCTCACTCTTTCCTTTTGTCATTTTAACAGAGACAAAAGGACAAGAGACACTTCCAGGAGACAAGGAGAAAACAGAGGACACCAAGAAGGAAGGAACCAAGGAGACAACAGAGCCCACAAGGGAGGAAGTAACCAAGGAGACAATAGAGGAGACGAGGAAGGAAGGAACCAAGGAGACAACAGAGGACACGAGGAAGGAAGGAACTAAGGAGACAATAGAGGAGACCAAGAAGGAAGGAACCAAGGAGACAACAGAGGACACCAGGAAGGAAGGAACCAAGGAGACAATAGAGGAGACGAGGAAGGAAGGAACTAAGGAGAAAACAGAGGAGGTGAGGAAGGAAGGAACCAAGGAGACAACAGAGGACACGAGGAAGGAAGGAACCAAGGAGACAACAGAGGACACCAGGAAGGAAGTAACCAAGGAGACAACAGAGGAGACGAGGAAGGAAGGAACTAAGGAGAAAACAGAGGAGGTGAGGAAGGAAGGAGCCAAGGAGACAACAGAGGACACCAGGAAGGAAGGAACCAAGGAGACAACAGAGGAGACGAGGAAGGAAGGAACTAAGGGGGAAACAGAGGAGATGAGGAAGGAAGGAGCCAAGGAGACAACAGAGGAAAGAAAGAGGGAAGGAACCAAGGAAACGACAGACGAGACAAAGAGGGAAGGAACCATGGATATAAAAGAAGAGACAAAAAAAGACACGAGGAAGGAAGGGCGTGAGGAAGGTGTGAAGGAAGCAGCAAATCAAGAAACCAAGGAAGTAAAAGAAGGAACCGAGGAAGCAAAGAGGGAGACGACTAAGGAAGCGATAAAGGAAGAAACCACAAAAGTGAGCAAGGAGGAAACGAAAGAGTCGAAGAAGGAGACAGAGGAGGGAGCAAAGAAGGAAGAAAGTGCGGAAGCCAAAAAGGACACGGGGAAGGAAGGAACCAAGGAGACACCAGAGGAAAAGGAAACGAGGAGAGAGGAGAAACAAGAGGAAAAGCAAGAAAAGGAGGATAAAAAAGAGGTGGAATCTAAAGAGCCTAAAGGAGAGGCAAGGGGAGAGGAGGGAGGAAGCAAGGAGACAAGGAAGGAGGAGACGAGGAGTGAGAAAAAGGATGGATCCAAGGAAACGAGAAAAGGAAAGGAAGAGATATATGAGAGGAAAGGTTTGTTTGCTGTTTATTTGTTTTGATTAAGTATATACATATTTGTTGCTACTTTGTATTCATTGTTTTTATGTACATATTTGTTTATTTATACTCTTCATTTTTATTGTGTGTTATTTGTTTGTTCTTTGTTTATTTGGTGCAGTGACTCAGAAGGTGCTGATTCCCGGCTCTGGCTCCGCTCTGTCCAGAATCGCCTACGTCTCCTTCACCTGTGAGAACTTCATCTTTACAGTATATGATTACAGCGAGTTCACCCACAAGGGGGCGCTATGGGAGGGCTCTATGAAGACATGTGCAAACCAATATTTCAGAACTAAACTGACCCATCTCTGTCTTCTCTCTCCTTGTCTCCTCGTTTCTCTCTTCTTGCCTCCTCTCCTCATCTCCTCTCTCACTGTTTCTCCTCTCCTTTTTCCTCTCCAATGTACTTGTCCTCATCTCCTTGACTCCTCTCATCTCTCCTTGTCTTTTCTTTCCTTGTCTCCTCGCCTCCTTGTTTCCTCCCCTCTTTCTTTGTCTCCTCTCCTCATCTCTTTCCCTATCTCCTCATTTCCCTTCCTTGTGTCCTCATCTCCTCTCCTTCTCTCCTCATTTCCTCTCCTATCTCCTTGTAGCCTGCGAGTGTAACGAACACTCCAACCGCTGCAGTTTCATCGACTTCCTGCAGGTGGTGACGTGCGTCAGCTGCAAACACAACACACGAGGAACCAACTGCCACCTCTGCCGCCAAGGGTTCTACCGCAAACCCTCAGTGCCGCTTAGCAGCGTGGACGCCTGTACAGGTAATACAACCCACAACCCCTGAGTAACACACACCTGTACAGGTAATACAACCCACAACCCCTGAGTAACACACGCCTGTACAGGTAATACAACCCACAACCCCTGAGTAACACACGCCTGTACAGGTAATACAACCTACAACCTCTGAGTAACACACGCCTGTACAGGTAATACAACCTACAACCTCTGAGTAACACACGCCTGTACAGGTAATACAACCCACAACCTCTGAGTAACACACACCTGTACAGGTAATACAACCCACAACCTCTGAGTAACACACACCTGTACAGGTAATACAACCCACAACCTCTGAGTAACACACGCCTGTACAGGTAATACAACCCACAACCCCTGAGCAACACACGCCTGTACAGGTAATACAACCCACAACCCCTGAGTAACACACGCCTGTACAGGTAATACAACCCACAACCTCTGAGTAACACACGCCTGTACAGGTAATACAACCTACAACCTCTGAGTAACACACGCCTGTACAGGTAATACAACCCACAACCCCTGAGTAACACACACCTGTACAGGTAATACAACCCACAACCTCTGAGTAACACACGCCTGTACAGGTAATACAACCCACAACCCCTGAGCAACACACGCCTGTACAGGTAATACAACCCACAACCCCTGAGTAACACACGCCTGTACAGGTAATACAACCCACAACCCCTGAGTAACACACGCCTGTACAGGTAATACAACCCACAACCCCTGAGTAACACACGCCTGTACAGGTAATACAACCCACAACCTCTGAGTAACACACACCTGTACAGGTAATACAACCCACAACCCCTGAAGTTTATTTATCCCACGCAACTGGAATAACATTTAAAGAAATTGCATAATGCAACATTATTTCCTTGCCAGACCTGACATAAGCTTGGTCATAATGATTAGAGAGCCATGAAATAACTCAAAATAGATCATTCAGTATCAAGGAAATCAGTGGTGTTTCCATTTGCTTACATTAGAGTGACCAGACACAAGATGGCCGCCAGAACGAGTGTTTTACTAAAGATCTCTGGAAAAAAATGCTGCTCAAACTGTAATTCCTAAATGTAAACTGGAGATGATCTGTGTGGTCCAAGTTTAGATACAAATGAAGACCGCAATGGCGCCCCCGAGTGGAGAAGTGGAGCTAATGATAAAGCTGTAACAAAATCACTGATGTGAACGTTACTTTTGGTCACAGCCTTCACTGTAATGTTATTTAGCACGTTTTGAATTGTATCTGCTATGCTGCGTTCATGTGACCTGGGGAGCTTGTTGGTAACAATAATGTCAGGCATTTCTCTCACTGCTGACACGAAACTCAAGAAAGTACCGGTGTTTACGTAAAAGTCTCACATTAGACGATAAATAAACAGATCAAGATCAAGTTGTTTTCCTCAGTCGAGAGAGAGTTCGTGTACATTTCCCAACTGGAGAAAGCTCCAGAGGACCACATGAACGCGCCATTGTGTTACATAGTGTCAGTGTGACCCTGGAGCACGGGATTGTGGGTAACGTAGTCCTGTGTTGCAGAGTGTGAGTGTGACTCTGTGGGGAGCCTCAGTGCCGTCTGCTCCCAGTCCGGGCTCTGTCCCTGTAACAGCGGAGCCACCGGGAGGCGCTGTGACGCCTGCCTCCGGGGGTTCAACCGCAGGGAGACCGGCTGCACAGGTGAGAAGGAGGCGGGGCTAGACAGATGAGGGGGTGGGGCTGACCTGGCTGTCGATGTATTGCACTGAAATGTGGTATTTTGGGGGTAACATAAGTTTTTATTTTGCTGATTAGTTGTTTCATATTATTTTAGTTTAGTTTTGTTGCTACTTATTTCATCAGCTTCCAATGTCCCATTAATAAACTCTACTTCATAGAGACAATTGTACGACCAAAGTTTCAGCAGTTTCAGGCTACAGAGGCGTGTGTTTAGCTGAGGCAAGTGGTGCTAGTGGTGTATATTTCCGGGGAAAAGTGCAGGGAAAGTCCTTTAAAATGCGGAGTCGGACCCGCTCACGCCTGGCCTCTGTTGCTTATGACTCGGTGTTGTCGGGACACTGACAGAGATCATTTTCACAGCAGAGGAGGCTCACTCGAGGCAATTGCACTTGAAGCTAGTGTTAGAATTTAGCGTGACGCTAACGTTAGCATCCTGGTTAGCATTCTCCGTTATTTATGTATTTATGAGCTGTTGAAACACCTTGCTCCCCTCCATGTCTCTGTGTCTTTATTTAGAAGAAAAATATATTCATTATGCAGGGAAAGAGGAGTTTGTTTTCACTCTGTAGCTTCAAATAAACGTATTTAATGTTGTGAATTAAATAGAACAATCTATTAAAATCTATAAAATGAATTTATTTTGTGACGACAGAAAACGTTTGTGATGACGATCTGCTCCTGTGTCAGAACGGAGGAACCTGCCTGGACTTCACCAAGTGCTCCTGCCCAAGCAAATTCACTGGTACAGCCCCGGGAGGGCATCCCACACGCACACGCACACGCACACACACACGCACACGCACACGCACACGCACACGCACACGCACACGCACACGCACACGCACACGCACACACACACACACACACACACACACACACACACACACACACTCCAACATGCTCTAATGCATGAATTTCCCAGGGGGACCAATTTAAAGCACATCTTCTGTTGCAGGTCCGTTCTGTGAGACCGAGCTGTGTCTGAAAACCGAGGGATGTTCACAGGAAGTGTCGGACTCCGCGCCCCGACCTCTGACCAGCAGCCTGCTCCTGACACCGCTCCTCTTCCTGCTGGTGACCTCTGACCCCTGATGGCGGTCTCCCTCTGAATGCACCGGCCCTGCAGACTAGACGTTAGCCTGTTTTTACGATTTAATAAAACTAAACACAAACTTTGAACTAAAGCGTTTGATGAAACATTTCTTTTACTTTTCACTGACGGGCGTGGCACTCCTGCTGTGGGCCAAAGGTCACAGGTTCACATTCACAAAGGTCCAGCTTCAATAGAGCAAAATGAAACAGAATGGACCAGAGCCAGTCTCTCCACCACTGCAGTCCTCAGGGATCGTCCTGTATCTGGTCCAAAGGGATTTTCTATGAAGCTGGATTAGCAGGTTAGAGGGGTTCGTCTGGGTTTTACGGTTTTACCCTGGTTTTGTGGCACTTACAAAAGTTGGCTCACTTTCTAGCAGGGTAGATCGACTGATATGGGTTTTTCTAAGGCTGATGCCAATTTTTGGGGATCTTTATGGACCGATGTCGATATGCTCCGCCGATATGTTTTTTTTTTACCGATATTTTTGCACATTTTTTCAAATAAATGGTCAATAATCCTGTAAAAACATAAATACTTGGCCACTCCAGCAGTGGCTGATTTTATTTGATCACTTTAGGTTTCAATCATAGTTTCTGTCCCGGCTTTGATTCGTTGCCATCATCATTAGCTGCCGTTTTGCGGCGATCAAAAATACAATTGTGGAGGTTAAAACCAGTGTTAATTTCGTCGACTAAAATATTTAGTCTTAATTTTAGTCAGTGTTATTTTTGACGACTAAAATTGGACTGAAACTAAATTAAACGTTTTTCATGAGACTAAAACTATGACTAAAATGTCCAGATATTTTAGTCGACTAAAATAAAACTAAATAAAAATGAAAAGGAGAGACTGAAATCATCCAAACTTCTATTGAGCGTCTGAAAGAGCCTCAGATCATTTAAATTCTCTGCCAAATGATCAGCTCTGAGCTTTGTTCATGTGGAGCAGCTCCATGAAGTCGAGGACCTTGATTAAACATGATTATAATGAATATTACAAATGCAAAGTTGACTAGATTAGTCTTAAATTTAGTCGACTAAATTGACATGCAATTTTAGTCCAGTAAAACTAGACTAAAATTGAAACGTTTTTTTAGACTAAATCTCGACTAAAATTCAATTACATTTTAGTCAAAAGACTAAAACTAAAACTAAAATAATATATGTTGTCAAACCAACTCAGCGATTGAATTCTCCAGGTTTTGTCCATATGTCCAATTTGCATTGCGATGTTTCTCTGCTCCCTAGCCTGGCTATCACCAGACAAAAATCTAGTCTGGGACCACCAATTCATTTCCTGGTAGGTTAGGTGTGGTTTATTGGGCTGAATGTCTCTCATATACGTCTGCACGTAGCCATAGCCAATCGTATCAGATGACATATGATATACCTGCTGTAAACTTTCCAGTGAAACTATTTAGAAGCTAAAGCTTGATCAAAAGATGGCGTCACGTCTGCTGCTGTCATGTTAGATCTTTAAATAAACTTTATTTTTATTTATCCTTAAACAAAGTACAAGCTCCCTCCTCGTTCTGTGATTGGTTCCAAGTGGCGCCAAAATGTTACCATACATTTTTGGGGAAACACCATGAGCTTTCGCCCTTTGAAATGAATAAGGAAAGAAAAAAGTTGTATTTGTTTCATTTATTTATCGAATGTGAAAAGGAGACCATGGAAGTGACCTGTTGAGCTGAACCCACTGTGATCATGACGTCACTAACCTTTGTTTATGGAACTTTTTCACTGGTTGCTTTATAATGTCATTACAGCTTCAGCTTTTAGTCTGTCCCTTTTATATAATCATTAAATTAAAATCATACAGCCGACGATGTAGTTTTGCTTTTGAGAGCAAATGGAACAAAGTTCATTCAACAGCAGGGTTAATGTGTGTTTAACAGAATCATTAATTAGGCCAAACACTGAGGACGTTTAATAAGTCTGAATATCTACCCATTAGCGACAACCACCAGGGGGAGCTGTTTCCTCAATAATGAGCCCTGACAGACAGGAGCAATTGACAAACTCCCTCATATATGTTTCCACCAAAACAAATCTTCCAATCGTCTTCTGACAGTGAGGTGATGAGTCCGTGATCAAGAACGGACATTGTCCTGTGGTTCTGACGCTGGTTTGGAATATTTTATCCTCAGAGAGAAATAATCCTGTTCCCACAAACGCACCGATGCAATTTTTGACCCTTGTTTCCCGCAAAAGGGAAGCGTGGCTCAGCAAAAGTTCCCAGAGGTTGCTCTCCCATCTATGACGCTGGAGCAGAGGATTGTGGGTAGTGCAGTCAGTGGTCAAGGATCTGGGGAAGGTTCCGGAGGCCTATGGTCCGAATGTTCTTGGTGTTTCTCATAATGTTGCTGACGAAGAGCAGTCCTGACGCTCGCTCCACCGTTTCTATGGGAACCAGGAAGTGCTCCAGCGGCGTCTGCTCCGGGATTGGCCGGTTCGGCATGACATACGAGCGGAGCTCCACCCCCTGGCCATCGGGCAGCTCCAGGATGACAACCTGAGGGAAACAACGAAGTTCAGAGCCGTCTCAGAGGAAGTGGGCGGGGCTCTTCTCCCTCGCCCCTAACTCGCCCCGCACTAGTCTACAATAGTCACTCAGTTTGATGGACAGCTCACTTTTTCCTTGCCACAGATCACGTTTGGGTTATCATGTGACCTAAGGAGAAAGTCGCATACTGAGAGACAGTTTGATATTTTTGATAAATATTAGTAAGTTTGATCATACATGGATTTGACCTGAATGAAGAAAACGGCTTTGATTCTTTTATCCATCATTTAACCGCTCAAGCTAACGGTCAATGCTAACGTGAGCTACTTTTCACTGTAACCAAAAGGTTTATTTGAGTGATTAAAACAGGTGTTTACACACATTCTGTTGTGTTTAGTTCAGTGAATCATTAGGCTCGTTCGAGATGAGGTTGCGACTCGCCTGGATGATCAGCGAGAGTAGCTGGCGCAAAGGGGGCGGGGAAAAAAAAGACCATCCGACCGCTCCACATCCAGAGAACAGTGAGAGCGGCCTCACTCAGCATCTCGTTCAGAGATCGTGCTCATTTCAAGTTTATCTTAAACAAAACTAATTTACCTCCTGCTGTTACGTGTGTGCCTCTGTGACAGCTGTAAAACTAATCTGTAGTACAGTTATAACCTTCCATAATAAATAAATGGGCTAATTGCAACGCATTTGCTAATGCTAACGCGGCTAGTGCTAGCGTCCACAATGCCTTTAGTGAAGCTAAAGGTAAAGCAAAGCCTCCTCAGTGAGGGAAGGCTCATGGTAGAACAGAATCAGAGCAAAAGTGCATCCTTTTGTTTTTGCATATTAAGTAGCCATGTGCTCTGGGTGTCTGTCAAATGAATACAACTTAATACTAATTAAAACTGGAAAGGCCTTTAGACGCCAGTAGGACTTTATCAAAGTTGCTACGTTTACATGGACAGAACAAAATCAGATACTGGAGTAATCAGATAACCCAATAATCAGACCTGATGCGTTTATATTCACTTCAGAGATGTGATTATCCAAAACTGAGCCAGAGCGGATTTTTAAAGCAACTGAATGTCCCCGTCCCCGTCCCGTCCCGTCCCTCCTTTCAGTCAGACCCACCAGAACCAGGAGGAGCTGATCCACATTGGAGTCATAGTGCTCCATGTGGCCTCACCCTCCTGAGCATGAGCCAGGATCCCACAACTCTGAGGCTGGAGCAATACTCTGCATATGTGCAGCAGCTCTAACCACTCGACTAACGGCTGCGCACTGTGTTTTCACTTTAAACTTATTTGGGGTTTATTTCATAGATAACTTTTATGCTTTTTTTTTATTTTTCAAATCAGATTATATCTTTATCAGATTATGCTGTTGACATGTCTTCAATAATCTGAGAGCTCCAGAAATCTGATTGTGATCAGATTTTTGGTCTCCATGGAAACATAGCCAGAGAGAGTTAGAATACTACATCTGCCGCCGCTGCTGTGGGGTTTAAAATGCTGGAAAATGCTTCAGGTTTATGTCCTAGCTAACTGTCTACTCAACATTGCCCGAGCACGTGAGGAAGTGGGCGGGGTCAGGGGGGCGTACCTTGAAGAAGTGGGTGGGCACTGCCACGTGGTTCTGGCCCAGGACCTGGTAGGAGACGTAGAGGCGCCCGTCGGTCTGCCGCTGCGGGAGGAAGAGCGGCCCGGTACAGACGAAGACCCCGCGGTGCTGTTTGGTCAGCGTTCGACACATCTGCTCCAGACGGTTCCACAGGCGCTGGTTCAGGTCCGGGTTCTGCCCCAGGACAAAACACAAAACAGGGTCAGGGCCAAACCTAAACCCTTAAAGGACCAGGCCACCGTTTACCATACTGAGATATGTTCTTACCTGAGCTTAGACGAGTTGATGTGCACATGTCTGGTCTTTACGCGTGTGCTCAGTCACGCAAAACGACCAAAGACGTTGTTAGCATTTAGCCTCTCCTCTATGGGGCCACACAGGGGTGAAGTTCAAGCGTCCAAGCTCTAAGAGGGGGATCAAAGGGGGGTACTATACAGGTGGAACTCGGAAAATTAGAATATCGTTCAAAAGTTCCTTTATTTCTGTAATACAATTTAAAATGTGAAACTAATATATGATATAGACTCATTACACGCAAAGTGACACATGTCAAGCCTTTATTTGTTATCATTTTGATGATTATTGATGATTTGATGACAGTCTATGTTCAAAATATTCTATATTATGTTAGTTTCACAGTTGAATAACAGAAATGAATGCACTTTCTAATGATATTCTAATTTTCTGAGTTTCACCTGTATTGTAAGGCGTAACAACACCTTAGGAGCACTTCGACGTCCGAGCAGGTAATATCTTCATTCCTAAATAATTCTGAAGATATTACTGCATGGATGCTGAAGTGCTCCTAAGGTGTTATTACGCCTTACAATATAGTTCCCCTTTTTATCCACTTAGAAAATCCACATGCTTAGTTTTGTGTAACTAGACTTGGATCATGCAACTTCTCACGTAATCGTATTCCTATAGGGAAACGTGGAACAGCTTGGTCGCTTCTAACTTCACCCCCGTTTTGGAGCATAGAGGGGAGGAGAGGCTAAATGCTAACAACATCTTTGATCTTTTTGTCAAAGATGTTGGCAAAAAGACAACATCTTTGTTGTCTTTTGTCTTTGTTGTTGTAAATTACCATAAGACTTCATTTGGTCAGTCTGCCTTTACGTATAAAAGTGCAAAGTTGTGGAACTCATGACCCACTGAACTTAAAACCATGACTGAGTTTAAAATGTTCACCTCGAGTTAAGTCTTGGCTGAAATCCAAACAGAATTGTACACATTTGTAAATAGCACTGAGTTGGTGTGTGTAAATGATTTATACATATAGGTAAGTTTTTAAGATAAAATTGAAAATGTTCATGTAGTGTAGAAAGGCCCAACCAGGGCTGGAGTTGAAAATTAGCACTAGCTATAACTCTTTTGTTTTGTACTATGTTGACTTGCATTAATGTCCCTGTCAAATAAATCAAATAAATAATTAAAACAGCAACAAAAGCGTCTTCCCGCTCCAGTATGAACCCTGGCTCTGACCTGAGGTGTGATGTTGCTCAGCAGAAAGGTGTCGTCCATGGCGCTCTGGCTCCACTTGTGATTGGCCGCTGCAGCCATGTGACCTCGGTCGAAGCCACTCCCCCTGAAGTCAGCGTTGGTCGCGCGGTGAAACTCGTGCACACTGCCAAAACACAAGTGTAAGAACAAACCGATGCGCCGGAGACGAGGGATTCAGATCTACGTTCTCACCTGGGGTCCTCCCGAAACTCTGCCTTCCTTCGATCTGATTGGCCGCTGATGGAGGTGGAGTCCAGCCTCTCCAGGACCCACACGGGGAGGCGTGTCCTCGGGTCGTACGCCGCCACATACGACTGCCGCGTTTTTATGTTGGACAGCGACGGGAAACCGTACTTCATCAGCGCCACGGAGGAGGCGGGGCCAGAGGGGGAGGAGTCAGGCACCTGCGGAGACGGAGGACAAGGTTACATCACTATTGTAGCTACTGTAGATATTGTAGCTATTGTAGCTATTGTAGATATTGTAGATAGAGTAATTTTAACCATTTTCCATTTAAAATAACTTATATTTGAGCAGCATCTGCTTCGTGGGTGTATAAGCGACGCGGCGGCGGAGTGATCTGCTAGAAAATAGTCCCTCAAAATGCGATCATTCATGTGACGCAGGTCAGTTATATTCCAAACATTATTCTATGGACACAGACATGTATATGGTTAGTCTGGTGTTATAAGTGATTTGCCTCAGGTGCTCTGTGGAGCGGGTCAGACTGTTTTTAATGCAGGCTAGCTGATACCATAGAAATGCACTAGCCTTGCACTAGCCTAGCGCCACGAAACTCTTCAAATATAAGAACTGCAAGAATTACAAAAAAAATATCTCCAGAAATCAGCAACACTCTGGATAACTAGGAAATGAGGCCCTATGTCAAAAATCCTGAAATATCCCTTTAAGCGTTGTTGTTGTTTTTCGCACATTGAGTTGCCTTGTGTACGAAGTGCGCGGTGTAAGTAAAGTAGCCTTGCCTTTTTTTTTAACGTGTGTCTTTTGTCCATCACTACAGTATAAGCCACTGTTGCCAAATGACAAACTTGCACCTAAACCAGTCCCGCTAAAGTTACAGTGAGGAGAGTGAGGCCGAGATCAAATAAATGCTACTATTACACTCAAAAGGTGAATCAAATGCTCCGATTATTATTCATTTGGTGAAATGGCCATTATTATGTGGTGTGGCTCTCATCAATTTATCAATTTTTAAGTCTTTCAATAAGACTTAAAAATGGACCTTAAATAAATAATTAATTCCTGATTTGAACTCATGTGGGCCACACCTCATGCACCTTATGTTATTAACTTCCTGTGAGTGTTTATCTTTTATTATTAAATATATAACAGACCCCGCCCCCCTCTCCCCCTCCCGCTCTGACCTTGAGTTCCGCCGCGCTGAGCACCGGCAGCACGGGGCACTCTGTTAGCAGGCTGCCCGGCTGGAGGGCCCTCTCCTTCGGCCTAAGCAGCCCGCTGAGCCCCGCTCCCGCAGCGGCTCCCAGCGCCAGGGTCAGGCCGGTCCGAGCCGCGCTCCGCACCGACATCTTCCTTCTTCAGTTCTTCAGGCGCACCGATAGGCGCGGAATGATGACGACACACCGATTCGCCGGGGACTGCATTTCCCACAATCCATAGCGAGCACTCGGACACGTGCGCCCCCATAGGCTGTAGGTGCACACTGCAGTTTAACAGGAACGGAGTCATAACCACAGCTACGTTTAGGAAACTAGCTTATTTTAATGATTGTACTCATGGCGGTGTTTCTTTTTATTCTTTATTATTATCACAGCTTCTTTTTCAGAATGAGAATAGTATTTATTGCCATTGTTATAGAACAAACAACATAAACATACAACACAGAATTTAGATAAGCTATAAAAACGTTTAAACTGGAAGACTATAAGGCCATTCATAAAGTTTGACATAGAACAAAGGCGGGATTGTATTCACAGATGTGCAGGTGTTAATACACCTGCGTATAAAGTATAAATATGACAGTAGCACACTGGACAAAAAGCCCTAAAATCCGGGAAGATATAGTAAGATCCTAGTTCATGGATCTGTCAGATATCCGGAAAGTATCCTGGAAAATCCGGGAGGATCTGATCCGTCACAGATCCTGACATATGCATATAATTATCTTTCCGGATCTGAGAATTTAAAATGTCAGTATTTTTTTATTTGGCAATATTTCATTAAATAATCTTTACATATGTACGGGCAGTATTTTGGAGATATTTAGACAACATAAAGCCTCACTTTATGAGCTTGTTAATGTTACTGTACAGATCCAGTGGTGCATCTCTCCGGATCTGTGAGATATGACTATCCGCGACAAATCCGGAAAAATATCCATACTGGATTCTCGCAGGTTCAATCTTGGTACATGTTCAATCATATTTGTAGATATGAGAGTGACATGGCCTAAAACTTTAATCAGGAGGTGGATTAGAGTGAACCTGGCCCCCCATCATACTGAAATTTAAATGAAAAATATGTCAATCGTTTGTGCTGTAAAAATCTTCGTTTGTGCTGTTATCGTTTTTGAGATATTGATGTTTTTTGCATGCAGTGTGCGTTGCCCTGCGCCTCTGACACGTGCGCGCGCCTCAGAGGACTAGGGTGAACGCCTTAAGACTCTAAAGTTTGTAATAGTTTAAAAACCAAACCCGTACAAATGGAAATCTTTACAGCACAAAACAGCACAGATGTAGAGGAAACAGTGACACCATTTTTTCCTGTTTTGGAATTTTATAACAAGCAGGGTGACCTCAGATCTGACCAATAAAACAATCATTAATATCTCAAAAACCCTAACAGCACAAACAAAGATTTTTACAGCACAAAACAGCACAAACGTAGCACAAACGATTGACATATTTTTCATTTAAATTTGAGTTTGATGGGAGGCCAGGTTCACTCTAATGGGTGGTGGGGTGGAGGAGGGGGCACATGCATTCGCACTGTCTACTGTGCCATTGAGACCTTGATGCGCGTCACAAGTTTCTTCTACTAAAAGAAGCGAATATTTATCCTTGCATTGGTGATGGCGTCTAGGTTGAAAATACACTCAAAATTACGATTATGCTTCAACATACCGGAAAATAACTACATTCAACCGAAAAATAAGAACCAATCAGGGAGCTAGATTATTTTGAAATAGTTGTGGCGCGAAAGCCGATTGGCTCGTGCACCTGTTGTGGGCGGGAGGAACAGAGACGGGCGCTCGCGCTGTACAGTCTGTGTTGCGGCCAGAGCAGGGAGCGGTGCGAGCTCCGGGGACACGGAGAGAGAAAATGTTCTTCCTAATGTACGTTCTCTTCGGACTTGGACCCAGCAGAGTGAAATGGACACAACATCGACTAAGCCTCGGGTGGGAGAAGTCGAAGCAAACCAAAAACCAAAACTGGATCCTTGGGACTAGAACTCCGCGCCGAGAACCGTTAGATAGCTAGCATGCTAAGTTAGCATACTTGTGCTAATGGCTAGCTTTATCTAACGACCGATGTCTGGCATTTACGTAAGTATTTTACTTCACTGAGGATATTGGCACTGTGTCGCTAGCAATCCGACAAAACACTCACATTATTTTCTACTGTCCCTAGGTTACAAAATACAAGTCTAATAAATGAGCTAAAGATAAGCCAACCGTTTTTTTTTGGTTATAGTTAAAATTAGTTTGCCACTAAATTGTGCTGCATAGCCTTCTATTTTAATAAATTGGACTGAGTCATGTCATTTACAAAACAACATGATAATATTAATAATGCATTTGGTGCTAGACATTAATGCCTTGCACCAAAAAGTTTAATATTTACACTGCTTGGCGCTGTTTTATTTTTAAAGCCTAAAAGACTAAACTTTAAGTGTGTGTCTCTGAGACAGACTGTGTGTGTCAAGCCAGCACAAACCTGGTAAAAATAAGTATTACTCATTATTTTCTTACCTTATTTGCTAAGTGCCAAAAATATTGCACTTTCATGCTGCATTCAATCTCGTTTGCATCTTGTAATCATTTACTATGCTTTTACTATTAATAATGTCCATATTTGCTTTGCCACAAAAGTTTTGGGTGGATCTGAATGCTGTCCACACATGGATGAGGACCAGGGTGGATGTCAATTTGAGGCAAGTAAAAAAAATGAAAAAGAAAACTAAAGGGTTGTTATATACTGTATCAGCCTGTTTTGTTTTATGTGTTTAGATCCATTCGGACAGGTGCGCACTGTCATTGTGTCGTTGGGCAAAACACTTCCTCCACCTTGCCTCCAGTGTCTGCATACACAGGTGTATGAATGTGAATGGGTGAGTGATTCCTTGATATAAAGCGCTTTTAGTGCTAATGTAGGTAGAAAGGCGCTCTGTAAATGTGACCATTTAGGACAGTAAGTTCAATCATATTTTTGTCATACTGTTTTAAATCAGCCTTTCTGGCCTTTAAGGCCGAGCATTGGGAGGGAAAAAGTATTAATGTCCCAACAGATGTTTGTATCATCTGCCTTTAGTTTTTTATCTTGTTTGTTGTGTTTTTAGAATGTAATGATTATTCTTATTTACAGGCCATGCCACTTTGACAATGCCTGTTCGAGCCAGGGGTCAGAGGCTGAGCAGCTTGGGCGGGATTGTACCACGATGGAAGACCATGCAGAAATATCGGGTAGCTTGAGTAAGTTGACGGTGGTGGTGAGAGGGTACGTTGGCAATAATTGGAAGCTTGTGTCCCTTACGTAGGGCTTTGGGTGTGTTCTGTGTAAAGTGCTGTACAAAAATGATTTCCTTTCCCCTATGCGAAATACTATTTATCTGTCTAATGAGCCACAACTTCACCATATTTGTCTTTTAACAGGGTACTGGCAGACAGGAAGTGGTGTGCAGGGAAGAAGAGATGACACCACTGCAGTTGAGGGAGAAGACAGAGGTGATTTTCAACACTTTTTACAAAGTAATGTATTTACCATATATAGTACATATACATCCTTCTCTCATGAAAGATTAGCAGTGTATTGAACACATGTGGCAGGCTGCAAGCACTGGAAATGTGTTGGATGAGAATACTGAAAGTTAATGTTCAATTAAAAGAAATGTCAGAAAAAATGTTCTAATTTAAACTAAAGACTTCACGTAGTTCTGATCTTGGTGCCATTACACACCCTCCATTATGAACACACATTATCCTCCAGTGAAGTTGTGTTACATCCATCCATTTTGAAATATTTATTGTAATAATCTTCGATAGGAAAATAACGAGTGGAAAACCAGCGGCTGATGTGTCGCTTGTGTGCACAGAGCCTCTTGGATGCTCAGTGATTGGCTTCTTCTCAACAGTGGCTCACACACCCCAAGAGGCCACATTGAGTAACCTGGAGAGGAGGAAGACCACAATCTGAGGCCCACAAATAAGGTAAGTACAGGAAAGCCTCTCCTACACTGCGGTTTTACATACTAGGTTGGCCAAATGAAACTCAGTTTTGTCACCTGCAGTGCTGCACATGAACAGTGAGGAGCTGCAGACAAGGACACTGGAGACACAGAGGGAGGACCGAGCTGGAGAAATGGACAGTGCAGAGCCAACGTGACTTTCTCTGTGAACCACAGCCTGGTGAAGGAACATTTGTGTGAGTTGTGAACTGTTTGCTAGGAGATTAGATTTGATTCTATACCTTTTGTTAAAGCCTTGGTTCTGCATAACTACTCATTCAGACATGGGGGCGAAAACATTGAATCAGATTTCCAAGATAAACACTTAGATTTGTCTCCATTAGTACTAGGTTTGACCTACAGTCTGTATTCATCTAACTGCTTATTTTATCATTCGCTTCCTTCAAGATACTTTGTTTTTTTTTTAAGCACTCCTTAGTGACATTGCCTTGCTTTTTTTTCAGGAACATGCAACCCTTATGAGCGCAATAGACCATAATTTAAGGCCATCTTCATGCCAAGACAAACAGGTAAGCTAAACGCATTTCAAATTAAGTAAGCAAACAAAAGCTATCCTTACATGCATGTAGGGCTTTATGCAAAAAGTATTTGATGCTGATTTACTGTATATAAACACAACATATTTATGTATTTTTTTTTTCTTAAAGCACCTGAATCCTGTGAAAGTGGAGGCCACTGGCTGATGGGGCTCCTCTGCCTGCTGTTTTTCTGAAGAGGACACCAGTGAAACCCAAAGAGACACCCAGCCTCACAACTGTGTAATGTCATGAAACAGTCGGACAGGGCGGACGGTCCAGCCTGTGTGGTCATGATGTTGCGACTTCCCCCACAGAACACCGTAACCTTGGAAGCTCTCTTTTTATTTTTCCTTGGCGAATGAAAAAATATTTGTCCCACGCGTCGCATAGGGCTGCACAGTTAATTGTTTTCAAAGCAAATTGGAAATGACTGCAATTCTTAGGTAATTCCAAACTAAATCTGTCCTCATGTTCTAGAATGCATGTGAAGTTTTCACTTTTATGTGTAAAATGTGACGTCAAAGTGAGTCTCATCTGAATCTTGAATCTTAAAGATTGATAATTACAACACAAGTCTAAAAGAATGTTATTGATATTAATATACAATTGTGCCGCCCTAATCGAGAAGTATTACTTTTGTACTGTTTCAATTCTTGGTTCAGTCCAGGTCTAGTCCTGGTACAGTTTAAGATTAAGGCGCTTTATTTGTCATTATACATCAACTATACAAAGAAAAGTGTCCTTGGCATTTGACCCATCCTTTGACGCTGCTGGGACAACCCGCCAGGAGCAGTGAGTGACGGCAGGACCGCCCCCAGGGACCAATCTCCAGATGTGGATCCAAGTCTGGCTGGAGGATTCGCCTATTGTACATGTTTTTACCATCTGTCATTAGTCCAAGATTAAATCTAGTTTAGTTGTGGCACTTCCACACTGCTTCAAGTCATATCCCTTCTCTCCAAACAGGACAGTTTGAAAGGTTATTGGAAATGTTTTTATGGTTCATATGTGAAAAGTTTCATTGATTATCTGATTTCAGTTTGGAGAGAGAATGTGCTTTGCAGGCAAGTGTATTATGTAAAAGCAAGCTTTTTTTCCCTGATATGTTTTGAATGTTTGACATTTCCAAAATGTGACATGGTTAATAAATTAGAGATTCCAGAAATATGGTATCTTCACTTAAAAATACTGTAAGATGCACAGGCATTTTGTCATATCTGTGAAATATGCAGTAAGTTCCAACTATATCAAACGAGATCTTAAGTGAGATCACAGATGGGACCTGTTAAGGATTTGGGTTCAGGATATTTTGGTGTACCAGAGGGATAAAAATCCGGAGATCTCCAAAAGATACAAATAATATGCAAGGGGATCCGAAATGGATCTGTCGGAGATTCGGTTTCCGTATATTTTCCGGATACAAGAGGGATAATATCCGTCGATCTTTAGAAGATACAGAAAATATGCGGGGAGATCCGTGATGAATCTTTTGAGAATACGGGATCCGGATATCCGTATATTTCAGGGATAAATATCCGGAGTTCGGATATTCCCGGATACAAAAGTGGTCCCGATCCGGGAAGATCCGAAATTTGCATACCTCGAAGATACGGCTTGCATATCTCCGGATATTCTCCGGATCTTTGACATATACTGGCTTCCGGATATCTCCGTATATTTCAGGGATAAATATCCGGAGTTCGGATATTCCCGGATACAAAAGTGGTCCCGATCCGGGAAGATCCGAATTTGCATACGTCGAAGATACGGTTTGCATATCTCCGGATATTCTCCGGATCTTTGACAAATACGGACATATACTGGGTTAAATCTTCCCGGATTTTAGGTCTTTTTGTCCAGATCTACAGTAAGTGTGGACATAACACATAATGGTGAAATAGAGCAGATTACATTCATTAGTCTGAAAAAGAGTTATTGGATCTTGCTATCGTTCATGAGTGTGATGGTGGAGCCACTTAGGGGAAAAACTGTTCAAGTTGCGGGATCTATAGGTCTTGATAGACCATTGTGAATAGTCCATGTCCGGGGTTAGAAGGGTCAGCTGTGATCCGACCCACACGCCCCTGGGTCCTGGAGGTGAACAGGTCTTGGAGGGATGGGAGCTCACAGCCAATCACCTTCAGCAGCAGCACAATGCGTTGCAGTCAATGCTTGTCCCGGTCTGTAGCACTGGGGAACCACACGGTGATGGAGGAGGTGAGGTTGGACTCGATGATGGCCGTGTAGAACTGCACCAGCATCTTGGTCGGCAGCTTAAGTTTCCTCAGCTGCCGCGGAAAGAACATCCTCTGCTGGGCCTTCTTGATGAGGGAGCTGATGGTTGGCTCCCATTTGAGGTCCTGGGTGATGGTGGTGCCCAGGAAATGGAAGGAGTCCAAAATGGAGATGGGGGTGGGAGAGTCTGTCAGGGTGAGGGGAGACTTTCTTGAAGTCCACAACAGCTCCAGGTTGTTGTGGCTGCACCAGGACGCCAGCCGGTCCACCTCCCTCCTGTAGGCGGACTCATCACTGTCCGAGATGAGCCCGATGAGGGCGGTGTCGTCCGCAAACTTGATCAGTTTAACGGACTGGTGACTGGAGGTGCAGCAGTTTGTGCACAGGGAGAAGACCCAGGGGGAAAGTGCACAGCCCTGAGGAGTTCCAGTGTTTGTAGTCCGAGTGTCTGAGGCGATCTTCCCCAGCCGCATGTGCTGTCTCCGGTCCGTCAGGAAGTCAGTGATCCACCTGCAGAGGGAGTCGGGCACGCTGAGCTGGTAGAGCGTGTCTCGCAGCCGTCCAGGGGATGTTTTCAGTGTACTTTGAAGAGATGCTTAGGACAGCATCTCTTCAAAGGAATTTGTTATTATTGTACAGACAAAACTACATCAAAAACAACACCTAACAATGACGGTAGGCCAAATACTGGTTTAAAGTAGTACATTTTGGCAATTAAATATGTTTTTCCTTTTAAAATCTTTATTTTACTCTATAGTACTTGCTTTGTAGGCCATTATGTGGCCATTGGGGAGCACGGGAGAACAGTGGAAAGTCCGGGTTTGATCCCCGGCCGAAGGGGGCTTTCTGAGGAATGGGGGGGGGGAAGGAGGAGGGAAAAAAGTGCTGTCTGTAAAACTGTTAATGTAACTACATTGGCCTACATCATTTCATCTTGTCAAACAAATCCACAACACGCTAACACACCTGCTCTGTCCTAAAAAAAACATTGAAACACAGATTTTTTTTTTATTAATCTAAAAGTCTGAGTTCATTACAAATCACACAGAGTCTTGATATGTTTATATTACATTTTATTATTCTTTATTAGACAAATGTGTTCAATTAAATATAATAGATAGGAAAATAGATTTGTTATTTTACAGAAACTCATGAGATATGCACTTCGTAAGGCAGTGTGCAATCAGCGAATACAGATAAAAAGCAAAAGATAGAAATAAGGTAAAATTAAATCAGCCCTAATTTTAAAGCCAAGACACTGCAACATATTGTAGAGATCTCAGTTTGAATATAGAGTTGTTGACAATAATAACATAAATATTTCATTTAAAGTAAATATTTCATATAAAGAAAAATTGCCAAAATTGGATTTTGGATCTTGGCTGGTTATTAGTAAAAAAAAATAATTCAATTCAAATTTCTCAGGCAGGAATCAGATAAATAATCAGTAAGTGGAGTCTGCAGGAGTCACTACAGTAGTGAAAACTGATGATAAATCTCTGAGTAAGTCTTCTGGACCAGGTTAAAGCTTGGCCTGGTCTGTAGGGCGGGTCTTAAATCTTTCCCGAACGGAGTAGAGCACAGAGTGGGCGTTGTCGAAGGCGGGGCCAACAGCCGATTGGACGCGGCTCCTCCAGCTGCGCAGCAGTGGGCGGGACTCCAGCACGTCTCTGTCGCCCCCTAAAGGCTGAGCACAGGACTGCGTTAAACACACGTCTCCTGATTGCACTGTTTTATTTACATTTGTGAAATAAGTTTAAATGTTAGTTTAGTCATCGATGATCACTGGTGATAAGCTCTTCACTTGAACTGCACCGATTGGCCCGTTTGAAAGCGCTCCTCTCTCTAATCTTACCTGCATGAGCTCGCACACACACAGCAGATCGGCCACGCTGACGTCAGTGCCGCAGAGAAACGCCTGGCGTCTCAGAAACATGGACTGGATCAGGTCCAGGGTCTGGTCCAGGTCCGATAAGGCACGGTTTAAAGCCGGACCGTCCACTGGGGAGCGGGTCTGTGCGGGGATCAGCACCTGAGGGCAGAGCCACAGTTAGACAAGTACCTGAGGGCGGAGCCATAGAGTGAACAGGGCGGGACTGTTAGTTTGTGATGTGACGTTTGTGAATGGTTCATGTTTCAAAGCTTCTTTTCCTTTTGTTTGTTTGAGTTTTGCTCAAATGCAATTGAGTGAAAGGCAAAGTTCTTTCATGAAGCTAGATTGGACATGGCCATAGTAATACGCTGGTACACACTGTGTGGTTCCCCGGCGCTACAGACCGGGACAAGCATCGCCTGCAGTGCATTGTGCTGCTGCTGAGAAGGTGATTGGCTGTGAGCTCCCATCTCTCCAGGACCTGTTCACCTCCAGGACCCGGAGGCGTGTGGGTCGGATCACAGCTGACCCGTCTCAACCCGGACATGGACTATTCACCCCTCTCCCCTCAGGCAGGAGGCTACAGTCCATACAGACCCATGCCTCCCGCCACAAGAGCAGTTTTTTTCCCCTCCACCATCAGACTCATGAACAAAGACAAGACCTAATAACTCAGTTCCAGTCTGACTGGGAATGGACTGTTCCAGTCATTTGCACTGTTCTATTGCCCTATGTGGTACGTCCACACTCACACTTAATGCACCTGCACATCTGTGAACAACCTCACACTTAATGCACCTGCACATCTGTGAACACACTCACACTTAATGCACCTGCACATCTGTGAACACACTCACACTTTTGTTCTATGTCAAATTGTTGATGTCTTTATCATAGTTTAAATTAAATCTTCTTTATTCCTGCAGGTGTACGATAGTAGTAGTACCTGCAGTATAAATACTTTGGCGGCATGGGGGCGGGTGTGGGTGTGGTGGAAGGCGGTGTATTCGTCGACTCGTGCACGGCGGCGAGGATCAGCTGGATACCAGTGATCGGCCAAACCACAGCGGGACACCAGGTACTTCAGGATGGCATCACTGCGGGAAATACTTCATCAGTTAATGCTGATTAGACACACTTTAGACAAGGATAATTATTAATGTATTAACCTCTCACCGTCCGCCATAACCCAGCACATTTTCTCCAGTTCAGTTTTACCCAAATCTAAAAGCTTCTTGACCTGAAAGCTTAAAGCCTATAGGCCAAGGTAGCGCCTCATTTGAAAGCCAAGACCCAAGCTCTTTCCTTATTTTTGTTTTAATTCTTTTGTCGCATTTTCTGGTCATGTTTTTCTTGCATTTTCGCCACGTAAATGTCACAAAATATCTGATGCTGTACATTATTTAGATTTTGAAAACATAAAATTACAGATAACTTGCAATACATTTATATCACAAATGTTAAGCAATGTTTATATCACTAATGTATCTCTAATATTTCATAAAAGTTGGAGAGATGTGGTTAATGTCACGCACACTTCTCACTAGAGTCACGTCACTGACCCAGCACTGCCCCAGCACTGCCCCAGCACTGCCCCAGCACTGCCCAAGCACTGCCCCAGCACTGACCCAGCACTGACCCAGCACTGACCCAGCACTGACCCAGCACTGCCCGAGCACTGCCCGAGCACTGACCCAGCACTGACCCAGCACTGCCCCAGCACTGCCCCAGCACTGACCCAGCCTTGCCCCAGCACTGCCCCAGCACTGACCCAGCACTGCCCCAGCACTGACCTCTCGGTGAGCACAAAGCCGTCGTCCACCAGCACGGGGACCTTCTGCAGAGGGTTGAGTTTGGTGAAGTCTGGGCTTCTCTGCTCTCCTGGGGTCACACCAGAACACATGAATACAGTTTCAAAGATACAGACGGCATCTCCAAAATCGCCCTTATATGGTCATGTTTGAAGCAGACAGAGGGAAAACAAGAGAAAAATCTAAAATTTCTATAATTACTCCAAAACTACTTTATCAAATGCTGAATTATGAATATAGTTCAGCATAAATTTACAAAGACATGAGGAGGAGTAAAGTAGTTCAACAGCCCATAGATGACCAACAATGCAAACATGATACATGCTACATGCTAACGCTAGCAATGACTGCAGGTTTTTCGTTTACTGAACAATCTGCTGTGAAAAAACATCCACATGGACCTGGTTTAGACTTGACTTCATTTGTATTTGAAGAATAAGTTTATATTCTGACAGAAAACAGGTAAAAAGAGTGAAACATTTTATTTCCCAAAACATACTTCCTTCCCCTTTGTGAGGCACGCAATATCGTCTGTAATACGTATACGTAACCATATTCAAATAGGGAAAACGTGGAAGAGCTTGGTAGCTTCTATCTTGACCTGTTTTGGAGCTATAGGAGAGAGGGAGAGGCTAAATGCTAACGCCGTCTGCGCTGTGTTTACGTGACTGAAGGCACGGGGGAAGATCAGACAGGTCCTAAAGAACTCGTCAAAGCTAAGGTAAGAACATATCTCAGTATGTAAAAACGGTGGCCTATTCCTTTAAGCTTGTGCATGACGGCACTTCGGACACGAATTAACACCTTTTTGAGTGACAGTGCAGGATTTCAGCGGCAGTTGTGGTGAAGTCTGGGCTCATTCTACACATTAGGACATTGTTGAAACATGCAAGGGGAGGAAAATACTTAATTTTAACATTTTTAAACTACGTATAGTCCCTTTAAGGGAAAAACTACTGAAAAAGGATGTTCCACTTTATTAAGCAGATCATCATTTTCAAGCAATATGGGAAAGAAAAAGGATCTGTCTGCTGATGAAAAGTGTGAAAAAGTTGAATGCCTTGGTCTAGGTATGAAAACCTTCGATATTTCATGAAAGCTTAATCATCTACTGATAAGAGATTTGTGGATGATTCAGACACACTCGGGTTTGTGCAGATAAAGACACAATATGGACGGTTTCTGCCAGACAAACACATCAGATTAATAGAACAGAAGCTACAAAGCAGCAGACAGGTATTTGAAGCTGCTGGTGCAAACATCCGATTTGAGCGAACATTTTCCCTCGTTCTCCGTTTAAATGAACGGGCTTCGTGCTCGACCGGAAGTGTCAATACAGCGGAAGTGCCGAGACAAAGCAAAAAGAGGCAAAAGTGGGCGGAATAAGGTGAATACGAGCGATCACGATGTCGTCACATCCGGGGTGGTATAAAGGTCGGTCGGCAACACAACATGAGATAATATTGACTATTAACAGTCAATCACGAGCGAACTAGAGAGCACTGCCGACCAGGTGCTGTGCCATAAACTGTACTAACCGACAATCTAATGATGCAAAAAGAGCTTCTTTCGTCGCCGTTGGAGCCACAAAGAGGGAAGGCCTGGGTGCAAGCACTGAAGCTGCAAAATACCCAAACGACGACCCCAAATGTGTCAGCGCTGGTGTGTGGAGACTTGACAAATCTGCTAACAGAGCTCGTCAAATAAATGTAGCCATGTATTTCTATTGTTAGCATTTTAAGAAGGAAGATTGTCATCTGATTTTGAGTTGTTTACTTTTGATTACTTTTTTGAAGACTTACCAAGGTGACTTTGTAATTTCTACAAGTTGATTTATGTGCTTAAAAAGAACTAATTCATTTTTTGAAATGTAATATTTATTATGGCGGAATCATACAAACAGTAAAACATTGGTTGTGTATAAACAAGCCTGGCTCTTAATTTTGGGAAAATAATTTAAATGCAGTCCTCGGAATGGGTAGTAACACGCTACATTTACTACTGCAGAGTAAAGGTTAATCCCATGCTTGTGTTGCCTTGCGCTCACTCTGCTCCACATAAGTAACTTAGGAGTGTTGCTACTCTCTAAACATCGAAACTGAACTGAAATGTGACTGAACATAACCTTTTAACATTAATTAATGTCGGCCCAGCAGCTCTTGTCTACCGGACACTGCGCATGTGCCGGAAAATACGGAAGTAAACAATAACAGCGATCGCTCTATTGTGGTAAATGTGGTAAATGATCTAGAAAAACTAAATATTTGGGACAAAATTCAAAAATGCTCCTCTTTCTTGAATAACTGGTCACAAAGAGATTTGTCTATCTTGGGTAGAATCCTCCTTACCAAAACTGAGAGTATTTCACGGCTGATTTATCCTGCTTATTCCATTGGTGTACCTAAATCTGCTATAAAAGCTATCAATCAAACTAACTTTAACTTTATATGGAAGCGAAAAACACACTATATAAAGCAAGGCAATCTGATCAAATCCTATGAGGACGGAGGGTTACAAGCGATTGAATTCGACAGCCTGAATGGTACTCTGAAAATTAATTGGCTTCGCTCCTTTCTAAAGAACCCAAAATGTTTATGGTTTACTATCCCTGATATAATTTTTTCAAACTTAGGTGGTATTCAATTCTTACTGACCTGTGACTTCAATATAAAAAAACTGCCCATTCACCTCTCCTCTTTCCATCAACAAGCTCTACTTTACTGGAGATTAATTTACAAGCACAATTATAGCCCACACAATACACCCTTATGGAACTGCCAGTTCATAACTGTTAAAAACAAGTCGTTATTCCAACTGAAATGGTTTGAAAAAGGTATTTGGTCCCTTATGCACTTATTAAATGACAGTGGCAATCTTTTGTCCTTTGAAGAGTTTTCTATGAAATATAGTTTGCAAACAGTAAAGAAAGATTACCAAAAAATCACTCAGGCCATCCCACAAAATATTTTGTCTACAGTTTCTTTCTTGTTTACTAATCCTAGCTGTAAATCCCCGTGTCTTT
This sequence comes from Gobius niger, assembly GCF_951799975.1. Taxonomy (NCBI): domain Eukaryota; kingdom Metazoa; phylum Chordata; class Actinopteri; order Gobiiformes; family Gobiidae; genus Gobius; species Gobius niger. The sequence goes on along the minus strand of NC_136852.1, from coordinate 38,121,805 downwards.
CTAAACTTTTGGTAAATGGAATTAACATTACTTCTCCAAATCTTACAAACTGTAAAATTCGAAACCTCTTCACTAAGATCCTTTTCCCCTTTATCTCAAACCCAAATTCAATTTCCATAATGTTCTCACACAATGAGAAGCGGAAAATCAGAACAAACTATTTAAAATTTCCCATTCCTCCAAAGGCCAAGGAAGTTCACTTTAAAGTACTTTCGGGCATTTACCCGTCCAAAGATCTTCTTCGACATCGTTTTGGGTGGGAAGATAACTGTTGTACTTTTTGTGTTGTTGATATTGAATCTACAGAACACTTGTTTTATGACTGTATGTTCTCCAAAGTATTGTGGGATGACATTCATTATTGGCTCTTCCCGAAGATTCCCAATTTACAGGACTTTTCAAGCAAGGACATTATTTTTGGCATTTTAAAAAAGGACAGCAATATAGAACTTATTTTAAATGTTATCATTATATTGGGTAAATTCTTCATCCACAAATGTCGATTCTTAAAAACAAAACCATCATTTGTCACTTTTCACAAAGAACTGTCTCTATTTTTCTCCTCTGTTTCCTTCATGGAAAAAAACACTGGTGTGAACCTTAAAAACATCATTGATGATCTGGACTTAATAAGCATCCTCTAGTACTGCATTTCACTTTTTTTTTTTATTGTTTAATTTTTGTGTGTGTTTATGTCCTGCTCTGACTTAACAATTTGTAATACGGAACATTCCTGCCATATTTGTTGTATCGCACATGTAATAAAAAAAATAATAATAATAAAAAAAAAAAAAAAAAAAATAAAAAAAAAAAAAATTGTGGTATCCATGGTAACGGTGAAAATGATGATGATGAAAATGTTTTTTTTTCCAACTTGGTTTATGATTAATAGTATCTCTGGGCTAAAATCCACATGAAAAAATACTGCCACAAAGTTTAACGTCCTCACTCTCAGCACGTATGAACTATGTCATATTTCTTCCCCAATGGTGTCTAAAAGTCAGGGTCATTTTGTCCTAGCACATAAATGAAAAATGAAATGAAAAGAGAAAACATGCATGCGGAGGTTTGGACATAATCATCACAAATAAGTCAATAATTGTCCATTTCCAACACTCTCTTTCATCTGAGCTCCGGTCATTATAAATACTATCGTTATATTGCGGACCGTGAAACAACACGGGAGGGCTGCGGACTCTGCCGTGGCTCGTGGTTACACCATAGAAATATATACATGGAAGAGGCATGTTGTCCCAGCTCCTATCTCTTTACATAGGGGTGCTCAGTGGCGCATGACTCCAGTTCAGGGTTACACGGATTAAATGAACGTTGTCACGAGCCGAACCCTGGCCCGCGTCTGACCCGGCTGTGGTCCGCAAGTTGATCAGGACAAAGTTCAATCAGAGTGAGGTACATACACACACCCACCACCGTGTGTCCCCCGTGCGCGTGCGAGAGTGTGTGTCCCCCGTGCGCGTGCGTGAGGCTGACCTTTGCGTAGGGCCACGGTGCGCAGCTTGTGCGCGGTGCCGGTGCAGTTGAGCAGGATGTGCAAGGCGCGGCACGGCTGCGACAGGAGGTCCACGTACAGCTCCAACATGTCCGACAGAGACAGGGACACGAGGACAGACAGAGAGACAGGACAAACCAGGACAAACTAGAATAGAGGGGCGGGGACAGCGCGAGGCGTGAGGAGCAGAGGGCGGAGGGAGGGGCCTGGTAATATGCTAGACAGGACGTTCCAAGTGTTGCGGTAGCACATGCGGCGGCCATCTTGTGATGGTCTTTTAGCCAAATTCTAATGTAAAGTCATGTAGTGACACTTCCATTAATAAACGTAAAACAAACTCAAATACATGTAATGTTGGAGTCGTAACAACTCAGGGAAGGGCATCTGGGTTAGTCACTGAAATCTGAACATGAATATTAACCCCTTCATCACTGTAATGGGCTGTTTTAGACAGATTACCAAGATCTTTGTGTCACACACTGTACTGACACATCAGGGATTAACAGGGCTGCCAACTCTCACGGTTTCACCGTGAGACACACGCATTTGAGTGCCTTCACACGCTCTCACGTCACACTCCTCATATCACACGCTCAACCAAAAATCATCCCTGACTTTTTGCAGTGAGCGGCAGCAGACGCTTTATTTTGTCTGTGTGCCTGTCCACGGCTCCTCTGGCGTGTTATTTGTGTGTTTGTGTGTCTGTCGGCGGCTCTAGTGATGTGATAAGAAACGGGTTCGCGGAGAACGGCTCATTTAGAGCGCGGCTCCGGGGAAACAGCGAGAGAGAGAGAGCGCGCCCGAACGCTCCCAGCGCCAGCTCTCCCGGGCCTGTTCGTTCAGCTCACTCCAGTCCTGGCCGCCTCCGAAGCGACATCACCGCGCTTATGCCTCCTCCGCCTCCGTCACCTCCGCCGCTGCTGCTGCTGCCCCACGAGGAGCTCAAAGTGAGCAGCATAAGGCAACGAGTTTGAGAAATAAAAGTCCTAATGAAATAATAAACAACGGTTACAGCGGAGATCGCGCTGAAGCTAAACCTCTTTTACTAAGTTTTTTTTTTCCCTCTTGCGCGCGAGAGAGAGAGGCAGAGAAAAAGCAGTTCTTACATTGAATAATCATTCAAAGTTTAATCATCAAACTTGCTCTAACTGCAAAATACAGGGATCAAATGTTCATATGTTCTAAAGCTTGTGCTGCTTGATTTTTGTTGGTAATAATTGGAATGACTGACTCAGGGAAACAGAGACATTGTGTCATTGTACCTTTTGGCAGGGCTGTAACATGAAGGGGGCCTCTGGGCATTTGCTGGGAGGCCCCAATTTGAAAGGGGCCCAGAAATATAATTCTTTAACAGCCGTAAATAGACCAGCTAAAATTATTATGTGTGATCTAAAATGCACCAGATTGCAGGAAATCATATCTGAATTATAAAAAAATTCTTGGGGGAGGACCCCCAAACCCCCCCCTTCAGAGTGCCCTCCCACACTTTCAATAGGTTCTGATGGTCATGTGGGGTGGAGCCAAAACCCCTCTGATCCATAATGCAGCTCCTGATGTGCTCTGTTAAACGTAGACTTTTGGGGGGTGGGTTAGAACTTAATACGATTACGAGACACTATCGCCATGAAAAAGGCCCCCCAGCTCGGGACCGACCAAAGTCTCACTCCAGAGTTTGGTGAAAAGTTGGCAGCCCTGGATTAATACACAATATTTTAATGATTACTTTGATGAGCTACATTTAAAATCATTTCTTTCAAGATATTTTCCAATTAGATCTACATATTAGATCTAGAGCTCCATTAAACACACTACTTATCACATGTCAGTTCCTAAAACTGTATTAGTTGATTAAAATATTATTCCGGATTTGTATAAAGCCAATAAAAAATATTGCCAATGAACATCCAAGAAAGGTTTAAAAAAAGAGAAAGTCACTATATAATATAGGAACAGAAGTCTTTAAAAAACAAAACAAAAGCAAAAAAAAAAACGATTCCAAAGTAACGGAACAAACCGTCACAGTGACAGGAATAAATGTATGAAATAAACTAACTCTTCTGGCATTCAAGAAACACATACTGTGAAAGGTACAATGTTTAAAGGTCCTATATCATGCAAAATCAACTTTTTAGAGCTTTTAGTCATGTTGTTTTGCTATTTCCTTATGAAAAACACCCCCAGAGTGGTTTGTGGCTTCATTCACGCTGCTCTCAGTAATCCTCCTGAATCCTGCTCTCTGAGGCTCCGCCCTCTCCTGGTGAACGACTTGAGTGTTCAGTTGTGTCGTCACAGCGGAACGGAAGTGCTCGACGTCTGTAATGTAATGTCTTACAGCCTGATTTTAATTTGTAAAATAGCTTTTTCATTAGAGAGATGCAAAAAAAAAAAAAAAGAAGAAAAAAAAAAGGATGTGCCCGAGGTGCTTTCAAGTCAGCTGAGGCCAAAACAAACACATCCCCTGAGCGTCTGAACAGATCAGTCATGTTTGCGCTGCAGCTGAAGATGGAGCTCGTTGCAACTTATTCTGGACACACCTGTTCTTTATTCTTAACTAACGATAATGTCACGGACGGAGAAAAAGAAGCGCATTTGGCTACGAGGACGAGGAGTTTATTCAACGTTTTTCAAGAAGAGGCCAATCGAAGTAGATTTTCTCTCTGGGATTCAGCGACTATCACCAAAATATTGTTTTTCTGTGACTGTCACTGATGGATGTTTGGTGAACCTTCACCTGAATCAAAGTGGATTAACTTTTATAACCAACGCAAGTCCCACAATGTAAACACCTGATGGACCAGAGCGGTGAGTCAGTCCAAACGCGGGTTAGCTTGTGTGTTAGCATATTAGCATGTGTGTTAGCCATTTGTGAAGCTGTGTTGCAGATGTCAACTCCTTATAACTGCATTGTGAAGTATCTTCACTTATTGCTGTTTATTTATATTACGGTAAAGTATGTGCGGAGAGAGGGGGCGGAGTTAACTGAATCGAAGCGTTTTGTCTTCCGGGTTTGAAAAATACCTCCAGAAAACACTTATATTTATCACAAAAATGAGTGCTCAATAGCGGTAGAGGTACAATCATTCATATACATGCCTATACTTAACTTTGGAATGGCTAAAATAGCATGATATAGCTCCTTTAAACAAAATCTGAAAATTAGGCTTGGACCTAAATAATATGAGATATTGGTCAGAACGAACATGAAAATGATGCTTTTGTATATTGTATACACTAAAATGATTCTGTTCATTGCTTTTATGGACAGAATTTCTAGGCGCAGCCAGGGGCCGGAGGGTGTCCGGTTTGGGAGCCTCAGGATATCATCTCTGCTGTTTGCAGATGATGTTGTTCTGTTGGCTTCAACAAACCAGGACCTTCAGCTGCTCTGGGGCGGTTTGCAGCCGAGTGTGTAGCGGCCGGGATGAGAATCAGCACCTCCAAATCTGAGGCCATGGTTCTGCACCGGAAAAAGGTGCTTCCCCTCTACAGGTCGGTGGGGAGTCCTTGCCTCAAGTGGAGGAGTTCAAGTATCTCGGGGTCTTGTTCACGAGTGAGGGACGGATGGAGCGTGAGATCGACAGACGGATCGGTGCAGCGTCAGCAGTGATGCGGTCGCTGTATCGGTCTGTCGTGGTGAAGAGGGAGCTGAGTCGGGGCAAAGCTCTCGATTTACCGATCGATCTACGTTCCCACCCTCACCTATGGTCATGAGATTTGGGTCACGACCGAAAGGACAAGATCGCGAATACAAGCGGCCGAAATGAGTTTCCTTCGCAGGGTGGCTGGGCGCACCCTTCGAGATCGGGTGAGGAGCTCAGTTACCCGGGAGGAGCTCGGAGTAGAGTCGCTGCTCCTTCACGTCGAAAGGAGCAGCTGAGGTGGCTCGGGTATCTGTTCCGGATGCCTCCTGGTCGCCTCCCGCGGGAGGTGTTCCAGGCATGTCCTAGTGGGACAAGGCCTCGTGGAAGGCCCAGGACAGGCTGGTGGGACTATGTCTCCGAGCTGGCCTGGTGTCGCCTCGGGGTCCCCCCAGAACAGCTGGAGGAGGTGTGTGTGGATCGGGAAGTCTGGGCATCACTTGATTGTAATTTCGCATATTTTCTTTTGTAAGGCGCATTGAGTTGCCTTGTGTACGAAATGCGCGGTATAAATAAAGTTGCCTTGCCTTGCCTTAAACTTACAGACTATCACTTTCCTGTTTCACCCATGCACTGACGAAACAAGCACACAGAACCCGGAGTCAGAGGTTTTTATTTTGAAACTTTACAGGAAGTGGTCAGAGTCAAATAAAAACCGGACAGTGACGCTCAGGAGGCGGGCTCACGAGGGGTGGGGCCAGGCAGCAATTGGTTGATACAGACAAACGAAGGCTCTGATTGGTCGACACTTCTCCCTCTGCGGCTGGTATCTGCCCTCCAATTGGTCCAGACAGGCAGTGGGCGGAGTCTTCTTCACACCAAACGGCTCTGAACGAAACCTGGAAAGCACGGAAAGCACAGAGAGATCAATGTGTGCTAATCTTCTAATTTACGTCTGGCGTTATCGAAATTGTGTGAGTAGAACATCCATAGTTAATTCAGCAGTTAATCAGTGCTGCTAGCGCTGACGTTAATGTGTGTTTGAGACTCGCCGAATCATAAATTAGGCCTAATGCTGAACATGTGTAATCACGCTGAATATTTACAAATTAAAGATGTCAAAAAGGGCATGATACACGGCCACCAGGTGGAGCTGTTCCCCAATAATGACAACTGACAGAGAGTAGTAATCGATAAACTATAAACTTGTAGTTTCCAAAAACGTCCACAAAATTCCCTGGATGTTGGTCCGTTTAATACTGGGGGCTTCTCATTATACCTGAGGGGGTGACGTCCAGGAGCAGTTACCTGAGGAGGCGGAGTCCAGGAACACCTTGATGTAGGACGTGGGCACGTATCCCTCCTCCTCCAGGCTCCGGCGCACTCGGGTCCAGCCGTCGCCTTTGTCCTCCTCCACCACAGAAAGTAGTTCCCCCTCACGCATCGACAGCGTTCCCTCGGTCTGACCTGCCGCGGAGGAGCCTGTGGTCAGTACTCACATACTGGGAGTAGTAGTAGTAGTGTGGTAGTACCTGTGAAGGCGTAGAGAGTCTTGCAGGTCCCGATGCTCGGCAGAGGCTCATCGTCAAAGTCGTCGTCGAACTCTGAGCTTCTAGACTTAAACTGTAGCTCCCCCTGCTGGTCCTCCGTGTAACTGCCATCAGGGCTGAGCCAATCAGAGGAGAAAGGGTTTAAAACGGCCAATCATATGAAAGAGTGGGTCAAACACATAGAAATTATGGAAATGACTTGCTATCATTTCTGCGGTTCCTCCATCACCAAGGAGGTTTAGTGGACACTGGATGTATATCCGACGCATGAAAGGCACAAACTGAAGCGAATATGATATAGCATTTAGCTCAGACGACACTAAATACTAAAAGTCACATCTCAAAAGGTCTGTACAATCATTGATGATTTTTTGCAACACAATTTTTTTGACATCATTGTCAAATGTGGACAACAGCTGAACACATCTAGATTCCTCTGAATCTGCAATGTTTGAGGCTAATGCTAACGGCAATAGGAAAAAGTAAATTAAGCAGGCTTATGATAATAAATTGACCAGGCTAACAGGACAAATACATTGAGCAGGTTAACGCTAACAGCTATGAGAAAATACATTGTGCAGGCTAATGCTAACAGCTATAGGAAAACACACTGTGCAAGCTAATGCTAACAGCTATAGGAAAACACATTGTGCAGTCTAATTCTAACAGCTATAAAAAATATATTGTGCAGGCTAATGCTAACAGCTATAAGAAAACACATTGTGTTTTGCAAAAACGATGCTAAAAAAAAATGGGATATTTTACGTTAGGACCAGACACGTGACCGGAAGTTGGTTGGACTGTTGAGCTCTATTCACCTTATTCCGGAAGTTTGCGTGGGTGGTGCCATGAATTGTGCCCGCCCCATTTCAGTTAAAACAGGACTGGAGAAGTCCAGATAAAATCAGTAACAAGAAAACAAAGCCGTATTTAGGCAGCGCAGAGAAACGGTGTTGGTGCAAATGAACATTGGACATTTTACACAAATGAATCGACTAAACATCAGATTTTAGCGGCAAACATTTTCCCTCGTTCTCCGTTTAAATGAACGGGCTTCGCGCTCTACTGGAAGTGACAATACAACGGAAGTGCAGAGACAAGGCAAAAGTGGGCGGGGCGAAATAAGGTGAATAGGAATAATACATTGTGTAAGGTAACAGACTCTGAAAAGTCCTGGACGAGCAGACTTGTACCATAGTACCTATGTCCCCGGATCCTATGTTCCCCAGGTGCGATTTTTTTTTCATAGATGAGTTGGTAAATCAACCAATCGTAATTGTTTTTGTAGCTGAGTTGGTAAGCCAATCAATCACAAGTCACACATATATCAATCAGCTTAAGCCTGACCCAGCCCTAGCCACTAACCTTAAGGATTGTGGGCTGGTGCCTAATCTTAATACATCAATGTTCCCCCACTTCTATTGACGGGGGAACATGGTACCAGAGAACATAGGGCTGACCCCGGAGACACTAGGAGGAAACGGCGCTTACTTTATTTCATTTCTATGTTTAAACAGGCCTATCATAGGGGAGAGAGTTTAAAACAGCCAATCATGAGACCTACGTGGTTATAATGCTCAACAGTCTTGTGCACTTCCGGTCATTTAGTGTGTGCCGCTAGTAAAAATCCCATTCATTTTATGCTTTGACTTTAAATTTAAATATTAAGGGTTAAACAGTACGACACAGGCTAATCAGCGCTGTGCTAACCCATGGACATAAAACTATTTTAAATGGATGATTTATCTAAAACTTGCTAAACTGAAAAGTTAGAAAAGCACTTTGCCACTCATATTCTCAAGTATTTTGAGTTTTCTTTCTTGGAAAATATCCATCGATAGATAATATATAGCCAATTAGCCAGTGTCACGCTTTTAAACTCAAGCTACTGTATGTTCAATTTGTCAATGGATATAAATTCATGCGATTGTGAGCAGGAATGTTGTTCTCTATAGTCAGAAAGACCTACCTATCACTGTTCTAGTCAGGCAGACCTCCCACTTACTGTTATAGTAAGGCAGACTTCCCTCTTACTGTTCTAGTCAGGCAGACCTCCCTCTTACTGTTATAGTCAGGCAGACCTCCCTCTTACTGTTATAGTAAGGCAGACCTCCCTCTTACTGTTATAGTAAGGCAGACCTCCCTCTTACTGTTATAGTCAGACAGAACTCCCTCTTACTGTTATAGTAAGGCAGACCTCCCTCTTACTGTTATAGTCAGACAGACCTCCCTCTTACTGTTATAGTAAGGCAGACCTCCCTCTTACTGTTATAGTAAGGCAGACCTCCCTCTTACTGTTATAGTAAGGCAGACCTCCCTCTTACTGTTATAGTAAGGCAGACCTCCCTCTTACTGTTATAGTCAGGCAGACCTCCCTCTTACTGTTATAGTAAGGCAGACCTCCCTCTTACTGTTATAGTAAGGCAGACCTCCCTCTTACTGTTATAGTAAGGCAGACCTCCCTCTTACTGTTATAGTAAGGCAGACCTCCCTCTTACTGTTATAGTAAGGCAGACCTCCCTCTTACTGTTATAGTAAGGCAGACCTCCCTCTTACTGTTATAGTAAGGCAGACCTCCCTCTTACTGTTATAGTAAGGGAGACCTCCCTCTTACTGTTATAGTAAGGCAGACCTCCCTCTTACTGTTATAGTAAGGCAGACCTCCCTCTTACTGTTATAGTCAGGGAGACCTCCCTCTTACTGTTAGAGTAAGGCAGACCTCCCTCTTACTGTTATAGTAAGGCAGACCTCCCTCTTACTGTTATAGTCAGGGAGACCTCGATCTTACTGTTATAGTAAGGCAGACCTCCCTCTTACTGTTATAGTAAGGCAGACCTCCCTCTTACTGTTATAGTCAGGGAGACCTCCCTCTTACTGTTATAGTAAGGGAGACCTCCCTCTTACTGTTATAGTAAGGCAGACCTCCCTCTTACTGTTATAGTAAGGCAGACCTCCCTCTTACTGTTGTAGTAAGGCAGACCTCCCTCTTACTGTTATAGTAAGGCAGACCTCCCTCTTACTGTTATAGTAAGGCAGACCTCCCTCTTACTGTTATAGTCAGGCAGACCTCCCTCTTACTGTTATAGTAAGGCAGACCTCCCTCTTACTGTTATAGTCAGACAGACCTCCCTCTTACTGTTATAGTCAGGCAGACCTCCCTCTTACTGTTATAGTAAGGCAGACCTCCCTCTTACTGTTATAGTAAGGCAGACCTCCCTCTTACTGTTATAGTAAGGCAGACCTCCCTCTTACTGTTATAGTCAGGCAGACCTCCCTCTTACTGTTATAGTAAGGCAGACCTCCCTCTTACTGTTATAGTAAGGCAGACCTCCCTCTTACTGTTATAGTAAGGCAGACCTCCCTCTTACTGTTATAGTCAGGCAGACCTCCCTCTTACTGTTATAGTAAGGCAGACCTCCCTCTTACTGTTATAGTAAGGCAGACCTCCCTCTTACTGTTATAGTAAGGCAGACCTCCCTCTTACTGTTATAGTCAGGGAGACCTCGATCTTACTGTTATAGTAAGGCAGACCTCCCTCTTACTGTTATAGTAAGGCAGACCTCCCTCTTACTGTTATAGTCAGGGAGACCTCCCTCTTACTGTTATAGTAAGGGAGACCTCCCTCTTACTGTTATAGTAAGGCAGACCTCCCTCTTACTGTTATAGTAAGGCAGACCTCCCTCTTACTGTTGTAGTAAGGCAGACCTCCCTCTTACTGTTATAGTAAGGCAGACCTCCCTCTTACTGTTATAGTAAGGCAGACCTCCCTCTTACTGTTATAGTAAGGCAGACCTCCCTCTTACTGTTATAGTCAGGCAGACCTCCCTCTCACTGTTATAGTCAGGCAGACCTCCCTCTCACTGTTATAGTCAGGCAGACCTACCTCTCACTGTTATAGTCAGGCAGACCTACCTCTCACTGTTATAGTCAGGCAGACCTACCTCTCACGACTGGCTGGGCTCCTCTTGTTCTCCTGGAGTTTGGACGACTCTGACGTGAGGCCACAGCTCTGACGCCGTGTGGACGACAGTCTGCTCTCCGTCTCTGACAGCCAGACCTGAAAAAGCAAAACCAGACCTGAAACAGTAGAATCAGAGTGAAACAGCAGAACCAGACCTGAAACAGCAGAATTAGACCTGAAACAGCAGAACCAGACCTGAAACAGCAGAACCAGATCTGAAACTCCAGGACCAGACCTGAAACTCCAGGACCAGAGGTGAAACAGGTCTAAGCTGAAAGTACTGCTCATGTGCAAACCTCAGAGGTTTCTTGTAGAAAAGAGTTGCCAACAGACTTCAGACTTTGTTTTTCATCATTTCACACGACCAGACAGCAGTAGCACTTTTGATTTTTCTGAACACTTATCACTCAGGCTTCATAACTAATGTCAAAACTCACTTTGAAGCAATTTTTTAACAGGGGTGAAATGGACAGGCCTCACAATTCATTCATTTGTTTGGACAGTTCCCTGGGTCTAAAACTGGTCTGAGCCAGTTAGAAAGAGACTACATTCATTGTTAGCAGGTTGCCGTCGTTACCTGGTTGTTGTGTAGCTCGTCCTCCAGCCGCTGCAGGCTCAGATGGACCTCCTGCAGTCGGGGCTCCACGTTGGACGGGTCTCCCATGTGAGGACTGCGCTCGTACAGCTCCCGCATCTTCAGCAGTGCGTCTCTAAAGAATGTAATCAATGCACAACAGATATAAGATCGATACATAGAGCCCCCCCGCCCCCTTGTACCCGGCTCGACGGACAAAAATGTAATGATCCCTTTGAGCTGGTAAAAATTACTCTACAATCTTATAACTGGGATACCTGTTTCTAAGATTCTCATTCTAAGATCAGTGTATTGCGGATAACAGTGTCACCATTTTAGGGAAAGTCGCGGAGAGGGTGTAACACCGGAAGCGTTTCGAGATCTTTCCGCTCTGGGACCTAGTTTGGAAAATGTTTGTTTACAGACCCCCAAAACACTTGGTTCGTGTGGATAATATGCTCGATTGCTCAAATATTTTTGCGTTTAGTCCTGAGCTTGACTTCGTGTGGACAGGGTCTGAGACTTAAAGGGACTATACTGGGTTTAAAATTTTTAAATGTATGTATTTTCCTCCACCACAACTGCCTCTAAAATCCTGCACTGTCTCTCAAAACTTACTTACTTCGGGTCCAAACTGCCGTCATGCACGCGGTTAATATAGAAGATGCAGTTACACGTATGACCTGAGGTGGCAGTAGTGAGTATAAAATGGCAAACTTGCATCCAGCCCCTTTAAGTTATGAAAGGAAAGTATTGTGTGTCGATGTGAAGTGAATATTTTGTAAATTGCGCATCAGACTTTGTTCTCTTGAGGCATCACCTACCATGAGATTTATCTTCTTTGTGTTGAAGCAAACAGAACAATTTAAACACTAAAGTATACAGTCCCGGTTTAGGGTTAGTTTAGTTAAGTCCTGGTTCAGACCTTGGCTAGTTTAGTTTGGTTCTGGTACTGACCTCTGCTCCTTCTCCCGCTGGATCTCGTGGCTGATGTTCTCAAGGCGATGCTGGAGTTTTTTGCGCCGTTGTTCCGGAGGGAGGTGGCTGCAGTCGGCTGGACTCGAGCTCTGAGAAAAAACATATTTACATTCAGTTATATTCCCCATTTTACAGAAATGGGATAAAATAATAAGTAAAACGTAAAAGGGCTGACCAGTTTGAGGGATAGCTGCAGCGACCGGAGCGGAGAAGACAGAGGAGACACCGCGTTATTAGCCTGTTAGCTCTTAGCCTGATACAAACATGTCTGTGGCTGTATCCATAGAAATGACAGAAACGCAGTTAGCTCTGAGCCTGTTCTCTTGCCATACAAATGAATGCTTCCAGTCCGTAAAGTATGCCGAGGTATGACACGTCCGTTTATGACATACAGTGGGGGAAAAAAGTATTTGGCCAAAATCCAATAGAATGTCTATGTGAAACTGACCAAATACTTTTTTTCCCCACTGTATGTATAATTTCTGTGCTTTCCCCAACATTAACATATTATAAGAAGAGGTTTAGTGGCCACTGGATGTGTATCGGACCCACAAAAGCACTAACTGAACTGAATATGAGTTAGCATTTAGCTCAGAGGACACTTTTATATGCCAAGTCACATCTCCAAAGGTCTGTTCATGCAATAACAATTTCCAATGAGGCTTTGACATCATTTAAATGGACAAGAGCTGAAAACATCTGGATCGGTTATAATTTGGAAGCTAATGCTAACGGTTGTAGAAGAAACACATCAACCATTCATAGAATTTTGACATTTTTCCCGGACCAGCTGACTGCCAACTGTCCGCATATGTTTTGATGTAACGCCATTTCCTTTTTATTTCTCTATGTGAGCCTGTTAGCTCTTGGACTGTTAGTCTGCCAGCTTGATACGTTAGCCTGCTGGCTTAGCCTGTTAGCTCCTATCCTGGCATAACCCTGTCCACAGATATAAGACCAAACTCACCCCTCTCTTGATGCTGCGCAGACACTGCTTCCTGGTCCGAGAGCCCGAGGTCATGAGGTCGTTGAGGCGCGCTGTGATTGGCTCTCTGGAGGATGTGGGTGGAGACTGAGGGCTGGATGCCACGCCCCCGGGTGAGGGTGAGGTGGGAGGAGGAGGGGGCGGCTGCCGCGGCGACGACAGCAACGTTAGCAGCTGCAAACATAAACAGCAGCAGCGTTAGCAGCTGTTAACATAAATGACAGCAGCGTTAGCAGCTGTACACATGAACAACAGCTAAACATAAAAAACAGCAGGGTGAGCAGCTGTTAACATAAACGACAGCAGCGTGAGCAGCTGTAAACATAAACCACAGCAGCGTTAGCAGCTGTAAACATAAACCACAGCAGCGTTAGCAGCTGTAAACATAAACCACAGCAGCGTTAGCAGCTGTAAACATAAACGACAGCACCGTTAGCAGCTGTAAACATAAACGACAGCAGCGTTAGCAGCTGTTTACATAAACGACAGCAGCGTTAGCAGCTGTAAACATAAACGACAGCAGCGTTAGCAGCTGTAAACATAAACGACAGCAGCGTTAGCAGCTGTTTACATAAACGACAGCAGCGTTAGCAGCTGTAAACATAAACGACAGCAGCGTTAGCAGCTGTAAACATAAACGACAGCAGCGTTAGCAGCTGTAAACATAAACGACAGCAGCGTTAGCAGCTGTAAACATAAACGACAGCAGCGTTAGCAGCTGTAAACATAAACGACAGCAGCGTTAGCAGCTGTAAACATAAACGACAGCAGCGTTAGCAGCTGTAAACATAAACGACAGCAGGGTTAGCAGCTGTAAACATAAACAGCAGCAGCGTTAGCAGCTGCAAACATAAACGACAGCAGAGTTGATAGCTGTTTACATAAACGACAGCAGGGTTAGCAGCTGTTTACATAAACGACAGCAGGGTTAGCAGCTGTAAACATAAACAGCAGCAGCGTTAGCAGCTGTAAACATAAACGACAGCAGAGTTGATAGCTGTAAACATAAACCACAGCAGGGTTGGCAGCTGTTTACATAAACGACAGCAGCGTTAGCAGCTGTAAACATAAACGAGGGCAGCGCTAGCAGCTGTAAACATAAACAATAGCAGTGTTGGCAGCTGTAAACATAAACGACAGCGGCGTTTGCAGCTGTTAACATAAACGACAGCAGCGTTAGCAGCTGTAAACATAAACGACAGCAGCGTTAGCAGCTGTAAACATAAACGACAGCAGCGTTAGCAGCTGTTTACATAAACGACAGCAGCGTTAGCAGCTGTAAACATAAACGACAGCAGCGTTAGCAGCTGTAAACATAAACGACAGCAGGGTTGACAGCTGTAAACATAAACAATAGCAGTGTTAGCAGCTGTTTACATAAATGACAGCTGTAAACCTAAACGACAGCAGCGTTAGCAGCTGTAAACATAAACAATAGCAGTGTTAGCAGCTGTTTACATAAATGACAGCTGTAAACCTAAACGACAGCAGCGTTAGCAGCTGTTAACATAAACGACAGCAGCGTTAGCAGCTGTAAACATAAACGACAGTAGCGTTAGCAGCTGTAAACATAAACGACAGTAGCGTTAGCAGCTGTAAACATAAACAACAGTAGCGCTAGCAGCTGTAAACACACGAAATGACACAGTTTGTCGTTTTGGACATTCATTCACTGTTCAAGCGTCTAACGACTGAAATCTCGAACTGACTGCCATCAGAAATATAAACACATACTACACATTTAAGATACATTTGAAACAATGGCACATTAACAATCAGGCATGTGAGCACTGAGCACACATAGACTGCCCCCTGCTGGTCTCGTTCCCAGTGTCGAGGCCACTGTCTGAATGGGGGTCAGCCCTATGTTTCCCAGTACCTATGTTTTCCCGTCAATAGAGGTGGGGAACATAGATGTAGATAGATTAGGCACCAGCCCACTATTCTTAAAGGGGCTAGACGCAAGTTAGCCATTTTATGCTCACTACTGCCACCTCAGGTTATATGTGTAGCTGCACCTTCTATATTAAGCCCGTGCATGACGGGACTTCGGACCCGAAGTTACACCGTTTTTAGTGACAGTGCAGGATTTTAGAGGCAGTTGTGGTGAACAGGTCTGAGCTCATTCTACACATTAGGACATTGTTGGAACATGTAGGGGGAGGAAAATACTTAATAAAATTTTTAAACTCCAGATAGTCCCTTTAAGGTAGGGCAGGGTCAGGGTTAAGCTGATTGATATACAGTATGTATGACGTTTCACTCTCATGACTTTTTGTTAATGTACCAACTCACTTATGAAAAACAAAAAATCGCATATCTGTTTTTTTCTATTGTATACGCATGTAAATGATGGTGCAAATGTTGTAATGTCTAATTTTATTGTTCCTGATTGTAGGTTTTTAGACTGTAACACCTCTCCTGGGACTACAGATTAAATGGCCTTGTGGCTAATTCTGGCATATTAACAGTAATGTTCATTAATATGTTAGCCCTGAAATAAATAAATAATTATAGTCAAGGTTTTAATCATAGAAATATATAGAAATAGAACTATTAAAGGTCAACCAATGCACCAACGATATTTTTTGCCATTTTTATTTTTAGAAAGGTCTCGTGGCCGAATGTCCACACTCCACACTAGTCCCTGTATAATTCCGTGCCCTACATAGTCGTCGACAGTGCAGTAGTATACAGTAATGAGGAGTTAGGGCCGAGGGGGACACAGGACACAAACATTAACAGACTCTTACCTTGTTCTTGCGGATGAAAGGCCAGAGCTTCCTGCTGTGTCTCCGCCCCTCACCGCGGTTGTCGAGGTAACTAGACTCTGACACACTCCGCTTCATGCTGGCGCTGTAGTCCTCAAACTCCACATCTCCAGGAGGATCAAAGCCCGACTTGTAGACCTCCACCACCTCCCGAGTGTCCTACAGACACACCAGGTCAGTGCACAGAAGGCCTTCAGCTACAGAAACCCCACAACTCCTCTTTGACAAATGCTATGAAGGATAAAAGAAACATTTATTTAAACATTGAATGCCTCTTGAATGCCTCTGACCTGACGCGGCTGGATGCTCGCCGCCGCCTGGAGCAGTCCCTCGATGCAGCGTGACGTCTGCGGCAGGAGTTTCCTCTCGGCTTCAGCACAGCTCCTCATCGTTTCCGACACTCGGTCGATCCGCCGCTCCTCCATCTCCTGGATCCTCTGCAACAAACCACCCAGATGCCCTACCATTAACATATTTGTAGTTTCTAGATTATGAGAGCAAAATATCCATGTCTGATCTACTGCTGCTAATGCTCATGTTAATGTCAGTGTCAACTGTATTTATAAAGCACATTTAAAAGTAAGTAAGTAAGTGCTTTATTTGTCATTGTACAACTGTACAACAAAATTGTGTTCAGGTGTTGACCAGCTGACCAGCATGTTTTGGCGGTATAGGGGAAACCGTAGCACCCGGAGGAAACCTGGCTGGCTGCCTTTAGTGCTCCCTTGATCCTCTGAAACGGTGCAGCGCCTCCTGACTTTGTCCCTGTTTCAGAGCGTGGTGTCCTGCACTGGTCAGCTCCACCTCCTTCCTCTTCCTCCCTCCGCTCCGCAACAGTTTTTCACCATCTTCTGGGAAGAGCTCAGCAGTGAATCTGTTTTATTCTCCAGTGAATGTCTCAAATCTCTTTAGCTCATAATCTAGCTGTTTGTTTAAAATGATTAAGTCCTGGTTAAAAAATATATATATCTTTTTTGTTAAAAGAATAATAATAATACATAAGACCTGCTCAGTTTGTGTTTAAGGCCAATGCAAAAAGATATGTTTTTAACAAAGACTTAAAAACATGATTAGACTGGGCCATTTAAAGGATAAGGATGAGGTGTTTTATTTGTCATTATATAACAACTGTACAATGAAATTCATCCTCTGTATTGGACTCATCCTTCAACGCCCCTGGGACGACCCGTAAGGAGCAGTGGGTGACGGTGGGTCCTGCTCCCGGGACCCATCTCCAGATGTGCAGCCAGGCTGATGGTCAGAATCACCTGGCTGGAAGATTCACCTATTGCACATGTTTTTAGTGGTAGAGGAATCTGGAGTACCCAGAGGGAGAACATGCAAACTCCACACATAAAGGCCCCGTCCAGGTGGGAATCGAACCCGGACTTTCGAGCTGTGAAGCACAAATGTCAAGCACTGCACTACTGTACCACCTTAGCACTAAGGGAAGGCAGTTCCAGAGTCTCGGAGCCACGGTGGCAAAAGCCCGCTCTCTGGTTTTAAGCTCGGCACCTCCAGAGTCATTGGATGATCACAAGGTTTGACCTGGATAACGAATCGACAGAAGCTCTAAAATGTCAGGTGGAGAAAATCCATTCAGACATTTCAACACCATCAACAGTATCTTAAATCTAAACCTGTAGCTGACTGGAAGCCAGTGCAGAGAGGCCAACACAGGACTTATGCGCTCACGTTTCCTCGTGCCCGTGAGCAAATGCGCGACAGCATTTTGAACTAACCTCAGGCGACGGATGGAAGTTTGATTAAGCCCAGAATAAAAAGAGTCGCAATAATCTAAGCGACACAAATAAAAGCATGAATGACACTCTCCAGGCTGGCATGAGGCAAATAGGGCTTGACTTTACTGAGCAAATGCAGCTGAAAAAAGCAACATTTGACGACTGAACTTATTTGTCTGTCAAATTTTAAAGAACTGTCCAAAACAACCCCAAGATTCCTCACAGACTCGTGTCAATAGATACTCAAAGGGAACAGAATAGTGATACCACACAAGTTTCTAACACAATTTCAGTTTTAGAGTCCAGTCCATCCCAGTCCCCTTCACTTCCTGTAAACATTCAAACTTGAACATTGTCTGTGCCTGGCTTCAAAGGCAGACACGTCTGCAGGTTGTCTGCAAAGCAGTGAAAGGTAAATATATATTTTCGAAAAATTTACCCCAGGGGTAGTATATATATTTAAAACAATAAGGGGGCCAAAATGGAGCCCTGCAGCACGCCACAGCTGAGTGGGACAACTCTAGAAGCATAAGGACTAAGGTGGCCGGCAAAGATTTTCAAGATACGATCTGAACCAACTTAAGGTGGTACTTTTAATGCCAACATGACTTTCAAGGCATGAAATATGTCAATATTTGACTACTGAAATATGTGCGTTTGAAGACTCGCTGAATCCTAAATTGGGTAAAATTAGGTCAATCAAGTTTAATCAATGAATATTGGGGGTAGGGCTGGGTAACATTAAATGATACTAGTGTGGTATTGGACTTAGGTACAAAAAAACTAAAGTATCGAAAGTATCTGTAGTATATGGTGTTGGTCCAGGGACAGCACTAAAGGAAGTTGTTTCAGCTCAAATAAATATTTCTTTTGCCAATTTGCCCCATATTCTTTTCATATTTTCCCCCCAATTTTTACTCTTTTTCCGAAATTGTTTTCCTCATTTTTGCTTATTTTTTTTAAATCATTAATATTTTCTCTATTTCTCCAAAATTTTCCCCCAAACTATTCCCCATTTTTCACACATTTCTTGACATTGCAAATGAACCCGATATTGTAAATTAGCAGATTTTCCACACATTATCTTTCTGTTTTCTGGTTTCTAAAAAAAATGTAACAGTACCCAGCCCTAATTGGGGGGAATTTGAGGGATGGTCTGGGACAGGGGGAGTACCCGGCGGGGGAGTACCTGGTAGATGACGGGCACCAGAGTCCTGTAGTGCTGGTGCTGGTCCTGGTTGAACTGGTGCAGACTGGTTTCATATTCTTTCCGCGACTCCTCTGCATTCTGCTGCTTCTGCTGAGCGTTCTGACGAGCCTGAGACAGAGGGGCAAAGCGGTGTTCCATCGAGCTGAGCCAAAACGGATCCGGTTCTCGTAGAAAAGAGCTGCTTTAAGCAATATTACGTCGCTAAAGAACTGAAGAATATTCCATCAGCAAGTTTTATGACAATGTCCTAATTTATGATTAATGACAAAACCGACAGAATCTTGACGGGTGACTTGTTTTAGCGGCACCTCATTTACTAATTAAGATTAAAACAGGCCTAATCCAACAGGTAACTGTATGATATGATCTTATCTTATTACCCAGGACTAAACCGGGACTAAACCAGCACTAAACCAGCACTAAACCAGCACTAAACCAGGGATAAACCAGCACTAAACCAGCACTAAACCAGCACTAAACCAGCACTAAACCAGGGATAAACCAGCACTAAACCAGCACTAAACCAGGGATAAACCAGCACTAAACCAGCACTAAACCAGGGATAAACCAGCACTAAACCAGGGATAAACCAGCACTAAACCAGCACTAAACCAGGGATAAACCAGCACTAAACCAGGGATAAACCAGCACTAAACCAGCACTAAACCAGGGATAAACCAGCACTAAACCAGGGATAAACCAGCACTAAACCAGCACTAAACCAGGGATAAACCAGCAATAAACCAGGGATAAACCAGCACTAAACCAGCACTAAACCAGCACTAAACCAGGGATAAACCAGCACTAAACCAGCACTAAACCAGCACTAAACCAGGGATAAACCAGCACTAAACCAGGGATAAACCAGCACTAAACCAGGGATAAACCAGCACTAAACCAGCACTAAACCAGGGATAAACCAGCACTAAACCAGCACTAAACCAGCACTAAACCAGCACTAAACCAGCACTAAACCAGGGATAAACCAGCACTAAACCAGCACTAAACCAGGGATAAACCAGCACTAAACCAGCACTAAACCAGCACTAAACCAGGGATAAACCAGCACTAAACCAGGGATAAACCAGCACTAAACCAGCACTAAACCAGGGATAAACCAGCACTAAACCAGGGATAAACCAGCACTAAACCAGGGATAAACCAGCACTAAACCAGGGATAAACCAGCACTAAACCAGCACTAAACCAGGGATAAACCAGCACTAAACCAGCACTAAACCAGCACTAAACCAGGGATAAACCAGCACTAAACCAGGGATAAACCAGCACTAAACCAGCACTAAACCAGGGATAAACCAGCACTAAACCAGCACTAAACCAGGGATAAACCAGCAATAAACCAGGGATAAACCAGCACTAAACCAGCACTAAACCAGCACTAAACCAGCACTAAACCAGCACTAAACCAGCACTAAACCAGCACTAAACCAGCACTAAACCAGCACTAAACCAGCACTAAACCAGGGATAAACCAGCACTAAACCAGGGATAAACCAGCACTAAACCAGCACTAAACCAGGGATAAACCAGCACTAAACCAGGGATAAACCAGCACTAAACCAGGGATAAACCAGCACTAAACCAGCACTAAACCAGGGATAAACCAGCACTAAACCAGGGATAAACCAGCACTAAACCAGCACTAAACCAGCACTAAACCAGGGATAAACCAGCACTAAACCAGGGATAAACCAGCACTAAACCAGCACTAAACCAGGGATAAACCAGCACTAAACCAGCACTAAACCAGCACTAAACCAGGGATAAACCAGCACTAAACCAGGGATAAACCAGCACTAAACCAGCACTAAACCAGGGATAAACCAGCACTAAACCAGGGATAAACCAGCACTAAACCAGCACTAAACCAGCACTAAACCAGCACTAAACCAGCACTAAACCAGCACTAAACCAGCACTAAACCAGGGATAAACCAGCACTAAACCAGCACTAAACCAGCACTAAACCAGGGATAAACCAGGGATAAACCAGCACTAAACCAGCACTAAACCAGCACTAAACCAGGGATAAACCAGCACTAAACCAGCACTAAACCAGCACTAAACCAGGGATAAACCAGCACTAAACCAGCACTAAACCAGGGATAAACCAGCACTAAACCAGCACTAAACCAGCACTAAACCAGGGATAAACCAGCACTAAACCAGCACTAAACCAGGGATAAACCAGCACTAAACCAGGGATAAACCAGCACTAAACCAGCACTAAACCAGGGATAAACCAGCACTAAACCAGGGATAAACCAGCACTAAACCAGCACTAAACCAGGGATAAACCAGGTCTACACCAGAGGAAAGGAAACTAAACTGAAGTGCGATGGAGGTGATGGGGTGGTATTGGAGGTTGATATGGAGGTGACGGAGGAAGTGATGGAGGAAGTGATGGAGGAAGTGATGGAGGAGATGGAGGAAGTGATGAGGAGGTGATAGAGGTGATGGAGGAGGTGATGGAGGAAGTGATGGAGGTGATGGAGGAAGTAATGAAGGTGTTTTTTGGAGGAGGTGATGGAGGAGGTGATGGAGGAGATGGAGGAAGTAATGAAGGTGTTTTTTGGAGGAGGTGATGGGGAGGTGATGGAGCTTAAGTGAAGTCCCTCAGTCGGAGCAGGTCTTACCTTGATGGAGCAGCGCTGCAGAAAGAAGAAACAGAAAGCGTTAAAGCAGATGCCACGACAGAACCTGAAACACACGCTGTGACGAGAAGAAGCCGCGGTTTGTGACGGCACCGACCTTCTCCCCGTCGTTGCCGTCCAGCTCCAGTCGGTCCGACGTGTGCTGCGCTCGCTCCGCCTCTTTACAGTCGCGCTCGAAACGCCGTTTACTCTGAGCACACACACACACACACAGAGAAACACACACACACAAACAAACACACACACACAGAGAAACACAAATGTCACTCAGAGAAAGCTTCTGGTTTGAAATCATGTCAAAGCGGAAGGAGTGTTTCTGACCGACTCCAGCTGCTTCCAGGAGCTCTCGATGTGCTGCTGCGCCCGCCGCCCGTCCTGAAAGTGCTGCAGCAAAACATGTACAACGGGTGATTAACGGGTGCTAAGAATACACGCGAGACAAACGCACTACTACAGTACAGGAACAGTACCATAAACACACAGTACTGCTCCCATAGTTGATCCGTTTCTGTTTCATTGGTTTTTGTCACGTTTTTCCTTCATTGTCACATTTTCATTGCTTTTAGAAAGTTTGGTCTGTTTTTACTCTGGCATTAAAACGAAGACAAAACTAGACACACATGTCTTATTGAGGAGTGCAGGTGGTATTTGTTTTGGTCCCAGCCCCTTATGGAGGTGATATGGAGGAGGTGATGGAGGAGGTGATGGAGGAAGCAATGGAGGTGATGGAGGAGGAGATGGAGTTGATATGGAGGCGACGGAGGAGGTGACGGAGGAAGCAATGGAGGTGATGGAGTTGATATGGAGGTGATGGAGGAGGTGACGGAGTTGATATGGAGGTGACGGAGGAGGTGATGGAGGAGGTGATGGAGGTGATGGAGGAGGTGATGGAGGTGATGGAGGAGGTGATGGAGGTGATGGGGTGGTATTGGAGGTGATAGAGGAGGTGATGGAGTTGATATGGAGGTGACAGAGGAGGTATTGGAGATGATGGAGGAAGTGATGGAGATGATGGAGGAAGTGATGGAGGTGATGGAGGAGGTGATGGAGTTGATATGGAGGTGACGGAGGAGGTGATGGAGGAGGTGATGAGGTGATGGAGGAGGTGATGGAGGAGGTGATGGAGTTGATATGGAGGTGATGGAGGTGATGGAGGTGATGGAGGTGATGGGGTGGTATTGGAGGTGATGGAGGAAGCAATGGAGGTGATGGAGGAGGTGATGGAGTTGATATGGAGGTGACGGAGGAGGTGATGGAGATGATGGGGTGGTATTGGAGGTGATGGAGGTGATGGGGTGGTATTGGAGGTGATGGAGGAAGCAATGGAGGTGATGGAGGAGGTGATGGTGTTGATATGGAGGTGGTGGAGGAAGTGATGGAGATGATAGAGGAGGTGACGGAGGAAGTGATGGAGGTGATGAGGTGGTATTGAAGGTGATGGAGTTGATATGGAGGTGTTTTTTGGAGGAGGTGATGGGGAGGTGATGGGGAGGTTATGGAGGAAGTGATGGAGGTGATGGGGAGGTGATGGAGGAAGTAATGGAGGTGATGGGGTGGTATTGGAGGTGATGGAGTTGATATGGAGGTGTTTTTTGGAGGAGGTGATGGGGAGGTGATGGAGGAGGAAATGGAGGTGATGGAGGAGGTGATGGAGGAGGTGATGTAGGTGAGGAGGAGGTGATGGAGGTGATGAGGAGGTGATGGAGGTGATGGTGGAAGTCGTGGAGGAGGTGATGTAGGTGAGGAGGAGGTGATGTAGGTGATGGTGGAAGTCGTGGAGGAGGTGATGTAGGTGAGGAGGAGGTGATGGAGGTGATGGTGGAAGTCGTGGAGGAGGTGGTGGAGGAGGTGCTGGAGGTGATGGAGGTGTTTTTTACAGGAGGTGATGGAGGTGAGGAGGAGGTGATGGTGGAAGTCGTGGAGGAGGTGGTGGAGGAGGTGGTGGGAGATGTGATGGGGGAGGAGACTCACCCCCTTGCGCTCGCTCTTCAGGTCGGACGTGTAGCGGCCGAGCTCCTGCATGTTCTCGCTCAGGTTCTCAGAAAGCTCCTCCCGCTGCGAGGCCATGACCTCCAGCTGCCGCAGCGTGGAGCAGAACGCCACGCTCCAGGAGTACCTAAGGGGGGCAGTGTCGGGTCATTGATGATGGATTTAATTTCAAAACAGGCAGTGACGAGTGTGTTCAGAGGAGAGTGTGTTAGAGGAGAGCGTGATCAGAGGAGAGTGTGATCAGAGGAGAGTGTGATCAGAGGAGAGTGTGTTCAGAGGAGAGTGTGTTCAGAGGAGAGTGTGTTCAGGAGGAGAGTGTGATCAGAGGAGAGTGTGATCAGAGGAGAGTGTGTTCAGGAGGAGAGTGTGATCAGAGGAGAGTGTGATCAGAGGAGAGTGTGATCAGAGGAGAGTGTGTTCAGAGGAGAGTGTGTTCAGAGGAGAGTGTGTTCAGAGGAGAGTGTGATCAGAGGAGAGTGTGTTCAGAGGAGAGTGTGATCAGAGGAGAGTGTGTTCAGAGGAGAGTGTGATCAGAGGAGAGTGTGTTAGAGGAGAGTGTGTTAGAGGAGAGTGTGATCAGAGGAGAGTGTGTTCAGAGGAGAGTGTGATCAGAGGAGAGTGTGTTCAGAGGAGAGTGTGATCAGAGGAGAGTGTGATCAGAGGAGAGTGTGATCAGAGGAGAGTGTGTTCAGAGGAGAGTGTGTTCAGAGGAGAGTGTGTTCAGAGGAGAGTGTGTTCAGAGGAGAGTGTGTTAGAGGAGAGTGTGATCAGAGGAGAGTGTGATCAGGAGAGTGTGATCAGAGGAGAGTGTGTTCAGAGGAGAGTGTGTTCAGAGGAGAGTGTGTTCAGAGGAGAGTGTGTTCAGAGGAGAGTGTGATCAGAGGAGAGTGTGTTCAGAGGAGAGTGTGTTCAGAGGAGAGTGTGTTAGAGGAGAGTGTGATCAGAGGAGAGTGTGATCAGGAGAGTGTGATCAGAGGAGAGTGTGTTCAGAGGAGAGTGTGTTCAGAGGAGAGTGTGTTCAGAGGAGAGTGTGTTCAGAGGAGAGTGTGTTCAGAGGAGAGTGTGTTCAGGAGAGAGTGTGTTCAGGAGAGAGTGTGTTCAGAGGAGAGTGTGATCAGGAGAGTGTGATCAGAGGAGAGTGTGTTCAGGAGAGAGTGTGTTCAGAGGAGAGTGTGTTCAGAGGAGAGTGTGTTCAGGAGAGAGTGTGTTCAGAGGAGAGTGTGATCAGGAGAGTGTGATCAGAGGAGAGTGTGTTCAGGAGAGAGTGTGTTCAGAGGAGAGTGTGTTCAGAGGAGAGTGTGTTCAGAGGAGAGTGTGTTCAGAGGAGAGTGTGTTCAGAGGAGAGTGTGTTCAGAGGAGAGTGTGTTCAGAGGAGAGTGTGTTCAGAGGAGAGTGTGTTCAGAGGAGAGTGTGATCAGAGGAGAGTGTGTTCAGAGGAGAGTGTGTTCAGGAGAGAGTGTGTTCAGAGGAGAGTGTGATCAGGAGAGTGTGATCAGAGGAGAGTGTGTTCAGAGGAGAGTGTGATCAGGAGAGTGTGTTCAGAGGAGAGTGTGTTCAGAGGAGAGTGTGATCAGGAGAGTGTGATCAGAGGAGAGTGTGTTCAGAGGAGAGTGTGATCAGAGGAGAGTGTGTTCAGAGGAGAGTGTGTTCAGAGGAGAGTGTGATCAGAGGAGAGTGTGTTCAGAGGAGAGTGTGATCAGAGGAGAGTGTGTTCAGAGGAGAGTGTGTTCAGAGGAGAGTGTGATCAGGAGAGTGTGATCAGAGGAGAGTGTGATCAGGAGAGTGTGATCAGAGGAGAGTGTGTTAGAGGAGAGTGTGATCAGAGGAGAGTGTGTTCAGAGGAGAGTGTGTTAGAGGAGAGTGTGATCAGAGGAGAGTGTGTTAGAGGAGAGTGTGATCAGAGGAGAGTGTGTTCAGAGGAGAGTGTGTTCAGAGGAGAGTGTGTTAGAGGAGAGTGTGATCAGAGGAGAGTGTGTTCAGAGGAGAGTGTGATCAGAGGAGAGTGTGTTCAGAGGAGAGTGTGATCAGAGGAGAGTGTGTTAGAGGAGAGTGTGTTAGAGGAGAGTGTGATCAGAGGAGAGTGTGTTCAGAGGAGAGTGTGATCAGAGGAGAGTGTGTTCAGAGGAGAGTGTGATCAGAGGAGAGTGTGTTCAGAGGAGAGTGTGTTAGAGGAGAGTGTGATCAGAGGAGAGTGTGTTCAGAGGAGAGTGTGTTAGAGGAGAGTGTGATCAGGAGAGTGTGATCAGAGGAGAGTGTGATCAGGAGAGTGTGATCAGAGGAGAGTGTGTTAGAGGAGAGTGTGATCAGAGGAGAGTGTGTTAGAGGAGAGTGTGATCAGAGGAGAGTGTGTTAGAGGAGAGTGTGTTAGAGGAGAGTGTGATCAGGAGAGTGTGATCAGAGGAGAGTGTGTTAGAGGAGAGTGTGATCAGGAGAGTGTGATCAGAGGAGAGTGTGATCAGGAGAGTGTGATCAGAGGAGAGTGTGTTAGAGGAGAGTGTGTTCAGAGGAGAGTGTGTTAGAGGAGAGTGTGATCAGAGGAGAGTGTGTTCAGAGGAGAGTGTGATCAGAGGAGAGTGTGTTCAGAGGAGAGTGTGATCAGAGGAGAGTGTGTTCAGAAGAGAGTGTGATCAGAGGAGAGTGTGATCAGAGGAGAGTGTGTTCAGAAGAGAGTGTGATCAGAGGAGAGTGTGTTAGAGGAGAGTGTGATCAGGAGAGTGTGATCAGAGGAGAGTGTGATCAGGAGAGTGTGATCAGAGGAGAGTGTGTTCAGAGGAGAGTGTGTTAGAGGAGAGTGTGATCAGAGGAGAGTGTGTTCAGAGGAGAGTGTGATCAGAGGAGAGTGTGTTCAGAGGAGAGTGTGTTCAGAGGAGAGTGTGATCAGAGGAGAGTGTGATCAGAGGAGAGTGTGTTCAGAGGAGAGTGTGATCAGAGGAGAGTGTGTTCAGAGGAGAGTGTGATCAGAGGAGAGTGTGTTCAGAAGAGAGTGTGATCAGAGGAGAGTGTGATCAGAGGAGAGTGTGTTCAGAAGAGAGTGTGATCAGAGGAGAGTGTGTTCAGAAGAGAGTGTGATCAGAGGAGAGTGTGTTCAGAGGAGAGTGTGATCAGAGGAGAGTGTGTTCAGAGGAGAGTGTGTTCAGAGGAGAGTGTGTTCAGAGGAGAGTGTGTTCAGAGGAGAGTGTGTTCAGAAGAGAGTGTGATCAGGAGAGTGTGTTCAGAGGAGAGTGTGTTCAGAGGAGAGTGTGATCAGGAGAGTGTGTTCAGAGGAGAGTGTGATCAGGAGAGTGTGTTCAGAGGAGAGTGTGATCAGGAGAGTGTGTTCAGAGGAGAGTGTGTTCAGAGGAGAGTGTGATCAGGAGAGTGTGATCAGAGGAGAGTGTGTTCAGAGGAGAGTGTGTTCAGAGGAGAGTGTGATCGGAGGAGAGTGTGATCAGAGGAGAGTGTGATCAGAGGAGAGTGTGTTCAGAGGAGAGTGTGTTCAGAGGAGAGTGTGTTCAGAGGAGAGTGTGATCAGAGGAGAGTGTGTTCAGAGGAGAGTGTGATCAGAGGAGAGTGTGTTCAGAGGAGAGTGTGATCAGAGGAGAGTGTGTTCAGAGGAGAGTGTGTTCAGGAGGAGAGTGTGTTCAGAGGAGAGTGTGTTCAGAGGAGAGTGTGATCAGAGGAGAGTGTGATCAGAGGAGAGTGTGTTCAGAGGAGAGTGTGTTAGAGGAGAGTGTGTTCAGAGGAGAGTGTGTTCAGAGGAGAGTGTGTTCAGAGGAGAGTGTGTTCAGAGGAGAGTGTGTTCAGGAGGAGAGTGTGTTCAGGAGGAGAGTGTGTTCAGAGGAGAGTGTGTTAGAGGAGAGTGTGTTAAAGGGAGGAGAGTGTGATCAGAGGAGAGTGTGATCAGAGGAGAGTGTGTTCAGAGGAGAGTGTGTTCAGAGGAGAGTGTGTTCAGAGGAGAGTGTGTTCAGAGGAGAGTGTGTTCAGAGGAGAGTGTGTTCAGAGGAGAGTGTGTTCAGGAGGAGAGTGTGTTCAGAGGAGAGTGTGTTCAGAGGAGAGTGTGTTCAGAGGAGAGTGTGATCAGAGGAGAGTGTGTTCAGAGGAGAGTGTGATCAGAGGAGAGTGTGTTAGAGGAGAGTGTGTTCAGAGGAGAGTGTGTTCAGAGGAGAGTGTGATCAGAGGAGAGTGTGTTCAGAGGAGAGTGTGATCAGAGGAGAGTGTGTTCAGAGGAGAGTGTGTTCAGAGGAGAGTGTGTTCAGAGGAGAGTGTGTTCAGAGGAGAGTGTGATCAGAGGAGAGTGTGATCAGAGGAGAGTGTGTTCAGAGGAGAGTGTGATCAGAGGAGAGTGTGTTCAGAGGAGAGTGTGATCAGAGGAGAGTGTGTTAGAGGAGAGTGTGTTCAGAGGAGAGTGTGATCAGAGGAGAGTGTGTT
Organism: Gobius niger; assembly: GCF_951799975.1. Lineage (NCBI taxonomy): Eukaryota > Metazoa > Chordata > Actinopteri > Gobiiformes > Gobiidae > Gobius > Gobius niger. The sequence goes on along the minus strand of NC_136852.1, from coordinate 38,093,877 downwards.
CAGAGGAGAGTGTGTTCAGAGGAGAGTGTGATCAGAGGAGAGTGTGATCAGAGGAGAGTGTGTTCAGAGGAGAGTGTGATCAGAGGAGAGTGTGTTCAGAGGAGAGTGTGATCAGAGGAGAGTGTGTTAGAGGAGAGTGTGTTCAGAGGAGAGTGTGTTAGAGGAGAGTGTGTTCAGAGGAGAGTGTGTTCAGAGGAGAGTGTGTACAGCAGAGTGTGTTCAGAGGAGAGTGTGATCAGAGGAGAGTGTGTTCAGAGGAGAGTGTGTTCAGAGGAGAGTGTGTTCAGAGGAGAGTGTGATCAGAGGAGAGTGTGTTCAGAGGAGAGTGTGATCAGAGGAGAGTGTGTTCAGAGGAGAGTGTGTTCAGAGGAGAGTGTGTTCAGAGGAGAGTGTGTTCAGAGGAGAGTGTGTTCAGCAGAGTGTGATCAGAGGAGAGTGTGATCAGAGGAGAGTGTGATCAGAGGAGAGTGTGTTAAAGGGAGGAGAGTGTGTTCAGAGGAGAGTGTGTTAGAGGAGAGTGTGATCAGAGGAGAGTGTGTTAAAGGGAGGAGAGTGTGTTCAGAGGAGAGTGTGTTAGAGGAGAGTGTGATCAGAGGAGAGTGTGTTAAAGGGAGGAGAGTGTGTTCAGCTCTGACCTGGTCTCATCCTCGCGGCTGCGTTTGGGCTGGTATTTCTTGGACAGATTCCTGAAAGAGATCAAGAGATGGTGATCTTATTTATTAGGGCTTTTCACACGACACAAGCTTCACAAAATGCAATGGAAAAAGTGACAATGAGTGACATCAGGGAACCAGTCACCCACTCACACGCTCATTCACACACCAGTGTATGCAGACACTGGAGGCAAGGCGGGTGAAGTGTCTTGCCCAAGGACACAACAACAGTGTGCACCTGCAGGATCCTCTGATCACAAGACGACCCGCTTTACTCTCTGAGCCACCGGGTCAAGTGAAGTACTGTAGTGGTATAAGTACTGTGAAGTAGAAGTAGTGTTGTGTAAATACCGCATCTGTTTGGAGTAGCTCTGCTCGATCTCCGCTCGCTCCTTTAGGAACTTGGTGTATTTCTCTAAGAAGTCGATGCCCCACGAGGTGTGCTTCTCCAGACTCTCGAACTGGTCCTGCAGGACAGGGGGCAGAGGGCAGAGGGCAGGGGCAGAGGGCAGGGGCAGAGGGCAGGGGCAGAGGGCAGGGGCAGGAGAGGAAGTTGAGGCGATACTGGTGACATGACATCATTACACACTCTGACCTAAGTCCGACAATGACCGGACACAGGTGGCCCCGCGGTTCAGAATCGCTTGTAAACACCTGATCATTGGCTTCTCAGATTAATACCAGTCGTCTGATCTTACGCATCAGATAAGTGACAGTGACACAATCCGCATACCCCTGAGCTCCCTCCTGCAGACGGAAAGAATTCCAGATGAACTTCCGTCTGTTACATACCATAATAATCTGATATTATCATGATAGTAGCTGTTGGTATTGGTTATTGATACATTTGCCTCGACTTCTGTCGTAGCCACAGACCTGAGCAGGATTAAAGACACATCTACACTATTAACAGCAGACACTTATTTCTCTGTTTCTTCTCTGTAATGTATTAGTTATTTCTCTGTAATGTATTAGTTATTTCTCTGTAATGTATTAGTTATTCCTGATTTCCGCATGATTCTCTGTGATGAAGTTCATTCACAGACATCTTCCACATGTCAGTGCTATGATGAACAAATCAACTCCACAGGCCTGTCAGAGCATCAGATCACTGAACCCTAAACATGTACAATAGGCTCCCAGCCTGCAGATGTCCGACACTGACACTGCAGGAGGGTCAGACTCAGAGACACGTCCCACTGAGGGACAGTCCTGCGCGGCGCACGCACGCACGCACGCGCCCGGCCCGCAGCAGGTGCGGTCCTCCTCGGGTACCCGGGATAACAGGCCAAGCCCGGACCGCTGTGTCGCGGTTCTGTCTGTGACACGCGCCGTTGCCATGGCGGCACACGGAGGAAGCACGAGGCCCGTCCGCCCTCTCACGCGCACTCACGTACCCACAGCTCCGTGCCCCAGTTGGAGCTCATGTCTCCTCCCGGTCCCGGTGGTCCTGTCGGTGGTACCGTCTGCTCCGGGGCCGCTCCTCCAGACGCACGAGCCGCACGCACGCACGCGCACACACCGGCAGCACGTCAGCCCGCGCGCCCGGAGCGTGCGTCACGTGCCTGACGTTACCGTGAGACAAAGGAAATAACGACGCTCCGGTAAAAACCGTTTAATCCCAGCGCGGGCACGAGCGGCGCGCACACGCTGCCTTTGTCAGAGATGCTCCGAGAGGCACTGCGCATGCGCACAGCGTGCAGAAAACAGTGAAATCAGAGGTTCTGCTCAGAGCACTGCGCATGCGCCTCTAACAGAGGAGAGATTCGGTTCTTTCGGATCGGCTCCTGAGAAAGAGCCGGATCTTAGACCGATGTAGAAATCTGATTTCTATCTCAGCATCGGTACTGCCACGTTTAAAAAAAATGTTTTCAATCAAAGAAGACAATAATATGACAAACATGAATAATATATATCATCATCTCATCTTTATATAGGCTACTAATCAATTGTTAAATCTTTAACCTAAAGTTAGACCTGCCTACACAGTCTGAGGTGGACAAACTGAGTTCTGAAGTGAATACAAATGTTAAAGATATTTCTGCACCGTTGCAAACTAAAATGTATAAACCTGCCTTTGCTGTCAAAAACCCTCCCTTCTTCACTTCAACAGGCTAAAGTACAAGTACACGGATTCAAACGACCCATAAGCCTCCAAGATACAGACTGGAACATTTTGGCTAAATTTGCAAATCGAATAAAAGATATTTTTTCCATAAATCGTAAATTATGATCGAACTGGTTTTGTGTCCAATAGAAACTCATTCAAATATCAGGTTAGTAAATATATTACTGCTTTGATTGTAACACTTAATGCTGAGAAAGTAGGGGAGAGCGGGGTCAGTTGCAACACTTTTTGCATTTACTTCAGTTTCTCAGGGACTGTGTGTGGTACAAACACAACATTTTAACACTACAAACCCTGTCACCTACACACGTGCATTGTTGAAATATGTGTGGAGATAGTGACATTTTGAAAAATTCTATTTGAACACACATTGGCACATGTTGCGAACAATCATATGGGACAGTTGCAACACAATCATTTGTCATAAAATGCATAGTCAAATTCCATAAGCAGACAAGAGAAACATTAATGACTTTATTTTTGAAATGGAAACTTGTAATTGGTTGTCATTTTTATTTGCCCAAAGGTCTAACAACAATGGTTATTTGAGAACAAACAAGAGGTAAAAAAGTGTGAGTTGGCTCCTTGTAACAAACTGCAGTGGACAAACTGTGGTGGGCTTTGATTCTTGCATCTGACCACGGGAACAGTGGTCATGTGTGAACGAGGCTGATAAGTGAAAGTAAGCCATATGTTAGGATCGTTTTTTCATCTAACTAAGCAACAGCAATGGTTTTCAAGAACAAGATTGTGAGTGAGTGACAGGGTTGCCAGGTATGGGCAGCCAAACCCGCCCAAAAATGTAATACTTCTAAATAGTGATTTTGATCAATACAACATTGATTACAGCAAGGTAAAAAAAACGCAGACAGTTTTTTTCACCCGCGAAATGGCTTTAAAAAACACCCAATTCCGCGGACCTGGCAACCCTGATGAGTGAGTGAGTGAGTGAGTGAGTGAGTGAGTGAGTGAGTGAGTGAGTGAGTGAGTGAGTGAGTGAGTGAGTGAGTGAGTGAGTGAGTGAGTTTCCATGTGAAGCAAAGCGCCTCCTCCTTTTGCCACACTTTCAGCCACATGAAAGTGTGGCAAAAGGAGGAGGCGCCTCACTGAGCATGTGCAGTATTCATTTTTTAACTGTAGCTCGTTCTTGATTGGAGTAAAAACCCCTGTTGCAACTGTCACATGTTGCAACTGACCCCAGTCTCCCCTATTTGATTATATTGAAAGGCCTCATGTTTGAAACTTTAAAGGACTTTTCCTTTGGTGATGTTTTTGTTGACTCCTGGAAGGAATCCAAACTAAAGAGAGGACACACAAAAATTGTCTTTATTCAGACAACGTCCTTCTATTTCTGACTGATCCATCATGTTCTGTTCCACTGTCTTTAGCTTTACCACTGGGGAACATGGAACACTCAGGCTGAACAAAATCTATGCCTTTTAGGTGATCAACTCAGGGTCTGATTTAGTAGAAATGAACTCAAACACAGCTGTGAACAAAGTTACGAAGGATTTACAAAGATGGCCCCCTTTGCCATTATCATTGATTGGAACACATATTACTATGATTTTTATATCCAATGCAGTTATTACCAAGTCATGTTCCAGACTTTTTCTATCTGTACAATAAACATTAACCTCAAGGGGAGAGATGCAGAGTACCAGGTTATAGCTCAAGTGCGAATTTCCACCCGTCGCCCCTGGACAGGCTGATGTTATAGTAAAACACATAAAAACATCGTACATACATGGATAATGGAGAAACACTGCTGTGGGAAGTACGGTCCACTGAGCGCTATCCTCTTCTTCTTACTGCAGACTTTGTCTTATCATGATACAATATTTAATTTATCTGTAGTCCGTTCATCACTATTCACATGGTGTCTCCTGTCCCCCCCCCCCCCTCGGGAGAAACCTGGGTGAACGGAGGAACCTGCATTCTGGAATCTGAGGACTGGACAGTCTGTGATCTTGGCCCGTCTGCTGAGGGATCCTTCGGCCCTGGGTCTCTATAGCCTGTCCGTCCATGGGAGTGGATCTCTCCTTCTGTGGTTCTGCCCAAGGTTTCTCTTTTCTCCTGCCGGGTTTTGAGTTTGTCCTTGCCGTGCTGGAGAGTCTAAGGACGGGGGACGCCCACGCCGCTCGTCGCCACCTCCTATTGGACATTATATTTGCCTGAACTTTTAATTGTCATATTTATTGCTCTGTTTTATTGCCTTGATGTTTGGTGCAGCTGTGAGGCGACTTCTGTTGTGATATTGGGCTATACAAAACCATTCAACTTGAAACTTGAAACTTGAACTTTACCAAGTTCATAATAAAACAAATTAAATCTTCACATGCACCTTTCATTTACTCTGGTCTGCTGCTACAGACCTCAGAACACACACTTACACTTACACTTACACTTACACGCATCAGTGTAATCTACCCATCAGTGAACAGGTCTGGGCTCATTCTACACATTAGGACATTGCTGGAACATGTAGGGGGAGGAAAATACTTAATTTTAACATTTTTAAACTCCGGATAACCCCTTAAAAAACAAAAAACGAAAAAAAAACGGGTCACCTTTAGCCCTCTACTTTAAAGAGGAATGGGGAAAAGTAATTTGTTTTGGGTTTTCAGATGAAAATGACAAAAATATTTATTATGAGAATTTCCATCCATCCATTTTCTTCTACTTGTCCGTTGCCAGGTCGTGGGGGCAGCTGTTGGAGTTGCCCAAATCACATTGCACCAGCCCCTATGGCTCCTCCTGCAGGTGGTGGGTCCACAGAAGGACGGCCTCATGGTTCTCAGGCCTGTTGGTCTCTCATAAGGGGCTTCTGACCCGCTCTGTCTGACCCGTCACCTACGACCTGTTTGCCATGGGAGACCCTACCAGGGGCACCAAGCCCCCGACAACAGAGCTCCAGGATCATTCGGGTGCTCAAACCCCCCCACCATGTTAAGGTGGCGGCTCCAGGAGGGGATTATGAGAATTTATTGTTGATAAATAGAATTTATATATATATCTTCAAGAATTATAATAAATGTGTAAAAACTTAACACAAGCATGTACTATATGCATGAATATACATGTAAGTGTCTATTTGTGTCTATGCATGTGTGTGTATGCATAGATGTGTATCCATATGTATCAATGTTCTATGTGTAGGTGTGTACTTGTACATGTGTATGTATGTTTATATGTGTGAGTGTGTTCATGTATATATATATTTATGTGTATAAATATATGTTTGTATGTATGTATGGTATGCAGGTATCTGTGTATGTAAATGTGCATATATGTAATGTGTGTGTGTGTATGCATTTATATAGATGTATATAAAAAACAGACTACACAAAAAAACCTCGTACACACCCCAAAACAATACATAACTGGTGCTGCTTTAATAACATTTTATTATTATCACGCTGCTGTTTTGTCTTTGTTTTTTTTTCCGTATTTTAGTCATTATGTGTTGTTTTGTATGTCCACTTGGGGTGTTCTAAGAAAATAATTAAACAAAAATAATAATAATAAAAATAATAATAATAATGTACATCATATCTGTGTTCATCTGTATACTAAAATAATAATGAAACCAAATATACTGCTAAGTAAACACTGAATTTACAGAATATTAAATGTTGAAAAGAAATAAAAGCTGTCTGTGCTTGTATGAGAGACTGAAAACCTCTTTTTACAAATATCAATATTAAATGAGTCCTAACACTCAGACTGTGAGTTTTGTTGCAGTTTATTGTGAATCACAATGACAGAGTTTAAGGCTGAGCCACATGCAGCAACAACCATCGATGACTCAGAACAATAATGATGATAATAAATAGAATAATCATAAATATGACAAAGAGAAACAGCAGGTGTGAGTGAGAGAAGTCTGAAAACAGTCACATTCAGGTTTGACACTTTGACCTCGCTCGACCTCGATGGAAACGTCAGTAAAACTCTGTGATAACTCCTGTGATAAGTCCCGGAATGATACAGATATGAACCGTAAAAACTGCTGATAAACGTCGTCCTGAAACTACGGCGTCTTTTACCACACAATGTAACGTGAAAACACTTTATTATATTCAAACACAGAAGCAACATGTGGTGAAGCGTGTGTCCAGGCGGTTTCTACAGCAGCGGCCAGACTCAATCCTCTTTAGCGTCCGTTTACCGCTAAAATGCCACAAACACAAAATCCATGGTGTTTTCGCTTGTTCAGATCAAACAGAGGAATGTGGTCTCCAATTTTCAGGGACGGGAAACTCAGGCGTAGGGATGTCAAGATTATCCGTTTATTTTCTACGATGATATAAAAGCTCCCGGTAGGTTAATCTAAGAATTTCAGGATTACCAGTATCCAAAGCAGGTACCAGGGAAAAAAACTTCTATCTTAAGACGCAAGTTTTTATACTGTTGGTCCAGGGACAGCCTTAAAGGATGGTTGGTTATTTTCCCCATTTCCCGCCGATTTATTACCCATTTTCTTCCCTATTTTTTTTGCAATTTTGTCTTATTTTCGCCACAATTTCTCCAAATTTCTTCTGCTGCTTCAAACACTTGTGATCCCTACACGTGTTTGTGTTTAAACGGTGAGGGGTGTGTGAGACTCGCTGTTTCGAAGGTGGCGCATCTAACAATGCATTGTGGGAATGCAACAATTCAGTGCCGGCAAAGTGGAGCTGTCCAAACGTTTTTCACCGAGGGCCACATACTGACATGTATACAGCATGGAGGGCCACAGATCGGTGGTAAATACAGTCCAACATTCAACTGGGTGCCCCCACACCTTTATTTAGGCTCGGAACCATAACACCAGCTGTGTCTCACAATACATGTTACTTTTTGAGGTTTTAATTGTGTGGAATTCTTAAGATTGCAGTAGAAATGACCATCTCTGGGGATGTGTGCCATCAAAAATTGGTCTGAGCCATCAATATAAAAATGTGATAATATATGACTCGTATCTTTTTCAGGAACATTTGAGAAATTCTCTGTATTTTCTTCCTTGAGTCCGATAATGGTGAATAATCATAAAATCACAATATATTTCCTCACAAATATTGTTACTAAAAACTGTAAAATCGTGACATCCCTACTAAAATGTGTATAATTTCAGCCAAACACTGCAGCAGCATGAGTTTAGACCACAATGTTTCTTCTTCCATTGAACATTTGCTGCACAAATAACCGAACGATGGCATTGTTTGCCTGTTTGGACGTCTTTGTGGGACATTTAACGCATTCATTTTGACACAGTTTAAGACTAAACGCGCAGAAACACTGTCGAAAGGGCATGTCGAAGCCTGGAACAGAAATGAGCTGAAGCCGCGTGTCGTATTTACAGGGCCGTTGTGTAAAAATGTCAAAGATCGGTCTAAAAACGAACAGTCGCTTCACACCGGGAGACTACGTTACCCACGATGCCCTATTGCTGTTAATACGACTGTACACAAGACACTGAGGTGAGGCCGTACGCCGATTGGACCGGGCCGTCGGAGGGGGAAGTACAGGCTCTGCGCACGGAATGCTGTTGGCTAACTTCCTGTTCGGCCAGTGTAGGGGAATGACTACTTCCTGTCCAGAAGATGAAAAAAAAACAACAGAAGAAAACTAGAAAATACGTCAAGCCTACTGTTTTATATCAAATTTGTTCAGACGGTGGCTCTGTTATAACGTTTGTTAGCGGCACATTAGCATTTGTTAGTGCCACATTAGCATTTGTTAGCGCCACATTAGCGTTTGTTAGCGTCACATTAGCATTTCTCAGCGCCACATTAGCGTTTGTTAGCGTCACATTAGCGTCTGCTTGTGCCGCATGCCACATTTGTGTTTGTTAGCGCCACATTAGCGTTAGCTAGCATCACATTAGCGCTAGCCTTTAGCTTCGAGGCTAAAACACAGTTTTTATCAGAAATGTCTTCTCTGGTGAAGTATTAAAATCCAAAATTTTAACACAAGTCGAGGATTCAAACTTTTAAGGCTGTGATCTTTAAAATGAATTTATCTTCTTTTTACTTGTTAAAAAAATAAAAATAAATTGTGCTTACAATAACCAAGCGGAATGTCAAAAAATCTGGTTTTGGAAATTGCAATTTGACTTGTGTTTTGCGTTAAATATAGTGTCGATATCTTTCTTGTCTTTAAATCACAGACAGGAAACAGTCGTTACCCTACAGGAAGTTAGCATCATGCTGCTGTGCACAGAGCCACTTGTGTGCCGAGTCTCTGGTGAGTCTGTGCAGGTACAAAATACTGACGTTTGTGCTTCAGACGTTTGTGTAAAAATCTGTAACAGTCGAAGAAATGTTTAGCTCTGATTGTCGCCGGTTTGAGTTCAGTTTGAGTTTGGTCCTGGTTTAGTCTCGGTTTAGTCCTGGTCAGTCTGGGTTTGGTCCTGGATTAGTCCTGGTTTTGTGTCTGTAGTAAAAAGAACCCTAGAAACAACAATCAAACAGATAAATAGATAAATAAAGGCTTAGTTCCATAGAGCGAGTGGGGCGCTCTCTACTGGATGATGTGGTACAGCGTCACGTTGTACAGGACCTGAAACAGAAGAGATCGGGATCAGGAGTACCTCGCTGAAGGAGCAGCAGGAGTTCCTCGCCGGGAATCACAATTTTTCACTCTTTTTAGCAGTTTTCTGGTGGAATAATAACATAATATGACCATATATTGGTGATTCCAGGTGTTTCATCTATATCTATGGTCTGCCACAGGAAACTAGAGGCTCTAATATTGTTATGTCCCATAGAAAACACAGAGATGTACGTGTTACTATACATGCCTTTCAGTCATGTGACTTGTGTTGTTATGGCGGCCATTTTGAATACCGTATAGGTATAATAAGTACAATTATGCAGTACTATAACATGTCACAATATCTCTTCTCAGGATATAAAAGAAAAGAACGACAGCTGATTGACAGTGGCATTTTTATGTACTGGTAATCATTGCTCAATTGCACACGGCCCCAGAGACACACGTTTATGTAAAGAAACCAGTGACTCAGTGTTTAAGACGTTAGCATGCTACTGGTTAGCATTTAGCTTCAACAGCTCCGACCTCTCCAAGAGGTCCCTGAACCACACTCCAAACCTTGGATGCAACATGTGACAGAGGTCAGAGCTGAGCTGTTGAAGCTAAATGCTAACTGGTAGCATGCTAACATCTTAAACACTCACTCACTGGTTTCTTCACATAGTACTGTAGTGTTTCCTCAGTGTTCATAGATATGAGCCACACATGTGTTTATCACGTTGAAGCCATTGACCGTTGATTGAATCAATTGTCAATGGTTGACAGTTGCTAACCGGTAGCATGCTAACGTGTTTGAGCAGCTTAAACACTGACTCAGACTGAGACGCTATTAACATGACTCACAGGAAAAGGTTTTCTGTTGCCTCTTTGATGTGTTCATTTAGTCTTCAGAGTGAAGCAGATCTTTAGTGAATCCTGCTGTAGCTCCACAGACAGAGATTTGCTGTTTTATCACATAAACGTGCGTCTCTGAGTTTAACTGTTTTCTTCTTGAGCAATGATAAAAATGCCACTGTCGATCAGTTGTCTTTCATTTTCATCCCAAGTAGAGATACTGTTACATGTTGTAGTACTGCATAATGCTACTTCGGTATTCAAAATGGCCGCCGGAACTATGTGTGATGTCATTGGATGTCATTGAAGTGTCCCATTGACAAACACTGGGGGAATTAGCCCCATGACATTTTTGGGAAAGTTTCAGAATGAACTATAAAAACTACTATATTACAGAAAGTGCGATTAATAAGAAGTTATGCTTTCTGGTCTTGTGGCAGAGTGACCACAGTGAGGTATGACTGAAGTCTATGGGACATGCACGGCACTTACGTTGCATTGAGCACACAAAATAAAAACTGCTCCTGCACTAGACGAAAAACCCACTTTTTACATGGAGTTATTTGATCAAACTTTGTAGTTTTGACAAAACGTCATAAAATAAGCACTGTAAAGGGAGTTTGAGATCTATTTTCACCCTGACATTAAAACTCAATGTTAAGGCAAAAACGAGCTACGAATCTCAACATTGACCACTGCAGGAAAATCTATGTTTTCACCTGCAGTGTCTCAACTTAATCTTAAAGGTAGTATTTTATGGCTGTAGTTACTGAAAGTACCCGGTGGCTGTAGTGCCCCGTCAGAGTACCCGGTGGCTGTAGTGCCACGTCAGAGTACCCGGTGGCTGTAGTGCCACGTCAGAGTACCCGGTGGCTGTAGTACCTGGTGGCCGTTGTTCCAGCCGTAGAGCGCCCGGTCACGGGGGTTGTAGTCGAGCATCGAGAGGTGGCTGTATTTATTCACCAGAGGAATGTCCATGTACTCGTACGTGGACGAGTTTGTCGAGTACGCGTAGTACACCTAGGAGACAAGGAGAGAGGAGACAAGGAGAGAGGAGACAAGGAGAGAGGAGACAAGGAGAGAGGAGACAAGGAGAGAGGAGACAAGGAGAGAGGAGATGAGAAGAGGAGACAAGGAGAGAGGAGACAAGGAGAGAGGAGATGAGAAGAGGAGACAAGGAGAGAGGAGATGAGAAGAGGAGACAAGGAGAGAGGAGACAAGGAGAGAGGAGATGAGAAGAGGAGACAAGGAGAGAGGAGACAAGGAGAGAGGAGATGAGAAGAGGAGACAAGGAGAGAGGAGACAAGGAGAGAGGAGATGAGAAGAGGAGACAAGGAGAGAGGAGACAAGGAGAGAGGAGATGAGAAGAGGAGACAAGGAGAGAGGAGATGAGAAGAGATGAGGAGAGAGGAGACGAGACAAGAGGAGACAAGGAGAGAGGAGATGAGAAGAGGAGAGAGGAGAGGAGACAAGGAGAGAGGAGACGAGAGGAGACGAGAGGAGACGAGAGGAGACGAGAAGAGACGAGGAGAGAGGAGACGAGACAAGAGGAGACAAGGAGAGAGGAGATGAGAAGAGGAGAGAGGAGACAAGGAGAGAGGAGTTGAGACAAGAAGAGACAAGTAGAGAGGAGACGAGAGGCGGAGAGAGGAGACAAGGAGAGAGGAAATGAGACGAGGAAGGAGGAGACAAGATGAGGCGAGAGGAGACAAGGAGAGACGCAACGAGGAGAGAGGAGACAAGGAGAGACAAGTAAAGAGGAGACGAGGACAGAGGAGACAAGGAGAGAGAAAACGAGGAGAGAGGAGACAGAGAGCAGACAAGACGAGGAGACAAGGAGAGAAGGTGATGAGATGAGGAAAGAGGAGACAAGACGAGGAGAGAGGCAACGAGGAGAGAGGAGACAAGGAGAGAGGAGACAAGGAGAGAGGCAACGAGGAGAGAGGAGACAAGGAGAGAGGAGACGAGGAGACAAGGAGAGAAGGAGATGACACGAGGAAAGAGGAGACAAGACGAGGAGAGAGGAGACGAGGAGAGAGGAGACGAGGAGAGAGGAGACAAGGAGAGAGGAGACGAGGAGACAAGGAGAGAAGGAGATGACACGAGGAAAGAGGAGACAAGACGAGGAGAGAGGAGACGAGGAGAGAGGAGACAAGGAGAGAGGAGACGAGGAGACAAGGAGAGAAGGAGATGACACGAGGAAAGAGGAGACAAGACGAGGAGAGAGGAGACGAGGAGAGAGGAGACAAGACGAGGAGAGAGGCAAAGAGGAGAGAGGAGACGAGGAGAGAGGAGACAAGACGAGGAGACAAGACGAGGAGAGAGGCAAAGAGGAGACAGGAGATGAGGAGACAAGGAGAGAAGGAGATGAGGCGAGGAAAGAGGAGACGAGAAAAGAGGAGACGAAGAGAGAGAGAGAAGTGATTAGATGAAGCCATTTTATGGTTTTCCTGTTGCTTTCTGAACTGATTTGGTCATTCCTGATGCTGGGACTCTTGTTCTGAGGTGGAAACTTCAAAAACTGCATTGTACAAAGTGTAGAATAAGCTCCCATAGCCATCGGTCAGTCAGGGAGGAGCCGTCGGTCAGTTAGCTCAGACTCACCTTGGTGCCGCCGGAGTAGCCGTCGGTCAGTCAGGGAGTAGCCGTCGGTCAGTTAGCTCAGGCTCACCTTGGTGCCGCCGGAGTAGCCGTCGGTCAGTCAGGGAGTAGCCGTTTGTCAGTCAGGGAGTAGCCGTCGGTCAGTTAGCTCAGGCTCACCTAGGTGCTGCCGGAGTAGCCGTCGGTCAGTCAGGGAGTAGCCGTCGGTCAGTTAGCTCAGGCTCACCTTGGTGCCGCCGGAGTAGCCGTCGGTCAGTCAGGGAGTAGCCGTCGGTCAGTTAGCTCAGGCTCACCTTGGTGCCGCCGGAGTAGCCGTTGGTCACGTAGAGAGTGCCACAGATCATGAAGGACTCGCCGGCGCTGCGTTTGGGATGGTCCGTGACCCAGCTGCGCAGGATGGACAGCGACTCGGGGTCCAATTGGCTGATGATGATGTTTCCCGCGTTCTGATTGGTCGCGTAGATGGCCCAGAGCCCGCCCTCGTCCGCCATCAGGTCGATGTCCGAGTGACCACCCCACGAGTAATGGTACATGTTATTATAGCCTGAAATACACAGACTACTGCATTAAATACTACTACACAAACACCTGCTCAGAGTAGTAGTGAATAAATAAAGGGATGGTTTCGTCCTCAGCATCTTAGTTTTTATGTCATTAATGAGTCAAAACCAGACCAATCACAAACACCGACCTGCGAAGTCGAGGGTGCGCGAGCGGCTGATGACGCCCGCCTTCAGGTCGAACTTGATGATGGTGTGCGACTGGAACTTGTTGAAGAAGAGCGAGCCGTTGTACACGACTTGCCCCGTCCCGGACCAGGGGTGGGGCAGCCGGTGCGACGTGAAGTTCTCTGACGACATGAAGTCGCCGAGGCTCGGGTACTCCCGCACAAAGCGGTTGTTATGGTAGCCGTCCATGTACCATACCTAGAAAACAGCGCAGTTATTAGAGCGCCCAGCAGTGTTCATCTGTGGACTCAATATGTCATGGATGCAACTGGGAACGAAATGCAATCGATTTTGGATCAGATTTAAAGTGCATATGAGAGGTTTTAATGCTTTTGAAATGATGACTTTAAGCTGCTGATAGGAAGTGACGAAGAGAGAGGTAAAGGTTCAGAGCAGTTTGGTTAAAAACATAATAATGGCAGAGTTTTGTTTCCTTTGCAGAGCCGTCATTAAGCTCAAGCAGAATTTAATCCAACAACAGGAATGGAAGTGCTCATAGGCACGCACTTTATGCAGAATCATTTGTTAATTACTTTCTTAAAGGTGCACTATGCAACTTTTTATGTGAAAAAAAAAGTTAGATATTTGTGCATATTTGACCTTTTAGTGACTCTGTGGCGTTATTGGTGCAGCATGGTGCCTTTGCTTTCCCTCACAGTGGCCTTTATGACGCTTCAGGATCAATTGTTTTTCGAGGTTCGTACCAGAAACTGGCCAGAATCCCCAAAACGATTGATTCTGGAGCATCATAGAGGCCACTGTGAGGAAAAGCAAAGGCTGCACCCATAACGCCACTGAGTCACTAAAAGGTCATCCATCCATCCATTTTCTTCCACTTGTCCGTTGCCGGGTCGTGGGGGTCGTGGGGGCTGCCCAAATCACATGGCACCAGCCCCTTATGGCTCCTCCTGCAGGTGGTGGGTCCACAGAAGGACGGCCTCACAATTAAACAGGCCTGTTGGTCTCTCATAAGGGGCTTCTGAACCGCTATTTGTCTGACCCCTCACCTAGGACCTGTTTGCCATGGGAGACCCTACCAGGGGCACGAAGCCCCCGACAACAGAGCTCCAGGATCATTCAGGTGCTCAAACCCCTCCACCACGTTAAGGTGGTGCTTCCAGGAGGGGACTAAAAGGTCAAATATGCACAAATATCAAACTTTTTTTTCACATAAAAGGTTACATAGTGCACTTTTAATAAAGGAATCTAACTAACAACTGGTGTTTATGTCTTTTACAGGCCCCAAACATAACACAATAGACCTGAATGGCCTTTAGAAACAGATAGAATTTTTGATCTGCTGCTGTTGTTTTGTGAAGGGACTTAAAATGCTGCAATTATTTAATTAAAATTCAAAGATAAAACTTCCTCCAAAATCTCTTGCATGTTTGTAGAAAGGCCTGTAGATGCTCATTGGGTGAAACTACTGTAATATGCAACAGGCCTACAATTTAGTATTCTTACAAAGGATCTAATATATAAAATATATTACTACGACACAATATCAGATTGGGAGCTCAAAAAAGTGGATCAGATCTTACATAGCCTTGACTGTATTTGTGTCTAATAAATGTGTCCATAATCCACCAGGAAACGTGGAAAAACAGTGAAACGTGTCTGAGTATGACACGTTTCCATCTGACTCCATAATTTCCGTCACAGTCATATTTCTGTGACTAAAATGAGACTAAAAAACAAAGTAAAAGGGGTTAATGAGACTAAGACTGTGCCTTGAGAGAAACCACTTCCATCAATCCAAGGCCAAACGCTTCAGAAAGGGGAGGAGCCTCACCCGAGTGTCTCCAGGGGGCGCCATAGGGTCCGTCATCCAGGAGCCGAATCTGGAGCCCGAGGTCTTGATGGTCACTGGGTCCGAGATCCCCGTCAGCTTCCCGCAGGCTGAAAGTACACGCAGTTTAACCCAGAGGCCCTGCCCCCTGATGCCCCGCCCACGGGTGCCCCGCCCTCTCATAGTCTCATGCTTCAGTCCTGGTTAGGCCCGTCACAATAATTCATTAGAAGCTCATCTCAGCCGAAGTTCTGAGCGAGACAAAGTTGAACAGTTCGAGGGCCGAAATTCAGCCCCCACGGCGGGTCTCGGGCCTCATACATGGTAAAGGCCCGAGACCCGCCATGGGGGCTCGGGCCTCATACATGGTAAAGGACTGTGGCCTCATAAATCTTCCACTTATTGTGTGTACTGTGTCACATGTTTCTCAAAGTGCTACATAAAGTCATTATTCATTCACTCTAGCCACAGCCGCCCAGGGGCAGACTGACCATTTACCACATGGCTATAATATGGACACGTGTGAGGTCGTAGGTCATACCCAGGCGGTTTCTGTAGTGTGAGGTCGTAGGTCATACCCAGGCGGTTTCTGTAGTGTGAGGTCATAGGTCATACCCAGGCGGTTTCTGTAGTGTGAGGTCGTAGGTCATACCCAGGCGGTTTCTGTAGTGTGAGGTCGTAGGTCATACCCAGGCGGTTTCTGTAGTGTGAGGTCAGAGGTCATACCCAGGCGGTTTCTGTAGTGTGAGGTCGTAGGTCATACCCAGGCGGTTCCTGTAGTGTGAGGTCGTAGGTCATACCCAGGCGGTTTCTGTAGTGTGAGGTCAGAGGTCATACCCAGGCGGTTTCTGTAGTGTGAGGTCGTAGGTCATACCCAGGCGGTTTCTGTAGTGTGAGGTCGTAGGTCATACCCAGGCGGTTTCTGTAGTGTGAGGTCGTAGGTCATACCCAGGCGGTTTCTGTAGTGTGAGGTCGTAGGTCATACCCAGGCGGTTTCTGTAGTGTGAGGTCGTAGGTCATACCCAGGCGGTTTCTGTAGTGTGAGGTCGTAGGTCATACCCAGGCGGTTTCTGTAGTGTGAGGTCGTAGGTCATACCCAGGCGGTTTCTGTAGTGTGAGGTCGTAGGTCATACCCAGGCGGTTTCTGTAGTGTGAGGTCGTAGGTCATACCCAGGCGGTTTCTGTAGTGTGAGGTCGTAGGTCATACCCAGGCGGTTTCTGTAGTGTGAGGTCGTAGGTCATACCCAGGCGGTTTCTGTAGTGTGAGGTCGTAGGTCATACCCAGGCGGTTTCTGTAGTGTGAGGTCGTAGGTCATACCCAGGCGGTTTCTGTAGTGTGAGGTCATAGGTCATACCCAGGCGGTTTCTGTAGTGTGAGGTCATAGGTCATACCCAGGCGGTTTCTGTAGTGTGAGGTCATAGGTCATACCCAGGCGGTTTCTGTAGTGTGAGGTCATAGGTCATACCCAGGCGGTTTCTGTAGTGTGAGGTCGTAGGTCATACCCAGGCGGTTTCTGTAGTGTGAGGTCATAGGTCATACCCAGGCGGTTTTGGCAGTGTGAGGTCGTAGGTCATACCCAGGCGGTTTCTGTAGTGTGAGGTCATAGGTCATACCCAGGCGGTTTCTGTAGTGTGAGGTCGTAGGTCATACCCAGGCGGTTTCTGTAGTGTGAGGTCATAGGTCATACCCAGGCGGTTTCTGTAGTGTGAGGTCGTAGGTCATACCCAGGCGGTTTCTGTAGTGTGAGGTCGTAGGTCATACCCAGGCGGTTTCTGTAGTGTGAGGTCATAGGTCATACCCAGGCGGTTCATGCAGGCCTTCAGCCTCTGCTCCAGGTCCTGGACTCTCTCATGCACGTCGCTGAGGTCATGCACGTGCTCCTGTAGCGAGGCCAGTTCCTCAGAGACGTTCAGCGCCTCCTCCTTAAACTTCCGCACGAGCGCAGCGTCGGCGCGGTACGACTCCAGCACGGGGATAAGGGGGCGGAGCTCCGCCATCTTCTCACGCATCCACTGAGCACAAACATGTTAACATGTCAATATCTCACTGAGGAGAAACATCTCACCATCGCTCACCTCCTCAAACATCTGACCGATATGGATGCTGATACTGATACTGATTATATATGGTTATGACAGTGATTTAACGTGATGTATTTTTATACTTAGCCCGAGTTAAACATTAATGTTCTGCTCCAGTTCTACTTCTTAATCATTAAGCCGTTGCTTTTGCTCTGAGCATTTAGGCTGATTCACTACATCGACCTGAGTCACATGCAGCGTGCACAAAGGAGTGAGCCCCATGTCCGAAACGCCAGCAGAGTGACATTTAGGTCACAAAACTCTGGTAAATATGGATTTCTGTGATAAATACAAACCAAATTCAAGAGAGAGAGGAATATTTATGAATAATTGGTCATACAGTGGGTTAACTTTTCGACATTTTGCCATGCTCTCGTCCACACAACATTAATACATATAATTGAAATTTGACGTGAAAGACCATTGTGAAGTGAAATGAAAATTATACACGATGTTGAACATTTGTAAAAAAGTGGGGTGTGCAAATGTATCTGCACCCCCAGAGTTAATACTTTGTTGGGGTTGGTCAATACCAGTCCTGCACATCTTGACACTGATATTTAGTCCCATCCTTCTTTGCAAAACAGCTCAAGCTCAGCTAGATTGGATGAAGAGCACTTTATACCACAGTTGTCAGATCTTTTCACAGATTCTCGATTGGATCTAGGTCTGGACTTTGACTTGGTCATTCTAACACATGGATTATTCCATTGTTGCCCTGGCTTTATGTTTGTTGTCTTACTGGAAGGTGAACCTCCGCCCCACATTCAAGTCTTTTTCAGACTCCAACATGTTTTCGTCCAAGATTGCCCCACCATCCGTCTTCCCATCAACTCGAACCATCTCCCCTGTCCCTGATGAAGAAAAGCACCCCCAGAGCATGATGCTTCCACCCCCATGTTTGACAGTGGGGATGGTGCTTTCAGGGTGATGTGCAGTGTTACTTTTACACCAAACAGCGTTTTGCATTTAGGCCAAAAAGTTGATCTCATGTGACCAAGGCACCTTCGTCCACATGTTTGCTGTGTCCTCCAGGTGGCTTCTGGCAAACAGAAAACAGAACTTCTTATGGTTTTCTTTTAAAAATGCCACTCTGTCTTAAAGGCCAGATTTGTGCAGTTTACGACTAATAGTTGTTCTGTGGACAGTTTCCCCCACCTGAGCTGTAGCTCTCCGCAGTTCATCCAGGGTCATCAGAGGCTTCTTGGTAACAGCTGTGGTCAGTGCTGTCCTTGTTCGGTCAGTAAGTTTAGGAGGACGGCCGGGTCTTGGTAGGTTTGCAGTGATGCCAGACTCTTTCCATTCCTGGATGGTGGATTTAAGTGTACTTTGAGAGATGTTTTTATAACCTAACCCAGCTTTATACTTCTCAATAACTGTATCTCGGACCTGTCTGGCGTGTTCTTGGACTTCATGATGCTTCTGCTCCACAATAGTCTCTAACAGACCTCTGAGACCATCACAGAGCAGCTGTATTTGAACTGACATTAGATTACACACATTAGACTCGATTTAGTCATTGGGTCAACATGTGATCATTCAGAAATCATCAGGAAACTGAAGGCACTTGGTTGCACTAAAAGGAATAATTAAATAATTAATAATAATAATAATAATAATTAATAATTAGAATTTCATTTCACTTCACCATTGTGTGTCACTTAGTGTCTTTCATGTAAAAATTTCAACTAAATATATTTATGTTTGTGGACCATAGCGTGGCAAAATGGCCAAAAGTTAAAAGGGTACGGATACTTTTTCAACTCACAAGAAATGAATTGGATTACTGTATATCTTTTTGCCTGAGGGAGACTCACTGTACTTACTTACTTACTTTAAAGACATTAATTCATAACACATATGCAACTGTCATTGTCTGTTCTCCTCCGACTCTCGCAATCCATCGTGGCAGAGGCGGAGCTTTGGGGCTAAAGCCTGGGATGTTTTTTCAAAAGCCCCGGATTCTTTTTTAATTAACACAGACACATTTGGCCTAACCCCCAGATGTCAGTGCGTCTGGCTCCGTCCCTGCATTGTGGTCGACCCGCCTCGTGACCATCGCCGCTCACTACGTTTCAGAATTTATTATGAGAAGTTTGGAGAGCACTACGTTTTTCACTCTGGACATTCGGACACCCCTACAGAATGGCGTGGCCACTATATAGTGCAGGATACAGGGAGTAGTGTGGACATTCAGACACAGCCAGCGGCTTTTGGAGCTCATTGTCACTTATTAAACTCAGGGCAAACTCGGACCAGTTTGGAGCTGTTTTCTAAGCATTGCTGGCGTCTTCTCTGAGCAGCAGAACTCACGAAGGGCCAAGGTTTTATTTTTATCTTATTTAGCGGTTCATAATATATGCACAAAGCATTCACACCTCTTTCACAACAAAATGGGGACAGTAGCATGAATACTGCCACAGCTCTGTGAGAGCAGCTAATGGGGATCCTAATAAAGAATAAGAAGACTGTGTATGTGCATCTTGAGGAGCACAATCAAAACAGAAATCCAGGCGTTCATTGCCATTATCATGTGCAGAGCAGTAAAAGGAAGGAGCAGCTCTTTTATCACTTTTGCGTTTAGAGATGTTTGCATAGGACGGTGGGGAGATAAAATCCCCACTCTCTATATCTGCTGGATGGATCCTTCTCAAAGGCCTGACCTTGTACTGGCGCGCCGAGTTGCTCTCATGTCCCTCCTGGACCTGCTGGAACCTGGTCTCCACGCTCTTCAGCTGCGTCTCCATCTGCTCCACAAACTGCAGCTCCGAGTGCGTCCTGAGGTCCAGCGCTGCGATGGACGAGCTCAGGTTCTGCACCTGAAGGCAGCACAGACACGTCAAAGCAGCGGCCTCAGTCCACACACTTCCTCGTGACCAGTGTGGATAAAAGAACTCAGAGTGTGAGCTTTGTTAGGCTTATTAGGCCAAAACATGACGAGAGACGAGACGGAAACGGAAGAATGTGGTTCTTTGGACTGTTTGCAAAAATAGTTTGTCCGCGGAGTGAAAGAACACATCTCCAAAGCCAATAGATAACTAATATTTATCCTAATTTCCAATACTTATTGAAACTAATTATTACTTTGTATAATGAAACTGATGATAACTTGACTAAAACATTTTGAATTTTCGTCTGACTAAAACGTGACTGAAAGTAAGTAAGGAGTATGGAGTAAAAGCAAGAAGTTCGAAACACAAATACTACTCAAGCAAAGTACAGATCCTCAACAACTCTACTGATGTACAGGACTGGAGTACATTTACTCTGTTACTGACACCTGTGACTGCTGCTGCACACACTGCACTGAAGCGAGAAAAATATTAATAAACTCAGAGTTTCACAGGATGATGCGACTCTGTTGACAGACTCTCCTGCTGAGGTTTGACACCTTTAGAACATCAGAAACCGAGAGCCTTCACTGTGGGACCAGCTGCTGCCACGGCAACCACCAGGGACCCCCAAAAATAAGATCAATATGAGTACCTTGTCCAGCAGGTGCCTGAGCTGCCGGCTTCGCGAGTCCCTGTTGCACATGTTTTGTTGAGGAGCCACCACAGTGCAGGTGCAGCGGCCCTCAGGGTCCTGCGCCGAGCTGTACACCTGCCAGGGGTCATCTCTGAGCGACGAGGGCGCTGCGGGGCCCACCTGTAAACATATATGTTATATAGTCACTAGGGGGAGCTGCGGGGCCCACCTGTAAACATATATGTTATATAGACACTAGGGGCGCTGCGGGGCCCACCTGTAAACATATATGTTATATAGACACTAGGGGGAGCTGCGGGGCCCACCTGTAAACATATATGTTATATAGTCACTAGGGGGAGCTGCGGGGCCCACCTGTAAACATATATGTTATATAGACACTAGGGGGCGCTGCGGGGCCCACCTGTAAATATATATGTTATATAGACACTAGGGGCGCTGCGGGGCCCACCTGTAAACATATATGTTATATAGACACTAGGGGGAGCTGCGGGGCCCACCTGTAAATATATATGTTATATAGACACTAGGGGCGCTGCGGGGCCCACCTGTAAACATATATGTTATATAGACACTAGGGGCGCTGCGGGGCCCACCTGTAAATATATATGTTATATAGACACTAGGGGGCGCTGCGGGGCCCACCTGTAAATATATATGTTATATAGACACTAGGGGAGCTGCGGGGCCCACCTGTAAATATATATGTTATATAGACACTAGGGGGCGCTGCGGGGCCCAACTGTAAATATATATGTTATATAGACACTAGGGGGCGCTGCGAGGCCCACCTGTAAACATATATGTTATATAGACACTAGGGGCGCTGCGGGGCCCACCTGTAAATATATATGTTATATAGACACTGGGGGCGCTGCGTGGCCCACCTGTAAATATATATGTTATATAGACACTAGGGGGAGCTGCGGGGCCCACCTGTAAATATATATGTTATATAGACACTAGAGGGCGCTGCGGGGCCCACCTGTAAATATATATGTTATATAGACACTAGAGGGCGCTGCGGGGCCCACCTGTAAATATATATGTTATATAGACACTAGGGGCGCTGCGGGGCCCACCTGTAAATATATATGTTATATAGACACTAGAGGGCGCTGCGGGGCCCACCTGTAAATATATATGTTATATAGACACTGGGGGCGCTGCGTGGCCCACCTGTAAATATATATGTTATATAGACACTAGGGGGAGCTGCGGGGCCCACCTGTAAACATATATGTTATATAGACACTAGGGGGCACTGCGGGGCCCACCTGTAAATATATATGTTATATAGACACTAGGGGGCGCTGCGGGGCCCAACTGTAAATATATATGTTATATAGACACTAGGGGGCACTGCGGGGCCCACCTGTAAATATATATGTTATATAGACACTAGAGGGCACTGCGGGGCCCACCTGTAAATATATATGTTATATAGACACTAGTGGCGCTGCGGGGCCCACCTGTAAATATATATGTTATATAGACACTAGGGGGAGCTGCGGGGCCCACCTGTAAATATATATGTTATATAGACACTAGGGGCGCTGCGGGGCCCACCTGTAAATATATATGTTATATAGACACTAGTGGCGCTGCGGGGTCCACCTGTAAATACATATGTTATATAGACACTAGTGGCGCTGCGGGGCCCACCTGTAAATATATATGTTATATAGACACTAGGGGCGCTGCGGGGCCCACCTGTAAATATATATGTTATATAGACACTAGGGGCGCTGCGGGGCCCACCTGTAAATATATATGTTATATAGACACTAGGGGGAGCTGCGGGCCCACCTGTAAATATATATGTTATATAGACACTAGGGGCGCTGCGGGGCCCACCTGTAAATATATATGTTATATAGACACTAGGGGGAGCTGCGGGGCCCACCTGTAAATATATATGTTATATAGACACTAGGGGCGCTGCGGGGCCCACCTGTAAATATATATGTTATATAGACACTAGGGGGAGCTGCGGGGCCCACCTGTAAATATATATGTTATATAGACACTAGGGGGCGCTGCGGGGCCCAACTGTAAATATATATGTTATATAGACACTAGGGGGCGCTGCGAGGCCCACCTGTAAACATATATGTTATATAGACACTAGGGGCGCTGCGGGGCCCACCTGTAAATATATATGTTATATAGACACTGGGGGCGCTGCGTGGCCCACCTGTAAATATATATGTTATATAGACACTAGGGGGAGCTGCGGGGCCCACCTGTAAATATATATGTTATATAGACACTAGAGGGCGCTGCGGGGCCCACCTGTAAATATATATGTTATATAGACACTAGAGGGCGCTGCGGGGCCCACCTGTAAATATATATGTTATATAGACACTAGGGGCGCTGCGGGGCCCACCTGTAAATATATATGTTATATAGACACTAGAGGGCGCTGCGGGGCCCACCTGTAAATATATATGTTATATAGACACTGGGGGCGCTGCGTGGCCCACCTGTAAATATATATGTTATATAGACACTAGGGGGAGCTGCGGGGCCCACCTGTAAACATATATGTTATATAGACACTAGGGGGCACTGCGGGGCCCACCTGTAAACATATATGTTATATAGACACTAGGGGGCGCTGCGGGGCCCACCTGTAAATATATATGTTATATAGACACTAGGGGGCGCTGCGGGGCCCAACTGTAAATATATATGTTATATAGACACTAGGGGGCACTGCGGGGCCCACCTGTAAATATATATGTTATATAGACACTAGAGGGCACTGCGGGGCCCACCTGTAAATATATATGTTATATAGACACTAGTGGCGCTGCGGGGCCCACCTGTAAATATATATGTTATATAGACACTAGGGGGAGCTGCGGGGCCCACCTGTAAATATATATGTTATATAGACACTAGGGGCGCTGCGGGGCCCACCTGTAAATATATATGTTATATAGACACTAGTGGCGCTGCGGGGTCCACCTGTAAATACATATGTTATATAGACACTAGTGGCGCTGCGGGGCCCACCTGTAAATATATATGTTATATAGACACTAGGGGCGCTGCGGGGCCCACCTGTAAATATATATGTTATATAGACACTAGGGGCGCTGCGGGGCCCACCTGTAAATATATATGTTATATAGACACTAGGGGGAGCTGCGGGCCCACCTGTAAATATATATGTTATATAGACACTAGGGGCGCTGCGGGGCCCACCTGTAAATATATATGTTATATAGACACTAGGGGGAGCTGCGGGGCCCACCTGTAAATATATATGTTATATAGACACTAGGGGCGCTGCGGGGCCCACCTGTAAATATATATGTTATATAGACACTAGGGGGAGCTGCGGGGCCCACCTGTAAATATATATGTTATATAGACACTAGGGGGAGCTGCGGGGCCCACTATATATGTTATGTAAACAATGGCGGCACCGTGGCTCCACCTGTAAATATATATGTCGTGCTCAAAAGTTGGCAGAATTTTTTATTTTTTTAAACTATTTTTTAAAGAATTTGAAAGAGTTTGTGGTTGTGTGAAGCCATTTATGGTGAAAACAAATGAGTTTGCTGTTTTTAAATCATAATGAATAAAGAAAGAACCATAATGACCCTGATCAAAGGTTTACACACACCAGTTTTGTGTTTCCCCCTTTAACATCATTGACAGCTTGGAGTCTTTTAGTTTTAGTTGTGGATCAAGTTCTTTATTTGTTCTGATGATAAAGCGGCCCATTCTTCTTGGCAAAAAGCCTCCAGTTCCTGTGAATTCCTGGGCTGTTTTGCATGAACTGCACGTTTGAGTTCTCCCCACAGTGGTTCAATGATATTGAGATCAGGAGACTGAGATGGAACTAACGGGACCTTCACTTTACTCTACTGGAACCACTGGCATCAGTAACAGTGTGGTCCCGTTAGTGGACCCAGCCATTTACAGGAACTGAAGGCTTTTAGAGGAATGAGCAGCTTTACCTTTGGCTTCACAGAACTATGGTGTAAAAATAGCAAAATCAGTTGTTTCACCAAAAATGGCTTCACACACCCACTAACTATGAGTTATCATTCATATTCATATGAAATACTTTTTGCCAGGGTATGTAAACCTTTGAGCCCAACTGTACATGGACATTAGGGAGCGCCACGGGGCCCATCTGTTACTGTGAGTGAGGTCTTACCACAGTGAGCTGAGCCCCCAGCAGCAGCAGAGCTAACCACGAACCACTCACAGTCTCCTCAGAGTCCATCGCCTCCTGCTGAGAGAGGGGGAGAGAGGGGGGAGAGAGAGGGGGAGAGAGGGAGGAGAGACAGAGGGGAGAGAGGAGAGAGGGAGGAGAGGGGGGAGAGAGGGAGGAGAGAGAGGAGAGGAGAGGGGGGAGAGGGGGGAGAGAGGGAGGAGAGATAGAGAAGAGGAGAGAGAGGAGAGAGGGAGGAGAGGGAGGAGAGGGGGAGAGATAGAGAAGAGGAGAGAGAGGAGAGGGGGGAGAGAGGGAGGAGAGGGGGGAGAGATAGAGAAGAGGAGAGAGAGGAGAGAGGGAGGAGAGGGAGGAGAGGGGGGAGAGAGGGAGGAGAGAGGGAGGAGAGGGAGGAGAGGGAGGAGAGAGGGAGGAGAGAGGGAGGAGAGAGGGAGGAGAGAGAGACAGAGAAGAGGAGAGAGGGAGGAGAGAAAGAGAAGAGGACAGAGAGGAGAGAGGAGAGGGGGAGAGAGGGAGGAGAGATAGAGAAGAGGAGAGAGGGGAGAGAGGGAGGAGAGGGAGGAGAGGGGGGAGAGATAGAGAAGAGGAGAGAGAGGAGAGAGGGAGGAGAGGGAGGAGAGGGGGGAGAGATAGAGAAGAGGAGAGAGAGGAGAGAGGGAGGAGGGGGGGAGAGAGGGAGGAGAGAAAGAGAAGAGGACAGAGAGGAGAGAGGAGAGGGGGAGAGAGGGAGGAGAGATAGAGAAGAGGAGAGAGGGGAGAGAGGGAGGAGAGGGAGGAGAGGGGGGAGAGATAGAGAAGAGGAGAGAGAGGAGAGAGGGAGGAGAGGGAGGAGAGGGGGGAGAGATAGAGAAGAGGAGAGAGAGGAGAGAGGGAGGAGGGGGGGAGAGAGGGAGGAGAGATAGAGAAGAGGAGAGAGAGGAGAGAGGGGGAGAGGGAGGAGAGGGGGGAGAGATAGAGAAGAGGAGAGAGAGGAGAGAGGGAGGAGAGGGAGGAGAGATAGAGAAGAGGAGAGGGAGGAGAGGGAGGAGAGGGGGAGAGAGGGAGGAGAGAGGGGAGAGATAGAGAAGAGGAGAGAGAGGAGAGGGAGGAGAGGGGGGAGAGAGGGAGGAGAGATAGAGAAGAGGAGATTGAGGAGAGGGGGAGAGAGGGAGGAGAGGGGGGAGAGAGGGAGGAGAGATAGAGAAGAGGAGAGAGGGAGGAGAGAGGGGGAGAGATAGAGAAGAGGAGAGGGGGGAGAGGGGAGAGGGGGAGGAGAGATAGAGAAGAGGACAGAGTGGAGAAAGGGAGGAGAGAGAGGAGAGAGGGAGGGAGGAGAGAGAGGGGGGAGAGAGGGAGGAGAGAGAGGGGGGAGAGATAGAGAGAGGACAGGGGGAAGAGAGACAGAAGGAGACAGAGAAGAAGGGGGAGAAAAGAACAGAGAGGAGAGAGAGAGAGGGGAGACCGAAAAAGGAGAGGACAATGAGAGGAGAGAGGAGAGAGAGAAGAGAGAGGAGAAAGAGGAGAGAGAGGAAAGGCCAGAAAGGAGAGAGAGACAGAGAGAGAGAGAGAGAAGAGAGAGAGAGAGAAGAGAGTACAAAAGGATAAGAGGAAGAGGGGAAAGAGGCGAGGAGAGAGAGATAAATAGAGGGAGAGGAGCGACAGGGAGAGAGAGGAAATGAAACAGGTTTTAGAACGACGTCCAAAGCGTTTCTGAGCCGCAGTTCTGTGCGTGGTCCCGGGGGGGGCGCTGTCTGGCCTGGAGCCTGTTCACACAGAGCAGTGTGTTCCTGTGGAGCTTCACACTGATCCGAGCCAAGACTCGCTCGCACCATCTGCACCATCTGACACCATCGCCGCCGCCGCCGCCGCCGCTACAGGAACTATTTTAAACCCAACACTCCCCACCTGCCCGCCCCACCGCTGAACTCTCCCCCCTCCCCGACTCTGCCCCCGACTCACGTGTTGTTTGCAGTCTGGCAGCCTTATTTGGATGTAAAAAGATCCAGCGTTAGATTCGTTTTTCACCGAGACCTTGTATCGATGATGGGAGAGTGTGACCACCGCGCAAAGCCTTCTCCAGCACATCCCAAAAAATACCCTCAACCTTAAAATCCTCAAACGTGAACCTGACTGACTGCAGCGGCCCCGGATCAGAGCAGGAGGTTTATTATTCGCTGCTGTCTGCGCTGCTGCCGCTGGGGGGCGCTGTTAGTGCGACCACCTCCAGCGGTTGGCAAAAAGTGGGAACAGTTGTGCCTGTAGATAGAAAAGGCCAAAAAAAATACAATTAAATAACGTGAGCTTTGACACAGACCTTTGACTCTGGTGATGCGTTCAGGAAAAATGGGATAGAAACACAGATTCTGTTTGGAGCGAAATAAGGAGATTTTACAGCAAGCAACAAGCTCCAAACCGCTGGAGGGACAGGTTCAGGCGGCTGTGCAGGGGGTGTCTCTAGGTGGCGCTGTCCCCGCACCGTCACAAACACAACAGGCACAAGCTACATTTAGGAAAAACCGACCCACTCCTTTCCAGGGTCTATAATAAAAAATTAAAAAAGGGTGGAAACCGGAACGAACCCTGGCGTAAAGGCTCGGATGCCCTCCCCCCCCCCCCAGCGCACGGCCCGCTCCCGCTGTTCCTCTGGAGCGGGGCTAATTAGAGCGGGCACGGTCGGATGCCCGCTCTCACCTGGCCCCGGTCCGGCTTAGTCTTTAGTACTGGGTTAGTCCCGCGGTCTATCTCGGATGTAGTCCCGGTTTAACTCTGGTTTAGTCCCGTTTAGTCCAGGTTTAAGCCCCGGTTTAGCGCTGTTTCAGTCCCGGGTTAGTCAGAGTTTTAGTCCTGGTTTAGTCCTGGTTTAGTCCTGGTTTAAGCCCCGGTTCCGTCCCCGGTTGTACCTTGGTGTCGCCGCTGTATCTCGGTGTTTCCTCTCGGGCTCCTTCTCTCGGATGCTGCTGCAGCTGCGTCCATCTATGCACGGAGGAGCGCGCGCGTGCACGAGTGCGAGGAGCGTCAGTGTGCGCGGCTACGTCACTTTCTCACTTCCCTCCGCCGAGAAAAGAGGGAAATAATAATAACAATCGGAGCAAATTTT